>NC_092507.1:53271613-53915779 GCF_047511675.1 Marmota flaviventris
TTTTGTATTTTATTTAAAGACAGGGTCTCACTGAGTTGCTTAGCGCCTTGCTTTTGCTGAGGCTGGCTTTGAACTCATGGAACTCCTGCCTTAGTTTCCCAAGCCGCTTAGATTACAGGCATGCACTGCTGCACCAGGCTATCATTGCCTTTTTAATTCATAGCCATGCATCCTTGGATGAGACATTTAATTTCTCTGAACCTTAGTTTCTCCATCTTATAATTACTAAGAATATTGCCTTCTTTACAAGTTTATTGTGGGAATTAAATGAAATACAGCAGGAACAGTGTTTAATGTAGTGCATGGCAATCAGTTTTACTGCAATAGTAATTATCAACATTCATCTTGTATACGTTTTCATCTTCCCTTTCCCAATCCTCCTGCCAAAATATTTCCAAAAGCTTGAAGATAGTCAAATACATTCCTCTATTGCGTTTCCCTGATCAGCCTGCTTGATAACTTAATAGCTACTTTGCAGAGTTATGATTCACATAAATCTTCTTTTAAAATCCTTCTGAATCTTCAAAATACAAGAAACATAATTATTTAAATTATTTGAATTAATCTATGTATGTCCATAATATTAATTTTGTATATATGTTATGATACCCTAGATTTTTATGTTATATATGCTGTATAGATAGCCTTTATAAAAGTACCCTGGAGACACACCTGGGAACGATATGGTCATTTTACAGGGTATGAAGCAGATTTTGATTTTTCAAAGTCATTATGAAGCTATCTATCTATTTATCTATCTAGATAGATAAATTTATCTATCTAGATAGATAAATAGATAGATAGGTACCACTGCCTTTTCCTTTGATTTAGTGGATGCTGAGAATAAAGCTCAGGACTGTAGCATTCAGTGATAAAGCTGTTTCTGTGGGAGAAAGTCTGCCTCTCTGTGATCAGCGGTGATGTGGAATTTGGGACTCACAGTGGTGTAAGCCTGATACTGTGTGCCAAGTCACAACACTTATGTGTTGGAAAAGAAACCCCAAATTTTAAAGATCTGACTTCCACAAAACAAACAATTTGAAAGCTAATACCTTATAACAACTAAAAATCAATGGCTCCTTTTTTTGAGTAATTTTCTCAAAGTACTGTGTGTTAGATTTTCTAGAAAGCATCTGTGTGCAAATAATATAAAATCTTGTAAGTCAAACACACTTGATTTTTATTCTCTGTTCTTGTTGTACTGTTAAAAGGAAGAAAATATTTGAAGCCAGGTGTGGTTATACAGGCCTGAAATCCCAGGAACTCAGAAAACTGAAACACGAAGATTGCAAGTTCAAGGCCAGCCTAGACAACTAAGTGAGACCCTGTCTCAAAATAAAAATTTTAAAAAGAACCTAGGGAGGCTGGGGATATAGCTCAGTTGGTAGAGTGCTTGCCTTTCATACACAGGGCCTTGGGTTCAATGCCCAACACCACACACATTAAAAAAATTTTTAAAAAAATGGGCCTAGGGATGTAGCTCTGTGGTAACGTGCTTGCTTCCCATGTGAAGACCCCAGGTTTGATCTCCAGTATACCAGACGAATGTGCTGCATGCACCTGTGTGTGTGTGTGTGTGTGTGTGTGTGTGGAAGATGAGTATGTCCATGTCAAAGATACCATCTAGGCCCTCTTAGAGGTGATTCAGATGCTGGGTGTGGTGGTGCACGCCTGTAATCCCAGAGGCTAGGGAGGCTGAGTGAGGCAGAAGGACTGCAAGTTCAAAGCCAGCCTCAGCAATGTGAGGCCCTAAGCAACTCAGTAAGACCCTGTCTAAATAAAATACAAAAATGGACTGGGGATGTGGCTCAGTGGTCGAGTGCCCCTGTGTTCAATCCCTGGTACTGCCCCCCAACCAAAAAAGAGAAGTGATTCAGAAAATTAACAAGAGTCCCACCTTCTAACTTACTGTGCACTGCCCAAAGGTGACAATAAATCCTTTTAGAGTTTCTTAGAAGCGAGAATATCTAAGTGTAATGCTACAGCATTCTGTCTCCTCTGTTCCTGGTTCTCCTCTCTGTGGTTGCATGCTGTGGTTTTGTAGATTACAGGTACAATTAGTGCAGCAAGGGCTTTGCTGTGTGGTGGAGGCTCACTATTGTTATGGGCTTTAGTGTGACTGTGGTTTCAGTCTTATTATTTTTGGACTCAGTCATTACTGTCATTATTAAATCTGCTGATCATCAGTCATTTTAGGGCCAAATCCAACAAAGCACCAGTAACTTGAATACTAAGGACAGTATAATCAACTCTATTATTCAGACTCATTAATTCAAATCCCCAATTTAGAATATATTAGAATTTCCCAGTTGGATATTCAAGTTTCACTTTGTTGTGTCAGTATCAAAAATACTTTGCAAAGTAAAATAATAAACAAGATTGCAAGAGAAATGTCCCACGTACTAAAGAAAATGTAGGATGGGAACATGGAGAACCCATTAGAGATTTTCATTTACTTAAAGCATGCATGTATACATGCATTATGGGTAAAGCCCATGAAAAACAAAAGGAGGAAAGAAGTTCAATCCCAGTGCCCCAGTCTTTGCAGTAGATCTGAGAAAGTCCTGGATGATCCACTGGGAAGATCTGCAACAAAGATCTCTCATTAGAAGAGTCCCATGTTGGGTAAAATGAGACAGGCCCTGCTTTCTATACCATGCTTAGTCATTGACTGGAAGATGCCCAAGAAGAGGACTACCTCAGCTCAGAAGGTGAGATGGGGGCTGGTGATGTTGCTCAATGGTAAAGAGTTTGCCTAGCATGGGTGAGTACCAACTCTACAGAAAACTGAGGCAGCCCCAAAGGCCAGTTTGCTGTTGGCTAACTGCACCACTTACCGGAAGACACAAGCATGGTTGCTACAACTCCCAAGATCATGGCACTGCCCATGACACAAATTCAAATGAGGTGAATGGCCCCGACTATCATTTCTAAAAGGATCTTCCCACTTCTCCACTGAAGAAGCTTGTGTAGGAAGTCTGGGTGGACAAGAAGCAAAGAGTTCCATTTTCGCAGTCTCCAGTGTTCCCAGTGTGTTCCTGGCTTAATGTCTGTGAACTGACAGACATTAAGACAGACCCAGTTTGAAATGTGAGGATCAGCTGATTAGAAGATGCCCCTGGCAAGGGTAGGGAGTGGGGGGGGGGTGGGGAGTGCTGGGGTTTGTGGCTCAACAGTAGAGCGCCCTCCTAGCACGTGTGAGGCACTGGGTTCTATCCTCAGCACCACATAAAATAAATAAATAAAGGTATTGTGTCCAACTACAACTCTCTCTCTCTCTCTCTCTCTCTCTCTCTCTCTCTCTCTCTCTCTCTCTATATATATATATATATATATATATATATATATATATTTTTTTTTTTTTAAAGGAGATTCCACAGGGGCTAGGGATATGGCTTAGTGGTACAGTATTTACCTAGCATGTGCAAGGCCCTGGGCTTTGTCCTCAGCACTAGGAAAAAAAAAGTGTTGGGGGAGAAGAGAAAGAGGAGGAGGAGGGAAAGGAGATGATTCTGTGAATTGTCAGAAATCTTACCAGCCACAGGTCCAAGAATCATCTTCATAAATACTTAAAGTGGATACACATTTTATGATTAAATTTTTGGGCCCCTCTTAGCATATACTCTTGCATTGTTGGCAGGAATGCAAATTGGTACAACCATTATGGAATGCGGTGTGGAGATTCCCCAGAAAACTTGAAATGGAACCACTATTTGGCCCATCTATCCCACGCCATGGTTTATACCCAAGGGACTTAAAATCAGCCTACTACAGTGATGCAGCCACAACAAAGTTTATAGCAGCTCAATTCACAATATCTAAACTATGGAACCAAGCTAGGTACCCTTCAACAGATTAATGGATAAAAAAAAAATGTGGCATACACACACACACACACACACACACACACAGGAATATTACTCGGCCTTAAAGAAGAATGAAATTATGGCATTTACCAGTAAATGGATGGAGTTGGAGAATATCATGCTAAGTGAAATAAGCCAGTCCCCAAAAAACAAAGGCTGAATTTTTCTCTGATATGTGGATGCTAATTCACAATGGGAAGGTGGGAGCTAGGGAAAAGTAGAGTTAATTTAGATTAGGTAGAGGGGATTGAAGGGAGGAGAGAGAGTATGGGGTAGGAAGGATAGTAGAATGAATCACACATTATTACCATATGTTCATATATAACTGTATGACTGGTAGGATTCTACATCATGTATAACCAGAAGAATGAGAAATTATACTCCATTATATAATATATATATATATATATATATATATATATATATATATATGCATTCTACTGTCACCTATAGCTAATTAAAACTAATAAAAATTCAGAAACTCAGTATGTAAAATTTTATATCCATTATGAAGGTATAGTATAGACCAATAAAAAAACTATGCTTGAAATTAAAAAAAAACAACAAAAAACCCTCCAATGATCAAGTGCCTGTTAAGTTTCAGACTAGTGGTATAAAGTTGAGTAAGATGGAATATACTTCTCCTAGGTTATGGTCTTGTTGACCCTGGCAGTGCTGAGTCCTAGCAACATCAATGATTCTTGGGAGGTCCACTATGGCAGCTATCAATACTCATCTCAAGCCAGATAAACAATCAGTAATAAAAAATTCTCAGGGCCAGGGATATAGCTCAGTTGGTAGAGTGCTTGCCTCACATGCACAAGGCCCTGGTTCAATCCCCAGCAACATACACACACACACACACACACACACACACACACACACACACACATTCTCACTCTTCCCTTCAGAGAAGTTACATCTGAAATATAAAAGTTAATCAAACAAGTTTATTTATAAAATCTCTTAAATGCCTCTTTCTAGAACTTCTAGTTTTCATTTTGTTTTGCTTTTTGTCTGTTTGTTTTTGGATACTGGGATTGAACCCAGGGATGCTTTACTGAGCCACATTCCCAGCTCTTTTTATTTTTTCTTTTGAAGCAGGGTCTCCACTAAGTTACTAAAATTGGCCTCAAGCTTGCGATCCTCCTATCTCAGTCTCTGGAGTCACTGGGATTCCAAGTGTGCACTATTGTGTCCTGCTAGAATTTATGGTTTTAAAACATTTAATGGGAGCCCGGCTTTTGGCACATGCCTGTAATCCCAGTGATTTAGGAGGCTGAAGAAAGTTTGATGCCAGCCTGGGCAACATAACAAGATCCTGTCTCAAAATTATAGAAGGGCTGAGGATGTAGCTCGGTGGTAGAGTATTTGCCTAGCATTTTGAGACCCTGGAGTCAATCCCTAGCACTCAACACAGACAAAAACCTATATTTAACTGATGCAAATTGTGATGGTCTGAATTGCCTCCCCAATTGGTTGGTTGAAGCCCCAACCCCTCAGGATCTCAGGATGTGACTGAATTTGGAGAGGAACCTTTTTTTTTTTTTTAAGATATACATGACAGTACTTTGACATATTATGCATACATGGATGGAGTACAACCCATTCCAATTAAGATCCCATTCTTGTGGTTGTATATAATGTGGAGTTACACTGGTTGTGCACTCATATATGAGCAAAGGAAAGTTATGTCTGATTCATCCTGCTCTCTTTCCTATTCCCATCCCCACTCTGGAAAGGAGTCTTTAAAAGGGTAATTTAAACCGGGCATGGTGGTACCTGCCTGTAATCCCAGCAACTGGGGGGTCTGAGGCAGGAGGATTATAAATTCTAGGCCAGCCTCAGCAACTTAACAAGTCCCTACCTCAAAATAAAAAATAATTAATAAAGGGTTGGGGATGTGGATCAGTGGTTAAGTGCTCCTGGTATAAATAAATAGGTGATCTAATTTAAATGAAGACATTAGGGCCAGCCTTAATTTAATATGACTGCTGTCTTTTTAAGGTGGAAATTTTGGATTTACAAAGAGACAGCCAAGAGTGTGTGTATAGAGGAAGGGCCATGTGAGGACACAGTAAGAAAGTGGCCATCCACAAGCCAGAGAGAGGCCTTCAGAAGAAACCAACCCTGTCCACATCTCACTCTTGGGCTTACAGCCCTCAGATCTGTGAAAAAATAAATTTTTGTGGTTTAAGAAAACTATTTGGTAGTACTCTGTTTTACCAGTCCTTGCCAACTAATACACATGCTCTGGCCAGAAGTGTACATGCATTTTTAGAAGCACTCACATCTTTCTTATGTCAAAAAGTCTTACTGTGTGCAGTGGTCTCTGAGTTTGCATGCCTGTAATCTCAGAGGCTCAAGAGGCTGAAGCAGTAGGATCACAAGTTTGAGGCCAGCTTTGGCAACTGAGCAAGGTCCTAAGCAACTTAGTGAGATTCTGTCTCCAAATAAATAAATAAATAAATAAATAAAATAAAATAACAACCTAAAAAGGACTGGGGATGTAATTCAGTGGTTAAGCACTCCTGGGTAAAACCAAAAAAAAAAAGAATAAAAAGAAGAAGAAGGAGGAGGAGGAGGAGGAGGAGGAGGAGGGGAAGTCATCATCCCAGGACACCCTGCAAGTCTTTGAGAGAAAAATGATAGGTCAGATCTGTATTCTAGAAAGAGAATTCTGATGTCATCAAGAAAATGAATTGGAAGTGTAGAGAGATCAAGGGCAGGAAATCTAATGAGGAGGCTGCTGCCCTCAAGTGGAGGCACCAAAGCCCTGTGCAAAGCCCAGAAGCAACTAGAAGGCAATGCTGAGAGCAGTGATCCCTAAGTGGGTTTACCACAGGAAATGCATTTTGCACAGGGTTTTGGTGCCTTCCTTTTTCTCTCCCAGGTCCCCTTCCTCTCCTCTACCCCTCTCCCTTCCATGTCCAGGAGATTCTCCCAGCCCCACGTTTCTTTTCCTTTTTCCTCTTCCACATATGAGAGAAAACATATAACCTTGACTTTCTGAGTTTGGTTTACTTCCCTTAACATATTGTTCTCAAGTTTTACCCATTTTCTTGGTAATTTTCTGGTTTGTAAAACAAAGAGAAGAAATATATATATATATATACTTTTTCTCTATATACATATTTCTCTCTCTCTCTCCATATATATATGGAGAGAGAGAGAGAGAGAGAGAGAGAGAGAGAGAGAGAGAATTAATGGATTCTTATGTTCTTCTTATATTCATTCTTCTTATGTCAGGCACTATATACTGAGAATGTCCCTAATGAAGGTTGTTCATACTAGTTAACACTCAGAATAACTCTGTGAATCTATACTCATTTGACAGATGAAGATGTTAAGGTTTATTCAAGGAATCAGAATTCAAACTCAAGTCGAGAGCTCCAAAGCTTATGATTTCTAATGCTCCTTCTAATTCCAAATTCTGTAATTCATGTGCAGTGCCCAGAACATTTAGGCTGAACAAACACTAACGTCTAATCAAGCCACCATAGTTAAAACAATAGACCCCCAAGAGATTACCAAGTGTCTGCGGAAGAACCACCCGATAAGGACGGAGACATGGTTTCACGCTGGAAAAGAAGCACCAGGCAAAGGCAGGCCAGTAAACTCCAAAAATTTTTGAGAGGCAAATGGCATTTTCTTAGGTTGAATCTGTAGGAGTCTCTAGTCTGAAACTTGACTTAAACTTTGGGACAAGTGCTCTAGTCATCTTTTGATGCCGATGTGATGCTAAAAGTTTCTCCAAAATCAGGTGTGGTGACACTTGCCTATAATACCAGTGACTCAGGAGGCTGAGGCAGGAGGACTTCAAGTTCAAGGCCAGCTTGGGGAACTTAGCAAGGTCCTAAGCAATTTAATGAAACCCTGTCAGAAAATTGTTGAAATAGGAAATAGAAAAATAAAAGGCTGGGGATGTGGCTCAGTGACAAAATGCCCCAGATCCAATCTCCAGTAAACAGGTAAATAAATAAATGGAAAATTTAGAAAGGGTTCGTCTCCAATACTAGCACAGAACATAGAAGAATAATCCAGGCCCCTAGATTCCAAATCTCGTGTCCTTTCATTGTCTTTGAGCAGCTTGCATTCAGGTTGGAGAGAACATAACCTACACC
Organism: Marmota flaviventris; assembly: GCF_047511675.1. NCBI lineage: Eukaryota > Metazoa > Chordata > Mammalia > Rodentia > Sciuridae > Marmota > Marmota flaviventris. The sequence goes on from NC_092507.1 coordinate 53,279,604, forward strand.
TGTTCTCTATTTGGTCACTCAACAAGTATGTAGGGAGTACTATGTGTCAGCACAGAAATGTGTGTAGGGACAGAAAAACAAGGTCCCCTGCTCTGCAGGAGTTCATGGTTTTGAAGAGGGACATGAGGCAAAAGGTAACACAGGGAGCCCAGGGAATTAGGGATCCAGAGAGGTGGATCCTACTCCCACTGCAGAGGGTGGAATCAGCAGAGAATTCCTAGGAGAAGTCCCTGGAGCTGTCCTGAAGAATGAGCAGGAGGCCACTGGGAGAAAACCCAAGCAGAGGCAGAGAGAAGCACACCTGTTCAGGTATGGAGGCTAGCAGCACCCGCAGGGAAGGGCAGGTCTTTCAAGCTCAAGAATGAGGGAAAAAGCACCAGTGAGTTCAGAGAAAGAGATGTTATTAATCATAGTATTTTATTTTTTACAGCACTTTACAGTCTGACAAAACACATCCTCATTTCTTATCTCAGGGTTTAACCGCGTCTTTCTTAGATAAGGCAAATGAGGGTCAGGAGGCTAACTGGCTTGGCTACAGCCTAACAGGAAGGTAGTGGCCGAGTTGAGTCTAAAGCTCAGGGCCTTGTCTTCCCATTTCAGAGTGGATGGAGAGTTGAGCACCCTTTGTCAATATCAGCTGTTTTTCCTTGCTTCTGACTGAGCTCAGATGGCTGCCCAGGGTTGGCATGGGACAAGAGTGATTCAGTGGATTTACATCAGACAGGAAGGAGCTGGAGAAATAGATACCCTTCATAAGACCAGTGTCCTCAAAAGAATATCTCTGTGAAAAGAGTTCTGGCCTCTGCCAAGTGCTTATCTTCGGATCCATTGTGTCCCTAATTAAAGGACATTTAAAGTCATCATAAGCTGGGTTTCGTCTGTCAAATGGAGTCAGCAATAACACCACTGCCAAAAACATTCCTGGTCTCCCTGCCTCCTAAATTCAGGGAGCCCCATCTGTTGATTGCAGGGGTATCACTGCGGGGCAAATGTGATATAAATTAAAATTAGCAGGTGGAACTGGGCATGATGGTACATGTCTGTAATCCCAGCTACTTGGAGGCTGAAGTAGGTGAATCGCACGTTTGAGGCCAGCCTGGGCAACTTACTGAAATGCTGTCTCAAAATAAAATTTTAAAAAGAGCAGGACGTGTAGCTCCATGGTAGAGCACTTGTCTGAGTTCAATACCCAGCACTACAAAAAAACCCAAAACCACAAATTACAATGTGAGGAAAGAAAGGTTAATTTTGACAGTTTGGCAGTGTAGGTCAGTGGGATAATTGTGCTTAGCATGTGTAAAGCTCTGGGTTCAATCTCCAGCAACAAAATAAACAAATAAATAAAAAGACAAGGTGTTACAAGTAACAATAAACGTTGGAGAAGATATGGGGAAAAAGGTCCACTCAAACATTGCTGATGGGACTGCAAACTGGTACAACCATTATGAAAAGCAGTGTGGAGATTCCTCAGAAAACTTGGAATAGAACCACCATTTGACCATTATCCCACTCCTTGGCATATACACAAAAGACTTAAAATCAGTTTACTATAGTCATGCAGCCACCTCAATGTTTATAGCAGCTTAATTCATAATAGCTAAGCTATGGAATCAACCTAGGTGCCCTTCAACAGATGAATTTTGGATGAAGAAAATGTGGTACATATACACAATGGAATATTATTCAACTATAAAGAAAAATGAAATTATGACATTTGGATGGAACTGGAGACTATCATGCTAAGTGAAATAAGCCAATCCCAAAAAACCAAAGGCTGAATATTCTCTCTGATATGCAGATGCTGACTCACAATAGGTTGGGGTAGAGGTGAGGGGTATAGATTCACCAGATTGGAAAGGGGGACATGGCGGGAGGAGGTGGGAGGGGAATGGGAAAGACAATGAATCCAACATAACATTCCTATGTTCATATATGAATGCATGACTAGTGTAACTCCACATCATGTACAACCACAAGAATGGGAAGTTATGCTCCATGTATGTATACTATGTCAAAATACATTCTACTGTCATGTATAACTAAAAAGAACAAATAAAAAATTCAAAAAAAAATACAAGCTGTTTTGCAAATGCAAGATAGTAACTTTCTGTGTGCTCTTGGTACCAGAGATTGAACTCAGGAGTGCTCTACCCACTAAACCACATCCCCAGCCCCCCCCCCCCTTTTTTTGAGAAAGGGTATTGCTTTAAAAAAAGTAAAAAAGTGTTTTTAAAAAATGTGCAAAACTCTGGGTTCAATCTCTAGCACCAAAACAAACAAATAAATAAAAATACAAGGTGTAACAAATAACAATAAATGTTGGAGAGGATGTAGGGGAAAAAGGGCTTTGCACATGCACATAACACTTTTTAAAAAAGTGTTGCTGAAACTGGTCTTAAACTTGCAATCCTTCTGCCTCGGCCTCCTGAGTCCGTGGGATTACAGACATGTCACACTGTGCTCAGCTGCAAGATCACACTTTTATCTGTTTGGGACTGACTATGTTTAGGACCTGGGGAAGGAGAACAGGGAAAAGTTTGCTACAGTTCTTTTTCACCACACTTCATCCCTGTGGCAATATTGGATATATGGATCCTTTTCCTTCCACATGGTGTCTTTGCCTAAGGACATTCTCTGAATGTCAGAGACCACTATGCCCTCACCTGCTGCAGGCTGTAGTTCATTCCCTAGGGGGGTGACTCTCAATCATCATCTAACAAGATTGAGCAGGTAAGTACCCTCCTGGCTACTTCTCCTTTGTGAGTAACTACTTTGGCACCTGAGTTCTCCAGCAGAATTAAGCTCTGCTTGCCTGGCACAGTGGTGCACACCTGTAATCCCAGTGGCTCAGGAGGCGGAGGCAGGAGGATCGTGAGTGAGTTCAAAGGTAGCCTCAGCAATTTAGCGAGGCCCTGGGCAACTTAGCAAGACCCTGTCTCAAGATAAAATACAGAAAAAGGACTGTGGATGTGGCTCAGTGGTTAAGCACCCCTGAGTTCAATCCAAAAAAAAAAAAAGAAAAAAAAAGAGTTAAACTCTGCTTGCCCATAATGTGATGTGCTGGGTAAGACAATTTTTACTGGTATATTTTCTTTCCTCTCTTACTTCTGCACTCCCCCAGAATTTGCTGGGCTCCTTTCCCAAATAGATGACTGGCACTCCAATCCTTGTCTCATGGTTTGCTTCTGGGGAGACCCAAACTCACTGAGTAAGATTCAAAAATAAGATATATTCATTCATTCCTACATTCTTCAACCAGCCAAGACTTATTAAGAATCTGCTTCATGACAAACACTGTGTGAGGTGCTACCCAGAAATCCCATCTCCCTGGGCTCAGAGGAACCACCCATCATTCCATTCGTAGCTGGCATCCCTCAGAGGGCACAGCCTGAATTGGAGGTGGGAATGTTATTAGAGGAGGCTTTGGGGGAAGGAGGTGAGGCCTCCAAAAGAGAAAAGACAGCACTTCTTAGGAGTGTTTAGAGAGGGAGGACATGGGCAAAAACATCCCAGTCGAGGGGGTGGAATTCACAGAGGCAAGGAGCAAAGGCTTGGTGTCAGTTCTCTTAGGGAGAGAGAGTCCCTGAGTATTGGGGCATCAACTGTCACAACTGGTAAGGGTCTCAGAGGCCACAGGCAGATTCTCTTCCTTTTATTTCTGAGGAATCTGGGGACCAAAAAAAAAAAAAAAAAAAAAGGTGAAATGATTCCCCCCACTATCCCTTGTGCTATAAATGCTATTTCTCTTGAAGGAACTAAGGCTAGGTCAGTATTTGTTAAACTTTTTTTCAAGATTTCTCCTGGGCTCAGGAATCTTTTTAGACATTATTCCTCATGACCCCTTCCAATGAAATCTTAATTCTACAGATATATTTTTATCTCATGCATGATCCATCTATTTATGCTCTGTATTTATTAAAAAAAAAGAATATTTTTTCTGACCTCTAAGAGCCAATATTTTCCCCCTTGGGGGCAATATTGCCCATGTTGAGAATATAATGTAGTCAGGTTACCAAGACCTTACAATTCTGACAGAGAAACTTGATTTGGTGGAGTAAGCAATAGGGAGCCATAGTAGGTTCTTAAGCAGAGGGAAGTTAAAAAAAAAAAAAAAAAGAAGTGAACAGTCTATTCTACATAGTAGTACTCACTAAACACTATGCCAGTAATTTTGCCAGCACTGTAGATATCAATAACCACAAGGCAGACATGGCCCTCCTATGCCCTTCCAGGCCAGAGATAATGTTAAATAGATGTTATAATTATTAAAATTGTAATAAATGCTATAATTAATTTTATTTTTATTTGTTTTGTTTAATCAACAATTATATAGTGCTTGTTATGTTCCAGATGCCGTTAAGACCTATATGAATATCAGCTTCCTATTTCTATAAAATGGTATAATCATTATCCTTAATAATTAATTAATTTTTGGTACAGGGATTGAACACAGGGGTGCTCTACAACTGGGTGACATCCCCATCTCTTTTTCCTTTTTCTTTTTTATGTTAAGACAGGGTCTCGTTTAGTTGCTGAGGCTGGCTTTGAACTTGCAATCCTCCTGCCTCAGCCTCCTGAGTTGCTGGCATTACAAGCTTTGCCACCATTCTGGCTTTATTCTCATTTTACAGAGGGGGAAACAGAGGCACAGAAAGTGTTTTGCCTAAAGCCACCCAGCTGGTATCCATGAAGCTGAGATTCAAACACAGGCAGTCTGGCTCCAGAATTACTGTGCTCTGAATTACTGGGCTAAGACTTGAAGGATAGAACCTATTGTGCAAGGCATAACCTTTATTCAATCTATACTCAGAGAGCCAATATAGATCCATGGACCTCTTGCAATAATTCTAACAGAGCCAAGAGCTGCAAGTTGGAAACTGGTGGACTGGAGGATTCTTTTTCTCTTCCTTCTTTTTGTCTCTCTTTCTCTCTCTCTCTCTCTCTTCCCCACCCTCAGTACTGGGGATTGAACTCAGGAGTACTCTACCACTGAGTTCAAGTTCCTAAGCCCTATATATTTTCCCTTTATATTTTTTTGAGACAGGGTCTATGTTGCAGAGGCTGGCTTTTAATTTACAATTCTCTTGTCTCAGTCTCCTGTCTGAGCTGGGATTACAAACGTGCCTTACTATACTAGACTAGAAGAATATTTAAATATCTTTTTTTTTTTTACTCTAAAGTTCAAAATCTCAATAGAATTTTATTGTTGTTGTTGCTTTATCCACTCCCAAAGGGAGAGGGAATTAGATCTCTCTTAACGTCAGGTGGTCTAAACCATCAGTTACTCTTGGCTTGCTTCTCAGGACTGAGCAGAAGAGGCACCTGTCCCTACGCTCAATATGTTGAAAAAAAGCAGCACAGGGACTGCAACTGTCACTTGAGTCTCTGGAGAAAGACCCGGTGCCTTGGGAGTTACAACTGGGTAGTGGTGAGACCAAACATACGTGCTCACATGTTACTCTTCAGCCATCTCTGAATGCTTTGCTTCCCCTGTTTTGACTGTTACCAATGAAGGAGATAGATTTTGTTTTGTTTTGTTTTTCAGTCCTGGGATTGGATCCACGTTTGCTCTACCACTGAGCTATACCCCAACCCTTTTTTTATTTTGAAACATGGTCTCACTAAATTGCCCAGGTTGACCTCAAACCTATGATCCTCCTGCCTCAGTCTCCCAAGCTGCTGGGATTACAGATGTGTGTCCCTGAACCTGGCCTGACATAGATTTCTTTTATTATTTATTTTTTAGTTGTTGTTGGACACAATATCTTTCTTTCTTTCTTTATTTTTATGTGGTGCTGAGGATCCAACCCAGGGCCTCACACGTGCTAGGTGAGCGCTCTACTGCTGAGCCACAATCTCAGCCCTGAGATAGATTTTTTTTTAAAGGGATAATTTTAGTTTACACAGAACTCATAAACTGACCATCATCTGTCATTTTTTCCTATAATTTAAAGCAAAACTGTTTTATCTTAGTGTCTGAACCAACTGCTCTAGTAAGGAGTCCAAGATACCAGCTTGCTGAACGAGGAACTAGACACAAAAGAAATCCCTCTCAGCTGGGCACAGTGGTACATGCCTGTAATCCCAGTGGCTCTGGAGGTTGAGACAGGAGGATAGCGAGTTTAAAGCCAGCCTCAGCAACTCAGTGAGACCCTGTTTCTAAATAAAATACAAAATAGGGCTGGGGATGTGGCTCAGTGGTTGAGTACCCCTGAGTTCAATCCCCAGTACAAAAAAGAAGGAGAAGGAGAAGGAGAAGGAGAAGGAGGAGGAGGAGGAGGAGGAGGAGAAGGAGAAGGAGGAGGAGGAGGAGGAGGAGGAGGAGGAGAAGAAGAAGAAGAAGAAGAAGAAGAAGAAGAAGAAGAAGAAGAAGAGGAGAAAGAAATCCCTCTCTTAGGCAGGAGGATCAGTAATTAAAGGCCAGCCTCAGTGATTTAGCAAGGCCCTAAGCAACTTAGTGAAACCTGTCTTTAAAAAAAAAAAAAAAAAGAAGAAGAGGGGGAAGACTGGAAATGTTATTCAGTGTTAAAACACCTCTGGATTCTATCTTCAGCAACCCCCCCTAAAAAAAATCCCTTTCTATACCTATTTTGTTACTGTTCTCTGTGTGCTTTTTTTTTTTTTTGGGGGGGGGGGTTTACTGGGGATTGAATCCAGGGCCTTGTGCATGTGAGGCAAGCACTCTACCACCTGAGCTATATCCCCAGCCCTCTGTATACTTGTATTGAATACCTATTATATTCCAAGCACTGTGGCAGGTGCTAGAAACAAAAAGATCAACAAGACGAGGTTCCTATCCTTAAGGAACTCACAGATTAGTAGGACAGACAACTATGAACATAGTTGTCATTACAATGCACAGGGTAGACTAATACATATGCCACATGCTCCATGATATTTTTAGCCTAGAGACTGGTACACGCTACTCCCAGGGACAGGAATGTGTTTCCTTGGCTCTCTGGCATGCTGATTCCTGTGGAATCAATTGTAATGTCTGAGATCCTAACCCAACACAGGGAGTTCAGGGAAGGCTTCTTGAAAGGAATGTTGTAAACTGAGCCTCAAAGGACACACAACCAGCTGGGATGTCTCTGCCTCTGGCTAATTTTCCTGACTAATTTTCATTAACTGAGTGGGATTGTACTTCTTTTGTGCTCCCTAGCCCCCTAAACAAACCTTTATCCTGGCAAATATAAATATTTGTGGTAACTGAATAAATAGTACTCATCAACTTGTTGCAATTTTCTGTAAACAAGTTTCTTCCTCCACAAGACTGTGAGCTGTCTGAGGGAAAAGAGTGTGTAGGATTCATCTTTTTATCTCCATCAATGAGTAGTGTCTTGTTGGGTTAAGCACTGGCTAAGTGTTTGCGGATTTGAGGATGGATGGATAGGTAGATAGCTGGAAGGATGGGTGGGTGGGTAGATGGATAGAGGAGAGAATAAATAACAATGTTCAAAAGTAGGTGAGTGGACAAGTTGAATAAGAGGTTTAATAAAATTTTCATGGAGGTGATGACTTTGTGTTGAGCCTTACAGAATAATCTAGTGCAGTGCTTTTCAAACTATAGTGCACTTATAAATCATTTGTGGATCTTGTTAAAATGTGTAATCTTCAGCAGTGCACGGTGGTACATGGCTGTGATCCCAGCAGCTCCAGAGGCTGAGATAGGATTGCAAGTCCAAGACCAGCCTCAGCAACTTAGCCAGTCCCTAAGCAACTTAGCAAGACCTTGTCTCAAAATAAAAAATAAAAAGGGTTGGGGATGTGGCTCAGTGGTTAAGTGCCCCTGGGTTCAATCCCCAGTACCAAAAAAAATTAAAAACTCACAACCTTCTTGAAACATATATAGATTCTTTTGAGCTACTCAATATAAAGGCTCTCTCCATCCCACCCATTCATTAATAATAAATAATATACCTGTTTAATCTCTGAGGATTGTGACTTCAACTAAGAAACATAAAAAATAAAATATACTTGCTTTAGGAATGGAATTGATTCACTTAATATATAATTAGCTCTGTCTTTCTGCCTTACTGCTTTATGACTCATTGAGTTTTAATAAGGAAAACTGAAGGTATATTTAAAAAATCTGTATTTTACAAATAGCTCTGTACAAGCTAAGAATTAGTGGGAACTCCCTAAATAAGTGAAAATAAACTGTATTCTGTTAAAAGTTAAAATGACAGCATTTAAAGTATGATTCATGTACATGAGTTTTTCAGATAGAAAACAATAAAGGGGTTTGGATATAGGAATAATCATTTATATGGGTTGAAATCATAAGGTGATAGTTCTGGAGGGCCTCACACATGCTAGGCAAACACTCTACCATTAGATTCCTTCCCAGCCTTTTTTTGTTGTTGTTGTTGTTCTGGGGATTGAACCTGAGGCCTTGTACATGCGAAGCAAGCACTCTACCATTCGTACACTCACATAGCATAATTTGGTCAATTTCATTCTACAATTCTCCCCTTTTCCCACCCCTCAACTCTCTTCCTCTAATCCACTATTCTTTTCTTATTTGTTGGCACAGAGAATTGAACCCAAGAGTGCTAAACCACTGAGTCACAGCCCCAGTCCTTTTTAATTTTTAATTATTTTTCTTTTCTTGTGGCACTAGGGATTGAACCCAGGGCCTTGTGCATGCGAGACAAGCACTCTACCAACTGAGCTATATGCCAGCCCCATGTCCTTCTTTTTTTTTTTTTTTTAATATTTATTTTTCAGTTCTCTGCAGACACAACATCTTTGTTTGTATGTGGTGCTGAGGATCGAACCCGGGCCGCACGCATGGCAGGCGAGCGCGCTACCGCTTGAGCCACATCCCCAGCCGTCCTTTTTGTTTTGAGACAGAGTCTTGCTAATTTGCTGAGTCTGACTTTGATCTTGTGATTCTCCTGCCTCAGCCTCCCAAGCAGCTGGAATTATAAATCGACAATTTATTACCCAGTTTTTATGTGTTAGGTACCTTACTCCCCTTATCTCTTTTAAGCTTCAAAATACCGCTGTGAGACAGGAGTTTATCTCCCCTTTCATGGCTGCTGAAAATGGAAGGTGGGTGAGGCTAAGTGGTGCAAAGTTATGCAGCCAGTAAATGGTAGAGCCAAGATTCTTACCCAGGCATGTACTGGCCAAAGGTTATGCTCTTTCCATTATACATACTGCCTCTGGGGACAAAATGTTTGTTTTGTTTTAAAGAACATTTTATAAAAACAAAATGGAGAGGATTTGCCTTTGCGCCAGTATTCCCCTGCCCCCCAGCCCCAGTACTGAGGATTGAACCAAGGGGTGCTCTACCACTGAATTACACCTAAGCCCTTTTTGTTGTTTTATTTTAAGACGCAGTCTCACTAACTTGAGGCTGACCTTGAACTTGTGATCTCCCTGCCTCAGTCTTCTGTCTCTTATAGGTGTGTGTCATTGCTCCCAGTTCAGCTAGTGTTTTTTTTGTTTGTTTATTGGTTTTTGTTTTTTGTTTGTTTGCTTGGTTTTTTTTTTTTTTTTTTACAAAGTCTTATCCATTTGAGTGACAGCAAACTTTGGTGAGTCCTGGGTGTTGGGTTGAGTGGGGCCGAGGCTGCCAATAAATCTCACAGTGAGTCAGGTTGCATTAGCCAACTTCGAAAGCACCTAGAAAGAAGTGAGAGTCTGCTCTATACTCTACTGAGCCTTCTACATCTAGAACTATTCATTCATTCAGCAAATATATCAAGTGCCTACTTTATGCCAGGGAATGTCCATTGAAGAGGTAAAAGAGAGGATTGTCCTCCTGTGGGTTCCTGGGGCCCCCCAAAGCTGCCAGTATAGTGAGCTGGTGAGGTGAAGGAGAAATATCAGGCTCTCCTGGAGGATGTGCCTCTCCTTGCTCAGCGAATGACTTTTCACATTTGTTCTGTTCTGATGTCCTTTGGCCCTTTATCTAATAATGTGTGGCATTTCTCCAGGGTGTTTGCATTTTAGTGAGAAACACCTTTAAAAGAAAAAGAAGAAAGAAAAGATTTCTAACAGTCAAAATCAAAGCCTGCCCAGTGAATGCTCCTGTTATGAATAGCGAAGGCCGGGAGATCTTCCTGAATAAATAGGGCTCTGCCAGTGGGAAATGTGATCTGATTTTTCCTCTTCCTTTGCCATGGAAAAATTCCACTCCCACCACTAGCAACTCTTTTGGCTAAGGGCCAGGAGGCAGTAGAAAAAGTAGCTCTTTTTCTATTTTGCTGCTTCCCTAGAACACAGAGGCTGGATGGGCTATTCCAGAGCTCAGGCTTCTCGGGCCCCTCACTGCTGTCACTCAGCAGACCCATCAATTTAAAGAAAGATGATATAACCCAGCCAGAGATTTTCAGCCTCCTCCTGCCCCCACTTTTTCCTGCAGGTATACCATTTCAACAAACTAACCAGGGGAGCCTTTAGGAAGCTTCAAAGGAATCCTGCTTGTTAAAATTATTTTTAGACTTAAAACACCAGTTGAGGGCTTTTATCTTCAAAATATGTATGAGCTGGGCCCAATGGCGTACACCTATAATCCCAGTGGCTCAGAAGGCTAAGGCAGGAGGATCATGAGCTCAAAGCCAGCCTCAATGGTGAGGCCCTAAGTAACTCATTGAGACCCTGTCTCTAAATAAAAATATATATATGAAAAAGATCTGTGTGTTGGGGCTGGGGATGTGGCTCAAGCAGTGGCACACTCACCTGGCATGCACGGGGCGCTGGATTCAATCCTCAGCATCACATAAAAATAAAAAATAAAGATGTTGTGTCCACCGAAAACTAAATATATATATTAAAAAATTCTCTCTCTCTCCCTAAAAAAAAAAAAAAAAAAAAAAGATCTGTGTATATGGGCTCGGTGGTTAAGTGCCCCTGGGTTCCATCCCTGGTACCAAAAAAAAAAAAAAAACAAAAAAACTAAAAACCTGTGAAAAGTGCTGGGGGTGTATAGCTCAAAGCACTTAAAGCACTCTGGGTTCAATTCCCAGTCCAAAAAAAGAAGAAATGGGGTTGTGGCTCAAGTGGTAGAGCACTCACCTAGTATGCATGAGGCACTGGGTTTAGTCCTGAGCACTACATAAAAATAAAATAAAGATGTTGTGTCCACCTAAAACTGAAAAATAAATATTAAAAAAATAAGAAGAAAGAAAGAGGGCTGGCATTGTGGCTTAGTGATAGAGCGTTCTCCTAGCATGTGTGAGGCACTGGTTCGATCCTCAGTACCACATAAAAATAAAATAAAGGTATTATATTCACCTACAACTAATATATATATATATATATATATATATATATATATATATATATATATATATATATATACACACACACACACACACACACACACATACACACACGAAAGAAAGAGAAAAAGTATGTGAATATAGTATATTTCTTAAATTAAGATTTTCCTTTTTTTTTCTTTTTTGCGGTATTGGGTATTGAACCGAGGGCCCAACGCATGCCAGAAAAGTACTATGGCACTGAGCTACATCCCAATTCCCTGGGTTTTCCTTCTGGAGCTTAGAAGCAAAGCCAGCTAGGTACAACAAACCAAACCATACCATTGTGTAAAACAGTCAACAATGTTCTTTTCAATCTCTGATACTGGAAAATGGGACTGTTTGCATCCAATAAAAGTAGCTTGCTTTTTCCACCTATATTTCATTCAAACTCCTCCAGATAAATACACAAACACTTGTATATAATATATTTATCATTGTTGTTTATTTATTTACTTATTTATTTTGTTTTTGCAGTACAGAGGATGGAGTGCCTTGTACATGCTACGCAAGCACTCTGCCCCTGAGCTATACCTCCAGCCCCAGGTAAATAAATATGGTCTTAACATATTACTATTGGTGATGGTGCTGGGGATAGAACCCAGAAACTTGTACATGCTAGGCAAGCACTCTACCACTGAACTACATCCTCAGCCCCTAAGTTATTATTTTTAATAATTCCATAATATCTATAATTTAGATACATCATTTTTTTAAAATTTTTATTGTTGGTTGTTCAAAACATTACATAGTTCTTGACATATCATATTTCACACATTTGATTCAAGTCGGTTATGAACTCCCATTTTTACCCCATATACAGATTGCAGAATCACATCGGTTACACATCCACTGTTTTACATATTGCCATACTAGTGTCTGTTGTATATTTTAAAAATATATTCTCCTATAATAAATATCCAAGTGGTGCCTAGTGTTTTATCTGCTGCCACTTCAAACAATATTGCATCAAAGATTCATGTATCTATGCTCTTATTTATCCGTACTGTTATTGTAGTAGAAGAGATTTCTAGAACTAAGGTTTCTGGGTTTATCTGAGGATTTTAGATACCACCAGAAGGAAAGTTCAGTGCCTTAGCAAAACACATAGCCCTCTGGCAACAGCTTTTTCCTCTTTGTTGGGAAACAGGCCTGGAAAAATAATGTCCCTTTCTATAATGTCCCTTCTCTTCCTTCCCCACACCATTATTCTCCTGCAGTAGAATAGGGAGGGATAATATATCCTTTGTAATTCAGCAAGGAAGAAGAATTACCAGTGTGCTGGGTTACTAGAGGACACCAGAGAAGCCCAAATTAAACAACCACATATTCCTCCAGTGAGTCTTTGTTGCTTTTTTTTCCCCTTCTTCTTCATGAAAAGGCAGATAATAAGAAAAAAAAAAAAGATTATACATTGTTGGGCTTTAATAGGCAAAAAGTTAATGATGGCACCCTGAAAACCTTTGGTTTATGCCTCACTTAGATTTTGAATATGTCTTTCTTCTCTTTGCAGACCAGAGAGAGGGAGCCAGAGGAATGAGGTGAGATCACATTAAAAGTCTTCTTTCATTATAAAGTTGAGTTTTCCTGGGCCAAGGGTTCATCAAAACTTAAGGGTGAAGTGTCCTGGGGTCATTGATCTGTGCTGCCCTTTGTGTCTGGTCTCGTCTGGTTCCTAGCTTCCGCACATCTCTCCTGAAGACAGGAAATATATTTGTTTCTTTCTTCTTTCCTCCTTTCCTTGAAGTTCATTAATATAAAGTTTCCTGTGTGCTAGACACCAAGCTAGGCTCTGGGGACAAGGATAAAAGACACACATCCTGGCTTCAAAGAGCTTACAAATAAGGGGGAAGAAAAGTAAGTAGACTTAAAATTTATAAGGGAATGAGAGAAATGTGTGCAGGTCCTAGGGAAACAGAAAATAGAGGTGTGTAACCTTACATAGCAATAGCCAGGGCGAATGGGCAGTGAGAAGAGGACAGAAAGATGAAGCGGTGACCTTAAGATTGACTAGAATTGCTGGGCATGGTGGCTCATGCCTGTAATCCCAGAGGCTCCGGAGGCTGAGGCAGGAGGATCAAAAGTTCAAAGCCAGCCTGAGCAAAAGTGAGGCTTTAAGCAACTCAGTGAGATCCTATCTCTAAATAAAATACATAAAAGGGCTGGGGATGTGGCTCAGTGGTCAAGTGCCCCTGAGTTCAATCCCCAGGACCAGAAAAAAAAAAAAGTGATTGAATAGAATTTTGCCAGCACTGAATGTACAGAGGTAGAGAAAGGAGATCACTAAGAACATGACATGGAAGTTGTGGTTGAAATGGATTTGGAGTAGCAGAAATATGATGAGAATGTGAGGTTGGAAGGATATTGGGCAGGGTCAGATCTTAAAGGACCATGAGCTGCTTGCAAAGAACTTTGGGTTCTATCTCAATGAAAATAGGGATCTTTTTAAGTATACCAATGACAAGATCAGAGGTACATTTCAGAAAGATTGTTCTAGGGTCAGTGCAGAAGATAAAGTTAGGGTAAGATAATGGAAACAGGGAGACCTGTGGGAAGCTAGGGAGAACTTTTGGGGAAGAATCAGCAGGGGCAGTGGCACAGGGTACTAGATAGTGTGACCTTGATGGTAGATAGAATAAAATGGTCCCGTAATTCTTCAAACATGGAAAGGAAGTGGGAGGATTCTTGGAGACCTTTAGGTTTCTGGTTCAGGAATAGGTGATCATCCAATTTAGATCTGGAATACTACGTAAGAAGTTGATTTAGGAGGGAATACGATGAGCTCATCTTTAGACATAATGAGTTTGGAATTCCTGGGATGCTTCCTAGTAGAGGTGTATAGAAGAGCTGGCTGTGGTGGCACCTCTAATCCCAGCTACTGAGGAAGCTGACTCCTGGAGAGCAAGTTCAATGCCAGCCTGGGCAAGTGAGACCCTGTCTCAAAATAAAATAAAAAGAATTGGAGGTGTAACTCAATGGTGAAGGGCCCCTGGTTTAATCCGCAATATCAGGAGTGAGGAAACAGGACAGAGTCAAAGCCAAGGGAAAATACTACCCATGTTTAAGAATTGGGTGTCAGATGAGAAGTTCAAGAAGAAAAGTGAGATGAACTGAGGGAGAAAAAGGTGAAAAATGTTATGGTAGAAGTCAATAGAGCCAGGCATGGTGGTGGTATACTCCTGTAATCCCAACAACTTGGGAGTCTGAGGCAGGAGGATTGCAAGTTCAAAGCAAGTTTCCACAATTTAGTGAAGCCCTAAGCAACTTAGTGAAGCCCTATCTCAAAACTAAAAATTAAAAAGAAAAAGATAAAAGAAAGTTCTAGGAGTTGTGGCTCAGTTAAGTGCTCCTGGTACCAAAAAATAAAAAGTCCTTTTCAACAGTTCGTAGATGTTGCAGTCAAACCTAGTTTCACTTTAGTTTAATAAATACAAGTCTGTTCTCCCTTCGAATTTGGCTGTTTATCTCAATATCTTTTGCTTGCAGTTTTCTCTGCTTAAACTCCTGCTGGGAGCCATTAGCCAAGTAGGTATGACAATTTCCTTGCCAGCGTACCCCATGTTGCTTAGTGGAAGGACTCGTGGAAATAGGACGTTTTGCAGTGACATTGCATGTAGGTGACCTTGCTCAAGGACCAGGGCAGATTAGGGTGTTCCCGGTTAGGATAATCGGGTTTAGGGCGTTCCAGGTTTAAGATTATTCCTGCTGGGAATAGGGCGTATCCTGCTACCTGAGTTCCCCTTGAGTTCTCACGGGATTCAGACAGTATATTTTGGGAGATAGAAGCCCAGTGGAGGTGGATTTGGGCAGAGAACGTGGATTTCCCCAGAACGTGATTGTAGACGGCTGGTGTGAGTTCGGGAATAAAGAGTTGCTGTTTGAATCTACAAGCTGTGTGGTGGCTCGTGATTGTGTGCCCAGCCAGACTGCGGCATTTGTGCCCAGCCAGACTGCGGCATTTGGCGGCTCGTACGGGGAACGTCTAAAGCTTGGAGGTAAGTGAAATTGCTCGTCCCTGAGGAAGAGCAAAAGAATGGGTGACCATTTCAAAAAAAAAACAGTGCGTTCTTGTTTTGATTTATCTTGTTTTTGTTTCAAGCTGCCTATCCCTAGAAATTTCTCAGGCAAACTGGAAAAAATGGTTGACTAAAGGTTTGAAGTTTGTCGGCCCTGAGGAAGAGAAAATTGATACAACAATTTTTTATTTCGTTTTTGTTTCATTCAGTTTCGGTTTTGTTTTGTGTTATCTTATTGGGTTGCGTTATCTTTATAGTAGATTAGAAATTAGTAAAAAACAAACCGAAAAGATGTTAAGTAAATTGTTAGAGGTTCAGACCATGGAGAAAGACATTTTAGATCAAGCAAAAGAGAAGGTCTCTCGAGCTAGTCAGACAGAGGAAGAAAATTTAAAGGAAAAGGGGTTGTTAGGAAAAAGGCCACAACAGGAGGCTGTTACTAACTCCGTTTTATCACAAGAGGGCGTAATTCAACCAACAGCCCCACCGATGGAGACAGCTGAGTGGCCCTCAAACCCCGTAGTTGATAAATGGGATCCTGAGACAGGACCTCAAAGATTAGCATGCCCTGTACTTGAACAGGTAGGAGGGCAGCGAATTCACCGTGCTTTAGATTTTAAAACAGTGAAGCAGTTAAAGGAGGCTGTAACAACCTATGGTCCCCAAGCTCCCTTCACGGTAAGCATGGTCGAGTCCATTACTAACTTGGACATGACGCCAGCAGATTGGGCTAGCATGTTTAAATCTGTACTAAATGGAGGACAATATTTGTTATGGAAGGTTGCCAATGAGGAATTTTGTGCCGAGACAGCTAGGCGAAATGCAGCAGCCGGTTACCCTCAAAGAAATCTAGATATGTTGTTAGGAAAAGGATCTTATGAGGGTCAACGGCAACAAATTGAATATGATCCTGCTATATATGCACAAATTGCTGCAGACGCAGTTAGGGCATGGAAGACTTTACAAGGACATGGAGATTTACAAGGTCAGCTATCTAAGGTAATACAGAGAGCTAATGAACCTTATGCTGACTTTGTAGATAGGCTAATTCAAACGGCTGCCAAAATTTTGGGGGATACAGAACAAGCAATGCCATTAATAAAACAACTGGCTTATGACCAAGCAAATCGTTGCTGCAGAGAGGTTATTAGACCATGGAGACATGAAGATTTAAACACATATATTAAATTATGTAGAGATATTAATGAACAAGGGCAAGTCTTGGCAGCTGCAGTACAACAGGCTTTAGATGCCAGGCCAAAAACATGCTATGATTGTGAACAAACAGGACATTTTAAAAGGAATTGCCCCATAGGAGGAGGGTTTAACAAAAGTAGGTATCAAAGGAATAGAATACCAGGTATTTGCCCACGATGCCATAGAGGGAGACATTGGGCTAATGAATGCCATTCTCAAACCACCATAGAGGGTACTCCCTTATCAAAAAACGGACAAAGACCAGGTATTTATCCACGATATCGTGGAGAAAGGCATCAGGCTCCATTGCCAAAAAACGGACAGGGGGGCCCAATGCTCTGGGGCCCACAACCACAAATCTACGGGGCAGTGGAGGAACCCAGCAACACCATCAGGGTAGTGCCCAGGACACATTGTCCATTAAATCCCTCATCAGACAAACCCGAGGGAGCGCAGGGTTGGACATCTGCGCCTCTGCCAGAGCAGTATTAACTCCAGAGATGGGAGTTCAAATCATTCCCACAGGAGTAAAAGGACCTCTTCCCCAAGGAACAGTAGGCTTATTATTGGGACGTAGCTCATCTACATTAAAAGGACTTATGATAAGTCCTGGGGTAATTGATCCCGATTATGTAGGCGAAATAAAAATTATGGCTAGTTCTCCAAATATCAGTAATTTCACCTGGAGATAGAATAGCACAGTTGTTAATAATACCCAGCCTACATAATAAATTTCCTAGTCATAGTGTAGAAAGAGGTTCCAGGGGATTAGGCTCCACAGGTGTAGATTGGGCTATGTTGTCTTTAAATTTAGATTCTCGCCCAATGCTAAAACTAAATATTCAAGGTCATGAGTTTAATGGACTACTGGACACAGGAGCTGACCTTAGCATCATATCTCGTCAAGAATGGCCAAAACATTGGCCATTACAACAAGCCACTCAGATGCTTCGAGGCCTAGGAGTGGCGACTAATCCCCATAGAAGTTCTATGATATTAGATTGGAAGGATCCTGAAGGATGTGAAGGAACTATATAGCCATATGTATTGGATCATCTTCCTATAAATTTATGGGGAAGAGATGTCCTAGATCAATTAGGTTTGACGTTAACAAATAACATCAATCCTAATGTGCCCACTACTAGGGCTAGACAAGGCTTTAGGAAAGAAAAAAGATTAGGAAAACAAGGGCAAGGTACAGCAGCACCAATACAAATAGATCAAGGAACAGACAGACATGGGTTGGATTTTCAGAAAGGGCCACTGAGACAATCAAAATTACTTGGAAATCAGAAAGACCAGTGTGGGTTCCTCAGTGGCCCCTGACTAAAGAAAAGATACAAGTAGCCCATGATCTGGTCAAACAACAATTAGCGGAAGGACATATACAACCTTCCATATCTCCCCATAATACTCCCATTTTTGTCATCAAAAAGAAATCTGGTAAATGGAGATTATTGCAAGATTTAAGAGCCATTAATAATGAGATGGTTATTATGGGACCTGCTGAATCAGGGATTCGTCAATTGTCTGCTTTGCCAAAAACCTGGCATGTTTTAGCTATAGATATTAAAGATTGTTTTTTTTCAATTCCAATTCATCCCGAGGATAGTCCACGTTTTGCATTTACTATCCATGCATTAAATCATGAAGGTCCTGATCAGAGATATGAATGGAAAGTACTCCCTCAAGCGATGGCTAACAGTCCAACTATGTGTCAAATTTATGTTAACAAAGCAATCCAGCCACTTAGAAATCAAAATCCTGAACTACAAATATTTCACTATATGGATGATGTATTATTGGCACATAAAGATAAAAACATATTGCTGGAATGTTATGCCACACTTACAAACTTATTAAAAAATTATAATCTAGAGATAGCAATAGATAAAGTATAATTAAATTATCCAATTAATTATTTAGGAGTTCTATTATCCTCAACCATGGTCCATCCACCAAAAATTCAAATACGAGTAGATCAACTCAAAAAACTTAACGACTTTCAAAAGTTATTGGGAGACATAAATTGGATAAGGCCTTATCTAGGTATACCAACAGGAGAGTTGGGACCTTTATTTGATATTCTAAAAGGTCCATCAGATCCAAATTCACCCCGCATGTTAACTCCTAAAGCAAGAAAGGCATTAAAAATTATTGAAACATATATGGAAAATATACATTTGGATAGAATTGATATAAGTTTGCCTTTATTATTTATTGTACTACCAACAAAAAATATTCCTACAGGAGTATTTTGGCAAGAAGGTCCATTATTGTGGATACATTTATCTTATTCTCCTAACACTATTCTTACTAGGTATCCTGAGGCTGTAGGACAATTAATACTCAAAGGAATAAAAGCAGCGAAGGGAGTGTTTGGAATTTCTCCCAATAAAATTATTACTCCATATACTATGGATCAAATTGATGAGTTAGCTAATGAGTTAAATACTTGGGCAATAATCATGTGTAAATCTAATGTTACATTTGATAATCATTTACCATCTAATCCTTTGATGTCTTTTTGGTCTAAGCATCCTGTAGTTTTTCCTAAAATGACAAGAAAAACACCTATCATGAATGCTCCAAATATATTCACTGATGGGTCTAATAATGGTACAGCAGCAGTAGTTACCCCAGATCGAACTTTTACATTTTTAGTACCCAAACAATCAGCTCAAAAGGTAGAGCTTAATGCAGTTTTACAAGCTTTTTTGATGTTTAAAGATTCTGTATTTAATTTATTTTCTGATAGTCAGTATGTAGTTAATGCTATAGTATCTCTTGAAGATGCTGGTAGGATTTCCCCTTCTTCTACTGTATTCTCTTTGTTTTCCACTATACAAAGTCTAATCTGGGACAGAAAAGATCCCATTCTTTATAGGACATATTAGGGCACATACAGGATTGCCTGGAGCCCTTAGTTTAGGCAATGATTTAGCAGATAAAACTACACATGACATACATATTTTCTCTACATTTGAAGAAGCTACAAATTTTCATAAAAGGTTTCATGTTAATGCTAATACTTTACAAAAGCGTTTTTTAAAATAACTAAGGAACAAGCCAGACATATAATAAAACAATGTCGGGGCTGGGGATGTGGCTCAAGCGCTCACCTGGCATGTGTGTGGCCCGGGTTCAATCCTCAGCACCACATACAAACAAAGATGTTGTGTCCACCGAAAACTAAAAAATAAATATTAAAATTCTCTCTCTCTCTCTCTCTAAAAAAAAAAAAAAAAAAAAAAAACAATGTCAAAATTGTGTGACATTTTTACCACAAGTTAATCTTGGAGTCAATCCTAGAGGACTGATACCTAACCATATTTGGCAGATGGACGCCACACACTTGCCAGAATTTGGAAAATTAAAATATTTACATGTTACAGTTGATACTTCTTCTGGATTTTTGATGGGCTCACTTCATGCCAGAGAAAAAACTAAAGATGTTATAGCTCATTGCTTACAAAATTTTGCCACTGTGGGCGTTCCTAAACAGTTAAAAACCGATAATGGTCCTGGCTATACCTCTACCTCTTTTAAACAATTTTGCTCATCATTTGGTATTACTCATATAACAGGAATCCCATACAATCCACAGGGACAAGGCATAGTTGAAAGAGCTCATCAAACTATTAAAACGTACTTATTAAAGCAAAAAGAGGGAATTGGAAGGGGATATATATCCCCCAAAGATAAACTTAAAATAACGCTTTTTACTCTAAACTTTTTAAATTTGGATTCATCAGGACTTAGTGCTGTGGAAAGACACATGTATCCAAAAAATGTACATAAGCCTAAGGTACTTTGGAAAGATATTCTAACAGGACAATGGAAAGGTCCTGACCCAGTGATTGTCTGGAGTCGGGGGTCTGTTTGTGTTTTTCCACAGGGAGAACAGCAGCCGATTTGGATTCCAGAGAGATTAACTAAAACAATTTCTACAGATCGAAAAGAAGATGATTTGACTCAAATCCATAACAGCTGATATCCAGAACTCCAGCTTGGCCATTCTTACATCTGCGACAGTGATTAACCAGGATGCTTTTTTCAATAGCTATTTTATTATTGCATTTTTCCACATCATAAGGTTCTATTTTTATTTTTTGAGCTTATACAAACCTAGGTTAATGTTTTTCTGATCAGTTTTATTTTTTGACTGTGGAGTTTTTAAACATTGCAATGGAGATTTCACCTAGGTAAAGCTACAAGGCCTTTACTATTTTCTTATGTGTTGTACGTTTGTGTGCACTCTTGTGTTTTGTGTTGTATGTCTGTATGTGCGTATGTCCATATTTCTTATATGAGGAGCGCTCATGAAAAAATGGATCCGAATTATTATTATTTTTTTTATTCACATGATTTAAATGGTTTAATTTAAATTAGGTAAACAGCTGTTAAGGATTGTTTTTAAAGGTGGTTAACAGATCTGTTTGTTTACTAATTTAAATTAGGTAAACAGCTGTTAAGGATTGTTTTTAAAGGAGGTTAACAGATCTGTTTGTTTACTTTCACCTTTCCTTTTCATTATATTTAATAATTCTTTTCAGGATAATGTCTCTTTAGCATCATTGCCAGAATTCCTATCTTCATCCCAGTGCCGGTGAAGACAAAGATAAAACCAAACTACAGCTTCTATGATAGCTATCACAGTAAACTGTATAAACTGATGCATCGATGAATATAACTCAACAAGTAATGCTCAATCAAGGAGTCAACTTACTTTGGGAGGAAACGGATTTTGGGAGGAAATGGACATATTGATAGATTCCTCCGCTTTGAACTGCTTGCAGAACTTTCCTGGACTATGTAACTATCGTTTGGTGCAGCGAATTGTGGTAATGCTGGCATATCTTTGCTGATGGTGTCACCAGTGATGCAATTTTTCCCAAGGAGCCCTCAATTGGCTTGGTGTCGTGGCATTTCTGTATCCTCCTCCCTTCTGCTAGTGATGGTCTAACATTTGGGGGCCAATGGCTATATGCTGGACCGGTAGTCAGTGACGGGTATGATCCAATTGCAGTGGTATCAACCTAAGACAGGAGGCTGACGCCTAAAGGTCAGTTTTTCCCATGACGGGTAAGAACCATATGTTGAATTGGACAACCTACCAGGCACGGTCCTTAAGCCACATTGCTTGTTGTTTAATTAATCAGAAGTGGGGAGATGCTGGGAGCCATTAGCCAAGTAGGTATGACAATTTCCTTGCCAGCGTACCCCATGTTGCTTAGTGGAAGGACTCATGGAAATAGGACATTTTGCAGTGACATTGCATGTAGGTGACCTTGCTCAAGGACCAGGGCGGATTAGGGTGTTCCCGGTTAGGATAATCGGGTTTAGGGCGTTCCAGTTTAAGATTATTCCTGCTGGGAATAGGGCGTATCCTGCTACCTGAGTTCCCCTTGAGTTCTCACGGGATTCAGACAGTATATTTTGGGAGATAGAAGCCCAGTGGAGGTGGATTTGGGCAGAGAACGTGGATTTCCCCAGATCGTGATTGTAGACGGCTGGTGTGAGTTCGGGAATAAAGAGTTGCTGTTTGAATCTACAAGCTGTGTGGTGGCTCGTGATTGTGTGCCCAGCCAGACTGCGGCATTTGTGCCCAGCCAGACTGCGGCAAACTCCCCCTGCCAATATTTGTTTGTTTCATGCAGTAACTTTGATGGGAATTTCTGCTCAAATGTCACCTTTGCAAAGAGGTCCTCCTTTTTTTCTTTTTTTTTTTTTTTGTGGTGCTGGGGGTTGAACCTAGGGCCTTGTGCATGTGAGGCAAGCACTCTACTAACCAGTTATATCCTCAGCCCTTGCTTTACTTTTATTTATTTTTATTTTTTAGTAATGCTGAGGATCATACCTAGAGCCTTGGGCATGCTAATCATACAGTCTGCCACTAAAATTCAGGGGAGTAGCTAGGAGTATCCAGACCATTTTATATAGAACAACAACCATTCTTTCACCATTTCCTTATTTAGATTAATTTATCATCATGGCATTTACATATACTTGATTTTATACTATTTATTTATTAGGGGATTGTCTTGTCACCTCTACTAGAATAGAAGGTCTGTTAAGAGCAGGGATTTGGTTTCACTTATGGCTATATTCTTACTGCCTTGTACAGAGAAAGCATTCAGATACATTTCAGTTGAAGACTAAGTGACAGAGCCCAGGAGAGTGGTGTATACATGTCATCCGAGCTACTCAGGAGGCTGAGGTAGGAGGACCACAAGTTCAAAGCCAGCCTCAGTAACTTAATGAAGCCCTAAGCAACTTAGTGAGGCTCTGTCTCAAAAAATAAAAAATAAAATGAGCTGAGGATGTAGCTCAGTGGTAAAGTATCCCTGAGCTCAATCCCTGATACTAAACCAAACCAAACCAAACCAAACCAAATGAAACTCAGCAGAAAGGGGCTAGAGGTCTTTTCAGGAGAGAAAATAATGAATAGTCAGGAAAGTTGCAGATTACTTTGAGATAGTCATCCCAAATGCATTAGAGGCACTATAAAAATCTGTCATAAAAGAATGGGGATTATCTATTGCCACAGTCTATCTGGGCACAAAATAACCAAGCCGCCACACAGCCTTGTAGATTCAAACAGCAACCTTTATTCCCGAACTCTCACGGGCACTCTACACACACTTCCCGGGAACACACTTCCCGGGAACACACTCCCTCCACCGGGCTCTGCGGGCCAATTCTCCTGGAACCCCAGGAGAACTCAACAGGAACTCCAAAGTAGCAGGCACCCAAGGCAGCAGGATCCGCGCTAATCCCAGCAGGATCCGCCCTAATCCTGGAGCCGTCCTAATCCTGGAGCAGGGTCACCTTTCAACCATTCCCTCTGGCAAAAATGCCAGGCCTCATTCTGACTAAACTGTGGCTCTCAACAATCTATAGCCAGAAAAGTGACTGCAGTTTAAACAATACACCCTTCTTATTCAGGCCTCACAGCCATAGTTTGCAAAAGTACAACTAATAAACTAGTTGTACTTGGAATGGAATCTAGTGTCAAATAGATATACAGCCCTGAAGTTGTTTTTCTTTGTCTTTTTGTGGTACTTGGGATTGAACCCAGGGCCTCAGTATTGAACCCAGTATAGCATACTAGGCAAGTGATATACCACTGAGCAATATTCCCAGTCTTTATTTATTCCTAATGTTGAGACAGGGTCTCACTAAATTGCTCAGGCTGGACTTGAACTTGGAATCCTCCTGTCTCAACCTCCCAAGTAGTTGGGATTACAGGTGTGTGCCACTGCTCCTGGTTTCTGAGGTCTTTTATCTGCCATACTTTTTTGTTTGTTGCATTAGGCATATTGCCCTGTAAATTGTGGTGGTGATATCAGGGCTAAACAATTTAGGAGTTTTAACTTTTCAAATAAAAGATGATGCCAAAGAGTCTCTCTCTCTCTCTCTCTCTCTCTCTCTCTCTCTCTCTCTCTCACACACACACACACACACACACACATACACACACACACACAAAGCAGGGGGAGGGGGGGTCCTGGCCCCTTGGCTCATGCCTGTAATTCCAGCAACTCCTGAGGCACGAGGATTGCAAACTTAAGGCCAGCCTGGGCAATTTAGAGAGACCCTATTTCAAAATATAAAATAAAAATGAGGGGCTGGGGATATAGCTCAGTTGGTAAAGTGCTTGTCTCACATGCACAAGGCCCTGGATTCAATCCCCAGCACTACACACACAAAAGAAAGACTGGTAATGTATAGTGGTAAAGTGCCTCTTAGTTCAGTCCTCAATCCTACACACACACACACACACACACACACACACACACACAAAAGACAAAAACTAAAAAAAGTTAATGACACAGCACATACTTCACAGGAAGGGTTGACCCATTATGTTCCATCTTCCTATATATAGGTTATCTTTTTTTTTTTTTAGAATTTTAATATTTATTTTTTAGTTTTCAGTGGACACAACATCTTTGTTTGTATGTGGTGCTGAGGATTGAACCCAGGCCACACGCATGCCAGGCGAGCGCGCTACCGCTTGAGCCACATCCCCAGCCCCTATGTGGGTTACCTTTAAAAAATTTGAAGTTGAGCTAGGTGTGGTAGTGCATGCTTGTAATCTCAGTGACTCAGGAGGCTAAAGCAGGAGAATTACAAATTGAGGCCAGCTTCAGCAACTTGGTAAGGTCCAAAGCAATTTAGCAAGACTCTATCTCAAAATAAAAAATAAAAAGGGTTGGGCTTGTAGCTCAGTGATAAAGCATCCCTAAGTTCAATTCCCAGTGCAAAAAAAAAAAAAAAACCTCAAAAGAAAACATAATGAAAAACCCATAACTGTAAACTGAGTTACAAATGTATCATTTATGGTCATTTTAAAATAAATATTATGCTTTTAAAGTTCTATTCTTTTTAGAAGTTATTGGCAAATGATAGAGTATTTGGAAACATACACATTTCCTTAAGGAATATATATACATGTTATATACATAATATATAGAATATGTAAGTTCTAGATTATGATTTCCAACATATTTTAATGCAACTGTGTCAATTTCATTGAAACATTCACAGAATTGAAAATCTTAAGCTAGACTCTACACAAAATAATCTGAAAGTAGAGCACAGTCAATAAATAATACTTTTTTCCTCCGTACAATAATGCTGCAAGAAACTATGGATTCATTCATCCAATAATTAACTTTGGCAGTCACTATTCTAGGACCTAGGGATACAGGATGAATAAGGCAAACACAGTCCCTAGGAGATTGATAAGAGCGGGCAATTAGAGCCAGACTGCATGTCTCGAATCCTCTCTTTACTAGGTGTATAATTATTGACAATTCAATGTGTCTTCATTTTGTCACCTGTAAAACAGAGATAATAATAGTATACTGAAGGGTTTGTGTGCTGATTTGTGAAGGGGCAGTGCTCAGTGAATGTAAGGTTTTAATGCAATTCTTGCCTGGCATGGTGGCACACACCTCTGATGCCAGTGACTCAGGAGACCCAAGCCAGAGGATCGCAAGTTCTAGGCCAGCCCTAGCAATTTAGTGAGACCCTAAGCAACTTAGTACGTCCCTGTCTCAAAAAATAAAAAGATCTGGAGATGTAACTTAGTGGTAAGTACACCTGGGTTCAATTCCAAGTACAATGTGGGGAGAAATGGATGAGAATATTTGTCTGCATTTTATGGGTAAAGAAACCAAGGTTCAGGGCTGGGGATGTGGCTCAAGCAGTAGCGCGCTCGCCTGGCATGCGTGCGGCCTGGGTTCGATCCTCAGCACCACATACAAACAAAGATGTTGTGTCCGCCGAAAACTAAAAAATAAATATTAAAAATTCTCTCTCTCTCTCTTAAAAAAAAAAGAAAGAAACCAAGGTTCAGAAAGGTTAAGTAAACTTCCTAAGTCAAATAGATAGTAGGATAGAGGTGAGACTTTGTTCTCTGTCTCAATTGACTTCAAGGCCACTATATCTGTCAAACTGAGCTGGCTGTTTCGTTCCATTTCTTCTCAAGTGCATTTTCCATGATAAAATCCTGTTGGTGTGGGACAGAGTTTTTAAAAGGTTTTTATTGGGGGACTTAGAAAAAATTGGAAGAATGCATTTTATAAGTCTCCAGAGTCCCTCTTTATCTCCAATCTGTACACGGAGAAGTTTAGTTTCTGTTCCTTTTGGATAAAATAGTAGATCTCTCACATCATCAAACAAGGCATCTGAGCTGGGTGTGATGGCATGCCTGTCATCCCAGCACTCAAAGTCAGAGCCCAGGAGTTCAAGACCAGTCTGCGCAACATGATGGACTCCTGTCTCAAAGAAAGACAAAAGTAAAATGAGCCATCTGGAAGGAATTAAAAATGAGTCCTAGGAAACATGATGTAGGCAGGCCATGTTGCCTTAGAGTCAACACAATACAAATTGGTCTTTTATTGATTGGTTTTAAGTTTTTATGCTCTGGGCACTTTTCCTGGGATGAGGATATCAGGGCAAATATAATGATCTCTATCTCCTTAGTTAATAGAGTCACATGCACAAAAAAAAAAAACCAACCAGAGGTTTCTCTCTAAGACTAATCAGGCCCTCTGTAGCCAGAGAAGGGGAAACAAATTACCCAGGGTCTGAATAAAGCTCTGGAGGTCTGAGAGGGAAAGAGAGCTAGACAAAGGGATGGGATACACTGTGCAGGAAGGACCTCTGTTGCCTGCAAGAACATGGAGCTCCCAGAAGGCAGGAACTGTTCTTCACTCGGATGCCTGCACCTGTGCTCAGCTAATCCCCAGGGACTACTTGCTGGCTAATTGAATGGTAAAATCCTGCATCTTCACCATGAGACTGATTCAGTAGGTCTGTGTATATTAGCATTGTGTCACTATAACGAAAGGGTTCTTATGAAATAAAGAGAGGTTTATTGTGGCTGACTGTTCTGGATTAGGCAGCCCCATTGGATTAGGCCTCAGGTGAGGGCAGCACTTCTTGGTGGAAGCAGGAGTTGCCATGTCAGCACAGTTGGGCGTGTGAGAGCAAGTGCTCACACCTGGAGCCAGGAAGCAGCGAGGAGGAGGATGGGCTGGGTCCCACACTCCTTTTGAGTGCATGTCCCTAGTGACCTAAGGAATTCCCACAAAGCCCACTTTCTATGAATCCACTGAACCTCCTAATACTGCTATCCTGGGAACCTCACATATGGACCCGTTGGGGAGCATTCATATAAACACGGCCATTTGGAATCGGGGGTGCGCATTCATATGTTTTAAGAGTTCCCCAAGTGATGCTCATGTATTCCAGTTTGGAGACTGCTGGACTAAATGAATGACCTGGACCAGTGGAGATGAGAAAATTTAGATTTATGGTTTTCTGTTGAGTCTGATGACCATACTCTTTGAAACCCTCAAATGAAGTGGAATTTTCCTATTTTATTGTGAGGAGGAGGATATAATGTGAACTACCAAAATTTTATTTTAAAATAACCCTGGCAGGTAGAAAAATATTAACAGAATCTATCTGATGGGTTATAGAGATGGATATATACAATTTTTTCAATTCAGATATACCTTTGAACATTTTCTTAATAAAATGGCAAGGGAACATGAGCTTGAGCCAGGGATAAAACCTACTAATTGAATCTCAAAGAGAAATGGATAAAAATATGACTGTCATTTAGTCCAACCTTCTAAGAGGAAGCAGAGGGAGGCAGGAGAGGAATTCCAGGTAGGCCAATGGTTCTGAAAAAGAAGCAGGGGACTTCACTGGCAGAGCCCAGGATGTGTGTGGAGTCAGCTGGGTTTAATTGACTTAGAAAAGGGGCTGGGGATGTGGCTCAAGCGGTAGCGCGCTCACCTGGCATGCATGCGGCCTGGGTTGGATCCTCAGCACCACATATAAACAAAGATGTTGTGTCTGCCGAAAAAACTAAAAAATAAATATTAAAATACTAAAAAAAAATAATTGACTTAGAAAATTGGTATACTGTCTCTGCACATTGGTTTCCACATCTGTTAAGTTGAAGCTATTAGACATTAATGGCTTTTTTTTTTTTTTTTTTGGTAGTAGGAATTGAACCCTGGGGCACTTTACCATTGAGTTATATCCCCCACCCTTTTTAATTTTGCTTAGGGTCTTGCTAATTTGCTGAGGTTGGCTTAAGCTTGCAATCCTCCTGCCTCAGCCTCCAGAGTAGCTGGAATTAAAGGCATGTATCACTGAGCAGTAGCTATTTGAAGTATCAAACTCAAAGCCACTGTGAAGATCAAATGGTATAAATCAAATGTTTTTGATGTGATGGTGGTGGTTTGGTTTTGTTCTGTTTTTTTTGTTGTTGTTGTTGTAGTTTGTTTTTTGTTTTGTTTTGTTTTGTTGTTTTTTGCAGTGCTAGGGATTGAACCCAGGGCCTGGAACCTGCTAGGCAAATTCTCTGTTATGGAGTCATACCCCAAGATACTATCATACAGTTTTTCAAAGACATAATAGCTGTGGAGTGGAGGTTGGAGATGGGGTGGCTCTCCTTGAAACTTGGTGAGCTGAGGCAGGAAGATCACAAGTTTGAGACCAGTTTTAGATGTCAGTTTTCATACGCAATCCTACTAGAATGGAGGAAAGACTGGGTGTGAAGGTGTCAAGCAATTTTCCTTTCTCAGCTCCTCTTTAATAAACACTCTTTTCCCATTGATTCAATAAGAAGACATATTTGCTGCAATCTTATTCTTGTACCTTGCATCGAGTGCAAACACCTTCCTGGCTCAAAAAAGATTCTTCAAAAATACATAGGGTAGATGAAGCCTCTTCTAGTCCAGCCCATGCACACTCAGAATATAGCTTTCATTTCCCCCTGACTTGAACACATCCAGTGAAAGAAAGGAGGGGCATCCAGAACAGGTTGGTCCTTGCTGAGATGCTCTGAATTCAGTTACATAGTAGAGTAGGGTAGGGACACGATGACAATTTTTTTTTTTTAATATCTATTTTTTAGTTGGACACAATATCTTTATTTATTTATTTTTATGTGGTTCTGGGGATCGAAACCCAGGGCCTCCCACATGCTAGGCAAGCGTTCTACCGCTAAGCCACAACCCCAGTCCACGATGACAATTTTTATTTAACACTCTCAGTCTTTCTATCCTCTGATTATTGTCAAAGAAACTGAACTGTCACTTCTGAGTCTTGTGATCACACACACACACAAAGAGGGGCAGAAATTGGTTGGAAATATTAATTTCCTTTATTCCATTTAGGAACAAAATTCTCATTAAGTTTCCTCCACCCCATTTGAACTCAGAAGTGGAGATGGTTGTCATGGAGATGTGTTTTAACATGTTTATTTGAATAAAAAAATGCTGTCAGATCCTTTTAGACAGAAAAAAAAGTTTGACTTGGTCCATTGGTTTGACACTGAAGACTCACTTTGCCACTTAGGTGTTAGGTGAATGTCTTCTGTAAATCCAATGAGCTAAAAATACAGCACCAACATTTTAAATAAAATATATTCAAATCACAGTGGAAGGAAAATGCTTAGTCAAGAATGTTATTACCTAAGATATTTTGAAATTGATAATATTTTAATATGCTTACTGTTTCTGAATAGAGCAGTTAACCAGACTGCATTTAGGTGAAAAAGTAACAGGTGCAATTTAATAATTGCCTGATAATCTTGAGAAACATGTGTGAGTGCGTGTGCACATGCATAGTACTAGGGATTGAACCCAGGATTGCTCTACTACTGTGCCACATCCCCAGCCCTTTTTATTTTTAATTTTGAGACAGAGTCTCACTTAATTGCTCAGGTTGGCCTCAAACTTATGATCTTCTTGCCTTAGCCACAGAGATTATAGGCATGGGCCACTATACCTGATGTAGAAAAAGCTTTATTTTGATTAAAATGAAATTCAGAAAGTGAATGACTCTCACAACTGGACAATGAAACCTTTTCTAAAATGCTTTCTAGTTCTTTGGTTGCAACAGAATATTCAGTATTCTTGAAATATTAAAGTTTTAGCCAAAAGACAACTGATAAATGAATTAAATTTAATTAATTAATTTTTGGTACTGCAGATTGAACACTGGGGTTCAATCCCCATCCCTTTTTTTGAGGCAAGGTCTCACTAAGTTCCTTAGGGTCTCATTTAAGTCGTTGAGGCTGGCCTCAAACATGTGATCCTCCTGTCTTAGCCTCCTGAGTTACTGGGATTAGAGGCGTGCACCACCACACCCAGTGACAAATGAATTTCAATGATAGATCATTCTGAAGTTTTTGGAATGTAGCTTGGATGATGTTCAAAGAAGTGAATGACATTGCTATAATAAAACTTGTATTTTTATCCTCTGATTTACACAAGCAAGGTTTCTCAACACTTATAACTATGGAAATAGAAAATAGAGTAGAATTAAGCTGTGTATTTTGGCACATATCTATAATCCCAGAAACAGAGATGTTGAAGCAGGAGGATTGTGGAGTATATTAGGATGATCAAGAAAAGTCTTCTTTGAGCTAGGTTTGGTAGTGTAAGCCTGTAATTCCCGGGGTGCGGGAGGCTGAGGCTGGAGGATCTCGAGTTTGAAGTCAGCCTCAGCAACAAGTTGCTAAGCAACTCAGTGAGACCCTGTCTCTAAATAAAATGCAAAATAGGGCTGGAGATGTGGCTCAGTGGTAGAGCACCCCTGAGTTCAATCCCCAGTACCAAAAAAAAAAAAAAAAAGAAAGAAAGTCTTTTGTGAACAAAATTATACCATAATAAAATTTAGGGGAAGTGAAGCAGAAATGTTGGTTCAAGGTGAAAAAGCATTAATGTAAAAATTTGGCTGTCATAGAAGAACTTGCTAATATAATTTTCTTATTTATTTATTTATCTAATTTATTTTTGGGTGCTAGGTACCAAACCTAGCACTAGGCCAGCGTTCTGCCACTGTGCTACATCCTCAGCCCCTGCTCATGGGATGATGGTGGCTATCAGTTTGCAACCTTCCATATCTGTTTTTTTGTTTTTTTAAATTTTTTTTAGTTGTTGATAGACTTTTATTTTATTTATGTATTTATATGTGGTGCTGAGAATCGAACCCAGTGCCTCACACATGCTAGGCAGGTGCGCTACTGCTGAGCCCCAGCCCCAGCCCCAGCCCCAGCCCCATATCTGTGGATTTTTGCATTCATGGATTCAAGCAACCTCAGATGGAAAATATTTTTTTTTAAAGTTTCATCTGCACTGAACACATACAGACTTTTTTTGGTCATTATCCTCTAAATAGTCTAGTACAATAAATATTTACACAGTATATACATTGTATTAGTTGGTATAAATAATCTAGAGAATTTAAAGTATAACGGAGGATGTGCATAGGTTTAATGCAAATACTATAGCATTTTATGGTTATTTTTTACTTTGAAAGTATTTAACTTTAGAAATAGAAAGTATTGGGGCTGGGGTTGTGGCTCAGCCATAGAGCGCTCATCTTGCAAGCGCGGGTCCCTGGGTTTGATTCTCAGCACCACGTAAAAAATAAATGAGTGAAATAAAGGTATTGTGTCCAACTATAAAATAAATATTAAAAAAAAGAAATAATAGAAAGTATTGCTAGGCATCTTGGTGCATATCTATAGTCCCAGCAACTTGGGAGGTTGAAATAGGAGGATCTTAATTTTGAGGCCAGCCACAGAAACTTAGGAGGCTCTAAGGAACTTAGCAAGACCCTGTCTAAAATTTTTAAACATAAAAAGGATTGGGAATGTAGCTCAGTATTTCAGACTTAAGCTCCTGGATTCAATACGAGGTACAAAAAAAAAAAAAAAGAAAAGAAAAAATAAATAGAAAATATTTTGGAAGAAAAAAAAAGTATATGGGTTTCTATATACATGAATGAAAATACCACAGTGAATCTCATCATCATTTACAGCCTCAAGACTGGGATCCTAATTAGAATAAGATATATTTTATGCTGTATGAATATATCAAAATAGATTCTTCTGGGTTTGGGGTTGTGGCTCAGTGGTAGAGTGCTTGCCTAGCATATATAGGGCCCTGGGTTAGATCCACAGCACCACATAAAGATAAATAAATAAAATAAAGGTATTGTATCCATCTACAACTATAAAAAAATAGATTCTTCTTTCATATATAACTGAAAATAACTAAAAAAATAACAAAAATGTATATAGGCGAATTTTTACTTTAAGACCTTCTCAAATCCTCACTTGTTCACCAATCCACAGAATAAAAAACTTTGTCAAAAATATTCAGCCACCCCTTTTCTATCAAGTTTGCTACACCTTTTATTGTTGTTATTCTTTTTAGTTATACATGACAGTATAATGTATTTTTACATATCATACATACATGGGATACAACTTCCCATTCCTGTGGTTGTACATGATGTGGAATTGCACTGGTCTTGTATTCATATATGTTTGCTTCATCTCTTAACCAGCCAAATTGAGTTCACAAACTGAGAACTTGGCTCAACAAACTGCATTTCCTGATCCATGATTACCAGCTCAGCTACCACTTGAGATGCAAGAGACAAGTAGCACAGGAGTGGAAGGAGGAATTTTTTTTTTCTTGTTTCTTTTTTTTCTACTAGGAAGTGACTCCAGGGCCTTACATATGCATATCTAGGCAGGTGCTCTACCACTGAGTACACCTTTCTATCATTTTATGGAAGGGACTTGAGAATCTTCGAATATTAAGGGATGACTATATAGATGACATTTACAGGAGTGATTTAAGTTTTGATTTAGAATGCCAGTGTTTATAGTATGTCTAGAAATTATACCCCTTGCAGCATTTTTTGTTTATAATGTACAATTTTAACAATGTCAAAACAGGTCATGGTTATGTGATTTTAAATTATTTTAAGAGGCACTGAGGCACAAAACTTCAAAGTTATATGTGAAAAGAATTCCTCTTCCTCCTCCTGCCTTAGTCATAGATCCTGGAAAGTGATGTATCATCTTTTCTTCTCTTTCGCCTAATACCAATTTATGCTATTTCTTAGGTAAAGCTTATATTCATATTTTCTCTTTTATCTCCCCTGGCCACTGTGTTCTATGTTCAGAACTTTGTGACCTGGCATGGTGGTGCACATCTGTACTACCAGCAATTTAGGTAGGTTTTTGTGTGTGTGTGTGTGTGTGTGTGTGTGTGTGTGTGTGTGTGGTGGGGGATTGGGGATTGAACACAAAGGGGCTTTACCACTGAGCTATTTATTTATTTATTTATTGCAGGCTGAGATCAAACCCAGGGCCTTGCACATGCTAGGCAAGCACTTTACCACTGAGCTACATCCCCAGACCCTCTTTTTACTTTTTATTTTGGGACAGAGTCTTGCTAAATTACTGAGGCTGGCCTTGAACTTGGGATCCTCCTGTCTCAGCTTCCCCGCAGCTGCTGAGATTACAAGTATGTCCCACCATACCTGCTCATACCAATAATTTGGGGGGCTAAAGCAGGAGGATCCCATATTCGAGGCCAGTCTCAGAAACTTAGTGAGACCCTGTCTCAAAACAAAAAATAAAAAGGACTGGGAATGTAACTCAGTGTAAAGAACTCCCAGGTTTAATCCTGGTAGCAAAATTAAAAAAAAAAAAAAAATATATATATATATATATATATATATATATATATATATATATATATGTAAGGGTAAAAGAAATTGAAGTTAAAGCGTAAAAGTTAAAGGGTAAAAGACCGGGTGTTGTAAAAGTTTCTAAGCTGCAAGGTCTGAGTTAAAATGTAAAGGAGGTATTGTTAGGTTTCTATGCTACCTGCAAAACCTGAAATTTCTGTAGCTGTTAAGACAATGCTTAGAACCGCCCAGTAAACATTTCCCCTGATTGTCTGGTTGTTTAATAACTGAAGGGGTCTGTGTGGTTGCACGTAGGCCTTGCAGGGCCTGAACCAATCAGTTTGAATGTGTACTCTCCTTAGGAATGACCTATCACTCCAGCCTGACCTGTTCCCGCCAATGAATGAACTAATCATGTTTAGGAGTTGTTGTTCAATTTTCCCGCGCCTCATGATGATTTGTTCTGATGTATACAAAGCCCTCCGCCCTCCCCAAAAAGTGTACTTAAGCAGTGCTCAGCCCCTGCTCGGGGCTCTGGGCTGCTTTCCCTTCTTGAGTGGGCACGGAGCCCCAGCATGCTGGTTCAATAAAACCCCTTTTGCCAATTGCATGAGTGGTCACTTGGTGGTCTCTTTCTCCGACGTTTCGCGGGACCCTTACATATATATCTTTACTTCCCTTCTCTCTCTCTCTTTGTTACTAGGGATTAAAAGCAGAGGTGCTTTTCCACTGAGCTACATCCCCAGTCCTTCTTATTTTTTGTTTTGAGATGGGGGTCTCACTAAGTTACTCAGGGCCTTGCTAAATTATTGAGATTGGCTTTGAACTTGTGATCCCCTGCCTTAGGCTCCTAAGTCATTTGTGTTAACAGGAATGAGCCACCACTCCGGGCTTTCTTTTTTTTTTAAGGCGTGTGATACTGGGGATTAGAACCCAAGCCCTTGTGCATGCAAGGCAAGCACTAACTGAGCTATATACCCAGCCCAATTTTTTTTTTTTTTAAATGTGGAAGAAATAAGTTTAGTACAAAATTCCCGTGGAATCTGAAGCATACATTTTATTCTTAAAGTCTAGCTAATGTGGAACTCCCTCTTATGTTTTTTTTGAACAGTTTCCTGGCAGAGTTTGTATGTGTGTGTGTGTTTAGTTACTGGGGATTGAACCCAGTGGTGCTTTGCACACTGAGCTACATCCCCAGCCCTTTATTATTATTATTTTTATTTTAAGACAGGATCTTGCTAAATTGCTTAGAACCTCCTTAGATTGTTGAGGTGGGCCTTGAACTTGTAATCCTTCCTTGAACTTGTAATCCTTCTGCCTCAGCCACCCAAGTACTAGCATACCTGCCCTGGCAGAGCCACTGAAACTACTTCTGAACCTGAATTCTTCATATATGATAATATATACCTGAGTCAATGAAATCCAAGGCTCTTGACAACCCTTCTGTCTTCAGGGCTGACTCAGTGTTCAATGAATGCTGTCAAATGAATACATGAGGCAAAACCAGAAAGTGGGATTAGTCTAGTTTCCAGTGATTAGTTTTTTTTTTTTTAATTTTTTAATATTTATTTATTTATTTTAGTTTTCGGAGGACACAACATCTTTCTTTGTATGTGGTGCTGAGGATCGAACCCGGGCCGCACGCATACCTAGTGAGCGCGCTACCGCTTGAGCCACATCCCCAGCCCTCCAGTGATTAGTTTTGAGGTGGCTCACCCTCTACACCAATCCTAAATGCTTCCTTACTTATGGATTCCCTTTTACTTTAGACAATAAATTCTTTCTTGCTTGAGTCAGTTCAGTTGGATTTTCTTTTGTTTGCAGTTAAAGTGTCCTGACATAGGCTCACAATAAAAATTAACCTTAGCTGTAGAAAAATTTCAGTTACAATTTTTTAAAAATATTTTTTAGTTGTCAATGGACCTTTATTTTATTGATTGATTGATTGATTGATTGTGCTGAATGGAACCCAGTGCCTCACACCCACCAGGTAAGCTCTCTACCACTGAGACACAACCCCAATCCTAGGTACAATTTAAAAAAAATTTTTTTTTGTAGTTGTAGATGGACAGCATGCCTTTGTTTTATTTGTTTCATTTTTATGTGGTGCTAAGGATCAAACCCAGTGCCTCACACATGCCAGGCAAGTGCTCTGCCACTGAGCTATAGCCCCAGCCCCCTAGTTACAATTTTTTATACATCATAGTTGAAGAGTTATTTTTCTTTCTTTTTTCTTTTTTCTTGTGTGTGTGTGTGTGTGTGTGTGTGTGTGTGTGTGTGTGTGAACCCAGGGATGCTCTTCCAGTGAACTTAATTTAATTAATGAATTTAATTTCATTAAATTGCCCTGACTGGCCTTAAACTTGCAATCCTCCTGTCTCGACCTCATGAGTAGCTGGGTTAATAAGCATGCATCACTGTAAGCAGAAAGACTAAGATTCTTTTTGCTTGACTTTTATATAATCTAAAATGAAAGTTGTTGTTGCTATAGTTGTTTTTTTATGGCAAATTCAGTAATTAGTAATTTGTACTAATGTTGAGTAAAAATTACAGGAGTTTATTATCTTGGGTTGATCCCTATTGCTGAAAGTTCAGTCTTTGTCCCCAGGCCAATCCAATAACAAGGACACGGTTTAGAGAAAAAGAAAAAAGATGGTTTATTGCTTTGCTAGCAAAGGAGAAACACAGGGGACTACTGTCCCCAAGGCTGTGATTCTGCCCATCAGCAAGTTTTCTGTTGGTGTTGTCATTCACTTATTAATTTGGGAGACTGTCATTTCTGAGATTTTCTGGTGACATCCCCCCACAAGTCTGGATTACTTATTCCTATGGTGGGTGTGTACTCAAGGACAGATTAACTCTGTCTAGGGTGGGGAAGAAAAGTAATCTTGTTCTCTGATATTAGGGATGGAGAGATTAAGGAGGAGCAGGTAGAGAGGAAGAGAAGGAAACATGTCCATTTTAAAAATAAATTGTTGTGGTAGTGCAGCAAGGGTTATATTCAAAGCATAAAGTGTAATAAGGGAACCACTGTTACTTCTGCTGTACTAGGTCCCTACAGACTAGGCAAAAAATCCAGTGGAGTCACTCAAACTAAACTTCCATGTCACACACTGGAACAAAACAGTTTATCTGACCTTCTGAGAAATCTGAATTAGATACAGCCAACTTTTCCAGATGGGACAGTTTGTATGCACATGATAACCAAGTGCCCTCTTTCATCCTTACACAAAAGGAGTGGCCTGAAATGACCCCATAGTAACCATTATTTTCCTGTCCCCACCTTTAAAATAACCAATACATTTTTGTTTTTACTTCTGATTTCTTCCATCTTTTTCTGTCTAAAAAGCCTACTTAGAAGCTGGTATGCCTATAATACTAGCTACTTGGTAGGCTAAGGCTGGAGAATCTCTTGAGCCCTGGAGGTGGAAATCAGCCTGGGCAGCATAGTGAGACCCTGTTATGCTCAAATTCGGGACCCCAAAAAGACCACCAGAGACCCAAGATCAATGTAAGCAGCAAAGAGGTGTTTATTGCGAGCTAGCTCGGTCCTCTGCGCGCGCACACACAGCAACTGGTGACGCTGAGAGGCCCCGAGCCCAGGGTTTGCAGCAGTTTTATACATTCTTTGGAGAAGGCGGGGACTTCACATACATCATAGCATCTCTTAGCAAATCATCACACACCGCGGGAAAATCAAATAACAACTCTAAAACATGATTAGCACATTCACTGGCGGGAACAAGTTGGGTAAGGGTGATTGGTCAGTACAAAAGGGGTATTCATTTGAACTGATTGGCTTAAACCAAGAGGAGTGTTTGTGCTGAACTACATGGTTTCTCAACACCATAAACTACTGGGAGGGTCATCTGGCATCCCAGGTATTTCCCTGTCTCATGCTGATTGGTGGCTGCTAGGGGGTTGCTATGGATCCCCACCTAGCCTGACTGGGTCAGGGACACCTGGCGCAGCAGATCTCTCCTGTTATTTGTAGATAAACAACTTAGCAGGGTGGGAATGTGCCTAGGAGCGCTCTGTGGGTCTTTCCAAGGACAAAGGTCATGTCCCTTCCTTGGACAGGCTTTGCTCTGAGCTAGAGGCTGGTTTTTCAACCCCACGCCAAAAAGAAAAAATAAATAAAATTGTTTGCGTGCCAAGAAAGACTTGTTGGTGGACCAGATCCATTCTTGTGATATGATCCATTCAGGGGTCTTGCCATTTCTCTAGGTCCTACCTGGAAAGGGATATAAGCCTTCTCTGGATTTAGAACTTCCCAATTTATGTACTGTTTCTGTCTTCCTGCTGAGTCCCAATCCTGGAGCATAAATATCATAGGACAAGACAGGTCCTTGGCATATGTGACAGAAAAGAATTTCAGCATGTTCCATGCAGTGACACAGATTTATTTAGGAAAGAAAATACACACTTAAAGGAGAATATGGACTATCTCGAGGAAAAGACATCTTTGGAGTAAAGTAAGAAATGCACATTCAAAAGAAAATGCTAATGTCGCATGTCTGTAATCCCAGCAGTTTGGAAGGCTGAGGCAGTAGGATCATGGGTTCAAAGCCAGTCTCAGCAAAAGTGAGGCACTATGCAACTCGGTGAGACCCTGTCTCTAAATAAAATGCAAAATAAGGCTGGGGATGTGGCTCAGTGATCAAGTGCCCCTGAATTCAATCCTTTGTACCAGAGAGAGAGAGAGAGAGAGAGAGAGAAATGAATGCTTGCCTTCTAGAGGGTGAAAAACTTTTAGAGTAAAACATAGATGCACATTCCAGGGAGAATGCAGGCCATCTCTAGAGGGAGAGACAGCAACCCCTTGGCATGGGGTGTTTACAGAGGGACAATAGTTAGGGGCTGGACTAGAGGTGCAGTTAGGGTAAAGTAATGTCATTTTGCCGCAGTTTTTCTATCACTCAGGCACTGCCATCCTGTTATATTTTTTTGCAGACAAGGGTATGGGTCAAAGGCAAGGGCCAAGGCTGTGGATGTGGACTGGGTTGCTCAGGAATTCTTGTTTTGCATTTCAAAGGTTCGTGGGCTGTTTCCAGCACTTCAACAGCTCATCTGGCCCTTCTCTTTGACTCAGTGTGTCTTTATTTTTTTATATCCTCAAATTTCTACTTATAAACATGCATGCAGATCTCCCCCCCCACTTCCCCCCCCCCCCGAGTCATTTCCACTTAAATTCTCTTCACAGTCCCTTCTC
The DNA here is from genome assembly GCF_047511675.1 of Marmota flaviventris. Lineage (NCBI taxonomy): Eukaryota > Metazoa > Chordata > Mammalia > Rodentia > Sciuridae > Marmota > Marmota flaviventris. The sequence continues at coordinate 53,318,333 of NC_092507.1, forward strand.
CCTAGTTGAGGGATTTTTCCAAGTCAAGGATGTGAGAAGCAGAAAGCCCTAAACCATTCACAAACTGCCAGGTCAACTGTATTGCCTAAGTACCACATGTTTTCCACGTATCCTATAGGCCTGGTCTAAAAGTAAAAACCAAGATTAGACTTTTGGGAGAGGGTAGAGGGGTAGGAAAGACAGTGGAATGAGATGGCCATCATTACCCCAAACATGTATGAGCAAATGTAAGCATGAATGCTGTGACTCTTCTTTGTGTACAACCAGAGACATGAAAAATTGTGCTCTATATGTGTAATATGAATTGAAGTGCATTCTGTGGTCATATATAACAAATTAGAATAAATAAATTAATTTTAAAAAAAAAAGAACCTGTGTCTTGGGCTAAAGAAGAACTGTTTGCAATTGCTGCATTCAAGACTGCAGCACCCACTCTTGGCGCCTCCTGTCAAACAGACTGACACATTCACTTTTGCTTGCTTTGCTCTTCTTGTCTCTAGGACCATACTGAATAAATATTGAAAATTTAAAAATAAATAAATAAAAAGAATAGACTTTTGGTTTCTTTTTTTCTGCTGTGTTATCTTGTCCTTAAGGAAATGGTCCTGTTACCAGAGTTCTAGGCCAGAGGCCAGAGAGGATCCCACAAATCAGGTCTAACCACTCACCCCAAAAACCAAACAGAGAAGGTAATAGCAAAAAACATGAAAGGAACTTTAAGCAGCAAGCTCCACCTGGAAGACAGGGGACTCACATCTTTAGTCTTGTCATCCTTGTGGAGCTGACAATGATATTGAGATTTTGTAGAAAGAGAAATGGGGGCAAAGGTGTCGGGGGAGTAGTCTGCATAGCTGGAGGGATTGCTTAGCTGCCACAGCAGGTGATCTGGACCGCTTATGATCTGTCCTCTTTATCTCCAGATTGGTCAGGCAGGCTCTGTCCCTAAAAAGAAATTTTCTGTTTGCCTGAGGGGTAACTTGCACTGAACACAAGATGTTTATCAATCAAACCTTGTTCCTAGAAACCAAGGTTCTGGGATTCTTCTGGAAGCAAAGAAGATTGATGCAAAATGGAGGTAAAAAGCTAAGTCCTTTTTTTTTTTTTTTTGATAACAGGGATTGAACCCAGGGGTGCTTAACCACTGAGCCACATTTCCCAGCCTCCCTTTAAAAAAAAAAATCTTATTTAGAGACAGGGTCTTGCTAAGTTGTTTCAGGTCTTGCTAAATTGCTGACGCTGGCTTTGTACTCATGATCCTCCTGCCTCAAACTCATGAGCTGCTAGGATTACAGGCATGTACCACCAAGTCCTTAATCCTGCTTTTAGCCACCCCTCAGACATTTGCAGGCAAAAATAAAGAGTCTAAGTCCTTGTTACAATCATAAAATTTCTTAGCTGCTTCATGAAGAGGGAGGAGAATCACAGGGTGAAAAATGGGGAAATACTAACCTGCCATACAAGGAATATATCCAGAAGAGGGATTTTTGTAGTTGTTGTTTCTGATACTGAGGACTGAACTCAGGGATGCTTTACTCCTGAGTTACAGCTGTAATCCTTTTTATTATTTATTTTGAAACCAAATCTGGTTAAATCGCCTGGTCTGGCCTCCAACTTGCAATCCTCCTGCCTCAGCCTCCTAAGTCCCTGGGATTACAGGCATTCACCACCAAACCCAACTGCCTTATTTTTAATTTTAACATAGGGTGTCACTAAATTGCTGAGTTTGGCTTTGAACTTAGAATCCTCAAGCCTCAGCCTCCAGAGAAGCTAAACCAGTTTCTATTGGTATGATAATAAAGTTCCTTCTGCTATAATCTTACACAAAAGGATTACCCATGAAATAATCTGATGTCAGTTAGTCAGTTATTTTCCTATAGTCTTGTTTTCCTATCCCCGCTATACTAAGAAAGTACTTTTAAAATGACCAAATTTCTTTTTGTTTTTGACTTTGTTTCTGCTTTCTTCAGCCATTTTAGATGAAATCAATCTCTTCTTGCTGAGCTCATCAGAGCACCCTTTCCCTGTCCCCTAAAACTGGGGATTGAACCCAAGGGTGATCTCTGCTAAACACAAACACAGTCCTTTTAATCTTATTTTATTGGTACTGAAGACTGGACCAGGGGCATTTCACCATTTGAGATACTCTCCAACCCTTTTTATATTTTTGTTTTGAGATAGGGCCTCATTAAGTTGCTTAGGGTCTCACTAAATTGCTGAGGGCTGGCTTCAAACATGCAATCCTCCTGCCTCAGCCTCAGGAGAGGCTAGGATCACAAGTGTGGGCCACCCCACCAGACTCAACAGATTACTATTCTACTTTACGGAGTGAAGTGATGCCAGATTCTAGAATGAAAAAATAAGCCAACTCAAATCAATCCTGGTAGCCAGGCATGGTGATGAACATTTATAATTCCAGAAATTTGGGAGGCTGAGGCAGGAGGATCCAAAGTTAGAGGCCAGCCTCAACAATTAGCAAAGCTTCAAGCAACTTATTGAAACCCTGGGGAGGTAGCTTGGTGATAGAGCCACCCTAGGTTCAATTCCCACTACTCCCCGGCAAAAAAAGGAAAGAAAGAAATTACCATTGTGTTGAGGCAGAGCCCTCATAGATGGGTTGATAATATAAGGCTAATTATAATTTTCACTGCCTTTATTTGAAGACCAAACTTAAAAGGTTCCCAAGGGTGGGATTCCTTTTATTAATCCAACCCTAATGAGCTAAACTTGGGCAGAATAAACCCAGTATTCAGTTCCAGTTCCTTCATCCAGCTTGGGTAGTAAGAAAGCTGCATTTCTCCTGGCAGTTAACTTTGTACAGTGGAAAGATATGTCCAAACACCTCTGATTTCCAGGTAAGTCTACTAACCCAAGGCGACTTCTAGAGAGTTTTGCTATTGACTGCCATTGGGAAGATGAGAGAAGAGTGTGTGTGTTGTTTTTTAGTATTTCACATTGAAAAGAGCAAATGTGGGCATTTAACATCCTCAGCTCCTTCGTGCACCTTTGAAGTAGTTATTGTAGGAAGGGGTCCCCCTCCCTGCCGCAGTCTGGCTGGGCACACAATCACGAGCCACCACACAGCTTGTAGATTCAAACAGCAACTCTTTATTCCCGAACTCACACCAGCCGTCTACAATCACGTTCTGGGGAAGTCCACGTTCTCTGCCCAAATCCACGTTCTCTGGGCTTCTATCTCCAAAATATACTGTCTGAATCCTGTGAGAACTCAAGGGGAACTCAGGCAGCAGGATACGCCCTATTCCCAGCAGGAATAATCTTAAACCTTAAACCTGGAACCTAAACTGGGAACGCCCTAAACAGGATTATCTTAAAACCGGGAACACCCTAATCTGCCTTGGTCCTTGAGCAAGGTCACCTACATTCAATGTCGGTGCAACATGTCAGCAACATGGGGTACGCTGGCAAGGAAATTGTCATACCTACTTGGCTAATGGCTCCCAGCATCTCCCCCCTTCTGATTAATTAAACAACAAGCAATGTGGCTTAAGGACCGTGCCTGGTAGGTTGTCCAATTCAACATATGGTTCTTACCCGTCATCGGAAAACTGACCTTTAGGCGTCAGCCTCCTGTCTTAGGTTGATACCACTGCAATTGAATCATACCCGTCACTGACTACCGGTCCAGCATACAGCCATACTTGTGGATAGGTCTATGCACCAGTGGGGGGGTGAGGTTCTTTGCCTCACCTCTGTTGGCCCCCAAATTTGGCCTTGGTGCCAGTGGGGGAGTGAGGTTAATGTGGCTTATGGACCGTGCCTGGTAGGTTGTCCAATTCAACATATGGTTCTTACCCGTCATCGGAAAACTGACCTTTAGGCGTCAGCCTCCTGTCTTAGGTTGATACCACTGCAATTGGATCATACCCGTCACTGACTACCGGTCCAGCATAAGCCATTGGCCCCCAAATTTTAGACCATCACTAGCAGAAGGGAGGAGGATACAGAAATGCCACGACACCAAGCCAATTGACGGCTCCTTGGGAAAAAATTGCATCACTGGTGACACCATCAGCAAAGATATGTCAGCATTACCACAATTCGCTGCACCAAACGATAGTTACATAGTCCAGGCAAGTTCTGCAAGCAGTTCAAAGCGGAGGAATCTATCAATATGTCCATTTCCTCCCAAAGTAAGTTTCCTCCCAAAGTAAGTTGACTCTTTGATTGAGCATTACTTGTTGAGTTCTTCACCGGCACTGGGATGGAGATAGGAATTCTGGCAATGATGCTAAAGAGACATTATCCTGAAAAGAATTATTAAATATAATGAAAAGGAAAGGTGAAAGTAAACAAACAGATCTGTTAACCTACTTTAAAAACAATCCTTAACAGCCTTTTACCTAATTTAAACTAGTAAACAAACAGATCTGTTAACCACCTTTAAAAACAATCCTTAACAGCTGTTTACCTAATTTAAATTAAACCATTTAAATCACGTGAATAAAAAAAAAAAATAATAATTCGGATCCATTTTTTCATGAGCGCTCCTCATATAAGAAATATGGACATACGCACATACAGACATACAACACAAAACACAAGAGTGTACATAAACGTACAACACATAAGAAAATAGTAAAGGCCTTGTAGCTTTACCTAGGTGAAATCTCCATTGCAATGTTTAAAAACTCCACAGTCAAAAAATAAAACTGATCAGAAAAACATTAACCTAGGTTTGTATGAGCTCAAAAAATAAAAATAGAACCTTATGATGTGGAAAAATGCAATAATAAAATAGCTATTGAAAAAAGCATCCTGGTTAATCACTGTCGCAGATGTAAGAATGGCCAAGCTGGAGTTCTGGATATCAGCTGTTATGGATTTGAGTCAAATCATCTTCTTTTCAATCTGTAGAGACTGTTTTAGTTAATCTTTCTGGAATCCAAATGGGCTGCTGTTCTCCCTGTGGAAAAACACAAACAGACCCCCGACTCCAGACAATCACTGGGTCAGGACCTTTCCATTGTCCTGTTAGAATATCTTTCCAAAGTACTTTAGGCTTATGTACATTTTTTGGATACATATGTCTTTCTGCAGCACTAAGTCCTGATGAATCCAAATTTAAAAAGTTTAGAGTAAAAAGCGTTATTTTAAGTTTATCTTTGGGGGATATATACCCCTTTCCAATTCCCTCTTTTTGCTTTAATAAGTATGTTTTAATAGTTTGATGAGCTCTTTCAACTATGCCTTGTCCCTGTGGATTGTATGGGATTCCTGTTATATGAGTAATACCAAATGATGAGCAAAATTGTTTAAAAGAGGTAGAGGTATAGCCAGGACCATTATCGGTTTTTAACTGTTTAGGAACGCCCACAGTGGCAAAATTTTGTAAGCAATGAGCTATAACATCTTTAGTTTTTTCTCCGGCATGAAGGGAGCCCATCAAAAATCCAGAAGAAGTATCGACTGTAACGTGTAAATATTTTAATTTTCCAAATTCTGGCAAGTGTGTGACGTCCATCTGCCAAATATGGTTAGGTATCAGTCCTCTAGGATTGACTCCAAGATTAACTTGTGGTAAAAATGTCACACAATTTTGACATTGTTTTATTATATGTCTGGCTTGTTCCTTAGTTATTTTAAAACGCTTTTGTAAAGTATTAGCATTAACATGAAACCTTTTATGAAAATTTGTAGCTTCTTCAAATGTAGAGAAAATATGTATGTCATGTGTAGTTTTATCTGCTAAATCATTGCCTAAACTAAGGGCTCCAGGCAATCCTGTATGTGCCCTAATATGTCCTATGAAGAATGGATCTTTTCTGTCCCAGATTAGACTTTGTATAGTGGAAAACAAAGAGAAAACAGTAGAAGAAGGGGAAATCCTACCAGCATCTTCAAGAGATACTATAGCATTAACTACATACTGACTATCAGAAAATAAATTAAATACAGAATCTTTAAACATCAAAAAAGCTTGTAAAACTGCATTAAGCTCTACCTTTTGAGCTGATTGTTTGGGTACTAAAAATGTAAAAGTTTGATCTGGGGTAACTACTGCTGCTGTACCATTATTAGACCCATCAGTGAATATATTTGGAGCATTCATGATAGGTGTTTTTCTTGTCATTTTAGGAAAAACTACAGGATGCTTAGACCAAAAAGACAACAAAGGATTAGATGGTAAATGATTATCAAATGTAACATTAGATTTACACATGATTATTGCCCAAGTATTTAACTCATTAGCTAACTCATCAATTTGATCCATAGTATATGGAGTAATAATTTTATTGGGAGAAATTCCAAACACTCCCTTCGCTGCTTTTATTCCTTTGAGTATTAATTGTCCTACAGCCTCAGGATACCTAGTAAGAATAGTGTTAGGAGAATAAGATAAATGTATCCACAATAATGGACCTTCTTGCCAAAATACTCCTGTAGGAATATTTTTTGTTGGTAGTACAATAAATAATAAAGGCAAACTTATATCAATTCTATCCAAATGCATATTTTCCATATATGTTTCAATAATTTTTAATGCCTTTCTTGCTTTAGGAGTTAACATGCGGGGTGAATTTGGATCTGATGGACCTTTTAGAATATCAAATAAAGGTCCCAACTCTCCTGTTGGTATACCTAGATAAGGCCTTATCCAATTTATGTCTCCCAATAACTTTTGAAAGTCGTTAAGTGATTTGAGTTGATCTACTCGTATTTGAATTTTTGGTGGACGGACCATGGTTGAGGATAATAGAACTCCTAAATAATTAATTGGAAAATTTAATTGTACTTTATCTATTGCTATCTCTAGATTATAATTTTTTAATAAGTTTGTAAGTGTGGCATAACATTCCAGCAATATGTTTTTATCTTTATGTGCCAATAATACATCATCCATATAGTGAAATATTTGTAGTTCAGGATTTTGATTTCTAAGTGGCTGGATTGCTTTGTTAACATATATTTGGCACATAGTTGGACTGTTAGCCATCCCTTGAGGGAGTACTTTCCATTCATATCTCTGATCAGGACCTTCATGATTTAATGCAGGGATAGTAAATGCAAAACGTGGACTATCCTTGGGATGAATTGGAATTGAAAAAAAACAATCTTTAATATCTATAGCTAAAACATGCCAGGTTTTTGGCAAAGCAGACAATTGAGGAATCCCTGATTGAGCAGGTCCCATAATAACCATCTCATTATTAATGGCTCTTAAATCTTGCAATAATCTCCATTTACCAGATTTCTTTTTGATGACAAAAATGGGAGTATTATGGGGAGATATGGAAGGTTGTATATGTCCTTCTGCTAATTGTTGTTTGACCAGATCATGGGCTACTTGTGTCTTTTCTTTAGTCAGGGGCCACTGAGGAACCCACACTGGTCTTTCTGATTTCCAAGTAATTTTGATTGTCTCAGTGGCCCTTTCTGAAAATCCAACCCATGTCTGTCTGTTCCTTGATCTATTTGTACTGGTGCTGCTATACCTTGCCCTTGTTTTCCTAATCTTTTTTCTTTCCTAAAGCCTTGTCTAGCCCTAGTAGTGGGCGAATTAGGATTGATGTTATTTGTTAATGTCAAACCTAATTGATCTAGGACATCTCGTCCCCATAAATTTATAGGAAGATGATCCAATACATATGGCTGTATAGTTCCTTCACATCCTTCAGGATCCTTCCAATCTAATATCATAGAACTTCTATGGGGATTAGTCGCCACTCCTAGGCCTCGAAGCGTTTGAGTGGCTTGTTGTAATGGCCAATGTTTTGGCCATTCTTGACGAGAGATAATGCTAAGGTCAGCTCCTGTGTCCAGTAGCCCATTAAACTCATGACCTTGAATATTTAGTTTTAGCATTGGGCGAGAATCTAAATTTAAAGACAACATAGCCCAATCTACACCTGTGGAGCCTAATCCCCTGGAACCTCTTTCTACACTATGACTAGGAAATTTATTATGTAGGCTGGGTATTATTAACAACTGTGCTATTCTATCTCCAGGTGAAATTACTGATATACCTCTTGGAGAACTAGCTATAATTTTTATTTCACCTACATAATCGGGATCAATTACCCCAGGACTTATCATAAGTCCTTTTAATGTAGATGAACTACGTCCCAATAATAAGCCTACTGTTCCTTGGGGAAGAGGTCCTTTTACTCCTGTGGGAATGATTTGAACGCCCATATCTGGAGTTAATACTGCTCTGGCAGAGGCGCAGATGTCCAACCCTGCGCTCCCTCGGGTTTGTCTGATGAGGGATTTAATGGACAATGTGTCCTGGGCACTACCCTGATGGTGTTGCTGGGATCCTCCACTGCCCCGTATATTTGTGGTTGTGGGCCCCGGAGCATTGGGCCCCCCTGTCCGTTTTTTGGCAATGGAGCCTGATGCCTTTCTCCACGATATCTTGGATAAATACCTGGTCTTTGTCCGTTTTTTGATAAGGGAGTACCTTCTATGGTGGTTTGAGAACGGCATTCATTAGCCCAATGTCTCCCTCTACGGCATCGTGGGCAAATACCCGGTATTCTATTCCTTTGATACCTACTTTTGTTAAACCCTCCTCCTATGGGGCAATTCCTTTTAAAATGTCCTGTTTGTTCACAATCATAGCATGTTTTTGGCCTGGCATCTAAAGCCTGTTGTACTGCAGCTGCCAAGACTTGCCCTTGTTCATTAATATCTCTACATAATTTAATATATGTGTTTAAATCTTCATGTCTCCATGGTCTAATAACCTCTCTGCAGCAACGATTTGCTTGGTCATAAGCCAGTTGTTTTATTAATGGCATTGCTTGTTCTGTATCCCCAAAAATTTTGGCAGCCGTTTGAATTAGCCTATCTACAAAGTCAGCGTAAGGTTCATTAGCTCTCTGTATTACCTTAGATAGCTGACCTTGTAAATCTCCATGTCCTTGTAAAGTCTTCCATGCCCTAACTGCGTCTGCAGCAATTTGTGCATATATAGCAGGATCATATTCAATTTGTTGCCGTTGACCCTCATAAGGTCCTTTTCCTAACAACATATCTAGATTTCTTTGAGGGTAACCGGCTGCTGCATTTCGCCTAGCTGTCTCCGTGCAAAATTCCTCATTGGCAACCTTCCATAACAAATATTGTCCTCCATTTAGTACAGATTTACACATGCTAGCCCAATCTGCTGGCGTCATGTCCAAGTTAGTAATGGACTCGACCATGCTTACCGTGAAGGGAGCTTGGGGGCCATAGGTTGTTACAGCCTCCTTTAACTGCTTCACTGTTTTAAAATCTAATGCACGGTGAATTCGCTGCCCTCCAGCCTGTTCAAGTACAGGGCATGCTAATCTTTGAGGTCCTGTCTCAGGATCCCATTTATCAACTACGGGGTTTGAGGGCCACTCAGCTGTCTCCATCGGTGGGGCTGTTGGTTGAATTACGCCCTCTTGTGATAAAACGGAGTTAGTAACAGCCTCCTGTTGTGGCCTTTTTCCTAACAACCCCTTTTCCTTTAAATTTTCTTCCTCTGTCTGACTAGCTCGAGAGACCTTCTCTTTTGCTTGATCTAAAATGTCTTTCTCCATGGTCTGAACCTCTAACAATTTACTTAACATCTTTTCGGTTTGTTTTTTACTAATTTCTAATCTACTATAAAGATAACGCAACCCAATAAGATAACACAAAACAAAGCCGAAACTGAATGAAACAAAAACGGAATAAAAAATCATTGTATCAATTTTCTCTTCCTCAGGGCCGACAAACTTCAAACCTTTAGTCAACCATTTTTTCCAGTTTGCCTGAGAAATTTCTAGGGATAGGCAGCTTGAAACAAAAACAATATAAATCAAAACAATAACACATTGTTTTTTGAATTGGTCACCCATTCTTTCGCTCTTCCTCAGGGGTGAGAAATTTCACTTACCTCTAAGCTTCAGAAGTTCCCCGCACGGGACGCCAAATGCCGCAGTCTGGCTGGGCACACAATCACGAGCCACCACACAGCTTGTAGATTCAAACAGCAACTCTTTATTCCCGAACTCACACCAGCCGTCTACAATCACGTTCTGGGGAAGTCCACGTTCTCTGCCCAAATCCACGTTCTCTGGGCTTCTATCTCCAAAATATACTGTCTGAATCCTGTGAGAACTCAAGGGGAACTCAGGCAGCAGGATACGCCCTATTCCCAGCAGGAATAATCTTAAACCTTAAACCTGGAACCTAAACTGGGAACGCCCTAAACAGGATTATCTTAAAACCGGGAACACCCTAATCTGCCTTGGTCCTTGAGCAAGGTCACCTACATTCAATGTCGGTGCAACATGTCAGCAACATGGGGTACGCTGGCAAGGAAATTGTCATACCTACTTGGCTAATGGCTCCCAGCACCTCCCCCCTTGTCTTTTCTTTTTCAATAATGGGGATTGAACCCAGGGTACTCTACTACTGACTTGCATCCCAGTCCCACTTTTTTTAAAAAAAGTTTTTTATTTTGAGACAGGTTCTAGCTAGGTTTCTGAGGTCGGCTTCAAACTTATTATCCTTCTCCTAAACTTCCTAGATGCTGGGGTGATAGACATGTGCCACTGGTGTACCTGGCTTCTTGAAAAGATATGCAAATAGTCTGTTACTCATGCAGAATAATGGACCATACCAAATAAATAGGAGGAATGCTTATTGAGGAATGCTTATTTCTTTCCTCCCAGTTTTTTCTTTTCTTTTAAACTTTTTTCTGTTTTTGGCCTGAGAAAACAGACTTATAAAATAAATGCTGCTGCTTCTTTTCAATACTGCTAAGATATTATAGGTTAATAACTGTGTAGGTTAATAAAATTTGGGTTTAAGATGATTCACCTTTAAGAATGCACTAGGATATGTATAATATGTACATTCTACTAGCCGGCCTGGTGGCATACACCTGTAATCCCAGTGGCTTGGGAGGCTGAGACAGGAGAATCTTGAGTTCAAAGTTAGCCTCAGCAATGGCGAGGTGTTAAGCAACTCAGTGAGACCCTGTCTCTAAATAAAATACAAAATAGGGCTGGGGATGTGGCTCAGTGGCTAAGTGCCCTAGGGTTCAATCCTCAGTACAAAAAAAAAAAAAAGAACAATGACATACTGTGGTACTATGGTCACAAATATTACCACATCAGGCATCACCAGTCCTTTATCTACCATTTATTCTTCTCATTACACCTTTTGGTTTTTTAAATATTTTTTAAGTGCTTATAGGGAGAAAGGAGCATGAGCACACTAGGACAGATTTTTTTTTTTTTTTGCTTAGCATCTCGCCATTGCTGAGGCTATCTTTGAACTAGAGATTTTCCTGGCTTAGCCTCCCTAGCCACTGAGATTACAGGCATGCACCACTACGCCTGGCCAGATCTCCTTTCTTTTCATTTTTTCCTTTTTTTTTTTTAAGGTACTGGTGATTGAACTAGGACTTCACACACACTAGAAAAATACTCTACCATTTAGTTACATCTCCAGCCTTTTTTATTTTTACTTTGAGTCAGGGTCTTGTTAAATTGCCCCCACTGGCCTTGAACTTGCCATTCTCCTGCTTCCACCTCACAAGACTCTGCAATTAAAGATGTGTGTCAAGGTGCCCAGCTAGCCTTCATTCCATTATTTTCTTTTCTGAATCTTGGCATCTTAAGTCACTAGCCTTTCTCTTATCTGTCCAGAGGAGCTTCACAGAAAACAAAGAGAAAGATCTTCCCTTATTTGTTCAACTGTCAGCCAGCCCTTCAACTCTTGCTCAAAGCTCTCCACACCCTGCATTCTATCTTGTGCTGGTGGAGGCCATAAACAATGAGATGAAGTCAGCATGAACAGAGGTGTGTTTTCAGCTTTCCGTTACTATAATAAACAATTGAAATATCTGGGCATAGTAGTGGTGCAGAGCTGTAATCCCAGCTACTTCAAAGGTTGAAGCAGGAGGACTCCAAGGTTAAGACCAGCCTCAGCAATTTAGGGAGATCCTGTCTTAAAATAAATAAATAAAAAGGGCTAGGTATATAGCTTAATGGTACAGCATGACTGGGTTCAGTCCCCAATATAAAAAACAAAAACAAAACCTCTCAGTAATTTACTGAGTACCTTCCAAGCACCAGGGAACCTATTTGGTGCTTTGTTATAATATTATCTTATTTATTCTTTGAATTTCATGAACTTAAACTCAGAGAGGCCAAATAATTGGCCCATGGTTAATGGAGGGATGATGTTTATAATTGAATGCTAATTATATGCTCAGCACTTTGCTTAGTCCTTCATATTGTGGTTTCATTTCAGCCTCACCACAAGTCTTTGAGGTGGATATATTTTTTTTCCCTTTTACAAATAAGCCAACTAAGACTCACAGATATCAAGGGGCTTGCCCTTTATATTTTTATTTTGAGACAGGATCTTACTAAATTGCCCATACTAGTCTTAAAATTGGGATCCTCCTATTTCATGCTCCCAAATTGCTGAAATCCCAAGCCAGTTCTAGGCTCCACCAGAATCAATTATTATTATTATCTTTGGTACTGAGAATTTAACCCAGGGGCACTTTACCACTGAACTATATCTTCAGTCCTTTTTAAATTTATTTTGATTTTGAGGGTCTTGCTAAATTGCTGAGGGCCTCCCTAAATTGTTGAGGCTAGTCTCAAACTTCCTTCCTTAATCTCCTAAATCATTGGATTATAAGGCCTTGGCCACTGCACCTGCGTTACCACTGACTGCATCCCCAGTCCTTTTAATTTTTTTATTTTGAGACAGGCTGTTGCTAAGTTGCTTATGGCCTTTGCTAAATAGCTCAGGTTGGCTTCAAACTTGGGATCCTTCTGCCTCAGGCTCCAGAGTCACTACAACTACAGCAACTTTTGTCACCACCTCTGGCAGCAAAAATGTGTTAGCAAGGCCTCCAGGTGATTCTGATGCATGCTCTCATCTGACAACGCTGCACAGAATTACCTGCCACATGTTATACAATGTATAGCAGAAAGAAAAGGGAAAATTTAAGCAACACTTTCTCCCCCAGAAGCCCTTCTTCCTCTTTGATGCAGTGAAGGGCTGAAGGCGCTCAGTATATGGTCTAGAACACACTCTGAGATATATTAGGAGTTTAGTCAATGGTACAAATGCTGGTGTAAAGGTTGGTGTCCTGGGTATGGGGTTTGGCCAATTCTGTGCATTGGAAGAGGAGAAGGACTGTGTGGTAGGATACAAGGCAAGCTCTACCCCTTGTCCCACCGCAGAAACAGAGCCTCCAGGAATTTAGAGAAGGTTCTTCTTCACAGTGTAATTACCGGGTCCCTCACACTCTCTTGAGTTACAGGTACTGGCTCTCAGAACTCTGCAGTGGATTCCCAAAGGGCAGGAGGCCTGCGGAAGGAAGAGCAAGGAAGGGTCTAGGTGGAATGCAAAGACATATGGAAGCCATCTCTGCGCCCTTGCTGTAGATTTTTTTTTTTTTAAACTTTATTCTGCAGTGGGAAAATAAAGTATTGATTTTTTACTTAAGCAATATTTTCAACAACTGCATGGAAAATAGAATGGCGCGAAAGATGGAGAGTTAAGGGATTATGGTACTAGTTACGATGGGAAATTGGAGGGCTGTGGGTAAGCTAAGAACAGAATGAAGAAAATATGGATGGGGATGTGCGGAGAGCTGCGCACAGAGACAGCTTCCATTTGAGTTGTGGGTTGGGGCCAACATCTTAGATACGGAAATCCTTGGAATCAGTAGCCACTGCTCTAAGTTCCTGAGCACAAGTAAGTGACGTCCCCCTTCTTCTTCTTTCCCAAGGCGCTCGGGCTTTGGAATATGACAAGGGTTCGAAATTACTTCTGGAACATAACTGCTATGCGCAGTGATTCGATCACTTGTTCATAGCTATGCCCCAAGCGCCCAGAAAAGTGTCTGGCACATAATAGGCGCTCACCAAAACACTGTTGAATTATGAATAAAAGAATGAACTGCATCACGCCAAGACTCCTCATCTGTACCTGAAAGGTCGTTGAATAATGAAATCACATAGCTTCAAACTTGATAAGCAGTATACGCTCAACAAGTTGTTATTTTTCCTTTTCCTTCACAATAGATCCTGGGCAATACAAAAAAAGGGGGTTTCTTTCTCTTGCGTCGTTTCCACCTTCTTTCGCCCCCGCAGCCCCCACTGGGTCTTGGGGAGCACGTGAGCCTGGGGAGGCGGGGTGGGGAATAGAGGGGGCGCCGGCCGGTGGCTAGAACTGAGCCGGTCTCCCCGGCTTACGTAAGAAGCGATCCCGCGCGGCCGGCCTGGGCTCGGAGACTGAGCAGGCGGAGGCGGCGCCGCCCATCGGGATCCGGGCTGGGTGTCTCTGGTGGCGCTACTTTCAGCAGAGGTGTGTTTATTTGCTTTTGGCCGAGAGGCGCGGGGCTCCGGCTCTGCGCCTGGCCCTTGGCTGGGGAGCGCATCTGCCAACCCCGGGCGGAGGTGGGCCCCTCCAATTGCGCGCGGGCGGCGGGCAGCGGCGGCGGCCACAGTGACTACAGAGAATGTGACAGCCGCCCGGGAGGGGCAGAGGTGCGGATACAGGCTGCCCACGTGCAGGAATCGCGCAGGGGCTCAGTCCCAGGATGCCCGGAGCGTCGGGGCGGCGGGGGCGCGCTTTGAGTCACCCGCTTATCTCGGTTTCCCTAGCTAGTCCGAGACTGGTTTGGGGATGCCCGGCCACACGACTCCCTCCTTGGACAAGGCGTGGGAGTGAGACAGCGGAAGAGATCGAGATTGGAACTGGCGGGGCCGACCTCCGCGCCCCCGAGGGCTGATTACGCTGGGCGGGGGCACTGGAGTTCTCCATAACTGCTGCCTGGGGGCGAGGAGGTGGCGGAGGGCGGGGCTGAGGGGAGGGGTTGTCTTAAAAGTCTCTCCTTTCCCCAGTAGGGGCGGCAGGAGAGTCCCCGCGTGAGCAGAGGGTGCCTGAGGCAGGGGCCAAGAAACAAAGTTCCCGGGGCTGCCTCCGGGGCCGCTGTCTGGGCTGCCTGTTGGGCCGCTCGCCGCCTCGCGAAGGCCATGGCTTCCAAACTCCTGCGCGCGGTCATCCTAGGGCCGCCTGGCTCGGGCAAGGGCACCGTGTGCCAGAGGATCGCCCAGAACTTTGGCCTCCAGCATCTCTCCAGTGGCCACTTCTTGCGGGAGAACCTCAAAGCCAACACGGGTGAGGGGCTGTGGGGGGAGGGGTGGGGGTGAGCCGAGCGGGATCGGATTAGGCGGGGGAGAGAGACAGCCCGAGAGGGGCCGGGTCTTCTCGGTCCCCGGCGCCCTTCCCCCGCCCGCGTGTGGCGGTGCAGGCTCCTACGTGCAGGAGAGCATGCAGCGGCTGCCCACTGCCGCGCGGCTTAACCGCGCCCGGGGAGGAGGCACCGGCTCTGGGGAGGGTAGTAGGAGGGACCCGCAGCTCCTCCTGCCTGGGTGGAAAAGCCCGTGACTACCGGGCTCAGGGAGCCAGAGCCAGGCAGCAGAAAATCTTGAGCTGCCCTTTCACGCTGCCTACTTGGGCGAAGCGGTCCCTCAGCCCCTGGGTCCCCTCGGGCCCATCCCCCAGGTCCCTAGTGAGCCGCGCGTCTCCTTCCCCAGCCGGAGCTCCCGGGGCCCAGCGCCGCCCACCTGTGGGAGTCCTGCCCCGCTGCGCGCTGGGGAGCCCAAGGCTCCGCTGGGCTTTCTACCGAGCGCCGCTTCAGCCCCTCGGCGTCGTCTTGGGCCTCGGGGCAGAGCGCTTGGTGGCTTTGAAAGGCCTATCTGTTCGCTCCCCTTAAGCTGAACTCTCCCCCACCAACTCCCTACCCCCCACCCGCCAAGCCGAGGCCTGGCCGCCAGGAGACTAGGGAGACTCGTTTTGTTAAATTACATTTTGAATCCAGCCTTCTTGGAAATGGCTTCTTGATTGCCTCCCTCGGCTGGCTTGGTGAAGCTGGGGATATAGATCACCTATCTCCTACGGTAGTCTGACAGTGGTCAGCTCATCCCTTTTGCCTTCTCCCACTCCACGTTCATACCAGTTCCAAACAAATTGGCATTAAAAGGCGAGAGGTAGTGCTGGAGGTGCTGCCAGGTACACAACCCTTCTGGGATGCATGGTGCTCATAATTAGCAACTCTACTGGAAACGTGTTATTGCAGACGGGTCCTTGACTCTAGCCCGCAGTTCTCATCTTGTCCTAGGTGGTTATTGTCCATTACTGGCTAATTATCCAGGGATCTGCATTTCAGAAGCAGAGATTAGTGTGAAGAGGAGGGTGGAGGACAGTGCTGGGAAACAGGAGCAACGCTTAAAAGCAAGGAATTGAGAACATCTGCAAAGCAGTTTATTCATTACCTCTTAAGCAGGTTGTAAAAGCAAGCTTTTATTCCCAAGAACACTCTTCTCGCCCCCACGTTTCAGATGGAAACATTATGTTTACCAGATTACACTTTGAATTTTCTCCTGTGGATATTGTTGCCTCAAGCGGGCCTATTTTAATTTTAATACCACATTCAAATGTTTCTTATACTTTCTGTATTTGGAATGCAGTTTGGGGGGAGGGGAGTTAGAGGGTTTTTTGAGAGGCTTCTCCTTGGTGGGGAGGAGAGTGAGGGACCACAGGGTGACCCGGAGCCCATCCACAACACCCTCTAAACCTGAATTGGTGACTTATTTCCTTCTGGCATGAAGGTCCTCTCACTGTACCTCCTGGGGCTGGGCTCCTAGCCTTTCTTTTAAAAAGAGCATTTGATGGGAAATGGCTTCTTTCTGCAGGGTTTTGAAAACTTTCCACTTACTATTCACCCTTCCCTCCCTTTGTTTTATACCATTTTAACTTTCCTCTCCTGAATTTTATTCTTTCAGGTATCTTCATTCTTCCACCCCCATCCTGTCTTCCCTTGAAGTAAGAAGTGACTTTGAAAAGTTGAAATTTTCTTTTTCTGGGTACCAAGTTTTTTTTTTTTTTGCATGAAACAATTAAAAAATTATCAGGAAAGAAGAGGCCAGCAATTTGTTATGGACTTGGGGCCTGTGACCTGAGATTATTTTTCACACTCAGAAGGTTTAAGTGAGGCTGGGTATAGTGGCATATACCTATAGTTGCAGCGCTTGAGGCTGAGGTGGGTGGATGGCCAAGAATCCTAGAGACCCACTACCTGGTAAATAAAAAAGCATTCTGTGGGTATTTATTTTTATATCTGTTACCTGCTGTTTGCTTTTTAGCTAATTTCCTGATAGAGAAGCACAACAACAGTGTATACGTATGCTTTTGTAGTTGAAGGTTTGAAGGAGATGATGAAACACAACAAAACCCCAGGAAATAGAACCTTTGTTGGAATTTGAATTGGAAAGTAGCTCAGGCCATCTGCTGTAGCCTGGATTCAGGCACACTCCAGGCTGCATGGCTTTCTCCTTCAGCCACTCCCTGATGAAAGGCTGCTCTTCAGGAAAGGGCCACTCTGACATTGCTTCTGGGAAGTAAGCCTTCCCTTACCTGCCCTGGCAGAATCCGCTTTTCCTCTTGTACATGCATAACCTGTTGTTTTTGTTGCTGCTGTTGCATATAGTTATAGCAACATAATAAATGCCTAATTCATCCAGTAGATATTTACTTAGTGCCTGGAATGTGTCAGTGTTCAAGGTGCTGGGGGCAATAGATATCATTGTTTTCTTTTGCAATGCTGGCAATCTAACCCAAGACCTTTTGCATGCTAGGCAAGCTCTCTACTACTGAGCATACTTCCAGCCCAAGTATCAAGATAATCTTGTTGTGCTCCTTGTTGCCCTTTCTACCTATACCAGATTCCAGTTCCCACTCTGAAACTGGAGTCTGGCAGATTACCCAATGTACTACAAAGGGTTCAGTAAGTCTGTGTTGAAGGCATGGGACACTAACTCTGTCTTCTTCCCCAGAAGTCAAATAGCAAGAGTCTATTCCGTTTAATTATCTCTGATCTATGGGAAAAGTTTGTATTTGAATGGATCCGAGATTAGCTTCCTGATAACTGTCCCTTCCAAGGCTGCCCGGAGCAGTACAGGCTGAGGCTTATCAAATACCTTTTTTGGAGGCCCACCCCCAATCTTTGGCTTGTTTGAATTTTCTTTAGCACACTGAGTAAATAGAAAGGAGAGTTACCTTAGATTGCCAGGGACTGGATCTTACTCTATCACAAAGAATGTTACTTTTTTCTTTCCTTGTGTGTTTGTGTGTGCATTCAGGTAGGTGTAATGAGTACATGGACACACAGGGCTGGAACTCTATAAAATGACTACCATTAAAAATTCTAACATTTAATATAACTTCTTTTGCTGGGTCATATCTGAAGGATATGAAAATCCTTTTTCAAGTATTGGACAAATAGTGGTATTAAAAAAAGTCCCATTGTTCTATACTTGATCTGCTATCTCAAGTGCAGGGAAGCTGGCAGGTTTCCATTTGGGAGCATGTTGGACTTGATTGAGAGAAAGGATATTCAAACCTGTTTCTGCTCTTAATTAATATTAACTGCAGCTTTTACTGGAGTTTTGCAGATGGGACTAGCGTGTCCAATTAGACTATGGGCTGAGTCTCTCTGAAAAGATGACCTCGTTCAAAGGGCTTAGGGTTTTTGGGTACTCATTAAGTGTAAATGTGTGTTATGTAAGAGTGAAAATTTCTGAGGATTGGAGAATAGAAAGGTTGTATTAGACTTGAGTCAGAATTCAACAGTGCATCTAAATTAACTTGAAATGATTAACCTTTTTGCAGATCCTACAGGGTCTTGGCTCATTACAGGATCTCTGGAGCACACTATCTATATTCCATTTTTCCTTCTAGTTTGGGAAGATCTGAACAAAGCCCAGGTCCAGCAAAGATCTGACCAGTTTTAAAGCATCTCTCTAGTCCACAGGCTCACTCTACTTCAGTTTTTTATTTTTAGTTTCTTTGAGGATTTTCACAAGAATTTGGAGAGCACTATTTCTGACTTCAATAGTAAGCTTGCCTTAGCCTCTTGCACATCTGAATCTTTGTGTTCTTCCAGAATTATCATTTTGTTTAAAGCAGCCTTTTCTTTCTTGCTCTCTTTTTAAGTTTTGTTTTCTTTGGTAACGGAGATTGAACCCAAGTGCACTTAACCACTGAGCCATATCCCAGCCCTTTTTTTATTTTGAGATAGGGTCTCACTATGTTGCTTTGGTTGCTCAGTTGCTGAGGCTGGCTTCGAATTTGTGATCCTCCTGCCTCAACCTCCCAAGTCACTGGGA
Source organism: Marmota flaviventris (assembly GCF_047511675.1). Classification (NCBI taxonomy): domain Eukaryota; kingdom Metazoa; phylum Chordata; class Mammalia; order Rodentia; family Sciuridae; genus Marmota; species Marmota flaviventris. The sequence continues at coordinate 53,337,514 of NC_092507.1, forward strand.
TTACAGGCTTGCTCCACTCAGTTAGGCTTTAGTTTTCTTGTGGTATAGTATTGGGGATTGAGGCCTAGGATTATTTTACCTCTGAACCACCCACCCCACCAACACACCTCAGCCCTTTTTATTTTTGGAGACAGGGTCTGACTAAATTGTATAGGCTGGCTTTGAAATTGGCGATTCTCTTGCCTCATCCTCCCAAGTCCAAAGACATTTTTTTATATCTATGTAATATTTCTTTCATTCAGCAGATATTACCTATTTACATATCCCATTGTTCCTAAGAGGTGAGAATCCATAAGGGGGTTGAGCAAGTAGAAGATAGGTACCTGTTGAATAAATAGAGTAGTATGAGAGGTGAGGTGTGTGTTATGAAGGAAATGGAATGGTAATAACTAGGGTTAGGGTGGCTGTCTTGGGTTGTGTGATTGGGGAAGGCCTCTCCAGGGGATGAATATCTCCCTTCATACCATACCATGGGATGATCTAGGAGCAGAACGTTCCAGAGAAAAAGAACAACAAGTGCAAAAGTCCTTAGGTGAGAACATGCAGAGTTTGTTTGAGAAAGAGAGAAAGAAGTCTTATGAGCAGAAGGGATACAGAAGTGAGTCAGATCAGAGACTTGAGCAAGTGTGAGATCAGGGAGAGCCTTAAGGATTCTGGTGAAGACTGAATTTTATTCTAAAGGCAGTGAAAAGCCATTGAAAGGTTTAAAGTTAGACAGTGATCCAAGTAAATTTACCTTCTCAAAGCTGACTTTTTTTTCGTGCTGTGTAGAGAAGTGACTCCAGATGAGCAAGAGTGGTACCAGGGAGCCCAGTGTAAATGGGAAGAGTGGCAAAGTCAGAAACAGAGGGAGATCCTTTTGAAGGCAGAGCCCACTGGTCCCAGTAAGTTGACTGTGAGAGGTAATGGGGAGAAAGTCTAGAGGGAGTTCCCAGGATATTGGCCTGAATATGTGCCTTGGTAAATGTACCTTAGATGGCTGTTTAGTCAATTTTGTATGGAGTGTTTGCATTATTTGCTGTTTAAGAATGCTCTTATGAATGTTATTTTATATAAATCACTAGATACATATACTTTCTTTGGAATATTTCTAACTACTGTTCTGAAAGTTTTTGAACTACAGGGGAGTAACAGAGTTTTAAGTTTAACTTAAAGATAATCCAGTCAAGTTCATTCTTTCTTTTGCTGAGCATTGAACCCAGGGCCTTGCACCTGCTAAGGAAGCACACTCTACCCTAGAATTCTATCCTCAGCCCTTCAGGTGACTTCTTGGCAGCTTATTGGTGCTACTTTATTCATGTACTTTGGGGCTTTAAAAAAAAAGAAAGAAAGAAAAAGAAATATATGGGTTTTTTTTTTTTTTTTTTTGCCGGAGTGGGTGGGTGGGGGTAACCTGGGATTGAATTCATATGTGCTTACTCACTGAGCCATATCTCCCGCCCTCTTTATTTTGAGACAGGTTCTCACTAAGTTGCCAAGACTGGCGTTGAACTTGGGATCCTCCTGCCTCAGCTTCCCAAGTCTTTGGGATTACAGGCTTACATCACTGTGCCTGGCAGTTATTAAAGATTTAGGAAGCTAGAAAAGGTGGAGACAGTTGTTTGTATTCCACTTTCTGGAAAAGATACAGTTACTTTTCTGTAACTTTCTGGAAACAATTAACTACTAATACTTTTGTATACAGTTTATTGTTGCAGAATGTTTTTTAGGAATACATACAAACACACCCCCCATATACAGTATGTAAATTTTGAAAATTGCTTGCTTTATTTAACACTGTGGTATTTAACATTTTCCAAAGCTGTTAAGTATTGTTCTTTAATATGAACTCAATTCCCATCTACTATATTCTAATATGATTTATTTCATTTACAAAAAGGTAAGGCATGCAAATGATAAAACTTTCAAGTACACTAGGATTAGAGTAGAAAGTTTCCCTCCCATCCCTGGCCTTTGACTCTTCTGTTCCTCTTGAACCTGTTTTTTTTTTTTTTACTTTTCATGGATATTCATCCAAAAAATTTGCATACATTTACTGCATATATATATATATATATATATATATATATATATATATTATGTATAGCAATGACTTTTATATAAATTAACATATTTTTTGTTTTATAATTATAAAAATATACAAATGTTAAAAAAAAAACAAAAACCCACCAAACTGTTGATTGTGGATACCTAGGGGAGGTGCGTCTTTGGGGGTGGTGCTTCTATGTTAAACTTTCTATATTTAAAATGTTTCCATAGATTATTTTTATAACTACATAATTCAATAAAGTTAACACTGGTAGAATATTATTAACTAATCTATAGGCATTATTTGGATGTCAGCAGTTTTTTCATGAATGTTTCTGGTCCAGGACCCAATTTAGTACTGTACATTGCATTTAGTGCCATGTCCTTCTCATCTTTAATCTGTGAGAATTTATCAAAAAAAACCCTTATTTTCATCTTGTATGACTTTGACCTTTTAAAAAAGTTTCTTATTTTATTTATTTTTTTTTTAGAGAGAGAGAATTTTAATATTTATTTTTAGTTTTCGGCAGACACAACATCTTTGTTTGTATGTGGTGCTGAGGATCGAACCCGGGCCGCACACATGCCAGGCGAGCACGCTACCGCTTGAGCCACATCCCCAGCCCAAGTTTCTTATTTTATATTTTCATTTTTACTTTCTTTGTAGAATGAACCATAATTTGGGTTATTTGGTGTGTTCTCATGATTACATTGAGATTGTGTTTTTTGGTAAGAATACCATGGAAGTGCTGGGCACAGTGACACATGCCTGTAATCCCAGCTATTGGGAGGCTGAGGGAAGAGGATTACAATTTTGAGTCCAGTCCGGACAATTTAATGAGACCTGGTCTCAAAGTAAAAAGTAAAAAGAACTGGGGATGTAGGTCGGTGGTAGCACTCCTGGGTTCAATCCCCAATATGGGGAAAAATACAAAAGATATCATAGAAGCAATATCCTTTCCTCAGGGTAAGGTAGCAATTTTTCCATTTGAAGGAAATACTGAGGCTGGGGATGCAGCTTAGTGGTGGAGCACTTGCCTAGTATGTTGGAGGTCCTGGGTTTGATTCTCAGCAACACATACACACACACACACACACACACACAAAAGTACAAAATTATTCTTTGTTTTATGCTTTGTGTGTGTGTGTGTAACTAGTGTTTGAACCCAGGAGTGCCCAACCACTGAGTTACACCTCAGCTCCTTGTATTATTACTATTATTTTTTTTTAAGAGAGAGAGATAGAATTATTTATTTATTTATTTATTAGTTTTCTGCGGACACAACATCTTTGTTTGTATGTGGTGCTGAGGGTCGAACTCGGGCCGCACGCATGCCAGGCGAGCAAGCTACCGCTTGAGCCACATCCCCAGCCCCCTTGTATTATTTTTATTTGGAGAAAGTGTCTCACTGAGTTGCTTAGTGCCTCACTTTTGCTGAGGCTTGCTTTGAGTCTCCTGTCTCAGCCATCCGAGCTGCTGGGATTATAGGCGTGCGCCACAGTGCCTGGCCTGGTTGAAGTTTTGAAGACTATCCTGGCGTAGACAGGTATGTAGTTAGAGAAAGAGGGGGCTCATGGAACCCTGGTCCCACACAGGTCTTCAGGCTGTATTCTGAGGTCTACCGATTTACCTGGAACCCTTGATGGGAATTGATGTACAAAGCATTCTGCACTAAATACATCTTCCATTACTTTTTTTGGGTGGGGAGGGGTGTTGCTGGGGATTAAACCCAGGGCCTTATGCATGCGAGTCAAGCACTCTATCAACTGAGCTATATCCCCAGCCCTCATTACATGTTTGAGTGCCTGGGAATAGGGGCTTGTGAGATGCAAAGTCACGATACAAAGTCAGTTCTCTACAGGAGCTGCTGAGTTTATTGGCAGAAGCAGACCAACATACAAGTAGGAAATAAAGCAATGGTGACAGCAAGATGTGCATGCTTGGGTTTGGGGGGACACAGCGAAGAGGGAGTTTACCTAGCATTGAGGTGGAGGTATAATTGGGGATGGCTTTTTAGAGGAGCTAATCCTTGAACTGAGTAACACCATGAGCCCAGCTATCAAATGAAGGTTAGGGGGCTTTCCTGACTCCTTCGACTTGTACTCTAGAGCTATTTGTGGTGCACTAGAATTCATAGGCACACCTTACATATTATCATTTTAGTCTTCATTCATCCTAATTATACTCTCAAAGGAAAGAATTACCTTATTTGAATATTATTATTATGTTTTTTTCTGTATGGTTTTGATGTTTGAATCCAGGGCCTTGTAAAGTTCTATGTACATTGAGCTACACACCCTAGCCCTCCCCTAGCCCAAGGAAAGAGTTGTTACACCTGTAACAACCTGTCACCTTGTCAGCTCCCATTGTTTGTGCTTTCTTTTAAGGTACATATAAATATAATATTATTGTAGTCTTTGAAGGTTTTTGAATTTCTGCTTCAAACTTCCTGGAACTCAATATGGCAAATAATCATTCATGAAACTTACATTTTGCTTCAGATTATTAGTTATAAATCCATCCATTATGAAGGGCATATTGAATGATCTATTCTTTTCAAAATCTAGCAAGTAAATGGCATTATGTTATGCTAGTATATCTGTATATTGGTCTTTGCTATGAGAGGGTTTATGAACTGGAAATTGTTTTTCTTGTAAAGTTTTAGACAGCGTGCTTTCACATTGGGTCTTATCTTACCCATGTATTTCCCTTGGTGAACTTTTTTTTTTTTTTTTTTTTTTGTGAAATTGTGGATTGAATCCAGGTACTGTGGTTTGAAATTGGACATGCTTAGGTAATTGTTGTATTACTGAGCTGCATCCCCAGCCCAACTAAAAATATATATTTTTGGCACTGGAGATTTAATCCAGGGGCACTCTACCACTGAGCCACATTCCTAGCCCTTTTTATTTTTTATTTTGAGACAGGCCTCACTAAGTCTCTGGCTTCAAATTTGTGATCCTCCTGCCTCAGCCTCCTGAGCTGGTGGGACTACAGGCACGCACCACAATGTCTGGCCAAACTAAACATTTTTTAAAGGGTTAAGTAATTAGTAGAGGTTTTTAAGGATTACCCTGTGCTTTCCACTCGCTGGTCTTGACATAATTCTCAGGTTGGCCTTTAAGAGAGTACAAAATGTCCCATTTGTACACCTTCACCCAGTCCAGTGTAGATGGTTGATGTTTTATTTTAACACTTCGACCTCCAAGCCCTGATAGTTCTTGTAATAAACATGTTTGGCAGCAGGCATTCCTTACTTAGCCAGAGGGATATTGAAATGATGCGAAGTTACTCTTGCTCATGATTCTGAAGAAGCTAGAAATCAACTATTTTGTAGTCCTCAGCACTTTCTTTTTGGTAACATTAACCTGTGACCCAGGCACTTAGTAATTCTTGCAGCTTGGTCATAATTAACTTGTCATGGATAAAGCATTTGGCAGGCTCTGGACTAGCTAATGTGTGCCTGCTATCTCTAACCTACATGCAAATCTATCCAGAAGTTGTTATATAATATTAAAATAAATGAACTCAGAGGTGGATAACTTGCCATTTGTCAACTAGTTACTTATTTTATTTTATTTATTTTTCAGTACCAGGGATTAGACCCAGGGGTACTTTACCACTGAGCCATATCCCCAGCACTTTTTTTTTTTGAGACAGGATAGCTAGCTCTAAGTGTCCAAGCTTCCCTTGAACTTGTGTTCTGTGTGCCTCAGCCACCAATTAGCTTGGATTACTGGCATAAGCCTTCATGCCCTGGCTTTAACCTTTTTTTTTTTTTTTGGTACCAGGGACTAAACCCAGGGATGCTTAACTATTAAGCCACATCCCTAGCCCACCCTTTTAATTTTTTTTTTGAGACGGGGCCTCCCTAAATTGCTTACGGCCTTACTAAGTTTCTGCTTTTGAATTTGCCTCCTGAGTGCAGGGATTACAGGTGTGTGCCACGATGCCTGGCTAAATTTTTTTTTTTTTTTTAAATAGGGGTCTTAATCTAATTCATGGGAGAGGAGACCTCATGACCTCTCCCCTCTTCACCCACCTTGGCAGTAAAGTTCCAACCTTTGCATTGTAGGGTACACATTCAGACTGCAGCATGGTGGGAAGAGGATCATTACCACTCGGTACTGCAAGCTGAGGTTCAGAAGGCTTTTTAAGGGTAGGCTAGTGGAGTGTGAGTTTTTTTTTTCCTTCTGTCCTCAAAACATTTTTAAAAACAAATCTATTAAAAAGGAAGCATTGACACCCCCCCCCCCCAAAAAAAGGACCTAAACTGTTCTAAAATAGAAACCATCTGTGGTTGTAAGGAGGTAGAAGAAGTTGCTTCTCATGATGATGGCATGAGTTTTGGAATAGTGCCTGAGCTTAGTGTCACTTCATTAGTCATTTGACAGATGTTTCTGTGCCTGCGTTAGGTTCAGAGAGGCATGCAAAAGTAAAACTTGCTCTCTGCCCTTGAGGCACTTACAACCCAGGGTGCAAATTCTAGGTTTCATTATGTTCCCATGGGGATGTGTGTTTACATCGGCAGACACTGTTTTGAGGTACCTTTGGCTTGGAATGCTTCTCATTCTTCTGGGAATCTTAGAGTCTGTTTTCAGTCTCCTCACTTCCACGTAGCTTTTCCCAAACTGTTGCAGTTAAAGGTTGTTTTCTTTTTTGTTGTTGTTGTTCCTGGAATGAACCCAGGGGTTCTTACCCACTGAACCATATCCCCAGCCCAAGGGAAGACGAGTTAGATTATGAAGGTAAATCTCTCTGAGGAAGTGATGTTTAAGCTGATTTCTGAATGAGGGTAGGAACCAGATGTGTGAACATTTGGGGGCAGAAGGAATAACATGTAGAAAGACCTCATGAAGTTCTGAACTAACCTTTCCTTCCTGTACTGGGGATTGAACCCAGACCTTGCACATGCTAGGCAAGTGCTCTGCTGCTGAGCTATACTTCCAGCCCTTTATGTTTTGAGACTAGGTCTGGCTTAGTTAATGAGTTTGGCCTCAAATTTGTGATCCTCCTGTCTCAGCCTCCTGAGTGGCTGGGATTATAGGGCATGAGTCACTGTGAACTTTAAGTGCAGAAATGAGGAGAGGAGGTCCATAAACCCCTTTGGAGCGCTGTGCATGAGGAACAGATGGTAAGAGCCAGGCACAGTGGTGGCACACACCTGTAATCCCAGTGGCTCGCCTATAGTCCCAGTGGCTCGGGAGACTGAGGCAGGAGGATCACAAGTTCATAAGCCAGCCTAAGCAACTCAGTGAGACCCTGTCTCAAAATAAAATAAAATATAAAAAGGGACTGCGGATGTGGCTTAGTGGTTAAGTGCCCCTGCCCCTGAGTTCAATCCCTGGTACTAAAAAAGAAAAAAAAAAGGAGCCTTTTGAGGCATGGCCAGGAGTTTGGGCTTTATTAAAACTGGATGGAAATCCACTGGGTCCTTTTTCTTTTAGTGGGGGACTATTTTTAAAAAATATATAGCAGCTTTACTGAGATATAATTTGTACACAATAAAATTTTATTCTTTAAAAATACACAGATCAGTGGGCCAGGGATATAGCTCAGCTGATAGAATGCTTGCCTTGCATGCACAAGGCCCTGGGTTTGATTTCAGCGCCACCAAAAAAAAAGAAAAGAAAAAATGCAGAGATCAATGGTATTTAGTATTTTACTATTGTAAAACCTTCACCATTATCTAATTTCAGAACATTTTTATTAACCCTGAAAGGAACCCTGTGCCTCTTAACAGTCACTCTCCGTTTGCCTTTCCAGCCTCTGACCAGTGATTGCTAAGTTATGTTTGTATGGATTTGTCTATTCTAGATATTTCATATATAAATGAAATTATGCAATATGTAACTTTTTGTGTCTTATTATCCAGGCTGGCTGTGAATTTGTAATCCTCCCGCCTCAGTTTCCTAAATTGCTGGGATTATAGGCACATACCTCAGTCCTTCTCATTGTCAAATAACATTCAGTTACTTGGATATACCATATTTGTTTATCTGTTTATTGGATGTTGGACAGTTGGATTGTTGCCTGCTAGGGACACTCATATACTAGTTTTTGTATGGATATGTGTTTATTTCTCCTGGGTGTACACCTGTGAGTTGAACTACTGGATCACTTGGTAGCTGTGTGTTTAACACTTGGAAGAACTAACGAACTTTGCCAAAGCAACTGTGCCATTTTACATTCTCACCAGCAATGATTGCTGGTTCTACTTCAGATCATAGCCAACATTTTTTTGTTAATTGTACTGGGGACTGAATCTAAGGCTTTGTATATACTAGGCAAGTGCTCTACAATTGAATGATACTCCTAGCCCTTTGAAAAGAATTTTTTTTTTTTTTTTGTTAATAATTTTTATTTTTAGACAGGGTCTTGCTAAGCTGCTGAGGCTGTCCTTAAATTTGCGATCCTCCTGCCTCACTCCTGAGTCTGGGATTACAGGCATGTACCCAGTGCTCAGCCCATTTTTTTATTTGTTTTTGTCTGTTATTTTGGTTTGGGCTCCTAGTCAGTATAAAGTGATATCTCACTAGTTTTGATTTACATTTCCTTAAGGACTAATGGTGTTGAACCTATTTTTCTCCATTTGTGTATCTTTGGAGACAAGTGTACTCAAATTTTAAAACAGGCTTGTTAGCCTTTTTATTGTTGAGTTCTTTATATATTTTGGATATAGGTCCCTTGGAAGGTATATCATTTAAAAACATTTTTTTTCCATTCTGTGGATTGTTTTTCATTTTCTTGGTGGTACCCTGGGAAGCACAAGTTTTTGATTTTGATGAAATCAGGTAAGCCAGTGTTTTTCTTTTGCTGCATATGCTTTTGGTGTTGTACTGAGAACTGTTTCCTGATCTCAGATGAAGCCATTGTTTAAAATACTGGATTGACATCTGATTCACATTTTGAATATCATTCAGATTACTGGAAATTGCATTGGAAGTTTCCAGGGACAACAATTAAGAGTCTGTCATAGTATGAGCAGTCAGGGATAGACTTTAAACTTCATTGAGCATTTGTAAGATCAGTGTATTCTAACAGCATTTTGCTCACAGGGATAAGAAATGGTCTCCATCTTTAAAAAATTTATAAGGCAAAATATGCATTTACTTCTTTATATAAGCCAGATGTGATGGTTGCTAGAAATTGAAAAAAAAATTTTGTGAAAACAGTAAGAGGAATTACTTAAACAGCTTCTTTCTTTTTTTTATAATTTTTTTTAGTTGTTGATGGACCTTTATTTTATTTAAGGCAAGTGCTCTGCCACTGAGCCACAACCCCAGTCTCTCTTGCTTTCTTTCTTCTTCACTAATGTAATACTTTTTCCCTCCCCTTCAGAGGAGTGGGGGGGACACTGGGGATTGAATGCAGGGGCACTTTACCATTGAGTTACAATTCCTTTTTAATTTTATCAGCCATTTTTTATTATTTTGAGACAGGGCCCAGGTTGCTTAGGGCCTTTGCTAAATTGCTGAGATTGGCCTCCAATTTATGATCCTCTTGCCTCAGCCTCCAGAGTCGCTGGGATTATAGGCATGTGCCACAGTTCCTGGCTGAATGATTTTTAGGTGAAAGATCTCTCTCTCTCTCTCTTGGGGGGGGGGGGCGGGTACCAGGGATTGAACTCTCAGGGGCACTTGGCCACTAAGCCACATCCACAGCCCTATTCTTTTTTTAAAAATATTTATTATTTAGTCATTGGTAGATACAACATCTTTATTTTATTTTTATGTGGTGCTGAGGATGGAATCCAGTGCCTCACACATGCTAGGTGAGTGCTCTACCTCTGAGCCACAACCCCAGCCCTGCCAGCCCTATTTTGTGTTTTATTTAGAGACAGGTCTTATTGAGGTGCTTAGTGCCTCACTTTTACTGAGGCTGGTTTTGAACTCACATCCACCTGCCTCAGCCTGTGGGGCCGTTGGGATTACAGGCGTGTGCCACCGTGCCCAGTTTAGGTGAGAGATCTTCATGGGAATAGCCAATGTTCTTTGCACGGCAGATATAAAATATTGGTTGCATATATGAGTATAGTTTCTCAGTTTTTTAAAATGACAACTATAAGTTCCATCTCAGGACATAATTTAGTTTTTTTCAAAAGATGAATTAATTTTTGACTTAACACTAATGGCAGTGACTTAGTTTTAAAAATATTAAGTCTTAGCTGTCAATGGTTGGCATATGCCTGTAATCCCAGTTACTCAGGAAACTGATACAAGATGATCACAAGTTCAGGCCCCCCAAAAGCTAGGGATGCATGTAGCTCCATAGTAGAGCATTTGTGGGTTCAATCCTCAGTAATCTCCCCAATTACCCACTCCCCAACACACATAAACTCTCTAGCTTGAATCAGGTGCAAGATCTCAGTTTCCACTGAACTCAAGAATTTGTCTTAGTTTTTCAAAGTTCTTAGGGACTAAACACTGCTGGTGTAGACTAAGGCCACGTGGGGCCTGTGGATCCTGAGAAGTGACCCCTTGGTGGTCCTTCCCTACTGCCTCCCCTTGACTAAGGTTTGGGTTCATCTTCAACTAGGCAAGGTGGATTCCCAGGTAGATTCCAGGACCAAGCCAACTCCTTGAAACTGTCATCAATAAACTGCCATCCATTTGTCCAACTTTAGTCGCACGAGGTCACATAAATTAAATCCATTAGCTCTTTAGATAATTGAAAATGGTTTCAAGGCACCACTTTGCCAGTTTAAGGTGCCTTTTTCCCCACCACGAAAAGCAGACTTAGTTCCATGCACTCTTGGTCCCATGGTCACATTTCTACATTCTTTTTCAGAACTAGCCACCATGACCCCACCAGGATGGCCCCCCAAAACTGGCTCGCTGTACATGTTGTAAATTTGCTCTCCATTTTCTACTTTTTCTAAATCACTACATTATTTGGATAGTATTTCTGAATGTTGTCCTGTAGTGCACATTAACTCAGTCTTATAAAAGCCTATGATAGGGCTGGGGATGTGGCTCAAGTGGTAGCGCGCTCGCCTGGCATGCGTGCGGCCCGGATTCCATCCTCAGCACCACATACAAACAAAGATGTTATGTCCACCGAAAACTAAAAAATATTAAAATTCTCTCTCTCTAGGAAAAAAAAAAAAAAGCCTATGATACCTAAGAGTACATGCTGGAGTCACCTCAAAACCTAAGTATAGATAGTGTCAACTCTGGGCTACTCCTAGAACCTGTAGTTCTATCCTTTGAGTCAGGAGTCAGAAACCATTTCCCTTGGCCACGCTGAGGCTTAAGATGGCATGTGGAATTGATGGCGGGAACTGCTGGGAGCATGGAGGAATTATCACTTAGCCTAAATATTGCTGGAGGTTGATCAGCAGTGAACAATTCATCACTACATTTGTCCAAATTGTCTTCGATTATAGTTTATTTGGGTTGTTTCCCACATAGTTGTTTTCTAAATCTCAAACTGTATTGATTTATGCTCAGTGTCTCCGTGATGCAAATGATGCAAAGCTCCCAGCTTAGTGTGGTTTTCAGAATGTAGACTCTGGAGCCAGGTGGCTCAATTTGGAGTCTGAAAATCAGTTCGCCCTATCTCCATGACCTTGGGCAAGGCAGCCAACCTTTTTGTGTTTTCTCACTTAAATGATGGTTATGGCAGAGATACCTCATAGGTTTTCCTAATGAGTATTAAACAAGATAAAGTGTGTTGTCAGGTTTGAGACTAGAGTGAGGCAAGAGAGGCACTGTCCCCCAGTGACAGATCTAAGGGGACACAAAAATCTCAGCAATCAAGATAAATAGTAGCTTAATGCAATAAAATGAACAAAATGTCAGAAATTAATAAATTTTGTTTATTTTTCGTACTGGGGATTCAGACTGGGTCTCACTAAGTTGCCCTGATTGGCCTGGAATTTGCTCTCCTCCTGCCTAAGCCTCTCAAGTAGCTGGAATTACAGGTGTGTGCCATCATGTCTGACTTTTTATTTCAAGAGATGGGTCTGATATCTTTCCATTCTCTTTTTGGTGGTGCTGGGAATCGAACCCAGGGGCTTGTGCATGTGAGGCAAGCACTCTACTGAGCTATATTCCTGTCCCGGGTCTGCTATCTTTCCCAGACTGGAGTGGGATATTAGTCATAGGTGTGATCCCACAACTGAACACAGACACCAGATTGGCATTAGCACACGAGGCAGCCTGAAACTTCCAGACTTAAGCAATCCTGCCTCCTCAGACTGCAGTTGCTGGGACAATGGGTGTGTGTCACTGCACCAGGCTCAGAATGCCAGACTTTTTAAGATCAGATCCAGCCAGGTATCCTGGGCACACCTGTGATTCCAGCTACTTGAGAGGCTGAAGCAGGAGGATTACAAATTCAAGGCCAGCCTCTGCAATTTAGTGAGACCCTGTCTCAAAAAGGACTGGAGATATAGGTCAGCGGTAAAGCACTCCTGAGTTCAATTCCCCAGTACTGTAAACATAAATAAAGACCAGATCCAACAGAATTGGGATTAGAGTGAGATGAGAGAGTGAGTTGGGCATAGAATTTTCTTTCTTCTTCTTCTTCCTCCTCCTCCTCCTCCTCCTCCTCCTCCTCTTCTTCTTCCTCCTCCTCTTCTTCTTCCTCCTCCTCTTCTCCTCCTCCTCCTCCTCCTCCTCCTCCTCCTCCTTCTTCTTGTTATAGATGGACAGCATGCCTTTATTTTATGTGCTTATTTTTGTATGCATTGCTAAAGATTGAACCCAGTGCCTCATACATGCTAGACAAGCGCTCTGCCACTGAGCTACAGCCTCAGCCCTTTTTTTCTTTTACTTTAAAAATACTGCTCTAGACAGGTGTGGTAGGCACACCTGTGGTCCCAGGTACTCTGGAGACTGAGGCAGGAGGATCATTTGAGCCCAGGAGCTCAAGGCCAGCCTGGGCAACTAGGAAAAAAGCAATAAAATTATTTTAATTAGTGTTTCAGGTTTGTTTTTGTAAGTCATTCTACCCTGTATCTCATGTTAGTCCTGCTAGTCCGCAGGTTACTCTGTTAGTGTTTGTTATGAGTAATCAATTTATATTTGTTTTTTTTGGGGGGGGGGGAGGAAATGAATTTTGATAGCCTCCTAAGATCTCCTGCCCACCAACCCCAGATACATATTTCTGTTAGATTGTCTCAGAAAACAGATCCATATTTCATTATCCAGGATCAGTTTTAGGATATTGGAGGGTGTATTCTTCCTTGTTTTCTACTAGAGGTGTTTTCAATGTCATATTTCAAACACTGCAGGAGCACAAACTCCAGAAAATAAAAAATATGTGCACTAGTTGGGTAGAGCAGCGGAGCCAAACCCAGCAGCACCAAACACTTCTTGGGTAGCTGGGATTGTGAAAGACAAGCCAGAGATGGTGGCGAGCCCCAGCTGGAACTGCTGGTGGTGGCACGAAGTGTTCTAAGTGACAGGAGCCAGGAACTCACTGGGGCTGGCAGTGGTGTTTCTAGAAGTTAAATTATGAGGATAGAATCTTTCTGTAATTCTGGTTCTGCTGTTTGCTTTTAGTTACATCTTAAGTCTCTTTCATCTTTAGTAGCCATTGAAAGGTTAAAAGATGCAGAGCCGGGTGTGGTGGTACACCCCTGTATCCCAGCAGTTTGGGAGACTGAGACAGGAGTATTATAAATTTGAGGCCAGCCTTAGCATCTCGGTGAGGCCGTAAACAGCTTATTGAGATCTTGTCACAAAATAAGAAATAAAAGGGGATGTAGCTCAGTGGTAAAACATCCCTGGTATCCAGAACAAAAAAAAAAAAAAAAAAAAAAACAAGACAAAAACAAAAAAGAAAAGAAACAGAAATAAAAAGAAAACTTAAAGCTGTGCCCTAGGTGGTCAAAGTGTCACATCAGAGAGGTAAAACTGCTCTCTGTTTACGCATCTACCAAGGCAGCTCCCTGTAAGGAGTCATCCATATTGTAGTAGTCCCATCTTCTCTCTCTCTCTCTCTCTTGTTTTTCTTTGGCCTACAAATTTACATAATGTTGCTGTCTGCACAAAATCATTGATACAGTTGCTCTTAAAAAGTCAGATAGGGCTGGAGTTGTAGCCCAGTGGTAGAGTGCAACAAAAAAGTCATATAGCTGGGCACAGTGGTGCACACCTGTATTCACATTTACTGGGGAGGCTGAGGTAGGAGGACCACAAGTTCGAGGCTAGCCCAGGCAACTTAGTAAGCTTCTGTATCAAAGAAATAAAAAGGGCTGTGAATATGGCTCAGTGCTGGAGTGCCCTGGGTTCAATCCCCAATACTGGGGAAAAAATATATAAATTGAATATTGCTCTGCTTTTAAAATACATAGGGCTGAATAGACTAATGATCCCCATAGAAGTAATCATCTGATTTGATTATGTTTAAATTTACTTGACGATGATGACATTTTGTTTTTAAGTTGCAAAGTAGTGGAATCTAATTATATACTTGAAGTGGAATGAATTTAAAACATAACTGATTTTAGACTTCGGTCAGTCATTGCTGTCTTGTTATGGTGCGGTGGTCCTACTGTAGTGGACGCATGATCTTTAGAGACTCCAGGTTTCTTTTTGTTTGTAATAAACATGGGAGGGATGTCAAGAGAATGTCACCTCTCTGGGTGGGGTGGCACATGCCTATAATGCTAGTGGCTCTGGAGGCTGAGGTAGGAGGATTATGAATTCAAAGCCAGCCTCAGCAACTTAGCAAGACCCTGTCTCAAAATAAAATTTTTTTAAAAAGGGCTGGGGATGTGGCTCAGTTGTTTAAGCACCCCTAGGTTCAATCCCTGGTACCAAAAAAAAAAAGAGAGAGAGAGAATGTCACCTTCCTAATCCAGCCTGCAGAGAGCAGCTGTGGCCACTGTGAACTACACACCTGCTTTGCTTTCCTCCTTCCATTTGGCAGGTGAAGAAAGTGTGAACATTTTGAAGTTACTCTAAAATTGCTATAGCTGGTGGAGCATTCAGTTTCATCTGTGCTGTGTGGAATAGCAACATGGATCAGAGAAGCAGCAGAGGAGACCTGGCTATGGAATACGATTAATATTTGCAATCAAGTGGCTGGTACTTTGTAGGCAGTTTGTTTTATTAGGGAAGCACCCTCAGATATATAAAAATCCATCAGAATTGAAATAACTGGGAATAGATTTTCCTACCCAGCGAACTGTCTGGCAGAGTTTAATGTTTCCTATTGGGCAGTGTTCCAGCTCATCTTTACATTAGTTAGTGAAGCAAGACTTCCAGAGTTACAGGATGAAATCCAGTGCTGTCTTTTTCCTTCCTCTCTAGTTCTACTCCTGAGCCAGCTTGGACAGAGTTTTCGAGAGCCTTTCAAACCACAATCCTGGTCAAGTGTGTTGAGTCATCATAATACGCGTCATGATGTGTTGCGTTATATAGTCACAGTGCCGTGTGGGAATAGATGTGTCCTCACAGTGGGGGTGGTTGGTGACCCTGTGAAGTCTGCGATGCTTCCTTATCACAAATATCTTTCTTACGTAATCCATTGTGTCACGTCATCTTATAAGACACCTATAAAAACTTAAATTGGGCAATTCTGTTGGTATCCATTATGTAGGACAATGGGACAGAAACGGGGTATTAGCTCTCCCCAAGTCCACCAGTACTCTCTGAACCCTGAAGCTGGGGATACAAAGCTGTCCATGCCACCACCTGCAGTGTGACTCTGGCATGTTCATCTGGAATTCCCTTCTGCTTTTTCATCATTGCTTGTAATGCAAGGTTTCCTTTTTCTGCATGGCTTCCTCCTGTGTTAGAGACTACCCTTATTCTTCCTCTCCCAAAGAATTTATGATGATGAAGTTGTACTGAAGGTTTGGGGTGCTGAGGGTCAGAGTGGGTCATGAGCCACATCTTGGCATGGCCTAGCAGACTTCACTGTGTTAGGACCAGTGCTTCCCTACACACTCTGCAGCCACTGCCTGTCTTCCCCCAGCTTCCACCTCAGCCTGTTGCCTTCCTGATTGCCCTTCTGGGGACTGTTTCCATCTTTAAATCTTCCAATATCTGCTATTTTCTTACCCAGTTTCTCTTTTCATTATGAACCCTCCCCCCCGCCAATAAACCCTAATTCTATTTTTTTTTTTTTTTTGTACCGAAGACTGAACCCAGGAACACTTAACCACTGAGCCACATTCCCAGCCCTTTATTTTGGTTTTGTTTTTGTGGTGCTGGAGATTGAACCCAGGGCCTTGTGCATGCGAGGCAAGCACTCTCCCTACTGAGCTATATCCCCAACCCTTTTTATTTTTTGAGACAGGATCTGGCTAAATTGCTTAGGGTCTTACTATATTGCTGAAGCTGACCTTGAACTTGTGCTCTTCTTGCCTCAGCTACCAGTCACTGGGATTAAAGGCTAGTGCCACCAGGCTCAGTCCTAATCCTATCTTTGCCAACCAAAATTGCTTTCCTTGCCCAGAACAAAGCAAAAGCAAAAGTTTTTTTTTTTTTTTAAACCTGATTAAAATTGTAGATAGTTTATTTTTCCCTGAGTCTAAAAAAGAAAAGATCATTATAGAATTTAATTTTCTTTTGGCTAGGCCAGGTCTTCATATGTTAGGGTTTATTATTTTTTTCCTGCTTCATATATTTTACTCTTTTCTCTTTTGTTCTTTTCCCTTTATTCATTTATTCCATTTCAAAACTGTTGATGGGATATTTTGCCCATGATGCTTTAAGTCACTTAGCTGAACAAATCCTGCCCTTCAGGTGTTTTCAGTTTAGAAAAGAAGAGTACACAGTTGAAGAATGGATGAATTCCAGCATGGGCAGAAGTGGAAGAGACTAATGGCTTGAGGAAGTTAGGGAAGGCCTTGGAGGCCGGGCCAGAGAAGCCAGTTGCTCTAGGGCATGTGTTGAAAGAATACAGACTCTGGGTTGGAAGTTTGTCATCCCAGCTACCACAGAGACAGACGGCTGGGACTGGGACAGAAGAATTTCAGATTCCACAGTGAGACCTGTCTCAAAAAATAAAAAGGGCTGGGGATGTGGTTCAGTGGTGGGGTACCCTGAGGTTCAATCCCCAGTACCATGGTTGTTGGGTGGGGAGAGATGAACAAATTAAAACTCTTAATCCCATCGCTTGGGAAGACATCCAGCTAAGTTACTCAAACATTTTCTATCTCCATTTCTGCAACTACAGACTAAGAATAACAATGGCACTTCCTTATTGGGTTGTTGTAAGAATTAAATGAAACAGTGCATATTAGGGATTAGAGAAAGGCTTGGCACCACAGTTTATTTCTAAATGTGCCCCGCAGGAGGAATTAGCTTAACCCTGTACTTAAGTATATACATACTTCTATACATACATAACTTATACATTATATATACATAAATAAAACACCATATATAAAATAGATATATTTTAAAATTTATTATTTTTTCTCTTTTTGTGTACAAAACACTTAAGAAAAAATGGGCTTCACCACAGTCTGACAATTACTTGTCCATTACTTAAGTGATTGGTGACAGTTGCCCTTAATATTAATATTGTCACTGTTCTTGCTGAGGGCTCAGAATATGGTGGCATGTTGACCCCTTCACTGTGCCATTGGACTGCTGGCCACTGAGGAGCCCTGTGGGAAGTGAGGTAGCCTCAGCTCTCCCCATCCTACCCCTCTTTGGAAGGCTGGTGCTGGACACATTTTTGGTCCTCTTGCTACAGTTCTCCACCAGAGCATTGCCAGAAAGTTCAGGGAAGGGAGGGAGAAGAGGAGAGAGAGAAAGGCTGTGTCATGGGCAGCAGCAGCCATCCATCCTGTCTGAGCAGATGGCACTGGAGGAGAACAGCGCTGGCTCCTCTCGTGCTGATCGGCAGCCAAGATCCTGCTCAGGGAGGCAGCCCCAAGGTGCAGGGGGCATCTGCTCCACACGCTGGGCCTTCTGTGACAGAGAGGAATGGCTTTTTGTGATGTTTTAAAAGTGAAATTTCTCCCTGTTCTCTGAGTGGGGCTGGTCATTGGGCTGTGATCAGATTACAGGGAGGCTATTCTGTGGTTTTTGCAGGGGAAAATCTAGGGAGCCCAGGAGATTTGAAGTGTAATCCTATTCCTTAGGGCTGCCAGGGCCTGGTATAGTGGATACCGCGGCCAATTTGCAGACTGTGTTCCTGAAAAAGATGGTTAAATACTCTGGGTCTGAAATTCAAAACTTCTACATTTTGGCAAACCATTCAGATTACTTGCCTTTTCCCTATTTGTTTCTTTGCCCAACTTCTGCTGCCTCTATCCCAATCTGCCTTTCTTTCCCCTGTTGATTACGTAAGGCAGTGTGTGGTGCTAAGCCAGATGTTCATGGTGTGTTTATAAGTGCTTGTGTTCTGATTCTGGGCCAAGAAAATACTCCTGACATAGGACATCTACAATTTGTTCATTTAGGAAACTCCAATATCTTTTCATGATTTGGTCTCAAAATGAGATTACTGCACTATTTTATTCTTTGAATGAATAATTGACCTGCTAGTGGGATGAAGAAGCTTGGGATAAAGAATCTGCTCAATATCCTTGGTGCTTGGATATTGGATCACCTTCCTTCTCAGTCAAGCCAGCTCCTCCCCTGCTCACAATCATGGCTGTTGTCCATGCATCTTTGCACCTTGGCAATTATAGGAACATACTCACTGCCAGCACATTTTTGGACCCAGAATACAAAATTAAAGTAAGTGAATGTAAATATCCAGTCTGACTAAAGAGAAAAGACACCTAATGAAGCACTGGTCCTTAACTCCTCTAGGCAGGTGGTTCAGGCCTGAGTTCTGGTCCTGACTACTCAGGACACCCAGATGGGTATAATGATCAGTGCTTTGACCACCCATGAAAGCCAGGACTCTGCTTAGCCTTTAATGTCCCTCTATTCACCGCAGGTGGAACCCCAGTGGATAAAAAACAGCTGGTGTAGTTTGATGCATACAGGGGGCCAGTCTTCTGCCTTCACATGAGACCTCAAGGCCAGGTTTAGGAAATTGAAATTCACACTAAGGCCCTTCTACCCAGCTCTCTCATGAAGATGTGTAAACTTGAGGCTGTGATTTAGTAAAGCCCGGGGTGTGAGCAGTGAGTTGGAAGCAGAGTTGTGCTCCAAGTCTTCTCCCATCCTAGTCTGGTGACCATTCCTCACTTCATATCTGCTCTTTGCCTCATTATAAAGCCATTTTGATGTTAAAAAGCATTTTTCTTTGAAAAGGTGCCGATGTTGAAAGATGACTCACAACACAAATTCTTAAGATTAGTTATAAAGAGTTGCACATTAAATCTTTACATAAATTTGGGCTCAGAGGATAAAAAATAATTTTTTCCCTTATTTTTTAACCAATTTTGAAATGGGGGGATAAATGATTACACACATCAAAGATCTGGACAATGTTTGAATGTCCTAGGGGGATAATCAATTACACAGCAGGTTTAAATAGCTTTCAGAATAATTTTCAAGTTATTAAAAATTAAACACCAAGAATCATTTTTCCCACCATGAGCTACAGTGGAGCAAAATGGTAATGGGGAGGTATGGGGCCTGTGGTCAGTGTCTTGATCTCATGGAGATCTTAGTCTCATTATGAACAAAAGTGAATAATCAAAAGTCTCGATGGTTTCAAATATCCTAAATTGTTTTGTAAGATGTACTTATACCTTTGTCGCTTTCTTTAGAAAAAGCTTACAAGTCTCTGTTGATTTGTGGTTTATTAGGAAACTCTTAGGATAGATCTTTTCTGTCACAGGCAGCCGGAAGAGACAGCTTGAAGAAAGGCAGCTGTGTTTTTGGTGTTCTTGCCTAGTATAACTCTCACGTGGGGCAACTCCATGTTAGTTTGAAAATGGCAAGTTGCTTCCCCTAACACTAAACTTCCTGTTCTGTTAGAGAATACTTTGGAGTCTTAATCACCAATCTTGACTCCTGTGCATTTTGTGGGTGTTTAAGAATGTCAGATAGCTTTTTAGGAAGAGCAAGCACCTACTTGTAGGGACGGATCCTCTCTTGTTTAGAGGTCAGGCTTGATACCCAAACGCAATGAGTGGTAATGATCTTTCTAAATCAGTTTGAGTCGACTGAAGCAGTCCTTGTGAGAATCACTGCCCAGTATGTGCTGACTGTCCATTTGTGTAGTCTACTCAGGTAATAGGATGCTTTGCTTAATTCAGTAACCTGTTTTCCTCAGTTACTCCAGACTTGTTCAAGAATTAGACTACAATGTAACATTTAAAGAAAATATTGCAGGTAATGTTTGATTCTTAGAAGGCTTTTTGGAGCCTTAATTGTCTTAAGTCATGACTAGCCCACAGGTCTATGGAACCATACAGTGGATATGGCAAGGGGTGTGCTAAGAAGAAATTTCACTTAGTAATTTGAGGGCCCTATGAATGGGTGGAGAGTTTAGAGATTTCAAGTAGAGTGGCTCTTATTGATTGTTAAAATAAGGTAGTCTCTGGCCTCAGGGGTTTGTGATCAACCATATACAACAAGAGTGACATGTCAGGTATAGGTACAAGGCCTCCCAGGTGGTTGTACAGAGGTGACCTGTTGGGAGCACTTGACTGATAGGTTTGTGGGGATTGCAGCCAGTTCTGTCCTGGCCACTGAGCTGTGTTGCTTGGCACAGAGTCAAGTCTACCTGGAAGAACAGCATCTTCTGGACACCGGCGAGGACACAGCAGACCTGTCCAGCAGGATGCCCTAGGCCTTCTCTGCCCTAGGGGAATCATCAGGGAAAGCTTCTTAGATGTTTTTCAGTCTTGGCCTTAGAGAACAAGTGACACTGTGCAATAGGAAATGGGAGACTGAGTGGATGTGGGTGAGTGGGAGGATGCATGCCCGTGAGGGGCTGGTGCATGTGCTACTTGAAGGGTGGTTCTTCGGTCAACTTTTTTTGCCAGCTCTTTAAAAGTCCAACTCCAGGCCTGAAAGCTTTCCTGAGGCCTGAGGTCAGATCATGTTCCTGCTCGGAGCACACTTGCATCTAGCCCTGCCTCTCTTCTTCTCTTGTCTTTCCTGAGTCTGTAGCAGGCTCGACTGTGTGTTTGGTACAGACTGGGTCAAAGGTTGTCCATAAAGGAACTGATGGGAGATGAGGTTTGAGAATAGTTCTGGGCTGATCCCAAGAGAGTCTGAATGCCATGCCTAGGAAGGAGTATGTCCTTCTGTAGGCCATGGAACCCATTGGTGTTCAGGGGAAAGAAGTGATTTTTGTGCCAACTTGTGTTTTGGGAAGGTCCCTGTTGGAGATTTGTGGACAGGGACTAGGGGAAGGAGAAGCTCTTGAAGGGAGTAGAGTAGGCTGACTAGGAGGTGCAGGATTGCAGGGTACTTAGTTTGCCAGGACACAGCTGCCAGGAGCATGTGCTGTAAGTTTCTTATTTATTAAGCCAGAAATCAGCACCAAGTGGAAGTGAGGTGGTTACCCAGAGGAGGATGGAGATTTCCCCACAGGGCACATTACCACCAGTAATATCAGTTCACACAGAAGCTCACTGCTCACTGCACCCTGTCTATTCCATACAGGTGTTTGCTTTTCAGTCTCCTAGAAGGCACTCGCACCTTGGGAGTGCTTCTGTCCAGGGACGCACTCATACCCCTGGGGATGCAGAGTAAATTAAAAAAATGCTCTGCCAACCTGCTTGACTTCAAGTTCAGCTCTACAGTTACAGAGTAACTTTGGGCAAGCTACTTAACCTCTGTGTGCTTCAGTTTCTTCCTCTATGAGGTGGGGAATGAGTAACATTGACCTGACCCATACTTGTGAGGATTAAATGACTTCATGTATATAAACTGCCTAAAACAACTGTTGGCACATAGGAGAAATTCTTATTATCTCTATGCCCTTGAATGGAATTTGCAAAGCAGCATCGTTCCAAGTCCTGGATACATATGAATAATGTACAACTATTGAGACAACCCTAGGTGGTATTATTCCATATAGACAAGGAAACTGAGGAAAAATCTTCATGGAGGCAAAAAATATACAATATGACCCAAATCTTTAACTTTTATGTGGCAGTTCTGGGGTCTGTGTCTGGCTCTAAAATATATGGGTTTTGTTTGTTTGTTTGATACCAGGGATTGAACTCAGGGACTCTTTACCACAGAGCTATACCCTTAGCCTTTTTATTTTTTTTTATTTTGAGACAAGGTCTCACAAAATTGCTGAAGGCCTTGCTAAGCTGGTGAGGCTGGCCTCCAACTTGCAATCCTGCCTCAGCCTCCGTGGTCACCAGGATTAAAGGTGTATGCCAGTACAGCAGCCAAAATGTATGTTCTTGGCCACTACTCTAGATTTAGAATTTTCTTCATAATTACCAGTAGTAAGTGTCAGGGAGTGTTTTAAAACTGCCTTTTTTGGTGTGAAGAAAAAGAGACTGGCTTTGAGCAAGGCCAATTAGAGTTGTGGCTCTTGAACAACTGAAATGACTCATTTGGGTAAGTGCCAAAATGCCGTAAATTCAAAAGTTTCTTCTGTAATTTCTACTTCTAAAGGACTTTGACATCTCTGTGTGTGTGTTTTGTACTGGGAATTGAACACAAGGGCACTTTACCACTAAATTACATCCCCAGTTCTTTCTATTTTGTTTTTGAGACAGGGTCCCCAAAGTTGCTGAGAGAATCACCAAGTTGCTTCGACTGACCTCGAACTTGTGAACCTCCTACCTCAGTCTCCTGAGTTGCTGCAATCATAGGCATGCACCCACATGCATAGCTGACATCTTTTTTTACATGTGTGCTGGGGATTGAACTCAGGGGTACTCGACCATTGAGCCACATCCCCAGCCTTATTTTGTATTTTAATTACAGACAGAGTCTCAAAATTGAGTTGCTTAGTGCCTCACTGTTGCTGTTGCTGAGGCTGGCTTTGAACCCACAATCTTCCTGCCTCAGCCTCCAGAGCTGCTGGGATTACATGCGTGCGCTACCATGCCCAGCCTGACATCTATTTTTTAAACCGAGATTTTTAAAAGCATTTTTTCTTACTAGGAGAGATTCATCAGAGTGATATCAAGGGTAAACAGTTTATAGGTTGAAATTTTTCTTTGGAAAAAATTTTTTTACAAGCAGTTTCTTCAGTGGCAAAATTTTATTCTTGCATACTGGGGAATAAAGAACTTGTAGTTTATAATCATAAAGTTGCAGTTCATTGTTGATCAGGCCTTTTGTGTGTGTGTGTGTGTGTGTGTGTGTGTTTTGACATGATCACCCATTTTTGGAGAAGGGTGGTACTGAGGAAACAGTTTTTCTTAATTCCATTCCTTCCATAAAGTCTGATAGAGTAGGGCCACCTTGTGTGAGGGAATTGGGCTTTTTTACAAGGGTCTTTCACTCAGCATGTTCTAGCTTCAACAATGCAAAGAACATGGAGTAATTATCTGTTTCTGGTGACTTAGGCATCTTGGGAATTTTCTGTTTTGTGAACAGTGGTCCAGCTCTGTTGTGTGTATCCAATTTGCCCTCACTTGATCAGAACAAAAAGAGGATATGGGTGTGTATGTGTGTGGTTTAAAGGATAGCAGTTGTGTATCTACCACCCAGCCAAGAAATAAAACATCACCAGTACCTTTGAAACCCCATGTCCTTTCTCCATCTCCCCACCCAGGCCAACCATCTTGCATCTTGTGCTAATTGTTATCTTGCTTTACCATATACTTTGTCACATGTGGGTATCCCTCAACATTAATTTTGTCTATTCTAGAATTTTATATGAGTGGATATATATTTTTGTCTGTTTGTTTGTTTTTGGTATATTGGGGTGCTTAATCACTGAGCAACATTCCCAGCCCTTTTTTAATATTTTATTTAGAGAAAGGGTCTCACTAAGTTGCTTTGGGCCTCATTAAGTTGCTGAGGCTGGCCTCAAACTTATGATCCTTCTGCCTCAGCCTCCTAAGCTGCTGGAATTATAGACTGTGCCATTTCACCTGGCAAATGGGCATATTTTTTAGGCAAAAAAAAAAAGAATTGAATCTTCATTTTTTAAAAAACTGGTTGGGTCAGTAAAGGATAGGGGAATGTTACTATATTTTGACTTTGTTCTGAAAGTAGGTCAGATTGTCAATTTTTGGCACCTGCTAGAGCCATCAAAAACTGATAACAACTTCTGATACTCCCTTTGTGGTTCCCTGACCTTAACAAAATGCGCCATAGCAGGGCATACATAGTTGCTTAGTGTGTGTGTGTGTGTGTGTGTGTGTGTATTTTAAACCTAGGATTGAACCACTGAGCCACATTCCCAGCCCTTTTTAAAACATTTTTTTAAATTTTGAGTCAGGTCTCTCTGAGTTGCTTAGGGTCTTGCTAAGTTGCTGAGGCTGGCTTTGAACTTGCTATCCTCCTACCTCATCCTCCTGAGTTGCTGGGATTGTGCCACAGCACCCCCAGCTCAGCAGATTTTTTTTTAAATGAATGACTCAATTGTAATAGTAAGGCCAATGAATTTCGTTTGTCATGATGGCATCCTTGTAATTGTTTTTGATATCTCTTTGCAGTGGTACTGAAAATGAAGTACTAGCTGGGGAAGATATATTCCAATGTAACGTTTTAATTTAACTCAGACATTAATAGTTGTAGTGTTTGTAAATGGATCTAGTTGTTCTGTTATGAGTAGCTACCTACCTTAGTGGTAACTCCCCAGTTAACCTGGTCCTCTGGGGAGTTGAATAGAATTGGAAGGAATGGTCGGTCTTTATATGCATATTGCATATCTGCTTTTATCAGACCCTCTTCACCCTGCATCAGAGACAGCAATGCACAGAGCAGACACGATCCCTACTGTATGATGGGAGACTGACATGAAAAATAAAATGCAGTGCTTCAGATGGAGGACAAGATGCTTTAGGGCTTGCTCAAGGGAACCTGAAGAGGAAGGAATGGCTCTGGCCCTGGAGAGTGGAGGGTGGAGGCCTGTGGCAAGAGGAAATAGCCCTGCGATGTACTCAGGGACAGGTCTTGGAAGCCACTGCATGGACTGTGGAATGCTTTTAAAGCAGGAGTGTGATGCAATCAGATGTACAAGTGAGACTACTCTGACTGCAGGGTAGAAACAGGTCTTGAGTTGTGGGGGAAGGGGAAGGGGAAAGGAAGGTTATGTTAAAAGGAAGCCACTGAATACTAAATCTTTTGAAGCTTAGCCTGAAGTGGGAAAACGGCTTGCGACATATAAAATGGGCAGAATGACATTTAGGATTCCAACAGCCTGATTAGGAGCCCTGTTTTTGAAACAAATTGAACTCGTGTGTGCTTAATCCTCAGGTCTATTTGGCTCCTTGGTGAGCTTCTTGAGGATGCTCTCATTTGCACCTGCAGTGCCTTGCATGGTGCCTGGCACACAGTGCTTGTACAGAACTGTTTGGACATGTGATGTGTTCGGAGGAGTTTTGCCTGTGGTTTTGAGTGGCAGCAACTTGGGAGGGAGACAGTGGTCTGGAGTGACATGGGAGCTTCCAGGGGGTGCTGGCAAGATGATAGCTGATTCTGGCTTGTGATATTCCTTGGTTTTTATGCCACAAAACACTCATCACTGTTGTCTTTGTGCTGGTAATTTCTGGGTTAGTTATTGAAAAGTATAAAGGGAGAGATAAATATTCAAACAAAATTTAAAAACCTCGCTTAAATGTTAATAGCATTTGATCCCAAGAGGCTTCCATTCTAGTTAATGTATTTTGCCTGATTACTATGGACTTGTTTGAGGTTTTGATCCCTACCTTTAGTAAAACAAATCTTTGAGTGATTAGGGTCAAGACACTGAGGGAGCCTGGGTGGCCTTCTGTAACTGTGGACTGATATTGTAGGGACGTAGTGCTTCAGTGGTCATACCTTCATTTAGTTTGTGACTAATAATAACCTATTTCTGTATCATAAGGTATTTACATGAAACTTGACTGGCAATATAGAGCCTCTCTGCAACTTAATTGTGATAAGTACTGGTTATTTTTTCTACCTAACACAGTAAAATTCCATCAAATTTTGCTATTGAGATTTTGGTGGGTTGGCAGTTCCAGTGTTTAGGCTCGAAGCTTTGGGACAGACCTTATACTACATTGGTATAGGGCCTGATAACTTAACAGGTAGCACCTGAATGAGTATTTAGGAGGATTCAGAGAGTATTTAAACCATAAAACTGGGCTGGGGATGTGGCTCAAGTGGTAGCGCGCTTGCGTGGCATGCGTTCGGCCCGGGTTCGATCCTCAGCACCACATACAAACAAAGATGTTGTGTCCGCTGAAAAGTAAATATTGAAATTCTCTCTCTCTCTCTAAAAAAAAAAAAAAAAAAAAAAAAAAAACTAACCATACCAAAAAAAAACCAAAAAACAAACTAACCATACCCCATATTCTCTAGTTGTGTAGTTCACCATATATGAACAGTGGACCCCCATTTCATGACGGTAACCAGCCTTGAATTTTGGATCCTTCTGTATTTCTGTTTGGAAGTTATTTGGTGTCTATTTGGTCCTCTGTGGAGTTCAATGGAATTGGAAGGAATGGCCTACAGCCATGAATTTCATGCCACCTAAGTGTGTGCGTGCGGGTACATGATAATTCTTATGCTTTTCCTAAAGAAATGACACCTACTTATTGGCTCTTTCAGTTATTTAGAAAGAGGTGTTTTCTTTTTAACCAGTCTTAGGAGAATTTTAATAAGTGTGCATCCAGGATCCTACCCTTCAACAGGTGACAGTATTTTATTTTTAATTTAATTTAATTTTTTTTTTTTTTTTTTGCTACCGGAGATTGGATCCAAGTGCACTTAACCACTGAGCCATATCCCCAGCCATTTTTTATTTTTTATTTTGAGACAGGGTCCCACTAGGTTGCCCACAGCCTGGCTAAGCTGCTGAGGCTGGCTTTGAATTTGCGATCCTCCTGCCTCAGCCTCCCAAGCCACCGGGATTACAGGCATGTGCCACCATGCCTGGCGACAGTGTTTTATTGTACCCTGTTACAGACACAGCGATTTATTATAGCCTGTTAAAATCACAGTGTATAACTTTAACATGAAGAAATTGAAGCTAATAAAATAATCTTGGAGGTATGAATTCTGGAGAGATACCCACTTGATGGACTATGTTATCTTAAAATTTTAGTCTTGTTCTTATTAAATGTACAGTTTTATAGGTAGTCTCAAATGTTGAAAATTTGTGTATTACCTGATCCAGTTAAAAATTTAAAATCCAGTTAAATATTGAAAATTTATTTTTCAAGGAGATTATATCTATTTGTATATTTGGTAGTGGTTATATAGAAGAGGTTATTAAGGTACATTGCTACAAAATTTATATTGTAAAGTGGATGGAACATTGATTTTTCTAATATATTTAATATTGGATGAAACTACACGCATGAATATGTATACACACACACACATACACACACACACACACATATTGCTGGCTTAAAATCTGATAGTCTTTCCCTTTCTGAAGAAAGTGTTTCTAGGTGTGTCTTTAATCATTAGTTTTCTGGGTTTTTTTTTTTGGCGGGTGGAGGGGGAGTAGTGGTGCTGGTATTGAACCCAGGGGAACTTTACAACTGAGCTAACTGCCTTAGAGTCCTTCAGAGTCCACATTCGGTGTCCCACCTTGTCTAGCCCCATCTCTTACTGGTGTGCTTTTCAATTGTCACTGCTTGAAGTTCCAGGGACTCATGGCATTCCCTTTTCCTCCTTTGTTTTACTTGACTTGCTCAATCTCTCTTTGTGTTTTGAAATGCTGAAGAATTAAGACAGGGCTGCTGGCAGGAGTTGTATGTAACTCAGTGATACAGCCCTTGCCTAGTATGCGTGAGGCTCTGGGTTTGATCCCCAGCACTGGGAACGAGGGGGGAAAAAAACAACTAAGAGGCCAAAAAACCCACCTAATCATCCACCTGTCAGCTAGTCGCTCATTCACTTTGCTTGGTTCATATCTCCTCTGAAAAGGTTGCTATCTGGCAAAGTTGGACCATATTTGATCTTTGGATAATGGCTCTTTAATAACTGTCCAGGAAGATCAGATTGATTTTTGTCAGGATAAAAAATAATAATCTTCAGGGTTGTTCATTTATTCATTCATGCATCAAATTTTTATGGACATCCAAAACTTGCCAGGGTGGATTCTAAGCACAGAGGACATGGCATTGAACAAAATACTTCATTCTTTCCTCATTGAGCTGTTCTAGTTGATCAAGGCAGAAAGTGAAGTAACAAATAAACCAATATAGTCAATGTAAGATCTGGAGTTCCAGAAAACAGTGTAAAGTGCACCTTAGTCGCTCACCTCAGATGTGTGTTCCCCTTGAACTTGAGTGGATGGGACTAAGAACAGGACTGGCCTGACCATTGCAGTGTAGGACAGCACAAAACTTTGTCAGTTATTCTCTGTGCCCTCTGTGCTAGTGATTGTTTAGCCTTGGAATGTGAATATCACACAGGTATTGTATTCACATTAAAGCCTGTACCTGGACATTCACTGGAGCATTATTCATTATAGCCAAAAAGTAGAAGGGCTCAGAGTGTAGCTTAGTGGTAGCATTTTTACCCCACATCATGAGGCCCTTCATTTGATCCCAAGTACCATTAAGGAAAAAACAGTAAAAACAACCCAATGTGCATTAGAATCCTTTACTGAATATATTTCAGAGCTTAACTTGGGAGTAGTAAAGGCTCTACCAAAATTAAATCACCTTGACCCTACTTTTACCAAAAAGGGTCAAGGTGATAAAAGGTAATATATATGATATAATTCTGCTTTGTGTTGTTGTAAGAACTTAATTAGCCTGTGAGAATGTGATTCTTAAATGTTCATGATCAGTTCCCTGGAGGACTTAATTTTTGTTAAAAAAAAAAAAAAACATTCAGTTCTGAGAAATACGTAGATTTCAACTGATAATTTGCCCTGCCAAAGTCAAGCCACAGTTTCTACATATACGGAATTGTTATTTTAAATTAAGATAGAAGGGGGCTGGAGATGTGGCTCAAGCGGTAGTGTGCTCGCCTGGCGTGCGTGCGGCCAGGGTTCGATCCTCAGCACCACATACAAAGATGTTGTGTCCGCCATAAACTTAAAAAAAAAAAAAATATTAAAATTCATTCTCTCTCTCTCTCTTTAAAAACAAACAAACTGGTATTTAGCCTATAACACCACAATCACAAAAGGCTCTTTAAAAAAAAAAAAGATAGAAGCAGTTTCTCCTCTGAAAGTGGTTTTTTAAAGGTTCACATCCATTTATGAGCTTGGCATCCCACTAATGCTGAGTTGCTTTTACAACTGTGTCATCAATGTGCCATTGAGGCTCATGGAAGGAAATAAACTTATTGAGGCTCATGGAAGGAAATAAACTTGTTTGTGTTACACATCGTGCAGCATCTTTTTGAGGGCCAGTGGAAATTTTTCCCTTTGGTCTTTCTAAGAATGGTTATGCTTCTCAGCATCTTTCAGTCTTCGTATACCATGTGGTTGATCATCTGTCTTTGTTACCATAAACTGTTGGGAGGCCTGAGGTCCAGTGTGTGTCTCACCTCTGGGAAGTCTCGGACATCTTTTAAACCTTCTTGTACCACCCTCTCTCTTCACTCCAACTTTGTTTTCTACTCTTTTTTTTTTATCTTGGCCAATTCATATTTTTTCTTCTTCTCCTTTTTCTGGCTGTGCCTATTTCTAAGAGTTGCTTTTTCTAATTTGTTAGAAGACAAATGGGTTAAATTAAGCAACAATACTGCCATTATTGAAGCCAAGATTTAAAAAAAAAAAAAAAACTATAGCAATTACCTTCAACTTTCCCTCCATATCAGGGTGGGTGAGAGAGAAGGTGAAATTGTCAGAATTCAAAAGCTCTTTCTTCCTCTAGAAGCCTTCTTAGTGTCTCTTTAACTATCTTTTAACAGAAGTTGGCGAAATGGCAAGGCAGTACCTGGAGAAAGGTCTTTTGGTTCCAGATCACGTGATCACACGCCTAATGGTGTCAGAGCTGGAGCTCAGGAGCGGCCAACACTGGCTACTGGATGGTGAGTGGGCTGTGGGGTGAGCTGGATTTCCTGGTTGTGGTTTCCTTACATTGGAAAGTGCTATTCTTCCCTCTAAACTCTCTTGTCATGTATTCAGTGTTAGGATTTGGCAGCATAGAAACTCACCGTGGTGAATCCTCTTAATTCTCCGTTTCCAGACCACCGTCATGAGAGCCCTGACTTGAAGTAACCTTTCATGGGATTGTTGGTATTGTTCCAGTTTCCATGGTGCCCTGTTTCCATGACTCAGTCACCTTAAGTATACCTCATCTTAAATTCGAGGTTCTTTCATTTACCAGGGACTACACAAATCACAACCATGAGTCACTAGTTTTCACCTGGTGGATTAACAGAACATCTGCAAACCTTTTACTGTTGAGCTGTCACATGGACAGCCTTTGGGGAGTAGTTTAGCGATGTGTATACTTTTCCATCTGGCACTTCTATTCTGTATTTCTTCCTAAAGAGGAATCTTCAAGCTTGTTTATTTCAGCATGATTGGTAAATAGTAACAAACTGTCCCTGCTCTTAAGGGGCTTATATCCCAGGAGGGGAGTCAGTTGTATAAAGAAGTACAAAGAATTAGTTCCTAAGCAAATCATATGGATGAGTTACTAGATGTCCTTAGGTAGCTGAATGAGTTGGGAAAGCAGATTTATTTTTTTTTTTTATTTTTATTTTTTTGCAGAGAGTCAATGTGTACAATTTAAGAGGGGCATGACTATGCTTAGTATTCTCCTAAACCTACCAGCAGAATAAGTCAGGAGGCTAACCTTTGATTCTGTACAAAAAGGGTGAGACTGGGAATTTCTCATCATAGTGATTACTGAAGAGTTATTAAATAGGGGGTACAACATTATCAGATCAGATCTCTCTCCTGTCATGCAGTGCAGGAGAGATGGAGTGCTGGGGCAGGAGGGAGAGTGGCAACTAGAAGCCAGAGAAGACATCCTTATAATCACTGGACTAATGGATATTCTAGGCCTGAATTTAAGCAATGGCAGTAGGATGGAAAGGAAGCACCACATGGGTGAATAGACTGAGGAGGGAGGATGGACAGGAGTCATGGGTGGTATAGTGTGCTATGACTCTGGGACGTTCTCCATTGTCATCCAAGGCTTTTTGAGGCTTTTGGCTATCATCATAAAAGTCATTTATGTAGATTCTGTGCCTTTAACTCACTAAGGCAAGCTCCCCAGTACTTTCTGGGTGAGCATTTGGCACAGCTGATGAATTCTATCTTTGCCATCACCTCACGGTCATTTCCATAGTTTCAATTCTTTGTTCGGCTTTTCGTCTTGTAACTGAACTTGTGTGGTTTTAGTGAATTTAAAGATCTAAGTTAAGAGAGGATCACCTATGATCACCTTTCCTTTGGAGATGATCATAGCGCATGGGACCTCGTATCAATCTGCGCAATTTGAATCCCAGCTCTGCCTCTTCCTGGTTGTGTTTGACCTTGGGCAGGTCACCTCACCTCTGTACATCAGATTCCTCATGGAAAATGGATGAGGAGGAAAGACTTTTCATAAGGATCAAGTGAGTGAATATATGTTAAGTGCTTAGAAGAGTACTTGCCATGCAGTTCGTGCCTTGAAATTTTCTTCATTTTTATCATTTGTGCTGGCTGGTGTGCAGGTCCAGAATTTTGGTGGGGGATTTCGGGGTGGGGGGTGTGACTACTTGAAGTATTAATCTCAAAAACAGTTCTAAAAATATTTAGCTGTTCAGAGTCAAAGTCAAGTTACAGCCATGGAATGTGCTTGCTTTTGCCATCATCGTGCCTCTCGGGGTGAATAACTGAAGTTCTTTTACATCGCAGTCCTGTTTTTAGTAGAGTGCGTCAGTCTCCCAACTGATTTAGTTTGCATCTTTCTCCTTGAAAACCCATCTGGTCACTTTCAGTTGTGATTTTTCTTTAAAGCTCTGGAAGCCATCCATTTGGCCAAGGGAGGAGTGTGAAGAATGGCTGGTTCCTGTGTTCAGCTTGAAACTCCTTCTGTTACAGGGCATGTGCTCGTGCGCCGCGGAGGACGTGCCTGTTGAGTGTGCTAAAGGTGATTGAATGTGGAAAGGTCAAGGAAGGAATTCTGGGTGGTGGGTGACTCATCATCTGGTCCATATGGCTGGAGAGGCATTGTGCTAACGGTGGGTGGGAGGAGGAGAGTGGAAGCAGGCCAAGGGAACACCGCGCCTGGGAGGTGGGGGGTGCTCCGGGTTTGGACAGCTCTGGCCTTGCTAAAAAGCTCAGCACTGCCATGTCTTCACAGTAGTTGGAGAAGAAATACTCTATTGTTTTGTGTATGGGGGAGAGGTGAAGGAGCAGGAGAAGGAGGAGGAGGATTTTTCCCCTTGAGGATTGTAATATACAAATGACCCTTGCAATTTTGTTATAAGATCCTTTTTTTCCTCTTCTATGAATAAGGTGTTTACTTCTGACCAGGTGCTCCCAAGGCAAAATGATAACTAGGGAACCATCAGGTATTTAAAACTAAATACTGGGCGGGAGTTATAGCTCAGTGGTAGAACCCTTACCCAGCATGCGTGAGGCCCTGAGTTCATCCCTTAGCACCACACAAAAGTAACATGAAGTGAAACACGTGTGAATGTGGAAAGGTTTTCACTTATTTTAAAAAGTGCCATCAGTGAGCTCAGTGGCTCATGTCTGTAATACTAGCAAGTTAGGAGGCAGAGGCAGGAGGATTTTAAGCTCAAGGCTAGCCTCAGCAATGTAATAAGGCCCCAGGCAATTTGGTAAGACTCTTTCAAAAATAAATAATAGAAAAGGCTGGAGGTGTAGCACAGTAGTAAAACACCTGGGTTCAATTGCTGTGGGGAAAAAAAAAAGTGGGGACATTGAGGTCAGGTCAGTGGGGAAATATATATTAAAGGTCTTCATTTCTTAACTTGACTGTCAATCAGTGCATTTAAAGAGGAACTTTCAGGTTCTCCCATTTAGCCCTAATTTTTTAGGTGAAGGCATCAAAATATTTTAAACTTGGTATATTAGTACATTTTCATTGCTGTGACAAAATACCTAAGCTGTGTAACTTATAAAAAGAAAAGGTTTAGTTAGGTTGAAGTTTTGAAGGTCCAAGAGCATGGTACTGGCCACCATGGTTACATCATCATATCATGGCAGGAGCACATGTGAGAGGGAGATCCCATTGTGAGACTGGAAGCCAGAGAGTGGGGTCAGTCTTATTTTTTTATCCTTCACAAGTCACTCTCATGGGAATCAACTGGAGTCTGAAGAGAACACATTAATCTCTTCTAAGGGCAGCATTCCCAACCACCTGATTAATCTCTTCTAAAGGCAGCATTCCCAACCACTTTCCACTAGGTTTCACCTTTAGAAGGTGCCATCCCCTCCCACATTGCCACATTGGGGAAGCAAGCTTAAATCCGTGAACCTCTGGGGGACACAAATAACCATATCCGGATCATAGCATTTGGTTTCATGGAGAGCAGCTTTAAAATTGGGAAATTAAAGTGGAATATAAGTCTTTAATTGGAGATAAAGATAACTTCAGAATGATAGTCATCATTTGGTCTGTAGTTGTATTTGGACTATGTTCTATTTTTTTTCTTCTTTTGTCTGACCAGTATTGAACACTAACTGATGCTTTCTGAAGGAAATTAAAATTTCTTTTTATTTTAATGCAGAAGCTAACACTGCTTAAATATGTGCGGTGATGTGGGTTTGTTTTTTTTTTTTTTCCCTTACCATCTGAGAGTTAAAGATCTTATCAGATATTCCAGGGTATGTGCTCACTTAGAGCTCTTTGTCTCCTGGAAGGAGGTCTCTGTCCAGAATGTAAACTACAGATGAGGAGCTAGGAGTTTTGCCCTGATCTTGCAAATGTGTTTTACCATACTAGACTGATGCATAACTGCTCTGACCTTATTTCCTCCTATTTTTCTTTGTGAAGCCGACCTCTGGAGAGTGTCATATCCCACTGGGCAGCATATGTCTACTGGAAAAAAAAAAAAAAAGCAAAAAACCCAACAATATATTCTGAATTGCATCTCTTAGGAATGCCAAGGGCAATATTTTTCTGTTGTCCTTGTGGATGCAGGTTATGTTTCAAGAATAAAATGTATAATAGAAGTGTTTGGAAGGTCACTGAAAGGTTCTCTTGGAGTGAAAAGTGAGCCAGGTGTGGTAGTGCATGCCTGTAATCCCAGTGGAAACTGTGTCAGGAGGATTGCAAGTTCAAGGCCACCCTCAGCAATTTAGTGAGGTCCTAAGCAACTGAGCGAGACCCTGTCTCAAAAAGAGCTGGGGATGTGGCTCAGTGATTGAATGCCCTTGGGTTCAATCCCTTGCGTAAAACAAACAGCAACAACAATCAAAAAAAGAAATAGAACTGTGCATGGTGGCACGTTTATAATCCCAATCTATTCAGGAGGCTGAAACAGGAGGATGGCAAGTTTGAGGTCAGCTTTAGCACCTTTGGGAGACCCTGTTGCAAAGTTAAAAATGAGAAAAGAAAATGAGAGGGACTTTGTAGCTCAGTGGTATGCTTAGCATGCTCAAGGCCCTAACTTCTATCCCCAGCACTACAAATATATACATACATACATACATAAATAGAAAATAATCATCCTGCTGTATGTGTGTATGAGGGTCCTAGATATTTTTTTTCCTCTCTCTTCAGTACTAAGAATTGCTACCAACTGAACTGCATTTCTAGTCCTTTTATGTTTTTTATTTTGAGACAGGGTCTTATTTGTTCTTTGGGTACTGGGTGTCTAACCACTTAGCCACATCTCCATCCTTTTTTTATTTTTTATTTTGAGACAGGATCTTGCTAAGTTGTTGACGATGGCTTTGAACTTGTGATCCTCCTGCCTCAGTCTCCCAAGTTGCTGGGAGGACAGGTGGGCGACACCATGCCCGGTTGTCCCAGATATATTTCTAAAGTGAATAAAGCATGGGTCTGACTGGCTTTGCACTGACTGACAGTGAAGGAAAAAGGAGAGATCTGTTGGAAAGGAGTAGAAGCTAAGTTCCTCCAGACACACAGGAAGGGTGGAAGATGTGTATTCAGCCAACCATGGTTAGGTGAAGTGACATCTGTGTTCTGGGAGGTAAATGGAATGATTTTACAAGCAAGGAGTGACATTTTTGGTCAAAATGACCACATGAAAAAAGATGGGTGTGTTTCGATTAGTCTTAGTGCCACATTTCCAAGAACCTCACCCATGCCCCCAAGACAATGTAAATATATATCTGATGATTTTTTCTGCATCCAAAATTGAGCAGAGTGCTTACCTAGTATGTACAAGGGTATTTATTCACTGTTAAAAAGGTTTATATCTAGCTACTGATTCCATTGAAGCTATTATAATTCCCTTATTCATGATTGCAAGTGCTCATGTGAATTTCCATTTTGTGTGTGGTACTGAGAATGAAATCCAGGGGTTCTCTAGTACTGAGCTATATCTCCAGTCCTTTTTATTTTGTATTTTGAGACAGGGACTTGCTACGTTTCCGAGGCTGTCCTTGAATTTGTAATCCTCCTGCTTTAGCCTCCCAAATCACTGGGATTACATGCATATACCACTATTCCCAACATGTGTGAATTTCTCTTGGTGCTAAGTACTCATAATTCTTTGCACAACAAAATATTGTTTAGGCACCAACTCAGTGCAATGAAGTGTCTGGACACCACAGTGGAACAATAAAGATAGTGAACAGGGCATGGTTCCCTGGAGTTCAGTATCTAGTGGTGATTCAGCCTTTGTCCTGCCTTAGGCAGTAAGGGATATCTTTAATTTTTTTAAAATTTAAATCCAAACCATAGAAACTCATATTTTATCCTGTGACTTTTTCTGTGGCCAGCACCCTTGATGGCAGGATGAGCTCAGAGTAGCTGACTGAAAAACATGGTAAAGTCTTGGATCTCTTCTTTCTCATTTGGTATGGTTTTTCTCCTGAGATCCTGCCCTCCATGTCCACTTCTAGAGGCTTTCCTCTGATTGAGCTGTCTATATACGCTCTTTTTTTTTTTTTTAATATTTATTTTTTAGTTATCGGCAGATACAACATCTTTGTTTTGTATGTGGTGCTGAGGATCGAACCCGGGCCGCACGCATGCCAGGCAAGCACGCTACCGCTTGAGCCACATCCCCAGCCCCTATATACGCTCTTACTATAGTATTGGACAATGGTGACTTGGTTTATTTTGTGTGTTTTCAGAGAATTAACCAGATTTTAATCTTAAAAGGCATTAAGAGACCAGTCTCAGTGGTACATGCCTGTCATCTGAGCAATGTAGTGAGGTTCTAAGCAATTTAGGGAGACCCTGTCTCAAAATAAAAAATATAAAGAGTAGGGGATATAGCTCAGTGGTAAAGCATCCTGGCAATTCCCAATAAACCACACCCCCACCACCACCACCAACAACAAAAAGCAAAACAAAGCAAGAAAAAGGCATTAAGGACCATATGGAAAACATATTCATGCAGATATTTGAACACACCCTAGAAAAACTTGTTTCAGGAATCAAAAAACAAATAGAGTGCATTTTTGTGCATCCCGATGAGCTAGGCATTGGTTAGTCCCAGGACATTTCCTGTCCTCACAGTGCAGGAGGCCTGTGCTGTGTAAAATCTGGGGACGTGAGTGAAAGTATTAAAAGGTGACATGGAGGGGGCTGGGGTTGTGGCTCAGTGGTAGAGCGCTTGCCTAGCATGTGAGAGGCCCTGGGTTTGATCCTCAGCACCACATTTAAAAAAAAAAAAAAAAGAAAGAAAGGCAAAGAAAGGCATTATGTCCAAATAAATATTTTTTTTTTTTTTTTTTTTTTTAAAAAGGGTGACATGGGAGTATGCAGCGAACTCTTCTTTTAAACACAGCTATTAATTAAGAAGGCTTCC
Source organism: Marmota flaviventris (assembly GCF_047511675.1). Classification (NCBI taxonomy): domain Eukaryota; kingdom Metazoa; phylum Chordata; class Mammalia; order Rodentia; family Sciuridae; genus Marmota; species Marmota flaviventris. The sequence goes on from NC_092507.1 coordinate 53,374,384, forward strand.
TGGAGAAAGTGACACTAAGCCATGTTTCGAAGATGGAAATAAAGCACATTTTAGACAGGCAATGTGCACAACAAACTACAGAGGCTTAAAACAGCGTTGCTTATTCTGGAAACCCCAGGTTAACCACTGGCTAATACTGGAACCAAAAATATGAGCGCATGAGGCTGGAAAAGTTGGTGAGGGCAAAGTTAAACACTTCTTGAAATTCAAAAACAGGCAGTTGAATAGTGTCAAAGTTAATATTAAAAACTAAGTTGGAAGGAGGTTAAAAATTTTTAAACTTATGTGTTTGACAGCATAAATAACTTATTTTTTAACTTTCTTTCCAATTAACATTTTAAAAATTAACTTTTTTTTCAGAAAAAAAAAATTAAGTTTAGATATACTTTAGACATTAGGTCATGGTTCCTCTGTACTGGCCATGTCTTGTCCAACACTTTCAGAAGTTCGCAACCCCTGTTACTTAATTAGGAGCCTACAAAGTAAGGCACAGGATGACAATTGTCTTCCACATCTAAGTTTAGACGTTAGGAGAGCCTGCTCCCCTAATTTATGGAACAAGTATCTTGGGAATTTGATTAATTAATGGGCTGCAAAGCTGCATCGGCGGCAAACCTTGCTAGTTTAATCATTTTGCACAAGTACAATGCTGAGAAAACATGAATGTGGTAGAAGAATCATGGATTAGTGGAACACCCAAATGGTCAGTTGTAATGGACTAACTATGTTGTCCTGAGCAAGCCAAGTTACCTTTCTTGGGTTCGTTCCCCATATCCATAAAATAGGTCTATTTTTGATGTAAGTTTGCAAGGATTGGCCAACAAGTATGAAACTTAGAGTTCTGGAACATAGATCATCAAAGGGAAGATCTGTGTTACTATTATTTATTGTAATTGGCTTAAGCTTGATACTGATAGATATTAGAAGGTAAAATTCCAATTATAAACAGAAATGTAAAACATTATTTTTTAAAATAGTTTTTTAGTTGTTGATGGATCTTTATTTGTTTTCATGAGGTGCTGAGAATCAAACCCAGTGCCTCATGTGTGCTAGGCAAGCGCTCTACCACTAATGCACAACCCCAGCCCTTGAAAACATTTTTCTAATATGAAAGTTATTATATTCACCCATCACTAAGTACTCTGGACCAATGCATTACAAATAGAACCACTCATCTTCCATTAAGTCTTCTCTATAAAAATAAATTATACAAAACAATATAAAACAGTTGATATGGAGACATTGGAGAGATGAACAGCTTGATTCAGGCTGAAAGGAAAATTAGATGGGGGAACATGCAGGTAGTTTAACTTCATTTTCCCTGTTGCTTTTATAAAAATAATGTGTGATCACAATGAAATCCTTAATCCACATGGAAAAATGCAAAGAATGAAAATTTATTACTTGAAACCCTACCAGCCAGAAATAACCTGGGTTAGTAATGGAAAACCGTCCATCGAAAGTTGGTATCAGACTATACACACTCAAAGGCATTTAATTTGACTCAAACTTAACAACAATGACAAAACCAAGTGAACCTGAAGAAATTATTACTAAACTTCAGATGAATCTTTATCACCACAGAAGTTCTTCTGGGAGTACTTTAAGATTAGGAATGCCATGAGAGAATGACATTTGTTTAATAATTTCAAATCTAGGCAGGAGGTATCATCTATAATAAATAGCAGGGGCTTATTACACTTTCTATCACCTCCTCTTCCTGTGTCTCCTTCAGAATTTTTCATCAGCTTTTGCTGTTAAAATTTATTGTGATTATTTTATTTTCTGATAAATTCCCCAGTTTTGTCGTCTGTTTTAAAAATTTAAGTGAATCCTGTGCATTAGTTCTCTTACCCATCTTGTTCATTTTATTTTGATTATTTTCTTGGTCACCTCTCTGAATGCACTATTGAATCATACACTTTAAATGAGTTGATTTGTACAGTATGGGCTTTATATCTGACTGAAGGTGTACTAGTGTTTAACGTGATTTTTCCATTCATTATTTGGTTAGTTGAATTTTGTTGGATACTTTCCCTGTTTCCCTTCCTCTTTCCCTCCACACACCATGAGGTGCTGTATTTCATGAGTTTTCTAGTTTGGGAATGTCTGTTCAACAGCCCAGCTAGCTGACTGGGATATTCTTGTGTGGTCCTGAGTCTGTAGGAACTTTATGGCCACTCACCGGTGCTTGCTTTTCTGACCTGGGTTCTTGGTGTGAGGCCCAAAGCCAGTCTGACTCCTCTATGTTGAAGGTGAACCCTACCCCTCAACCCCACCCCCTCCCCAATATAGACTTTCTGAAGAATTATTTCTTTGTTCTTTTTTTGGGGGGGGAGGTGAGTGGGCAGGGCATACTGGGGATTGAACCGAGGGATGCTTAACTGCTGAGCCACATTACCAACTCTTTTTATATTTTATTTTGAGATGGGATTCACTAAGCTGCTTAGGGTCTCACTAAGTTGCTCATTCTGGTTTTGAATTCATGATTCTCTTGCTTCAGCTTCCCAGACTGCTGGGATTACAGGTGTTGCGCCACCACACCCAGTTTCTTCATTCTTGATATAAATAGACTATCACAATGTTGGTTGTTTTCATTTACTTTTCTCCAATATATGGTGTGTTCTTTGCTTTCAGGGAAGTTTTCCATTTGCTCAATTTTTCTGTTCTATTTCCCATTTATGTTGATTATTATTAGTTTCAATACTAAACTGCATATTCTTTGTCTTTTATATACTTCAAGTTTTTCATTCTCCTTTGTCTTGAGGCATGCTTAGATCTTTTATCTTGCAAGAATTTATTTATTTATTTATTTTGTACTGAGGATTGAACCCAGGGCCACTTAACCACTGAGCCACATCCCCAGCCCTTTAAAATATATATATATTTTACTTAGAGACAGGGTCTCACCGAGTCGCTTAGGGCCTTGCTAAGTTCCTGCAGCTGGCTTTGAACTTATGATCCTCCTGCCTTGACCTCCTGAGCCTCTGAGATCTTTTATCTTGAGAGCAGGAAAGAAGAAAGCTTATATTCTGTAACTACTTCATAAGGTCTCTGCCTACGTGTGCCATACACTGCTGTGGGCCTCCCTCTCCCATCTGCTCTGCTTTCAGATTTCCATGTGGACTGCTGAATTCAGACCACCAGCCAGATCCTCCTCAGAGCATCTTTCTTGTACTCTTCCATCTTCCCATGCAACTCTATGCTGGTGTCTCAGTCATGTGACATCACATTAATCAACACCTCTCCCCATTCTCTCACCCCTCAAGTGGACCCAGGAAGGCAGAGACTGTCTTGTTCATGGCTGTATTGCCAGTTCCTGCAACAGTGCTTGGCACATGGGAAAGCCTATGGTCCACTTATAGAAAGATCTCACCTGCAGCCAATAACAGAGTCCAGGAAGGGAATACTCAGCCTGTTATTTTCACTGGGGCAGAAATATGGGCCTGTATCAATCATCTGCAAATTCCTTCTGTCTTAATTGAGATAGAATGGGACCATTCCCTGCCTCCTAGTTTTTTTGTTTTTTGTTTTTAGTGGAGACTTATGTTCAAAGGACAAGCAAGCAGAATTCTTAAGCCAGAGCCTTTATTCAAGGTGTTTGCAGAGAATAGCTCCTTCTTCAGTTAATTGTGCATCTTCCCTTATGGGGAAAAGGGTGCAGTGACATTAGTATAACTGGCTTAAGAATACGGACTGTAAGGTGGTCATTTCATCTCTAATCCTCATAGCAATGCCAGGGGATCCCGAGTTCCTACAAAAAAGATTTCATCCTTTATTTCTTAAAGCCACTTTGAAGAGGCAAACTTGTGGTTTGAAAAATCAAAGTTTCTTGGATATCTGCCTTCTGTTTTTTATCAGCTAATCACTAAGTGATTGTGGCATATTTAGCCTTTTTTTTTTTTTTTTTTGAGGGAGGGGGTTGTATATTTAGGCTTTTAGGTCACTTTTTCTTTTTTACCCCTAGTATTGGAGATTTGTACCTGGGGGCACTATACCACTGTGAAACAGCTCCTAACCCCCCCATATATATATATATATATATATATATATTTTTTTTTTTTTTGAAATAAGGTCTCACTAAGTTGCCCAGACTGACTTTGAACCTATAATCAATCCTCCTTGCCTCAGTTTGCGGAGTCACTGGGATTACAGTTGTATGCCACTGTGCCGGGTTTAAAGTGGTTTCTATTAACCTGTAAGCTCCTTGAGGGCAGGATCTACTTATTACAAATCTCTTACATATCCTAAAGTTTCAAAGCCTAGAGTAGGTTCATATGTCCCATAAAGCTTTCAACAAACAAGAGGTGAGACCTGGAGTGTTCCAAACAGTGGGGACCATGGAGCTTATTCTTTTTACCATTTGTTCATAAAAACTGGATGAAATGGAATATGGAGGTTTTAGATTCAGATATGAGAAAATAATCACGTAAATAGATGAGGTCATGATAAGATAGGAGAGAGAAAAGTCCTTAGGAACAGGCTTTGGAGGCAATGAATTTCAAGGATTCTGGGTTGGTGTGAATAGTTTGAACTTTTGGCCCAGAAAAGACTGGAGAAGAATAACCACCTGTTTTTCAACTTTAATCCATTGTTTGGTGATTAATGGTGATGAACACTGGCTTGCATTTGTAACTGGGTTCTTGCTTTCACAACAGCTGGGAAGAGATGGGTGGTCGGAAACAGCCCTTTGGCTGCAGACCTTAATGGAGACAGGAAGGGGGGGGATGATATTATCTGGTCTTTTCACAAGCTGCCAACTCCAGGCGGATGTTGGATGGTGCCCTTCAGGACTTTCCATTTGTTTCCACCAGGCGGATGGCCTGCTTTGCTGCCTGGGAATGTGGCAGTGGATTCTGGCTCTGCACCTCCCCATGGAGTGAATGCAGTCTCAAATTAGAAAAACAGATGCGTCCTACTTCCATTCCCCTCACTGCCTGAGCTCGTTGCTGTGGCACCTCCTGCTTTAGTGACCCTTCCTCAGATTTTTGGCACTTGCTGGAAGGAGCAAGTGCCAAGGCCCAGTGGTCAGCACTGCTGGGAACACAGTACCAGTCGGGAATTTAGCAACATCTTGCTGCACCAAGTAAATCTTTGGGGAATCTATAAAACAGAAATTGTAAGCTCTATAATTAGCAGTTGTGCGACAGATTCAGTAGAAATTTCAACTATGTGAAATGTCAGCTTTCAACCTGGATTGGCTGTTGGAATGAATGGGCCAGAATAGCGTTTCTAGGCAGATGAGGGGATGAAGGATAGGGACAGCTTTATGTGGGGGCCTGAGGCACATATTCCACGATCCTGATGAAGACATGCCCTGGAGCAGCCCCATCTGTGCAGCTAAAGGGCGGAAGGAAGGCAAACGTCTTTGTTTTACTTTAGCTGTTGACTTTTCCACTTCTTGGACAATTGATGGGATGTATTTACTTGGAATAAGCTATCTCATTAAGGAAGCTAGAATACTGCTACTCAGTCCTATAGAAGGCCTTTGAGGAGTCCTTTTATAATTCTCTCAATGGAAAAATTATAAATGCTGCCACCTGTTGACAAAATTCGAGTGTGCATCTGGTTCACTTGGCCATTCATCCCTGCCCACAGGGGATCTCACTGTGTCCTGGGCACTGCCCCAGTGCTCCCCCTTCTCATAGGGGCTACAAGCCAACATGTCTAGAGCAATACATGCCCATAGCTAGAGTAGCAGCTGGATAATGACACTGTGCTCAACTGGTTTAAAAAGTGTGGGTTTCTCTGCATCTTTTCTGACTTTCTGCTTTTGGCAGCTGATTGATGTGACTATCACTTGTGAACTACTTTGGTGGTTTGTTGAGTCCAACTCAAAACACAATATATCAACATAGAAGATGCAAAAGCCACCGTGCCATACCGAATCCATAATTTAGGACACTCTTTCATATTGTAGACCCTGAGGCTTTAAAGATAGAATCTAGGCTGAGTACTCTTTATGTTTTAAGAATCTCACAGACAGATAATTTCTGCCGCCCATTTTTGGAGCCCTTGCCCTTATGCCCAACCAAAGTGATGGAGCTCCACTTCCAGAACTGTGACACCCCAGACCTGTAACAGCACCCTAAACCTCAGTGAGAGTTCCATCCTATTCCCAGGGCTCTGTGACCAATTCAGAGTCCAGGACACTCCACCTGCCCTGAAATGATGCTATTCAAATTCTGTCACTTCTAACTGCCTTTTGACGCTGATGCCTGGTCATGAACAAAAAGGTGAGCCATCCCTCAGTGATTGATTTCCCCTCCTCACTGTGCCCTCTGGAATCCTCTTTCCTTAAATATTTCCCCACCCCCTCTCCAGGGACCCGTGCTCTCCAGTGCTCTACTCTGTACCCTCTGCCTGAAGAAGACCTGGGTCTCCCCTTAGGAAGCTTCTTTCTTTTTTATCTCTTCTGCTACTAAGAAGGCTCATTCTGCTACATTAAGATATCCTGTTGCCTGATGGTGGTGATGATGCTGTTTTGTCTCCCCAGTGCCTCTTTTTGTCCTTGTATAAAAGCTCAAATTTATCTCTATCCACCCTGTCTCTTTTGGTTATCAGCCCTGCTATTTTTTATTTGTCTTTTTTTTTTAACCTTTAATCCCACTTTGCCTTCATTTTCCACTAATATTGGCTTGCTGCCCCATGTGCCTTCTCCCTCCCCATGTCGTTTGCCCAAACCCAAGCCACCATTCTGCAATTGGCACTTACTAATGCACTTATTTCTCAGAACAACTTTTTTTTCATTTTCCATTTATTTATTTATTTATTTATTTGCTACATTTTTTATTGGTGCATTGTAATTGTACATATGAATGGGATTTGTTGTTACGTTATTTGTACATGCACACAGTGCACAATATATAGTATATTTTGGCCAATATCATTCCCCACTGCTTCTTCCCTCCCTTCCGACCTCCCACCCTTTGGTCTCCTTCCCCCACTGATCTCTCTTTGATTTTCATGAGATCCCTCCAGCTTTCCTTTTTCCTTTCTAGCTTCCACACATAAGAGAAAACATACGACCCCTAACCTTGTGAGTTTGGCTTATTTCACTTAATATGATGATCTCTAATTCCATCCATTTTCCTGCAAATGATATAATTTCTTTTGTCTTTATGGTTGAATAAAACTCCATGTGTGTATATCCCACATTTTCTTTATCCATTCATCATTGATGGATACCCCAGCTGGTTTCCATACTTTGGCTACTGTGAATTGTGCTGCTATAAACATGGGTATGCGTGTATCACTATAGTGTGATGATTTTAATTTTTCAGGATAAGTACCGAGGAGTGGGATAGCTGGGTCATATGTTGATTCCATGCCTAGTCTTTTTGGGAACCTGCATTCTGATTTGATTTCCATAGTGGTTGTACCAATTTACCAGTCCCACCAACAGTGTAAAAGTGTTCCTTTTCCTTCACATCCTCTCCAGCATTCATTATTATTTGTATTCTTCATGACTGACATTTTGACTGGTATGAAATGAACTTTCAGTGTAGTTTTGATTTGTATTTTCCTAATTGCTGATGTTGAACATTTTTTCATACATTTGTTGGACATTGGTGTTTCTTCTTTTGAGAAGTGACTGCTTAATTCGTTCGCATATTTACTAATTGACTTATTTGATTTTTTTTGGTGTGAAGTGTTTTTGAGTTCTTCATATATTTTATTTTATTTTATTTTTTTTTATTTTTTAAATTTTTATTGTGGGTTGTTCAAAACATTACAAATTTCTTGACATATCTTCATATATTTTAGATATTAATCCTCTGTTCACAATAACTTTTTGAGTTGGGTGTCATCATCCTCATTTTGCAGGCACTGAGAGGTCAAGTTGGTAGAGTCCTCATAGTGAGCAAGTGGCATGGCTGGATGTCCTGGGCAGTTAAGCTTATCTGTTCAGCTACATTCCCTAATCATGTGTTCCAGGTCAGGCACTGTAGCATCCATGCATTATGACTGGAAACAAGTTAGATGTGAGAACGTCTAGTGTGTGTGTATGTGTGTGTTGTGTGTGTGTGTGGGGGGGGGGGCGAGGGGAAGGTCTGGCTTGTTGTTGCCTCCAGCACTGGACTAGGCAGTTCCTGGAAATCATGCAGGATTTGGGCTTCCCAAGCCATTTTGTAAGCTAACTACTATAATCATCAGGATTGGCCATTTCTCCTTATCTGAGAATCTGCTTCTCACAGTCTGCGGTTCTCTATTCAGGAGGAAGATAGCATGGTGAATACATGGTATATGATGGTGGAGACCCATAGCAGTTGTCAAATCTAAATCTGACCCTGGCTTTTACAATTTTGAAATAAGGATAATGCCCACCTTACAGAATTATGACTTTTGAGATAATAGCTATCAATTCATTTCTTCATTCAGCGCCTACTATGTGTCAGGCACTGTTAGCCACAAAGGATATACTAGCAAATAAAAACTTTAAAAGTTCTGATCTCATTTAGGTTACATTCTGGTGGGAGTAGAAACACAAAGTAAATTTTGTATCATATGACAAATGATTAATGAATACTATGAAGAAAAGAGGAAAAATAATAGAAGGTAAGTAGAGGTGTTAGATGGAGTCAGAGGCACAGTTGACAGGGTAGTTGGAGAATCTGTCACTGGGGAGGTACCATTTAAGCCAAGATTTAACAGCTGAGCACATGTGGATAGCAGAGCAAGCATGAACTATAAATATCTCAGGTGGGAGCATGCTTGCCTGTTTGAGAACAGTAGGACATCAGTGTGGCTGATATGGAGATGGACAACAAAGCACAGTCGCTTGGGCAGGACCCTGATGGGTAGGCCTTTCTCTTCACAAAAGGTACGTGCCACATCAAGGATGCCCAATAAATGGTAGTTGGGACCATATGGATCCCACAGTGATGTTGTATTCTTTTGGTAGAAGAGAGAGACAGTTTAGGAATTTTCAACAGCAGCATATTAGAATAGAAAGAGCACTTAAACAATTTCAAATGTACCTTTCTGTTAAATAGAAGGTGGTGGTTTCTGTTCTACCCAAATCACAGGACTGATATGAAGTAAGAGAAATACATTATAAGCAGAAGATCACAATATAACTAAAGGCTGTTTGCTAAATTATTGAATCATGGACTTGAAGGCAATTTAGTCTACTTTCTCCCAAAGCAGACTTGTCTGTGTGAATGTGTCTAAACATGGAGTGTTTACTAATGGAAAAAAATGCAAAGCTCTGGAACTTTCTTGATTTGGATGTTTGATCATAGTGCAGCATGCATGTGCCTGGGCTCCTTGGAAGTTACGTCACATTGTTGCCTCAAGGTTCCTGGGTGGGACTAAGTCTTTGTGCAGTCTAGAGATTCAAATAAATAAAAGTTTGTTGTGATAAGGTATGAAACTAGGTCAAGAAAGTAGATTAAGAAGCTTTCCTGTTAAAAAACCTGGTAAGTTATGGATGAAAGGGACTAATAGAAAACCACTGGGAGGGAAGAGAATGGAAGTAGCAGCTATGCCATGCCCAGGCCGGGCTCCCTTGCAAGTGGGTGGGAACCAGAACATGGAGTCCATGTGACCAGTAACTACAAGTGTGGAACTGTAATTGTGGCAGAGAGCACAGAGCACTGATGACTCCCAGAACTCTTAGAAAATCTCAGAAAAGGAATCAAATAGGTGAGTTGGTGGATGGGGACCTTTCCCTCTGCCACTTTTTGGAGCTTCTAGGAGAATTGCTGTCCTGAGCAGCAGCAGCCCCTTCTGAGCACTCACTGTGGGCTGGTCAACCTTTCACAGGATGCAGTCAATCCCCAACATTACCATTGGTTATGGTCTTTGTGAGACCACCACCACCTCCTCCCATTCCTCCTCCATTGACCATATTTAGAGATAAGATCTTTAAAGAGGTAATTAAGTCAAAATGAGATCATTAGGTTGGACCCCATTCCAATATGACTGGTGCTCTTATGAGAAAATCTGGACACAGATACATACATACAGAGGGAAGAGGACCATGCAAAGACACAGGAAATGACAGCCTCTGTGCAAGTCAAGGAGAGAGGCCTCAGAAGAAACTAACTCTGCCCACACTTTGGGCCCAGACTTCTAGCTTCCAGATTGTAGCAAAATTTCTACTATCCAAGCCATCCTTTCTGTGGCATACTTTATTGTGGTAGCTCTAGCAAACTGAAACACCCTTGTTTTACGTCTGAGGACACAAAGGATCAGAGAGAGGATGAAACTTGCTGAATTCTCTGTTAGGACTAGGTAGAGCTGTCACTCATATTTCATACCAAGGCTCATGTGAGTCTGATATAAAGCTGCTTCCCCTTACCTTGGAAACAGTCACAGGCACGCTGATCTTTGACTTCTGGTCCACTGTTCTCACTACCAAGGCCCCTCCCCTGCCATGCTGCTTTCTTTTGAGGTAATGCATTCACAAGTATCTGTGTTTCTTCAGACAGGAATGGCCTGAACAGGACTAAGCTAGCTGAGCCTTAGCAAATCTGGAGACTTTTGTCTGTTTGGGACCTTCCTTTCCAGTTCCCATCTTCCCACCATCCTGTTCTTATTCTTCAAAGTTATTTGTACTTTCTTAGAAATATAGTCAAACTTGCCAGAAATGGGCTTGATAACAATCACTAATATCATACTCTTGCTGAGAAGTTTGGTGGTTCTTAAATCAATCCAGGGTAGCTATTAAAATTGCCTAAACAACTTTTTAAAAAAAATACCTAAGTTTTTATCTCAGTTTGAGATTTCCACTCTAGGAAGGCTTGGGACAGAATCTGAACATTCACAATCATTTTTTTTTCTTTTAAATCTTCTTGGTGATTTTGATATCCCATCAGATAGAACCCTTGAAGATCTGATATGTCTTGTTTTATCTACTCCAAGGTTTTTGTATTTCCCATTGTTCAGTAGCAGATCTGAATGTCATTGCTCAATAGGTAGGCACTACTTAACATATTTTTGAATTCTAGGTCAGTTAAGTTCTGCTTATTTTGTACCTCATTGTGTTTTCCTCCTCCAGAGGGCCCCAGAGGTCAGAGACAATTGGGAGCTGAGCAGGACAGCGACTCATCACGCAAGAAAGACAGTCAGATTTGAGTTTTTCTTTGTTGAAGGGATTCATGCTGTATTTTTAGTTCCCCTATTCTTTCCTGATGCCTCATTTTCAGCTCTCGGACTTTCTAAAGGATAAAGAACACTGTTTTCTAGTCAGGGTAGTAGCTAGTTTGTTCAGAACATAGGGCTGGGACTAAGGTTGAGAAGGGTCGTCTTTAAAATTCTTTGTATATACTTAACAGTAAAAAGTTGAGTTTGTCTTAAATGATTAATACATGACTAATTAGGTATAAATTATGTACACATACAGTATCACCAAATGTGTTGTATTTCCTATCAAATATATCCCTCAAAATAGAATGAATGAAATATTGCAATACGTGAGGTAATTTTGGATACCTTTATTTTAGGAAATGTGTTTCCTTGATTGGGCCAGGGTTTGGGAAGAGTGTAGAGATGATCTTGTTTGTTTTTGATGGACATCTTTCAAGCTCCAGTTGTTGTCTTGATGTTTTAGCGATAGTGGATTACCTGGAGAAAGAAGAAAGCGTGACAAGAAAGCGTGACCTAGTGTGGATAGCTCATAGGCAGTGAGGAAGGCTCTGAGGGACAGTGGAAAGAGTTTGCAGCAGTAGCTGGCAAAACAGCAGGTTCCCAAAGCAGGGGCATGGGACAGCCTTTGTGTGGCGTCTGTCACATGCAGCCCTATAAACAAACACTCTGAAATCAACTTGGATTCATACCACATTTTAAGTTGTCATCTTTTTTGAGGGTGGGGGTGGCTACCAGAGATTGAACTCAGGGGCACTCAGCCACTGAGTCATACCCTCTGTCCTATTCTTGTGTGATGAGAGTCGCTGTCCTGCTCAGCTCCCAAGTTTTTATTTAGAGACAGGGTCTCACTGAGTTGCTTAGCACCTCTTTGTTGCTGAGGCTGGCTTTGAACTTGCAATTCTCCTGTCTCAGCCTCTCAAACTGCTGGGATTACAGGCATGCGCCACCATGCCTGGCTTAAGTTGTCATCTTGATAACTTTCCAATGATGGAAAGATCCATGGAAATGGTATCCTCATTTGAAATGATTTAGCATTACTCAATATAAAAAGAGAATAAAATTATGGCATTTGCAGGTAAATTGATGGAATTGGAGAAAATCCTGCTAAGCAAAGTAAACCAGTCCTCCCCAAACCAAAGGCCAATTGTTCTCTTTGATATGTGGATGCTGATCCATAATGGGGGAGTGGCCTGGTGTAACGGTGGTCCCTTCACCTTCACCTTCTGAATGTAGCCCTCATTGCTCTAAGGCTTTTTTTTTTTAAGTTGTAGATGGACACATACCTTTTATTTTTTTAATGTGGTGCTGATTATCAAATCCAGTGCCTCACACATGCTAGGTAGCATGCGAGCGCTCTACCACTGAGCCACAACCCCAGCCACTAAGGCTTTTTTTTTAAGTTTTTTTTTTCTCTTTCTTCTCCCCTGTCCCCCTCCCTAACAAGATTAGGGAGACAGTGATATCTTTTCTTCCCCTAATTAATTGCCCTTGAACACATCCATTACAGGGAGGAGATGCCTGCTGAGGATCTGGGAAATGAGTCCTCCCAAATCAACAAGCGAATTCTAACACCATCTGGGCACCCCGGGACCCCCTACCAGAGCATACCTGAAATGTAAACCCCTTGTCCCTCCTGATTGAGAGAGTCACAATCTTTGGGACAGGAGTCCTTGTGTTTCTCCTTTGCTAGCAAACCTTTTTTCCCCCCTCAAAACCGTGTCCTTATTATTAAATTGGCATTGGGGTCAGAGAATGAGCTTTTGGTTACAATAGGGAGAATGGAGGAACTGTGATTGGCCCGGGGCAGGGGTGGGGTCAGGAAAGATGGTGGAATGAGATGGACATCATTACTCTAGGCACATGTAGGGTTGCACGAACAGTGCAACTCTACATTATGTACAACCAGAAAAATGAAAAGTTGTGCTCCATTTGTGTACAATGAATTGAAATGCATTCTGCTGTCATGTATAACTAATTAGAACAAATTTTTAAAAATGCAAATATATAATAATAATTCTATATAAAATTAAAAGAAATTTCCTCTTTGGATGTTGATTTTTTTTCTTTCTTTCTTTTTTTAAACTGGGGATTGAATTTACATCCTCAGTTATTTTTATTTTTTATTTTGAGACCGGGATCTCTCTAAGTTGCTGAGGCTGGCCTTTGAACTTGCGATGCTTCTGCCTCAGCCTCTAAATTGCTGGGATTACAGATGTGCATCACTGTGCCTGGCTAGATGTCGGACCTCTTACTATATTTCCTTCCAGCTCTCTATCCATCTGGTTCTTTTACCTAACTAGGATGTAAAGACTTTTAAGAAGTGACATTAGATACAGAAAGGTTTTTGCTAGAGCAGACAAACTGTTAACTACAGAACTGGGGCAAAGCATTTGCCTAGCATGCGTGAGGCACTGGGTTTGATCCTCAGCATCACATAAAAATTAACAAATAAAATAAAGGCACTCCAAAAAGTAAAAAAAATAATTAAAAAAAGATAACTAATGAGCAGTCCTACCCCAGGCAAATCTGTAGTTACAATCCCAAGGAGGCAGCAGCAACAATGTAATTCGGGATCATGTGACATAACTCACCCAGAATTTGAAGAAGTCATGACTGTGAGCCCAAATTTTAGTTTTGTTGCTTATTTACCAACATTTACAAAGTTAGGAAGAATTTATAACTTTGGGGGAGTATCCCCAATAGCTTTTCTTTTTTGTGTACTGGGGGGCACTACCAGGCACTACCAGGGTCTCTCACATGTTAGGCAAGTGCTCTACCACTGATTTCCATTCCCAGTTCCAAATGGTTTAAAATACTATTTTTTTTTTCAAAATAACAGCTTAAATTGTGTATTATTATTTAAAAACATTTCCCAGCTCTATTGAGGAATACATGACTAATAAAATGTAAGTAATAGCTAAGGTGTACAATGGATTGTTTTCCTATGTTTATACATTGTGAAGCTTAATAATTAACCTGGAATAGGTATGATTTTCATGCTTGGTGAGAACATTTAAAATGACCCTCACTCTCATAAGCTGGGTGCAGTGGCATGTCTGTTGTCCCAGATACTTGTGAGGCTATGGCAGAAGAATCACTTGAGTCCCAGAATCTGAGGCCAGCCTGTCCAGCACAGTTAAGAGTTTCATTTCTTAAGAATAAATAAATAAGCCGGGCCTGTGGCACACCTGTAATCCAGCGACTCGGAGGCTGAGGCAGGAGAATCTCGAATTCAAAGCCAGCCTCAGTGAAAGTGAGGTGCTAAACAACTCTGAGACCTTGTCTCTGATAATACAAAATTGGGCTGGCGGTGTGGTCGAATGCCCCTGAGTTCAATCACCAGTACCCCTCCCCCGCCCCCCCCAAAAGAATAAATGAATAAAAAAATAAAAGGATTCAGCATATTTCAGGTACACAATAGGGAAGTGTTGACTACATCACCATGCTTTACATTAAAGTGTTTACCTTGGTTAAAGTGCAGATGCAGGTGAAGGTTAGTAAGGATCCTACTTTCACTGATGCCTTAAAATATAAGTATATAATTATTTGTGGTAACTTAAGAATAATGTACAAGTAGGCTGTTAGAGCTGATAGGACACAACATAACTACTTGTCATTTCTCTTCTTCAACAAAGAGAAAATGGAGTGCTATAACTTGCCTGAGGTCACACTGGTAGTTAAGAGTAATGCTGGGACTTGACCAAACTAGACCAAATTTCCTGAAAGTATCAAGTAAAATCACTGTTTAATGATTTCTAGTTTAGTGCACTTTCTACTTTTGTCAGTCATGTGACTCCTTATATAGCCATGAGGTTATTAACTGAAGTGTTTTCTTCTAATATTAAACTTATGGGTGTAGATATAATTTTTTCTTTCTTTCTTTTTTTTTTTATTTGGTGGTGTTGGGGATTGAACCCAGGGCCTTGTGAATGTGAGGCACTACCAATTGAGCTATATCCCCAGCCCTCTTTTTTTTTGTTGTTGTTGTTTTAAATATATAAATTCTTGGTTGAAGCTCCTTTTTGGATTATTTGTAGATTTGATTGTTAAGTCATTGAAAATGTTTGAAGGACCAACTGGGTCATGTCTTGCATTTGTTGTGTTTTCAACATTTAGGTTTTCCAAGGACAATAGTACAGGCTGAAGCCCTCGACAAAATCTGTGACCTGGATCTAGTGATCAGTTTGAACATTCCATTTGAAACACTTAAAGATCGTCTCAGTCGACGTTGGATTCACCCTCCTAGTGGAAGAGTCTATAATTTGGACTTCAACCCACCTCATGTGCATGTAAGAATATACAAAGTGCTTTCACAATCTGGCAAGAAAAAGGCAAAATTTTCCAGTTAAAAAGTGAATAGAGGACATGAATACACTGTTAAAAAACACTACATGAGTCTGGTACAGTGGTACCTGCCTGTAATCCCAGTGGCTTGGGAGGCTGAGGCAAGAGGATTGCAAGTTTGAGACTAGGCTTGGCAGCTTAGTGAGACCATGTCTCAAAATAAAAAAATAACAAGGGCTGAGGATATATCTCAGTGGTAAAGCACCCCTGGGTAAATTCCTAGTACCACAGGATGGTGGGTAGGGGGTACTCAAATTCAGTAGCAGACTAAGGGAAACTTAAGTAACAAATAGAATGTCACTTTAGATCCACTGGACTCAGCAAATTTTTAAAAATACAGCATCTATGCTGATGGGGATCAGGGAAAAACAACACTCTCTTTTTCTGTTTGTTAAAGTATAATAGACTCTTTAAAAGTCTTTTTAAAACAGGTAAAGTCATATATAGGGTGAAATTTTGTTTGTAATGACCAAAAAAATCAAAGAATGTTCATCTATAGGGAACTGGTCCAATAAATTGATATGACATCCATATCAGCTAAGAATATAAAGAATAATCAGATCCCTAGGACTGCCCCCCCCCAAAAAAGGACAAAAGAGTACTTAGTAGCACAATGCTTTTTGATAGGAAGAAATTTCCTGAAATTATCATTGAACAAGAAAATCACACAGAATGGCCTCCTTTTTGCAAAACAGTGTCCACATCTTTATGTGTATCTGAGTGTGTAGATATGCTGTCAGTGAAAGGCCAGGGAGTAAGTTTTGAAGGAAATATCCTACATTGGCAAAGAGGCTGGGGTGGACAGGATAAGGGAGTGGGGTCACAGCTGATGTGTGTGAGGGTAGGGGAGAAGCGTTTAAGGAATGGAAAGATTGCCCATAAAAACTCAGTATAATAATTATATGGTATAAAAGTAGGCAGCTGTAATGATACTGTAACACATTTGTTTAGGGTAATTCCTCCCCACCCCACCCCTTTTTTGTACTGAGAATTGAACTCAAGGACACTTTACCACTGAGCTACATCTCCACTTGGTCCTTTTTAATTTTTTACTTGGAGATTGCAATCCTCCTTTCGCAGGCCCCTGAGTCTATGGGATCACAGGTGTGAACCACCATACCTGGCATAATGGTTCTTTTTTTGATGTAGACTTTTTTTTTCCTGCCCTGTACTGGGAATTGAACCAATGGCCATAGGCATGCTAGACAAAGGATTACCACTGAGCTACACCCCCAGCCCCTGATATAAACCATTTCTAATTTATCTTTATGTTAAAAACTAACTTCCTGATACAGATTGAACTAATGCATTAATCTAGTCTAATAACACTGAACTCCTATTCTTGGTTGGTAGGTAGTATTTCTTGTCATTATCCAAAGTATTCTCCAAAGGTGGAAAAAGCAGCATTATGTCTTACTGGGTTAATTTTTGTGGAAAAGCCTTGACTTGAATATAAATGGAAATAGTAATTACTACAGAAAATCACTTCCAGGGTTAATGATGCCGCCCCCACTTCTGGCTGGTAATAGTAATATCCCAAATGAAATCTGATCGTTTAGGTTAAGCAATAAACTCCTTTTGAAGTTTTCTTCAAAAAGTGTAAATAGTTCTGTAATACCTTCCTTAGAGTCCCTTTTTATTTATTCACTCATTCATTCATTTTAGAGACACTGTCTAGCTATATAGCCCAGGCTATTCCCAGTCTCCCAAGTAACCTGGACTGCAGGCATGTGCTGCCTCGCCAGGCTAGATCCTTTTTTCGTTTTAACTCTAACAGGCTACAATTAGGAAAATAAACAGTGGGAAGAAAAAAACAAGGAGTTCTGACATAGATAGGAAGTCCACTGAAGTCCACCACAACACCTGACATCTTAACTTTGTCCAGATCTACTAGTGCAGATTCTATAAAAAATGAGAAGCTTTATTACTGAGTTACTTTCCCAGACTATTATAGTGGTATTCCCAAAGATAACAAAGTGCTAACCTGGCCAACTCTACCAACCCTCTTCCCAGGAAGAAGGGATGCTATTGCCCTAGTGTCATCCTGGTCTTTCTGGGAGTAGTATTGTATTTACTGGAACCCTTCTATGAATTTTGAGCATTGTGGTTACATGTGAAATAAAGAAGAGAGAAATCTAGGTGATGCACAGACTGGTCCCATCCCCAGCTCTCCTGTCATGTCAGTTAACCACCATGGAATACACATGTAATAATTATGTGGTTCACCGATAAATCACACATGTATGTCATGTCCCCGAGACCCTGAGCTGTAATGGAATTTTAGTGTGTTTCAAATTTTTGACCAGTTTCTGATTATTCATTTGAGTTGCCTGAGCTTTTTGGTTCTGCTCCAGCTGCCTTTGACAGATTTATTTCCTGCGACTTTCCCCTGATGAATGGTAGCTACGGACATGAGAGGCAACATTCCAATGTGTCCATTTTGTTCCATGTAAATAGGTGTGCCTCCTAGGGAGATTAAAAGATACGAAAAATCAGTGTTTGTTTAAATTACAATTTTTCAGTTCTAAGAATGCTGTCTCTGATTTGGGTCATGATTATTTTAATATACTTTTAGATATGTCATTATTTGATCTTGTAAAATAACCCAAGATAAATTTCAGAGAGGCTCCATAGTAATTTGAAAGCTGGCAGAGATGTCATCTTAGAGATTAGAATTTTTCCTAAACAATCAAGTTGGTTATTTAAAACGTTTTATTTTCCAGATTAAGAACTCAAGCTTTAGGGACTGGGGATGCAGCTTAGTGGTAGAGCACTTACTTACTTAGCATGTGTGAGGCACTGGGTTCAATTCTCAGCACCACATATAAATAAATAAAATAAAGGTCCATTGACAACTTAAAAAAAAAAACACTCAGGCTTTAGAAAATGAGGCAGTTTTAGGAATATTTAAATATTTAAAAGGCCAGAGTGACATTGTCCAACAAAGGTTTTTTTGTTGGGGAGGTTGCTTGGAATTTAAATTGAATTGGAAGTCTCATTTATCAACAATAGTGGACAATATTTGGAAGGATATGACAATTAAAAAAGATTCAATGCCAACTCTCAAAATAATGTCAACACACTGTGCAACCACTAGCTCTTATTCAACTCCCTTCACAGTGCCCACTGTCTCCCAGCTGTACTTACTCATAGGCGAGTACATGGGTTTGCACAGGAAAGTTCTGACCTGTGGATTGGTCCAATGGTTCATCGTACTAACTGGTTTCTCTGGTGGTTTCAGGGAATTGATGACATCACAGGTGAGCCACTCGTCCAGCAGGAGGATGATAAGCCT
Organism: Marmota flaviventris; assembly: GCF_047511675.1. Taxonomy (NCBI): domain Eukaryota; kingdom Metazoa; phylum Chordata; class Mammalia; order Rodentia; family Sciuridae; genus Marmota; species Marmota flaviventris. The sequence continues at coordinate 53,393,117 of NC_092507.1, forward strand.
GAAGCGGTTGCTGCCAAGCTAAGACGGTATAAAGATGCAGCCAAACCAGTCATTGAACTATACAAGTAAGTGTGCTTTATTTTCATGGCAAAGGATCAACTAAAAAGTATTTGGAGACTACTGGGAAGGACATTGTACTGAGGCAGGGAAATGTTTCCTGAGCTGGATAAAGGTCCATTGTCTCCCTTGAAAGTGGATGAAATGCTGGAATTGTACCTGGGAATCCAGGAGTCTAGGACTTTTTTTTTTTTTTTTAATCTTGGAACTGTTTATAAAATAAGAATCCCTCCACATAAGTATGTGATCTGGACAGAAGATTAAGCATAGATGTGTTTGTAAGGTATTTAACAAAGAAAAGTCAAAACCAGGAATTTGGGTTTGCAAATTCAAATGGCCACCAGGGCCAGACAGGTTTTATGTATGAGTCTTAAGGATGAGGATGTAGCTCACTGATAGATTGCTTGCCTTGTGTGGGTGAGGGCCTCAGTTCTATCCTGAGCACTGGGGAGATGTGCTAAACCATGTAGTTGAACTGTACAGCACCTAGACTGATCATCATCACCACGGGGACACACAGGCACAGTGTGACATTTTTGAGGAGAAGCAGAAATATGACTCTGTTTGGAAGAAAAACATCTCAGCTTTAATCTTTCAACAAATTAAAAAATTTTAAGCGACATGCAAGACAAACAGATATGCTGGCTATTTGGGGGATAGCAGTTTACAGCTTCTGCTATAACCAACTTCTCACCTTGTAGATCCCCCAGTTCCCCATTTAGCAAACCTTTAGATTTGATATTCTGATCATTTTAAGATTCATATTGTGGTCCATGTCTGATTTTTATAAGTATCACAGGTTTTAGAATATCAAAGATTGACAGTGATCTGCTTTTGAAAAGTCTATTTGAGGCAAATTTGGGATTGTGCCTGTCACATTATCCTTTTTTTTAGGGCAAAACACAAGGTGGCATCATGCAAGCAGGCCAGAATTGCAAAAGCCAGTGGCCTTGTTTAGCTGTGCCCAAGAGAGGCCTCCCAAATTTGAAGCTGGGAAGTTTTGACAGTGTGACGTGTGATAGAGACCACAAAATCATGCTTTTTTTTGTATCCCAGACTTTATCTGTGCTAATGCTGTGTTAAAAGAAACCAAAAATGCCTTTGTGTCTGTTGGACTTTGTTTTTCAGGAGTCGAGGAGTGCTCCACCAATTTTCTGGGACGGAGACGAACAAAATCTGGCCTTATGTTTACACACTGTTCTCCAACAAGATCACACCTATTCAGTCCAAAGAAGCCTACTGAGCCTGTCCCATGGAAGAACCAAGAAGATGTGGTCGTTCATTCAATCATGTGTGTAACATTGATGCCATGTCCAAATTAGAAGTCAGCTGAGATAGCTTACAGCATCTTTTCTGTGTAAATGGTGAACTGATAGGAAAACTAGTAAATAGAAAGGGCTCATGAAGAGGCCCTCCTCTGTCTTTCAAAAGAAGGCAACTCTGGACTTGTCAAGCCCTTCACAAGCAAGCCAGTGCAGGCTAGATTTCAGGTGTCTAACCTACACTCTAGTTGGGTTTGGACAGCCAAGTTGTTGCTTTAATAGCCTCTTTTTGCATGTGATGACGGTGGTCTCTGGTTCTCCCCACCCTTCCAAGGTATTGAAACACAGAACCAGTAAACACGAGAATTCAGAGGACTCTAGTCTTGGCTTTGCCACAGTTCTCTGCTTTGTGCCCCCTCGTAACAGTGGAATTGAAGCTTATTGCTCTCAGTGGTTGCTTCTCTTGAGTGACTGTGTTCACAATTCATTTTTTTTTTCCTGCTAAGAGTAATGCCTTTCATCCATGCTCCATGGTGTCCCTCCTTTGCAGATATCCTGGAATGAAAGGATTTGTTTTCTTACATCTGTTTTCTCTCATCTTAGGATATTAAATAGAGGCTATTAAATAATACAGATAGTTGCTGCATTTATCCCTCTCAAATTTGTTTTTATGAACTGAGAGCTAGGGGTTACATTGAATCTCTTCATGCATCATGAACTGAGCCATGCAGAGGGTCTTATTTAAATGCTGGTCTGATTCTCATGGGCTTGTTCTGCTCATTTTATTGTGAAAAAAAATTAGAACCTCCCCCGCTGAATCTTTTGGAATCCTCAAAAATTAATCTATAGAAATGTTGGAAGATCATATTTTGTGTATAGAGGAAATAAGACCATATGGAATTACTGGACTAATAGAATAGTTAAGCTTTTTATTCAAGACAACAAAATGAATTTTGAATATGCTGCTAAATATTGATGGTGACAGTGTTTTTTCTTCTGTGAGTGATCCAAGCCGATTTATAAATAGTCTTTAAAGGGAACAGAGCCTTGTGGGGTTGAGGAAAATATTGCACTAGCTGTATCTAGATTAAGTTTGACAGCTTTACAACCCCCCATCCCCCCATTCCAAAGATGCAGTCTATGGGGTGGCCATATAGCCTAGAAATAAAGATCTTAATATTTTGCTATTCCTTGTATCAATAAGTCCTTTGTTAAAAGACTTTCCTGGTTTCCAGACTTGGTGGCCACCTTGTATAATTCTTGCTCTTTTTTGGAAAGAACAATGAAGTTTATTCCTGCTGCCTTAAAAATATGTATCCTTCCTTCATGCATCATGCCTGTCCCCAGGGAGTGTCCTTTACTATTCCTGGGAATGACTTCTGGCTAAACCTTCATACTGGTGAGGAGAAAAAAAGAAGCCAATTCCAGCACTTTACTGGTGTTGAAACACATCATTTACTTTCTAAAGGTATCTCGTGAATCCCCAGTCAGCTCACTACCTATGTGCTAATAAACCCATCTTCCTTACATATTTCCCTTCGTCCCTTCATATGAATATTCCTTGGCTATCTTAGTGGAAATACAGACCAGTGTCCTCATCTTCTCGATCACAGAAAAAACAAGATTGTTTACTTTCTCTCCAATGCAATTGCCTAGTTCAGGTCTGTGAAATGTTGAGTGCATTATTATGTTGACTCTGAGCACTTTATAAGAGTTGCATTTGGGGCTGATGATGGGGAAGGGGTGAAAATCAGACATGTAGATAAAGCTCAGGTTTCCTGGGGAACCAGGTATAGAGAAAAACACATCCAATATGGAGAAAACTGCACAATTTAAACTGGTGTTTCCATGGAGATGGTTTCTACAAACTAGGAAAAGGAAAAGTAGAGTTCAGGTTGTTATGGATAACTCAGAAGAGGAAAGTGTGTGCGTTTTTGAAGTACGGTGATCTCCAAACTCCTTTTTTCACTTCCTCCCTAATGTCGACATTGCCTTTAGAATTTTAGGGTAGTGGAAATGGTGAGATCCCTGATTGTGTACTCTGCTCCTCCATCCTTCTCTCTTTCCTCCCTCTCAGCTAAATATGCAGTTATAGCTGTTATCCAGTCTCTCTCAGTAAGCCTCCACAGTGCTTGCTGTTGGAGAGCTTGCCCAGTACCTGCGGGTCCTTTTGCTAGATGAGATTTACAAGACATTAACACATTTTCCACAGACTTGGAAAAGACAAAGCTTGTTTCGTGTTCAATGGCCTTTTAAACAACAACAACAAAATCATTTCTGGTTTTCTTCAATAAATGCACTAGTTTTCTTATGATTTTATAAAATCAAAGTTGGGTTGAAACTATTTTGACAACAGTAAAATTAAAGGGACATCTTTTCTTGGTTTTCCTTCCAATGCCATACCTGTAGTTCCTTCACATTGGAGCTGAGATTAGTTTGGATGGTCTTTCAGATTCTGACCTGACCCCACATTCTGTGGTTCTACCCAGCTCTTAAGTTCAGTTTGCTTTCCATCATCCTAATGGACTTCCCACTTACTGGAAAATTAAAACTGCTGTTGTGTTTATTTTCCAACACAAAGGCAGACTTATTGTAGGTACCATTTATTGAAGTTCTGCTGAGTGAAATGTGCATTTTATAGGACGTTTACAAACATCTCATGAAACTTTCTAGCATTCTTTGAGCTAGATCTGATCCCTCTTTTATAAACAAAGAAGGTAAGCATCAGGGAATTGAAGCATCTTGCCCAGGTTCCCCTGCCATTGAATAGTGTAGCCGGGACTCAAACCCAGGTTTTCCTGACTTCAAAGTCTGACATTTTCCCTGGATGTTAGCTACCTATGTCTTGCCTGCAAGCAACCCAGAGCCTTGAGCCTGCTTTGTTCTGCTTGTGGCCTTATATCAGAAGCTGTAGAATTCATTACAGTAACTGCATGCCGGAGGAGTGTCCGAGCCCTTGGGCCTCCCCTCTGAATTCTGTTCTACAAATAAAAGGTGGTTAAAGCAGGCTGATGGGCAGAGGAGGCAGCCTCATGGTCCTCATCCTGGCTTTTGGTGTCCAATGTGTTGTGACCTTAAGGAGCCTTTACCCCCTGAGATCTCCCTGGCCACGGTTCCTACACACAGGCCTGAGCTCCTTGGGCTCTCCAGACATGCTCTTCTTAATTAAAACAAATCCTTCCTTCGTTCCTGCCCTCAAACAAGGCCTTGATGGTAAATAATCATTCTGAAAGTGCTTTAAGGAAACAATAGTGATCCAGCACCCAACACAGGGCAACTCTTGACTTTTTTGTACCATCATCCCTGTGTTGCTCCGAATGCAAATTCACGCCTTTGCCTGCCATCCACTTCTCATGCAGTGACTGTGGCAGTAACCAGGGGAGATTTACATCCTGTCCTGTCCTCCTTTCCTGGAGATCACTCCCTTGGCCACTCTCAGCACTGTAGCTCAAAAGAGCCCCTGTGTCATGCAAGGCCTACCCCTGTGTTTGGTAGGGAGAGGAAAAGGTAAAAATAGCGGTGGGAGAGGGTGACTTCTTAGAGGTGCTATGTAGTATTCAGACAGTGTAATTTCAGGTAGAAAAGATGCCTGCACAAACCCATACATAAGGGTTTTTTTTATAAAATTTAGTTCACCAGAACCAGAGTTCAATATTTGACTTTAGTTATTTGTCTAAGGAGTTTAAGCCCCTGGGGATTTTTGCTAATCATAAAGACTTGTGTATTTCCAAGTGTGTTGGGGTATAGGCGCTCTTAGCAGTTTCTCTGTGCTAAGTGCATTACATGCAATATCCAAGGAAATCCTCAACAGTTACCCAATGTGACAGATGTTATCTTGATTATTTTGTCTTGTTGTACTTAAAGAGTGAGACATGTGCTTACCTGTACTTATAGGGATTTATTGGGAAATTCCGAAGGGTCTTTTCTGTACATCTCCCTAATTTAAATTCCCCATTCTCTTGAGTAGGTAAACCAATGCATATGCCCTCTCCTAGAAACTTTGTTCTCTTCTGGTGCTCTCATGCTGAGACAGGAAAATTGTACTCAGTGGGTCATGGCGGTAGTTGCACACTGTATATGCAGAGGGCATATGTCTCTGTACTCTGCTGGGTTATAGGATCTCAGGAGGCATTCATATCCACCAGATGAATTTCATTTGTTTACCTTTCATTTAACTGACAGTGTCTTTTCTGGTATATGCGAGAGAGGCAATTCATAAGGTCAAGTCCTGTTCATGGTTAGGAGTTGCTTTCTTTTTTCCCTCCAGTTTGAGTAACTCCTGGTCTATTTGGTGTCTCCAGAGAAGAACCCAATATGGACACATTCTTTTGATATGAGAATGTGGTCTGGTCATAAGTTGTCATTCTTTTCCATATATAACAGACCCAGCCTGGTTTCCAGATGAAACGTGCAGCGTGAGAGTTGGGAAACCATGAGGCTATATTTTAATTATGAAAGAAAATCTGCTTTCTGTATTTGAGACATACTAAAAGTAAATTGCTCATAAATGCCATACCTTATCTTTCTTGTACCAAATTGCACAATTCTTGCCAGAATAAATGCCATTATCAGTATGCTTCAGGATATTCCTCAGTTTGATCGTTGTGTGTATGTGTGTGGTGTGTGCGAGAGAGATAGGAGAAAACACTTCCAAAAAGGCACCGTCCTGCATACGAACTCCTTCCTCTGGTAACAATTAGGCTCTTCGAGGAAGTTCAGTGTCATTCTTTAAATGAAAGGTTTCCTGTTTAAAACTTTTCAAAGGAGCAGCCCACCTTAGATTCTCCCTGGGGAACAAACTATTTTGTATTTAACTTAGAAAAGAGTAGAGGAATGAAAAATGAACTCTTTATTTATGCTCCAAGGAATATTAGGGCTCAGAGGACTTTTCTAGTTTTATGAGAATTTGTACTACTGATTTTTATATATTCCTGTTTTTGAGATGAACAGATCTCTGGGGAGACTGTTGAGTTATAATGGCATTTCACTGTGATCCCTCTCAAGCTCAAGCCTGTTTTTAACCCGGCGACAACGACCTGTCTCTTCCGTTTACCGTCCTGTGAAATGTCAGCTCGGAGTTTCCCAGAAGTCGTGTGTTTACGATGAGAGTGCTTCTTCTCCTTGGTGTGACAGCTGTTCCCCCTGGATGTTGGTGTATGTGCTCAGTTCAGAGCAGCTAACCCTGTTCTGTTCCGTATATGCTCTCCTAACTGTTGATTGTACTATTGATTTTTTTTGTTGTTATCTTGCTTGAAGATTGATTCATACTTTTTAATTTGATAGAAATAAAGTTTTTTTTTCTGCTTATAACTGGTCAGTTCCTTTAATATTCGTATAGCTGTTCACACTTGACAATATTGGTTTTCACAAATGGCTTTCTTTATGCCACTCTGCAACCACTACATATTATCAACAGTAATCTTCAATTTGTTGATGAGGAAATTAAGGAACACAGTTGGTGGCAAGCAAGGTCCTAAACCAAGAGCTATAATCCCCAGTCCCATTTTATTTTTCTACTACACCATATATAAGTTCCTTGTTCGTCCAGCACTTTATTCATTACAAATTTTAGTGTCTATCTTCAGTTTTATTCTTAAAGCAATTGCACGATGTGAGCAGATTCTAACCCTTTAACAGATTAGGAGACTGGATCAAATTATGTCTTTCAGGTCAGAGCCTCTGGGGCTACTCGGTAGAAGGGATATCGGAGCAGGTTTGTTCAGTGGGGGAGCTGGAGTCACAGAAGAATAGCAAAGATCTGCTGGAGGAGCCTAAGTTAGGGAGGGAAGGGGGGAGAAATGCACTGACCTTTCCCCACCCTGGCAGATCTTCCCATTAGCTGAACCCAGCCAGAAGCCAGCTGACAGCGGAGTCAGAGAAACAAGTTCTAGACTTCCACACCCCTGAAAAGGGGAGCTAGATATGATGGCAGCATGGCTGTTGTATTAAAATGCACACATTCATTCCCTCCTGTTTTGGGAGGATTTTACACTCCTGCACTGTTGGCTTCATGCTTGGACATGTAATTTGCTTTGGCCATTGAAATATGCACTGAAATTGTGTCACTTCTAAGCAGAAAACTTATTTTGTAATTTAAACTTTAAGCTTGCAAATTCTTTTGGGGGTGGGGGAGGGAGGTACCAGGGATTGAACCCAGAGCCACATCCCCAGCCTGTTTATTTATTTATTTTTTATTTTAAGATAGGGTCTCCCTAAGTTGCTTAGGGCCTCACTAAGTTGCTGAAGCTGGTGTTGAACTTGTAATTTTCCTGCTTTAGTCTCCCAAGCTGGTGCACCTGGCAAGCTGGTAGATTGTTACAGACCCATTTGCGACTTCCAGATTCAATAAGAAGCAGCAAGTAGCAACTAGGATTTTGGTGACTAGATATCTATGAGATGCAGGGTTAGGATTTGTAGAGTTAACAGATGGGAAGATTTTCCAACTCTGACAAAAACAAAGGAATGCAGAGCTATTTTAGAATTCTGTGTAATTTATCAGCACTACCTATTTAAATCACTTGAATTTCCCCCAACCCTGTGTTCAAATGGCAGTAGTAATTCCCATATTAACATCAGTCGCTGAATAGTCACATCCAATGATGAAGTGAAAACCATACACATATATGCATAAATAATGAAAGATAATAGTTACAGTTATTGACAGTTTACTCAAGCCAGACAATAGGCCAGTCATTGTGTAGGAGCTATCTATGATGAACCCTAGACTCAGAGAAATTATTTTCTGTAGACTGCCTACCCAATAAGTGGTAGAATGAAGACTTAACTCCTCTGCTCACTCATGATTAGCCTGCTGTTCTTCCTCATTCTGACTCATTTCCCAGGACCCCAAGGGATCATAATTGAAGCAGCTTTGACATTTGGTAGCCCTTGGTCAGGACTGTAAGGAGTGGGGTGGGGAGCCTTGCCACTTGGAGGTGAGTAGGAATTGAGCAGTCTTGTGGCTAGCTGTTCTCCTAGCCATTATCCTGAGGCCAGTCCTTTTAACAAGCCTGAGAAGCATCCCATGGAAAAATTCAGTCTCTTATTCCATCAGGAGTTAATACCCTGCATTTCTCCATTAAGAGTCATGTACCTTGAGAGAGAATATGATTTCCTTAACAAAAGGAAATCAGGGATACAGAAAGGAATAGTCCATATCCAGATTAGTGAGGACAGACTCAACACTGTCTTAACAGTAATGGCCCACATGCACTGACCACTGTCATGTATATCAACCATCCTGCCACACTGACCATCTCAGAACATACTGACCACCTTGGACTCATCCGTTATATGCGTCCATCACAATATGGAGGCTTATCAGTTCAACAGAATCAGAGAGGGAGGTTGGCTGAAGTTGCCTAGAGACTAAAAGAACCATCTTCTATATTTGATCTGTATAACAAACTCTTTTTCCATGATGCCAATAAAAAGAACAATTATCTAGTGTTCTTGTGATATAAAAGTTTATAATGTTGGTATTTATAAATTCAGAGTAGATAATGAGCATTCTGAAGACAATGATGGGTGCTTTAATTTGAATCTTTCTATGCATCTCCCAAAACCCAAGCAGATCAACAAAGAGCAAATAAAATTACAATTAACTCATATCTACCACAGTACCAGGAAATAGAATACTGCAAACTCCCATTTCATTTGAGTGGGGAAAAAAAATACCTGAAACCAGTAGGACTAGCTATGGAGCCCATGTAGAAGTGGAGAGTACGACAGGAATTATTTGGGAAAAAGAGAATATAGTAGGTCCCAGAGAATAGTATCCTAAATGGAGAAATACTAAGAACAGTATTTCTGCCATGGTGACTTAGAGTCACTTGCTACTGTGGAAGCAAAGGAGTTTAAATATCTGTTTAAATAGTTTTTCTTTCTTTTTTTTTTTTTTTTAATTTAATTGATTTTTTTTTAAATACATGACACTGGAATGCATTACAATTCTTATTGACATATAGAGCACAATTTTTCATATCTTTGTATATAAAGTATGTTCATGCCATTCATGTCTTTATACATGTACTTTTTTTTTGCATTACAATTCTTATTACACATATATACCACAAATTTTCATACCTCTGTTTGTATATAAGTAGGTTGACACCCAATTCGTGTCTTCATACATTTACTTTGGATAATGAGGTCCATCACATTCCACCATCCTTGCTAATCCCCTGCCTCCTCTCTTTCCCTCCCACCCCTCTTCCCTATCCACAATTCATCTATTTTAAATAGTTTTTTATTGTTGATGTTTTTTTTCTTTTTTCTTTTTCTTTCTTTTTGTTGTTGTTGTTGTTGTTGGTACTGGAGATGAACTCAGGGGTTCTTTACCACAAAGCCACATTGCCAGTCCTTTTGAGACAGGTTCTTGCCAAGTTTCTTAGGGCCTCATTAAATTGCTGACGCTGGGCTTGAACTTCCTCCTGCCTCAGCCTCCTGAGTCACTGGGATTACATGTATGAATTACCACACCTGATTAATAGGTAAGTCTTGAGAGGTCACTGCTTTGGGGAGAGAACAAGGTAACTTGAAAGGAATAGTAATCTCTTGGAGATTTGTTGATTAAGAGGGAAGAAGAATTTAGTATAAATTAAAGAGTCCTATAGAAATAAGTTTCATGAAAACTGACATACATTAAACTCTCCTTCATTCCCCTCCCTCCACTGCCTAGAAAAAGATGCTATTTGTTAAGAAATGCATTTCAGTGGATCAAATGAAGAGGGTGCTCTTGACCTAAGAAATCTAGTGAGCTACTTGATCCTTCTTCCAACCCCATCTGTAGAAATACTTGGCTCTGGATAATTCAACCCTTTGAAAATGAACACAACAGGCCTAAATCCACAAAAAATTACTTTAATAAGGAGAAAAATTGAGAACCAAAATTCTTCAACTGATAAAAAACACTCAAGATGTGAAATGAGAGTTCACTGAGCACAGGAAAGTGAAGGAAGACAATGATCCTGAAAATTCAATTGTAAGATAAACAGTACAGATTCAATAGAATGTGCAAAGGAAACATGGAAAATGGAATGAAAATTTCCCAGAGAGTGAAGATAAAATGAAGAAAAAGTGGGAAAACAATAACTATAGAAGACAACTATTATGATCTAACAAAGTTACAATAAAATTCCCTAAATAAGAAAAGCAAAATATAGGGATGCATGCCTATAATCTCATCTGCTCAGGGGCTGAGGCAGGAGGATGGTAAGTTCAAGGCCAGTCTGGGCAACTTAGCTAGGCTGTGCTCAAAGTAAAGAGAAAAGGTAGAGTACTTGCCTAGCATGCACAAGGCCTTGGGTTCCATCTTCAATATGGCAATATAAGTAAATCAAGACTAACATTCAAATCTATAATTCAGTACAGCTTACAAAAGATATATTTAAAAATCCTGAACCTAAATATTGAAAGAGTATATTATGGAACTCTGAAAATTAACTTAGAATGATCAACTATAAGATACTCTTGTATGTGCAGGAAAATTCATTGGCCTTCCAGGCAAAAGGACCAAGTGATTGAATATACAAATCAAAACATCAATGGAGCAATACTTTCAAGAACAGGCAGTGTGGGCAAAGGATTTTATATCTAGCTAAGTTGGTCCTCAATTTTCAAAGATATATATATATATATAGATAAATAATCTTAAAATGCAAGATTTGAGGTGTTTTCCTTTTTGTGGGGAGGGTTATTGGAAATTTAATCCACACTATACCACTGAGTTCTGTCTGTAGTCTTTTTTAATTTTTTTTTTTTTTAATTTTGAGACACTCTCACTAAGTTGCCCTGGCTGGCCTGAAACTTGTGATCTTCCTGCCTCAGCCTCCCAGTAGCTGGGATGACAGATATGTGCCATCATGTCTGGTGAGGTATCTTTTAATTAATAGTCCTTACTTAGGAATCTGTCAATACTGATGACCAGTCTTATCCAAATAACAGCACAATGGAGAAAACACAGCAAGGAACTGTGGTGAGTATGTACTTTGTTTAATTGAAGAGACTAAAATGCAGGTAGTAATAAGAATTGCGAGAACAGTACACAAATGTTGTATTCCAAAAATAGAAATAACACAATTAAAACATTGGAGAAGAGAGAGAGACAAAGGAGAGCAGAATAAGCTACTTACATAGGGAATAAATAGAAATTGAGGGATGTTATTCAGGGCTGACAAACCAACTGAAAACCTAAGTAAAAACAAGCATATAGGGGCATTGCATATAATATTAATAAAAATATATAACTTCCTTAATATCAAAATCAATTAAAAAAGTGATACATAAATGTACCAAATGCAATATGTACAATAAATATAAAATAAAACAGTGTAACAGAGTTAAGACCAAGCACCTCAGCTCTATCAATTAATGTGAATGGGCTTGGATCACCTATTAAAATAAAACTTTTTCAGATTGTCTTTTAAAACAAGATCCATATCTACAGTCACATCTACAAATAATTCTGAAAGATAGGCAAAGTATACAAAGAAAATGTAAACAGTAAGAAAACAAGGGTTGTCAACCTGATATGAAAATATATTTCAGGCCCCCAAAGTGCTGACATAAAGCAGCATGCTTTGCACAATCCAAAATGAGAATATAACAAATATAAATATCTATACACTAGCACAAACATCTGTCCAGTGTCAAACTTAAAACTGTAGGCATCTTTCTATGAATTCATGCCCTGGTTTTATCTAGATACAGAAATTATCATGTTTTTAAGAGATTAATAAAGACTCAAATGGTCAATATTTTTTAGACTTAGACATCTTTTTCCCAACTTAATGTTTAGAATTCTTTTCATCTACAGAACATATGAAAGAGTACGACACCTAGGGCTTTTCAACCAGGATACTGCTCTTTTTTTCTCCCTGCATTTTCTTTCTCTCTTCATCCTTTCCTTCTCTTTTATGAGCAAAACTTTTCAACCAAAGTTACAAACACCAAGCTGGGCGCCATGGCCCTTACCTGTAATCCCAGCAGCTCGGGAGGCTGAGACAAGAGGATTGCGAGTTCAAAGCCAGCTTTGGCAACTGCGAGGCTCTAAGCAACTAAGTGAGACCCTGTCTCTAATAAAATACAAAATTGGGCTGGGGGATGTGGTTCAGTGATTGAGTGACCCTAAGTTCAATCCCTGGTTCCCACCCCGCCAAAAAAGTTACAAACACCGTGACACTTTCTATAGGGTGTCTAAGTCTCTGCTCAACATTATAATTTTAGCCAGGAAAATCTAGAGTCCAAAGAATTCTCCAGTCCCAGACAAAATTAAGATTGCACTTCTAAATATTTTATATGCATTTCTTATTAATTCTCTATATAATAACAATGCCATTTTCTCAGTCAAGAAAAATGAGCATAAAATAATTACTTATTATCATCCAACCAGGTCATATTTACATTTTCCTAATTGTCTCAAAATATATTCTGACTACTCCTACATGTGTACATATAAAAACACATCTGCCCTAGAAGTTGTTTTGCCTTTTATAATTGAAAAACAAGTGATCTGTCAGGTGATATGTTGAGAAATTACAAATATCCTATTCCCCCAATAGCCTTCATTCAAAGGTTTTGGTGTCTGCTAATGATTGCCTGAATGATTAAGTGGAGAGTTGCAAAATGGTCTTTTTCTAACTATACAATTTCTTCTACATTGATTAGATATCCTTCTATAAAGAAGAGCTTCCCTTCCTCCACTTGCAGGGCTGGGAACTGGTGTCACTATGGAGTAATTGATTTTCAGTTTTTCGTGTGTCATAATCCATTTATATAACTATTCTTTTTTGCTTAGATATAATTCATGTATCCTGAAATTCCGCTTATTAAAGTGCACCATTCAGTGGTCTTTAGTATGTTCACAAGAGGATGCAATCATCACTACTAATTAATTTTAGAACATTTTCATGACCCCAAAAAGAAACTCTGTACCTATTTATCTGTTACTCTCAACCCCTCTTTCCTGTCCCCATCCAATGGCAACCATGAAATCTTTTTTCTGTCTATGGATTTTCCTGTTGTGGACATTTCATATACATGTCATAAGTGACCTTTTGTTTTTTTTGTTTTTGTTTTTTAATATCAAATTTTATTTTATTTATTTATTTTTATGTGGTGCTGAGAATCAAACCCAGGGCCTTGCACATGCCAGGTGAGTGCTCTACTGCTGAGCCACAATCACAGCCCCTAATAAGTGACCTTTTATGAGTGGCTCTTTTTAACTTTATACAATCTTTTCCAGGTTCATTTGTGTTGTAGCATGAATCAGTATTTTTTTTATGTTAATGGTTGAATAACATTTTATTGTATGGTCCTACTACATTTTGACCACCCAATCATTAATTAATAGACACTTGAGTTGTTTCCACTTTTTGATTCTGTTGGTATGAATAATTAGTGTACAGTTTTTGTGTGGACATATGTTCTAGTTTCTCTCAGGAATATCTCTAACAGTAGAAATGCTGGGTCCACATGATAACCCTAAATTTAACTTTTTGAGGAACTACCAAACTGTTTTTCAAAGCACCTATGCCATTTTACCATCTCACTGGCAAGGAAAGAGGGGTTCAATACTTGCCAACACTTGTTATTGTCCATCTTTTTTATTATAGCCATGCCAGCAGATATGAAGTGGTGTCTCATAATGTTGATTTACATTGCCCTAAAGATATTGGACATCTTTTCATGTGTCATTATTGACCAAATTTTGAGCAAATGTCTATTTCAACTCTATGTCCCTTCTTAAATTGGATTGTCTTTCAATTGTTGAAGAGTTCTTATAGGCACTTAGGCAAGACTGTTTTGGCTCTTCCAGGTCCCTTCCATTTCCATATGAATTTTAGGATACACTTGTAAATTTCTGCAAAATAGACACCTAAGATTTTGATAGGAATGATATTAAACATATAGGCCCATTTGGGGTGTGTGAACATTTTAACAATATTAAGCCTTCCAATCCATGACATGTGATATCATCCCATTTACTAACTTAGTTCGTCTTTTACGGCTTTCATTTTGAATTTTTCAGTGTGAAAGTCGAAATACTTTTAAAAAATGCATTTCTAAGTATTTTATCCTTTTCATGTTATTATAAATGGAATCACTTTTTTTTCTTAAAAAGAAATTTTAAGTTGTAAATAGACACATGTCTTAAAATCTTCTTTCCCATTAACATTAATATATTTGTCGGGCTGGGGATGTGGTTCAAGTGGTAGCGCGCTCGTCTGGCATGCGTGCGGCCCGGGTTCGATCCTCAGCACCACATACAAACAAAGATGTTGTGTCCGCCGAGAACTGAAAAAAATAAATAAATATTAAAAAAAAAATATATATATATATATTTGTCATTTGCTTTAACCTGGTGCTACTCCCCATCCCGGATATGAACCAATTCATTGCATTCTTCAGAAATCAGGGAGTCTACCTGTTTAAAAAAATTGCTAGTGACTGGGCACGGTGGTGCAAGCCTGTAATCCCAGCAGCTCAGAAAACTGAGGCAGGAGGATCACTGGTTCAAAGCAAGCCTCAGAAATTTAGTGAGGCCCTAAGCAACTTAGTGAGACCCTGTCTCAAAAAAAAAAAAAAATTTTTTTTAAAGGGTTGGGGAGGTTGCTCAGTGGTTAAGCACCCCTGGGTTCAATCCCTAGAAAAACAACAACAAAAATTGCTAGTTCAGTAGTGTGCTTAGTGGCCTGGTGACTTAGCTGGTGCTATCTCCTTGTCGTCTTAAAGACCAGTCGCATGTGGCTGACTGAAAGTTGGCTATTGAATTTTTATGTCCCATTTATTCCATCTTCCTTGAATTAAAATTAAGATATTAATAAAACACAACATCAACATCTTTTACTATATAGACCTAAATTTTATGTACTTTGTAAATCTAAGCAGTTAAAAGAACAGTGATTGACTTAGAGGAGAATATCAATGTATATGTAATAGAATACTGATATCCATAACTTGCAAAGAAAAAAAAGAGAAATTCAATGGAAAAAGTAGGAAAAAAGATACGATCCAAGACAGATAATTTACAAAAGGAGCACAAATGGTAAGTGAGAGATTTCTAAACCTTCCAATTAGAGAAGTATAAATAAAATGAAGAATTAGAAAATCATTTTAACTATCAGAGTCTCAAAAATTAAAGACTAATATATCCATAATTGTGAGATTGTGAAGCAAAGGAAGAATGTCATATACTGGCACAGGACAGGTCACTTGATAAAGTCATTTTGGAGGGCCAAGTACCAGTATGTAGCAAAAATTTTAAAAATCACAGGTCCTTTGATCCTATAATTTCACTTCAAGGAATTTTTCCTACATACCCTATCCTTGTATACATAAGGATATCACTTGAAGTCTTGGTAAAACAGCAAGAACTGGAAGCAATCTAAGTATCTGATGATAAGAATATGGTTAAGTAATTAATAATTAACCACAGTCCAACCATATAAGTAATACTACACAGTGTAATTGTTTCCAGATGTACAATATAATGAAAAATATAAGCAATGTGTACATTATAGTACAATTTATGTAAAAAGTATTGTGTGTGTATGTGTATATATAATAATTTTGTAACTCAGGTCTATAAAATAAGTAGAAATTTACATTACACAGCATGTCCATATTTCAAACACTTTTGCTCTAGCTATTTAAGACTTTTTAGTAAAATGACAGTTCAACCTATTTGAATATCCATCATAAGTTCTAACACATGGTAGATGTTCAGTATCTACTAGTATAAGAAAAAAATAATACTATATGAATGAGAATAAACCATAGTAAAATAAGGACTTTGGAATAAAATAAGCCTTGACTATAGATCTGCTGTGACGATAGATCTTGAAATGGGGTATAAAGCATGTTTCTAGAACAGACTTGTCCAATAGAACTTTCTGCAATGTTCTATAACTGTCTTGTCCAAAAAGTAGCTTCCACATAGCTATCGAGCTCTTGAAATGTGGCTATTTCAGCTGAGGTACTCGATATTTAATGATTCAAATTAATTTTTATTTATTAATTTTACCTTGCAATGGTCACATGTGTCTAGTGTATAGTGTATTGAACCATATAGCTCTAGAAGTTTTGATTTCTCTCACATATTTTGCACATGACTGCAGAAAGGGAGCAGGCCCTATAAAATGTGTGAAAAGTTCATTACACAAGGGTAATATTAGAGTCATTGGAGTTAGCTATAGTCAGTGCCCTGGCTCATCTGGAAGGTGCACCAGGCTGGATGAGGCAACATCATGTTGTAAGGCAACATCAGCAGATTCACAGACAGTGAGGAACTGTAACTCATTGGTAGGATAACAGGTGGCCCCTGAGGCTGGTCAACCAGAAGGCAACTAACTACAAAGCTCTTTAGGGGAAAACTTGTGGCTGAGGGGCTGAGTGAACTGCCAGCCGGGCAGGACCACCTCCCTAGTCACCCAGTGGTTATGGATCCCTGGGCTCATAAAGTTTATGTGAAGGAAATAGAAAGCTGTGGAAGAGCTTAACCACAGTCCAACCATATAAGTAATACTACACAGTGTAATTGTTTCCAGATGTACAATATAATGAAAAATATAAGCAATGTGTACATTATAGTACAATTTATGTGTATTGACTTAATGCACATCACAGCTTCCCCCAACTCTGTCCAAAAGGATTCCCAAACTTGTGATCCTCCTGCCTCAGCCTCCTGAGTCCTTGGGATTTTTGATGTGAGCCACTGTGCTCAGCTTCTGATGGTTTAGACTGAGATATTATTTTGTGTTGGAAGGATGGTCCCCTTCCTTGTCTGTTTCCCTATTGAATGGATCCCTTCCAGAACCCCTTTTCTCTGAAGATGTGGAGTTTAGCACACTGTATATTGTAGCTAGTTATAAGAATCTGGATAGGTGCAGTCCTGTGCCAGCTAGAATCTGGAGGTGATCTACCAACATGTGCCCATTGTGTGTGCCTACTGCTCCTCCCAGCAAGAAATGCAGTCTTGGACTTCTTTCTTAAAGAGCTGAGTCTGCGACTGACTTGACTGATGGAATGTGCAGGAAGTAGTTTAAGGACATCTTTGGGCTATGCTTTAAGAAAGCCTGGGGGCATTGGCTTCTTCCTTCTGGAACCTATCACCATGTTGTGAGGAAGTTCATGCCACCACGTGGAGAAGAATCAAGCTCTTAGCTCACTCCCACTTGACAGGCAGGCCATCTTGTTAAGTGTATGGGTGACATTCCTCAAAGTACCTTGAAGTTCCTAGAAGCAGAGCTCCAAGCCCCCCCAGTAACCTCATCTGACACTACGTGGAAATGAGCTGCCTCCTCTAAGCCCTGCCCAAATTGCAAAACTGTCAACGAGTATGTGATTGTGGTTATTTTAAGCTCTTAAGCTTTGGTTTATTGGGCAGCAGTAGGCAATTGAAACAAGTTGTTTGGAAGCCCTGAGACATTTTACTGGAGCAGTTATCCCTCTTCTCACACCAGTACTGCCACTTGTTATGACTGGGGAGCTTTAGTAGGTATTGCTCTTTAATTTAGCCAACCTGGAGAACTTCAGCTTGAAAAATCCACTTAACATGGAGACTACTCTTCATCATTCCCAGCATTGCTAATCATCCTGTTGGCACCCCCAATGGGACAACTGAAACATGAAGCAACACTATTCCAGTGACTCCAGAGGAGTTTGGGATGCCTTTAGGTTATCCAGTTTGGTTTATATTCAGGAATTTTCTGTAAGGGTGTGGAAGTAACAGGACCACTCAGGCATACTAGGAGAGTCACATTTAAATCATGAAGTTTGAAGAATGTGATCTTTGTCAAAGATTCAAACCTTTTCATTTCTCTTTTAAAAGGCATACACCCATTTATTTATTCATTGAGAAAAAAGGTGCTTTTTAATCTGTCATTTTCTCTGTAAATGGACATAGTATTATAACAAGCTACTACTTATTGAGCCCATTTGATCCTTTATGTGTGATAGTAAAACTTATCACAATTTTGAGGTAGTACTGTTTACCATTTTCATTTTACAGATGGAGAAACTGAGACAGAGAAGGTAAGCAAGTTGGGTGAGGTTGCACAGTTACTAAGCAGCAGAACCACAATTTTCCTGGCTCTGCCTTGCAGGGAAGTCTAGGCTTCTCTCCCATCATACACATACATCATGTACAAATACACACACACAAATACTATGTCTCATTGATTTTGAGGACTGTCCTTTGCATCCTTTTGTACCTAGGTTTGTAAAAACAATGACATGAGCAGAATTAATATTTTTTCCTTCTTTTTTTCTCCTTGCCCAGTAAGCCAGACATACAAATAAGTAGGTTTATTTGATTTGAATTTTTGACATTTGAAAAGAAATTCCACATTGCTAATGCTCATGAATGTGCCTCAGGGTCCTTGAGCATTTCCACTCATTGGAAGATCTTCTCTCAGGCTGCATTCTTTTCCCATGGCTCTAGGGATTGGCTCTCCACTGGATCTGCCTGGAGCATGTTGTAACTGTGGGAGCCAGAGGCTCCCAGCCTTGTTTCAGCTCTGAGTTGGAGGAATGCCATGAAGTCACATGATGTTTGGACAAAAAGGGCAAGTCAAAGAATGTCCCTCTCATCTTTTCCTAACCAGTGAAGTCAAAAGGGTTCAGCAGCTGGGTCCCTCTAGGAGCAGATCAAATCCTCTGGATGTGCTAAGAAAATGGAAGTCAAGGTAAGTCTAAGCCAGGCCTCCTGGAGCTATTAACACTTAGCTGTATTTTAAAATAAGTTAGTGAGGACACGCAGGGAAATATGGTAGGAGAAGCTGGAAGGGAATTTCTAAGCCATCTGTTTCTTTTCTGAAGTCCTCTTTGTTTTTGGAAATGCAGGTGGCGGGGTGATTAAAATAGTAAGTCAGGAGGAGAAGGGACATAACCAATTTCACAGGTAGTTTGGATAATCAACACTAGATACCAAGTATTTTTACCCCCTTACCTTGAGGCCTAACCACAAAATCAGAGGGAAATGCTTGTCTAGGGTATTAGTTGGTGTTATATCACCACTATTCTTCTTCTTCTTTTTTTTTCTTTTTGTACCAGGGATTGAACAAAGGGATATTTAACCAGTAAGCCACAACCCCAGCCCATTTTTCTTTTTAATTTTTTATTTTAAGATAGGGTATTTCCAGGCATGGTGGCACATACCTGCAATCCTAGCTGCTCGGGAGGCTGAGGCTCAGCAAAAAGCAAGGTGCTAAGCAACTCAATGAGACCCTGTCTCTAAATAAACTAGAAATCGGGCTGGGGATATGGCTCAGTGGTTGAGTTCCCCTGAGTTTAATCTCCATTACCCCCCCCCCCAAAAAAAAAAGATAAGTTGCTTAGGGCCTTGTTAAGTTGCAGAGGCTGGCTTTGAACTTTCAATCCTCTTGCCTCAGCCTCCTGAGCCACCATGCCTGTCTATAACCACTATTCTTGAGTAGCTTTGTTAAGGAAATCATTTGTTCTAAAGGCCTATTATTTTACTCTGGATGCCATAGAGGGCAATGGTTGGTAGTAAAAGAAAATTCAGCTTATCTCTGAGTTTTGTGTTCTTAGCCACAGAAATTGGAGTAATACAACAGTTCACCCATTTAACAATTCTATGTTGTTTCTAGTTTTTAACTATCACAAATAAAGCTGCTATAAACATTCATGTATAGGTTTTTATGTGAATGTGTTTTAATTTTCCTGGGATAAGTTCCCAAGGGTGCAGTTGCTGAATCCTGTGGTAGTTGTGTGCTCAGCTTTTATTAGAGACTCTTTTTTCAGACTGGCTATACTGTTTCAATTCCTACCAGTAATGTATGAGTGATCCAGTTTCTGTCTCTGCAAGTTTGCCAGCATTTGGGGGCTATTACTGTTTTTCAGTTTAGTCATTCTGATAGGTGTATATCTAATTGAGGTTCTAATTTGTATTTCCCTAGTGGCTAATGATGCTGAATTTTTTTCATAAGCTTTTGTGCCATCCGTGTATCCTCTTCAGTGAAATATCTGCTCATGTTTTTTGCACATTTTCTAATTGGAGTTTTTATTACATAGTGTGTGTGTGTGTGTGTGTGTGTATATATATATATATATACACATATATATGTATGTTTGTGTATTATATATATATATGTATGTTTGTGTAATGTGTATACACACACACACACACACACACACACACAAAGTCCTTTGTTGGATATGTGGTTTCTAAGTTTTTTTTTGCCCAGTCTGTAACTTGTAACTTGTTTCTTTGTCCTCTTGACAGGGCCTTTCACAGAACAGATACAATTTTGATAAGGTCTAATCCACCAAGCGGCCTGCGCAATGGTTTCATTAATGAGGTTCTTGGCATAAAGTTAGTTAGAAGAGATCGAAATAAAACACACAGACTCAGTTACCTTATTTCTATTGCCAGGTCCAAGACAGCTCCCCTCTCTGGCTCCAACCTCTAACCACCCAGCAGGGCAGCAAGGATTACTCAGGGCTAGCAGGAGAGAGAGAGTGAATACGCCTTTTACTGGGGAACAAGAAATTTAGGGGATAATTCCATCCAATGAAGGTTGAGGGGGGACTGCACTCCAAGGTCAGGGTCAGTGATTGGGCCCCCGGGGGTCAGTGGTCAGTCACACCCCCACATGGACGGGTTCTCTCATCAGGAAAGGGCCGGGAAAATTCCGACACAGCCAGAAGCCTCAGACCCTTAACGGGAGTCGCCCAGTCACGTGTCAGGATGGCTTCCCACAGTCTAACATATCTATTTTTTCTCCTTGTGGACTGTGCTTTTGGCGAGAAGTCTAAGAACTCTTTGTATACTTCTAGAAGATTTCTTCTATTTCTTTCTGAAACTTTTGTAGTCTTACCGTTTATAGTTAAGTCCACAATCCATTTTGACTTGATTTTTGTATAAGGTGTGAGGTTTAGGTTGGGATTATTTATTTATTTTGCCTTTGGATGTCCAATATACTAGGATCATTTGTTGAAAAAGCTATCTTTCTTCTATTGAATTGTTTTCAAACCTTTGTCAAAAATTAGTTGGGCATATTTCTCAGGCTGTATTTCTGGGTTCCTTATTCTGTTGCATTAATCTTTGTGTCTATCCCTCTGTGAATCCCACACTGTTTTGATAAATGAAACTTTACTGTAGGACTTAGTATTGGGTAGAGTGATTCTACTTCATGTTCTATACATACAAAACTGCCCCCTTTGGGGGCTGATGATATAGCTTAGTTAGTAGAGTGATTGCCTTGCATGCACAAGTCCTGGGTTCAATCCCCAACATCTCTCTCTCTCTCTCTCTCTCTCTCACACACACACACACACACACACACACAAACACACACACATACACACACACACAAAGCCAAAACTGCTCCATTTTTCTCAACCACTTGAAGGTAAGTTAAATGCACTATGCCCCTTTAGTCTGAAATAGCTTAGTGTGTCTTCTAAAAATAGGAATATTTTATTAAATAACTACAGGGTAGTTATAAACTTTAACAAGTTTATCATTAATAAACATCTATTCTACCATCCATACTTAATTTTTTAAATTAGCCTAGTTAATGTATGAAGACTAACTTTGGAGATGAACTTTGGAGACTTAAAAAATAAAACACAACTCCAATACAGAGTCCAGTCTAGGGTCAGGTATTGTATGTAGTTGCCATGTCTCTTCAGCCTTCTTTGAAGTAGAACATATCCACAATCATTATCTTTTATGACATCAATACTTTTGAACACTATAGCATCCCCTCCTTTCTTTTTCTTTTTGTTTTTTTTCCTGGTCCTGGGAATTAAGCCCAGGGGCACTCCACCACTGAGCTTCATCTCTAGACATTTTTATTTTGAGACAAGGTCTTGCTAAGATGCCCAGGATGGCCTTAAACTTGAGATCCTCCTGCTTCAGGCTCCTGAGTAGCTGGAATTACAGGCATAGGCCACAGCATCCAGTCACCCTCCACCCCATCCCTTATAATAGTATAGTCCTCATTTTGGGTTTATCTGATGTTTCCTCATGATTATTAGATTGATATTGTTCTTTTTTTTAAACAGCTGTTGTTTTCTTTTATTATTATTATTTTTAGTTGTAGATGGACAACTATTTTCTTTTCAGATTGATTTTATTTTTTAAATATATGACAGTAGAAAGCATTACCATTCTTATTACACATATAGAGCACAATTGTTCATATCTCTGTTTGTATATAAAGTATGTTCACACCAATTCATGTCTTCATACATGTACTTTGGATAATGATGTCTATCACATTCCACCATCATTGCTAATCACCTGCCTCCATCCTTCCCCTCCCACCCCTCTGTCTTATCTAGAGTTCGTCTATTCATCCCATGCTCCCCCTCCCTACCCCATTATGGGTCAGTCACCTTATATCCAAGAAAACATTCGGCATTTGTTCTTTTGGGGGATTATTTTCTTAGCATTATTTTCTCCAACGCCATCCATGTACCTGCAAATGCTATAATTTTATTCTCTTTTATCGCTGAGTCATATTCCATTGTGTATATATGCCACATTTAAAAAAATCATTCATCTACTGAGGGGCATCTAGGTTGGTTCCACAGTTTAGCTATTGTGAATTGTGCTGCTATAAACATTGATGTGGCTGTGTCCCTATAGTATGCTGTTTTTAAGTCCTTTGGGTATAGAATGAGGAGAGGGATAGCTGGGTCAAATGGTGGTTCCATTCCCGGTTTTCCAAGGAATCTTCATACTGCTTTCCACATTGGCTGCACCAATTTGCAGTCCCACCAGCAATGTATGAGTGTGCATTTATTGTTGTTTGTCTTGATAATAGCTGCCATTCTTACTGGAGTGAGATGATACCTCAGAGGAGTTTTGATTTGCATTTCTCTAATTGTGAGAGATGATGAACATTTTTTTCATATATTTGTTGATTGATTGTATATCCTCTTCTGAGAAGTGTCTGTTCATGTCCTTGGCCCATTTATTGATTGGGTTATTTGTTATTTTGGTGCTTGGACAACTATTTTCATGTGGTGCTGAGACTCGAACCCAGTGCCTCACACATGTTAGGCAAGCACTCCTACCACTGAGCTGTAACCCCAGCCCAGGAGGTTGTTCTTTTTTGGCCAGAATTCTCCATAGGCAACATGTCTTTCTGAATGTATTACATCTGGGCACATTCAGTTTTCATCTGCCTCCGTTGGTGATTTTAAATTTGACCACCTAGTGAAGCTCTTGTCTGATAATCAATTGTTTGGACCTATAAAAATGGCAATTATATGATTTGACCCAACATTTAACTTTTTAAAAACATTTGTTCTTTTTAGGCTGGGATTGTGGCTCAGTAGTAGAGTGCTTGCCTAGCATGTGTGAGGCACTGGTTTCCACCCTCAGCACCACATAAAAGTAAATAAAGATGATTTTTTTTTCTTTTTAGATATACATGACAGTAGAATGTATTTTGACATATTATATATACATGGAGTACAGCTTTTTATTCTTGTAGTTGTACATGATGTGGAGTTACTCTGATCATGTATTCATATATGAACATAGGAAAGTTATGTCTGATTCAGTCTACTGTCTTTCCTATCCCCATCCCTTATCCCTTCACTTCATTCCCCTTTAATCCAATGAATTTCTATTCTACCCCCCCCCCCCCCCCCGTTATTGTATGTTAGTATCCACATATTCAAGAGAACATTTGGCCTTTGGATTTTGAGGACTGGCTTATTTTCACTTAGCATGATAATCTCCAATTCCGTGCATTTACCATCAAATGCCATAATTTCATTATTCTTTACGGCTGAGTAACATTCCATTTTGTGTGTGTGTGTGTGTGTGTGTATCACATTTTCTTTATCCATTCATCTGTTGAAGGGTACCTAGGTTAGTTTCATAGCTTTGCTGTTGTGAATTGAGCTGCTATAAACATTGATGTGGCTGCATCTCTATAGTATGCTGATTTTAATTCTTTTGGATATATACCCAGGAGTGGGATAACTGGGTCAAATGGTGGTTCCATTCCCAGTGTTCTAAGGAATCTTTACACTGCTTTCCATAGTGGTTGCACCAATTTGCAATCCACCCGCAGTGTATGAGTGTGCCTTTTCCCCCACATCCTTGCCAACATTTATTGTTATTTGTATTCTTGATAATTGGCATTCTTCCTGGAATAAGATGAAATCTCAGTGGAGTTTTAATTTGTATTTCTCTAATTACAAGAGACATTTAACTGTTATGGAGGTTTTTAGATATGTAATTTGCTCTCTTGTGCAGTTTCCCAATCTGTGAGGTTAAGTATTAATTGTTTCACTTCCCTGAAAATACCATTGGCATATGAAAAACACTAGCTATTATTATTGCAGCCTGGCAGTGTCGTCGTTTTGATCCCCCCCCCCCCCCCCCCCCGTAGTCCTTCCCAAATAGGAGCCGAATCTCAGCAGAGATAAGTAGTGTTCATGGGGTGGGTGGCGCCTCAGCTCTGCTATTTCGGTTTTCCCATCTGGAAAATAGGGAATACCTCTCACCTCACAGGGTTGCTAAGAGGTTTAATGGTATGTATGTAAAAGTGGCTGGACATATGTTTTCAAAAAATCATGGATAATTCATAATTTGTTATTTGAAGAAAACAGGAATATCTATCAGTTCCCGCCCCCCCCCCCTTATTTCTAACATGTTGATTCATTCTGAGATAGTAGTAAGCTGTGAAAAAGACGGGGGAGGCGGGGGGGCGGGAGAGGGAGAGAGAGAGAGGGAGAGAGAGAGAGGGAGAGGGAGAGAGAGAGAGAGAGAGAGAGAGAGAGAGAGAGAGATCATCATTTAGCCCTGTGTGATCTCTCTGGACAGAGCTTCGATTTCATCGTATGTGGTAAGGGAATAAAAATTAGTGCACACTCCACAGGTTTACTGTGATAATTAACGATGCCTGACTGTACTTGGGCACTGAGTGAAGGGCTTGTGACTTCAGCCTGCACCTGTTCAGTGCTCGCAGGCCGAGCGGCGCAGCGCGACCCGCCGCCCGCCCCGCCGCCTCCTGCGGGTTCGGTTTTCCCCTCCGCAAGCTCCTCCCCCCACTGGCCGCGTCCACCCGGGCGGCGGCCGGGCACCTGGCAGACGCGCGGCTGCGGTGACAGAGAGCGGTGACCCTCGGGCCGAGGCGGCGGCAGTGGGGGAGGGGCGCGGGCGCACCGATGGGCGCGACTCAGAAAAGAGGCAAGAAGAGCCGGAGGCTGTTTTCGTCGCTGCGGCAGTGGAAGGCGACCCGGAGGCTCTGGAGGACGCGCTGGGCTGGCGAGGCGGCGCTGGGTGAGTGTGGGCGCGGTCGGCAGGGACCTGTTACCCGCCTGCGCCGGCCTCGGCACTAGGGCAGTGGGCAGTGTTAGCGGCCCTGGATCCGCAGGTAGGTGGCGGGGCCTGGATGCCCGGCCCGGGCGACCCCCCACGTCGACCCTCGGTCGGCTGCGGGGACAAGACCACTCAGGAGCTCCATGGGGGACCTCGGTGAAGCGCAGGGTCGGTTCCAGCACCTCTCCCCCACGCGCCTAGACCTTCCTGTCTGTCCGTTTGGCTTTGCACAGAGGGAATGCAGGCCAGGCGACGCGATCTTTCTCAGGTTTGCATCCCCGTAGCCGGTCCCCCCACACCTGGCCTGGAGCCTGCAATGCAGTATCGTCGAGGGACTTCATCCGAAAGCAAGGTCCTCCCCATCTGGACTCAACCTACCCATTTTCTAACCCGTCTGCGGACACTCCCGGGTTACCTCCTAAACTCTAGCCACGATAAACTACTTTCCAAGCACACTTCATCCTGTCCTCACTAGGGCCTTAATTCACTTCCGCCTAGTCACTGACTCACTCCATCCATTCATTCCACAATTTGTATGGAGTCCCTCTCTCTGCTGGGGCCCGAAGGGAACAAAATATCAAGCCTCCTCCTTGTGGAACTGCTTCTAGAGATGGCGGTCATTCCACACCTAAAACAGACACACCCCTCATCTCGCAGGGCTGTGGGTAATTGGGAGGAATGAAGCTGGGAGAGGGAAAGGAAGGTGCACAGGAAGCCCCCCTAAAGCAGGGCCATCCAGTGGAGACCTGAGCCTGACTGGGTTCTTCTGGCAGGCAGCCAGAGGAGTGCTTGCTTGCCTCGGGGAATAACTTGTGGAGTGGTTTCCTGGAGCCCAGCAAGGGGAAGGGGGGACACAAGACTGGACTCAATGCCCCAGCAGGCCAGGGGAAGGTGTGGGGAGTTTATTCTAAGTGAGCTGGGAAGTGATCAAGCAAGGAAATTACATGCTGGCTGGCTCTGACTTCTCTCTTTCTGCAATGGTCTTGCTCTCATTGCTCAGCCTGGCTGCTTCCTAATCCTCTGCCAAGACTAGTCAGATGTCATCATCTCCCTGAAGCTTTTCCTGAGGTTCCTGCCACCTGTAACCTCTCTTTAGAATTTCATCACCTGTAGGGCATTTGTCACTTCATCTGGTATTTTGGCTGTCAAAAGCGCATTCATCTTTTCTTCTCCCACTAGGCTAAGTGCAGGGCTTGGCACTTTGTAGACACCTGCACAGCATTGGCTTGTGTGTGGGGAGATAGGGGGAATTTTGTCTGTTTTCATCATTCAAAGATGCTTGCTCTGAGAGGCTGACATGCCTTGATTTCTAAAATGGCTGACCTGATCTAGGGCAGAAACCAGATGGCACCTGGGTCCTGTCACTGATGGAGTCACCTCCACCCCTTTGTTCTGAGGATTGAATGCATGAATGAATCCAATGAATTTCTTACGATGATATCAATATCACTTTGGGCTTCCAGAATCATAGCTTTGATGTTAGACTGGGATTATAATATGACACTAACATGTGGCACACTAATAAGCTGTGTGATCTTAGCCAGGATACTTGTTATGGTTTAGATATGAAGTGTCCCCCAAAGACTCATGTGTTGATGGCATGCATGGTCCCCAATGCAACACTGTTCAGAGGTGGAGACTTTGGAAATTGATTATAGTATCACCCTGTCTTCCACAGAAAATTTTAATTAAGCTTCTCCAGAAGTCTTCACCATAATTGATCTTATCAGCACAAGAATCTCTACAGAAGAGTTCAGTGTCGTTAAACTACTTATTTCCTGTTGCTCTATCTTACTTGGCTTTGCTTGGAAGCGATCAGCACTCCAGGTGCTGAACACCCCTTTACCAGTTTTTTTTTTTTTTTTTAGTTGTAGATAGACACAATACCTTTATTATTTTATTATTTTTATGTGGTGCTGAGGATGAACCCAGGGCCTCACATGTCCTAGGCAAGTGCTCTACCACTGAGCCACAACCCAGCCCCCTTTACTAGTTTTTCACAAACATTTATGGACTATTTAATATAAATAACAACATATATAATAGCGTGCTTGCAAATGCAGAGTGTGATAAGAAAAACATTCTTTTAACTAGGTCTCTGGTCTTGGTCTGGAGATTCACAGAGGTGTTTACATTTCAAAGGGAAGAAGTTACTAATTGGGCTCCATGGTAACAGCTAGCAGGGGGAGAAAAGTAAAAGGAGAGCTTCTCAGGCACTGTCCTTGAAGGGTTAACTTGCCCAGAACAGTGAAAGAAAATGCTGCTTTTGTGTGATCTTCTTCAGACTGTGAGCTTCTGACCCACTCCTCTTACGTGCTGGGTATAAAGTTCCAAAACTGCCTGAATTCCGATGGACGGAGTTCAGGGGATCGATTGATTACAGTGAAAGCTCTGCCCTCTGAATCTGGCTATAGCCAAATAAATCTGCTTCCGGTTCCTATTTGGTGTCTTGCCTGTCTATTCTCCGCAACAGGATCACAAGGGCTATGACCTCATGAATGGCTTAATCCATTGAGGGATTCATAGCTGATGGCATTATTGGGAGGTGATAAAAACTGCAGGAGGTGGGGCATATTTGGAGGGAATTGGTCCTTGGGGGTGTGTCTTTGGGGACTACATCTTATTCGTAACATGCACTCCTCTCCGCTTCCTGGACTATGAGGTGAGCAGCTTTGCTCTGCAACACCTTGCTTTGCCTGATCACAGGCCTAGAAGGAATGGAGCCAGCTGACTATGGACTAGAACCTCTGAAACAATGAGCTAAAATAAATCTTTCCTCCTTTAAGTTGTTTGTCAGGTATTTGGGTCACAGTGACAAAAAGTTAACATAGTACTTAATCTTTTTAAAACTTAATTATCATCTATAAAACGGAGATGAAAATTTGTATGTCATGTTACTATGATGATTAAATGAGTTCCTAACACATAGAGACTCACAAAAGGCTGGTTGTTATTTTTATGTATTTGAGTCCAGGTCTTTGACAATATGATCGCTCCCCAAATCAGTGAGCAATGGGAAAGATCATAGCTGGAGGATATTTGGGGACAGCTAAATCTTTTGGGCAAAGCAAAAGTTCTTCTGCACCAGCATCCTTCTTTCTCTCATCTTCCACCCCTCACAACACAGAGGCTGAAGGTAAGAAAGACCATGGCTTCTAGGGACTCTTGGCATCTTTTCATCCTAATGCTGTATCCTGTACAGAGTAGATATTCAATAAATATGTTCAGAATGAATGAATTATTTCACTCCTGTATAGCTCGAACCAGAATGAGTCTGAACATTTGTGACTATAGCTATAATATTAATACCTAGAAGGACAATTACTGGATCAGAGGACATATTCTTTTTCTTCTTAAGTTTGGGATATTAACAAGTAAATATCCATATGTTCATGCTATTTTAGTTCTTATCAGCAATGTATGAGATTCATGATTTCATTGCTAGACTTTTAAAAAAAAATCTATGGGTGCTTTATAATTATACATAATAGTGGGATTCATTATACCATATTTGTACATGCACATAACATAATTTGATCAATTAATTCCCCAGTACCTTCCCTTTTCTTCCCCTCTTCCCTCCCCGTGATCTGGTTTGTTCCACTCTACTGCTCTCCATTCTATAATTATTATTTTAATTACTTCATTATCACAATATATTTACATATATGAACCATTGTGTTATATTTGTACGTGGACATAGCATAATTTGGTAGATTTCATTCCTGAGTACTTCCCCATGCTTTCTCTTCCCCCTCCCCTTTTTGAGCCCTTTCTTCTACTCTATTCGTCTCTCTTCTTTTTTTCATGAGATCCCCCTCTTTTAATTCACATTTTTCTCTCTTTCTCTAGCTTCTGCATGTGAGAGAAAAATTCTACCCTTAACTTTCTGAGTCTGGTTTATTTCACTTAGCATGATGTTCTCCAGTTCCATCTATTTATCTGTTGCTAGATTTTTTTAATGCTTGCCAATCTGATGGGTGTGGAATGTATACTTATTTTATGTTGATTTCCTTGATGAATAATGAAGTTGAGTGTCTTTTCTTGTCTCTTTACCTGAATATTGGCCATGCTTATGAGAACCTCTATGAAAAGTTTGTTCATATCTTTTCCTAATCTTTTACTTGGTAGTTTTTTTTTTCTGTAAGTATTTTCTTTTAATTTTTATTTGTTTAAATTTCAAAACAATCCACTTATGGGCGTTTCCATGATATCAGTTATATGAAAGCACAAATAAATTACTTTACAAGGTACCATTAAGCTTGTCTTCAGTAGTTTTTCTTATTTATTTATAGGACTTCTTTACATATTCTAGATGCTAGTCGTTTATTTGATTTAGATGTCAAAACAGCTTAAAAAGGGCTGGGGATGTGGCTCAAGCAGTAGTGCGCTTGCCTGGCATGCTGCGGCCCGGGTTCGATCCTCAGCACCACATACAAATTTTGTTGTGTCTGCTGAAAACTAAAAAATAAATATTAAAATTCTCTCTCTCTTAAAAAAAAAAAAAAAAAAACAGCTTAAAAAATCTACCATGTAAGTAGTTCTGAATGGGAATAGGCAAGCTGTGCTGGGTGGAATTAGCCCTTCAAATGCATCTGTTCTTTCCAGAGAATGCTATTTTAGTCAAATATCAAAGCTTTTACAGAAAAGGGAGTGAACAGAGAGTGAAAATACTTTGTGATCAGTAGACTTTGCTAGTCCTAGAAATATTGTTGATAATTGACCCTGAATTCCTCCCAGGAGAAATCACCTTATCCAGACCCTCCTGGGGCAAGGAGTCCTGGCCTGAGCTATGATCAGCCCTGGGAAAACACAGCTGGAACTAGAGTCAGGCTGCATCAGCAGGAAGTACTTTCTAGGACAGGTTAGTTGGAGAGGAGCACAGAACCCTTGCCCGGTAATTGGTGGGTTTGTCTCTTATTGTCATTTTCTGAAAACCTATTCCTAAAAACAAATCACATTAAATGAAGACAATCATACCTATCCAGCTTATTCCCAAGGTTATTGAAAAGATCAGGTGAGGTCATAAATATGAAAAGACTGTGTAAAAACAAGATATGTTAGCTAACCAGTCTTTTGCCCGAGTGGGAAAATCCAATGGACCTACAATATTAGGTCTGATTCCTTCTCCTGTGTTCCTTTCTGCAGACAGGTACACGATTGTAGAGCCATGGTTCTCTGACCATGTTCTCTAGACCAACAGCATCAACATCACCCTTGAACTTGTTAAAAATGCAAATTCTCAGCACTTACCTCAGAACTACCAAACTGGAAACTCTGGGGACAGGGCTCAGAAACCTGTATCTTGACAAGTGATTCTGATGCACATGGAAGTTTGAGAACCTGTGACCTGTGGAATGAGCAAGGGCTTTCAAGCCAGCAAATGTGGGCTTAACTCAGTTCTTCTGTTTGCTAACTGTGTACTGAATATGTTATCAGACCCTCCTGGACTCCCAAGCTTTCACCAATAAAAGGAAAATAATGGGATGATTTCCTTCCCCTCCCTGGTCTTGGCAAGTGACCTTGACTCTTTTTACTTCATTTTTTTCCTCATCTAGAAAACTGGGACGGGCAAGAGTTAACTTGTTTCCACTCTTATTGTATGACAGCCACAGTCTGAAACAGTGCGTGTTTTTATTTTATTTTTTATTCTTACAGTAATCCCTACTTTATAAATGAGGAAAGGTAGAGCAGAGAGAACCTTTCTTTTATTTCCAAAGTTACACAGCTAGTACCCTGGAATTCAAATCCAGGTAGGCTGCTGTGAGCATCCTTAAAGATACTCTTTGACCGATAAGTTCTTGATAAATGTATGACAATGGCAATAGAAAATCACTTGGCAGGTAGGAGGTGCTTCATATATCACTTTCCTTCCCCTTGCCTGGTAGTTTGAAGT
Source organism: Marmota flaviventris (assembly GCF_047511675.1). NCBI lineage: Eukaryota > Metazoa > Chordata > Mammalia > Rodentia > Sciuridae > Marmota > Marmota flaviventris. The sequence goes on from NC_092507.1 coordinate 53,424,645, forward strand.
CACAGGACTTTAACTGGTCTGACTTTCTTTCTTTCAATAATTGTTTTAGTTGGAGATGGACACAACACCTTTATTTTATTTATTTATTTTTATGTGGTGCTAAGGATTGAACCCAGTGTCTCACATGTGCTAGGCAAGGCTCTACCACTGAGCTACAACCCCAGCCCTAACCAGCTTTTCTTATAGCGGTGTTGCTCTCTTCTGTGGCTAATTCCCTAATCATACACCTCCACCCCACCCCCAACACATCAGCAGTTTTTCTCTCTTTGCCTCACCTCTTTATGGTCATTTAGGTGCTTTGAGCAAACCAGAGCCCTGGCTGGACTGAGGAAGAGCAGGTGGGATGGAGGAGGGGAAGCCACCCTCCTTCACCTCACCCTGGCATGTTTAGGGAATGAATGATGAAGCTAGAAGAGGCTCCAGCCTCATCAGAAAGACATTTGGTCTGTCTAGTAAGGGATGTATCTTCTGGGTCTCTCTTTGCTTACCTGTCCACTAAGCAAGAAATAAAAGTGCCACAAAAGTTTCAAAGGAATTATAGAAGTGTTTTTAATTTAATTTTATTTTTCTGTGCCAGTCTTTCTTCAGAGTAAAAGTTGCAGCTTAGAGATTTAACCCCCAATATTACAGCAGGGTTGTTTCCCCCCCCCCACCCCCCCCCTTTTTTTTTAAATGCCAGGACAATAAGAATCCTTATTCCCTTTGAGTTCAGAGTCTCACTCTGTTGTTCTTGAAAATTCTCTTCGATCTGCTCTCAAGATGGCCTCGCCTACTGGGCATGACTCACCAGTCTAGTGACTCAGGAGTGGCATCTAACAAGAGAAGGAATGTGCAGAGCTGTGGAGGGACTTAGTGGCCAGTGGAGCCTGCCTGAATCCTCTCAATGCAGTTATTGAGACAGAACATCAAGCCCAGCCGTACCTGCTTATAGTGGTCCTTGGTTTCATTATTCCAATTTATTTGAAGGTTGGGGTCTGCCAGAGAGTTGCTTTGTTGTGGAAAACTCCAAAATTTAAGGCTGTTAATTGTCCCTCCATGAGGTGTGGCCTCGGGGATTACTGTGGGGCAGTGCAAGACTTGTGAGTATTCATCTGATGCTGGAAGGAATGGCCAGGGAATCAGGGGACTAAAGCTTTGGTGTGGTGTCAGGAGGGGAAACAAAGGCTTTTTATTTAATGATACCTTCAAAATGCTTCAACTTAATATTTTTAAAATTTCTTTCTTTTTTTTTTTTTTTTAGCTGTAGATGGACACAATATTTATTTGTGTATTTTTATGTAATACCAGGGACTGAACCCCGTGCCTCACGTGCATGCTAGGCAAGCACTCCCACCACTGAGCCACAACCCTGGCCTCTCAACTTAATATTAAAAAAAAAAATAAAGGATTAATAGACACATGTACCAAATATACCAAAATGAACCTGAACATGGAGCTCACTGTACAATTTTTTTGACTTTTCTGAAGACTTGAAACTTTCCAACAATGTTGGGTAAGATGCAGGTACCCCTAGCAATGACCACACTTAAAAAAAAAATAGATGAAGAATATAGAATGGCAGCCCTCCTTCCCTCCCACTTTCTTACTACTCCCAGTCTTCATCTCCCCACCCCCACCCTGGAGCAGCTTGTTTGATTAAAAGGGGCCTAGAGTGAGACAGGTCAGTGGTTAGCTACTCCTTTATGCCAAGGGCTATATATCCCTTTGGTATGTATATCCTCTCATAATAACCATACAAACTAGTTATTATTTTTCATATTTTATGAGGAGACTGAGACTCAGAGGGCTAAACTTGACCCAGGTCAAAGGTAACAATCTTAAAATAATTATGGAGCCCTACATTGTGCGTCAAACTTCCTGCCACATACTTTACATGTTTTAACTCATTTGAACCTCTACTGTCCCTAGGAGATATGTACCATTTTTATCTTCATCTTACAGATCAGGAATGGAAACTTGGAGAGGTGCAAAAATTTGTCCCAACTATCCTTAGTGGTCAGTAAATGGCAGAACTTGCTAGCCTTTTCAGAGCCCTTGCCCCACTATTCAGCCCAGGTCTGGACATCCCTTTGCCTAACTCAGTAAGTTAGCACACCTTGTGGAAACCTCTTGACCTGAGACCACAAGCTTCTGAGGACAGAGAATTTTTTTTTGGCTCTGTGTCATTCTTATTTGTTCAGAGCAGTACCTGGCACTAAGAATACTATTGAATGAAATGGTGCATAAATTCCTCAGCCTTCTCAGCTCTGAAATGTGCTTCTACTGGTAACTTTTTGACTGTTCTGAACTTAGTTTTTGAAGGCAGAGATGCCCGTATCTTTGATGTGATGTATAGGCCAGTGCCTCATTCGGTGGCCAGTGAGGAGTTATAAGGAAGGCACGTGTATTAGGAGCTTTCTATCACTGTAACAAAATCCCTGAGATGACTTATAAAGAAAAAATGTTTATTTTTAGCTCACTGTTTTGGAGGTTCAGTCCATGACTGGCTTTATTTTGGGGGGCTTGTGGTGAGGCAGCACATCATGGCAGGTGCATGTGGTAGAGCAAAACTGTTCAATTCATGACCAGGAAGCAAAGAAAAAGACAAAGGGTTGGGGTCCCACAGTGCCCTTTGAGGCTATACCCCTCAATGACTTAAAGATCTCCCTCTAGGTTCCAAGTCTTAAAGGTTCTACCACCTTGGGGACAAAGCCTTTAACACATTGGAGGACACTCAAGATCAAAATTATAGCAGCATATTCCTGATTGGTCTTAAGTTGTCAAACAAGAGCAAAAAGGCATTACTGTCAAGGAAAGATGGAAACCAGAAAAACAAAACACAAAAGAAAACAAAAACAACCTTAAAATTTTCCAAACTTCCAGGGAGTCTTCAAATTTTAGCAGCTAGAAATCACCCCCAGGGAGCACTAGTGGTCATGAAGTCTTTCACTCCATAGCCTTCTTTGACTCTTGGCTGCATAATAAGTAGCTGAACACTGGCAATTAGTCCTCTTAAATGTACCCAAGCAGTTGGTAATTATACCTTGCATTTATAGAGTGCTTAGTTTACAAAGTACTGCATCTGTTCTCTCTTTTAATCTTGTAAACAGCCTGGTATATATCCAGGGCAGGTATGATTAGCCCATTTTACACACGAGGAAATTGATGGTAGAGAGGCTAAATCATCTGCCTTACACACTCAGTTAATAATTGGTAGGCAGAGAGAGAGGTCTTCAACCTCTTCTCTTGACTCCTAGTCCAGGAAATTTTCTGTGTCAATATTGTATTTAACCCAGCAATTCTGTGGATGAGAGCGACAGATAGATATATTTCTTTTTGTTGTTTTTCTCCCAGCTTAGTTAGGTTTTAGATTGGGTCAGTTAATCCTTATGGGTATCAGTTTACCAATCTGAATAATGGAGAACAAACACCAGATATCAGTGAGGGCATATGGAGTAGAGGAAGTTGTCATGGTTTGAACTTAAACAAGAAAACAACAACAACAATAAAAAGAATTCTGAGTGAAGATGTTTGGAAGACTGATGATCCTGACCTATTTTCCATAAGTTAAAAGTCACCTCACTTGGCTTCCTTATCTAAAATGGCACCTCTGTAACCTGATTACCATGCTTCATTTTTCTTTACAGCATTTACTGCCATTTATTATATGACTCTGTTTGCCCATTGCATGTCTGAATCCTCCCACCAGAATGTAATAGTCATGGGAGCAGGCATTTGGTTTGTTTTTGTACTTGGAAACCCTAACAGGTAGAATAGTGCCTGGCACAAATAATCATTTGTTGAGTGAATGATCAAAGAGTGAATTAATGATTCCAAGTTGCATAAGGATATGAAGTAAGCTTGAATTGAATGATGGGAAGATTTGCCTGAAATTTCCTTGCCCTTCCACTGAGGGATCTCTTGGTATGGCTTCCTTATACCTATTCCTGGCTGAGCCACCCAATGGCTTACAACCAACCAAAGTCTCCTTGACTGTCTACTTACACCTGGGGGGAATGAATTCAGTAATCTGTGTCCATGCACCAGACCCTTGTATTGCATCCTATGCTTTTGTTTCAGAACAGCTGGGAGCACTTGTGAGTACTGGGGACCGGTCTCAGTGCACTGTTGTATCCTCACTGCCTAGCATGGTTCTTGAACCACATCGGTAAAAAATGTTGTTGAAGAGATGAATGAAGCAATGAATGAATATGTAAGAGGAAACAAAACACAGGGCTCCTAATCCCCTTTAAAAAATGCAGTTACTGTTTGAAAAGAAGCCCAGCACAAGGCATAGACATTGCCCTTTCAATGTGAACCAAATCTCTCCTGAGGCAAGGAGGCGCTAAACAATTGGTTCCTTACCCTGAGGGAAGGAAAGGCAAGTCTGGCTCCGGATCCGGTTCCATGCCATGTTTTGGAAGTTGTGTTTACGTCTGCCTTCATCCCCATCCTTTCCGCTCTAGCATAAGCAAAATTATAACCCCGCACACTGACTTGCATGCAATTATCATAGCCTGGGTGCTCCTCCGCTGAGGGACTTCGCCCCCGAGACCGCTGACTGTCTGTGAATGACAAATCAAAAGTCAGGGTTGCAGAATCAGCTGGACTTTTCTGCTTATTGGCAGCAGAGGGAGGAAGCAGAGAATGAAAGATTCTGAAAATAAAGGTAAGGGGCCAACTGCAGAGGGGAGGCTAAAAGATGCTAGGGATGAGATGTCACTCCGTGAATATGTTTAAGTTGTATTACTGGCTGATTTAACATTACTATGCATATATTATTCAAAAATTCTAGTTATATAATAAGTGTGTCTGTCTTAAATGACTTTTGGTTTCCAATTATTGTGTCATTCAATTTACCATTTTTGTAGTCCTAAATATAACTACAGTTTTTTTTTTTTTTTAAATTCTGTATTTGATCTTGGCTAGCACATATTTCCATTTCACAGATTTCCTTATAATAGCTTTCAGAATCTTGATAATTGTATTTTGGGATGTTCCTAATAGTTAATCATTAAAAGGTAGGTTTTCAATGCATTATTGGAATATCTAAAATAGTTGGGACTTAAACAATTTGTATTTTCAAGAAAAAACGTTGATGGAGAATCCCTCAGCGTACATTCATCTTTTCAGAGGGCCCAGTGGGGAGCCATCTGACCTTCAGAACTGTTTATCTTGCTAAGAGATATACGAATGCAAACTCCACCCCCAACCTCCCCACCACCCCAACCAAACAAGGAACCCCCCAAACTAAAACAGAAACAACCCCCAGACCCCCTCAAATCAAAGAGCAACATCATTCTGTTTGAGGAATGGGAGAGGAGAGAAACGTGTTTAAATGAAAACTCAGGAAAGGAAAGATCTCATTGAAAACGAGGTAACCAAATTTCAAGTTCAACAACAAGAATTCTGGAGCATTCTGGGGTTTTAAATTCTGAAGCTCTTAAAATTTCTGCCGCAGTTGGGGGAGGAGCAATGGACCCCTGGGTCTCAGGAGGCTACACGTGGTCCCACGTTCTTCCTTCCTTCTTCCTGCCTCCTGCATTGGTCGCCCTCCTGGTCCTCGTGCGCTGGGAAGGCTCAGAGGGACCGCGCGCCTTGGGGACGGCGCTCCGGTGGCCGCCATCTCCGCGCCGCGGTGCACTACCCCTGCTTCCGGAGCACTAATTTTAGGGTTCTCCAGCCCGCCCGCTGTCTGTGTGTCTCCCAGGAGCTGCTGCGCAGTAGTTTGCACCCCACCCTCTGCTGGCGCGCTCTGATTTAAGGAGGCCCCAGCGCTTTGCCCTTGGGCTTTGGGGGCTTGCGTGTGCCCTAGGAGGCACGCAGCGCTCAGGGCAGGTCACATGCTGCTTCTTCGCCGCTAGTGCGTCTCACGACCCTCCCGAGCCTGGGTTAGGTTTTCTGGGAGATCATTGCCATAGCTCAGGGTCCAAGCCTTCTTGTGCTCTGGACCACCAGGCTTGGCCTTCAGTTCCCTGGAGTCTGCCTCTGTTTGTGGCTTGTTATAGGATTCCCTCCTTGTAACAGCATCCACAGACAGACAGACCGACCATACAGGCACACACAATAAGAAGGAGGAATATAAAACAAAATAACAAAAACAAACCTCACACAACCTGATGCCAGTGGATAGACTGACATTTTAAGCTACCATACTGTTTGTAATGACGGTTCTTAAGCAATCCCACTTTCTATAACTGAGGCTTTAAAAGTGCCCGGGGTTGCTAGTGTTAGTAGCATTAATATCTCATAGGCTCTGGATCATTCACGTCCACGTATTGACCTATGTGGTTTTGATGTTTTAAATTTTAATTAAGCAGCCTTAGTGGGGAAGAAAACAGCTGTCCATGAGCCTGGTAAATGCAGAGAGGAACTATTCACTCTTGTGTCTAAGCCAGCCAGTCTCTCATGGACAAACAATGCCTGTGCATGTGTAATCAAAGTAAAACTAACTCTGAGAAGAACGGTGGCTTTTCCTGTGTTATTTGCAGTGGCTGGAGAAAGGGTTAATGAAAAGAAAAAAAATTTGCTTATTTGCCAAGTCATGCTAGGCCGCGGACTTGAGTTAGAAAAAATTAAACCTGCCTAAATTGGAGGTTCAGGCTGAGGTCAGTATTCACCATTGTTTAGAATCAAAATACTCCTGTTTTCTCAGTGTAGCAGCATGTTTTAGGCTTCAGATCCCCAGTCCTATCTGAGGGGAGTATTTAGAATGTTTGTTTCACTTTGGGTTGAAAACAGCCTTGGGCAGGGAGTTAGAATAGTCAGGTTCTGGCTTGTTCATTTATCACTCTTGGTGACCTAGGACAAGACCCTTTATTTCCTTGGGTCTCAGTTTCTTTATCTCTAATATGCAGAGATGTTAGACTGCAATAGTGTTTTTTTTTTATTGTGGGGGATTAGTTCAGTGAGTCTTAAGCAACATTTTAGATGAAACAATAGAAAATGTCAGAAACTGTTGCACATGGCAAGAGTTACCGTTGTTCTCTGTAATTTATTTCTGTTTTAAATATTTATGCTCATGTATTTAGGTATGTTGGCTGTATTCTGACATAAGATCTATTTTTAACTGAGTTCCAGTCAAAACAGTTGGAAGTATACTGACATACATGATCACTTATTAATTTGGTTTTCAAAGTTTGTGAAATGCAGTTTTATTTGCATATTTATGTCTATCTCTCTCTCTATCCATCCTTCTATCTATCTATCTATCCATCCATCCATCCACCCACCCATCCATCTACTGAGATTCTTCCAAGTCCATTTCTGGAAAGAATCTCTTAAGAGCTGGGAGACGGATATGTGCTGTTGAACCTAGCTGAGTATGTGATGTGAAGTGGTATGTATGTGCGGGTGGGTTTTGAGGAGAAAATGTGACCATGGCAACCAGACCATGAGAGCTATTTGTGGGTACCAATGCACCAGTTGGTGACCTGAATATAAAACAAATACACAAAAATTTAGAGTCTTTATTGCTGAAAAGGACAGCAGAAAAACTACTAAAATGTACTAATTGTTCAGAAGTTAACTCTCCCTGTAAAAACCGAACAAGACTACTAGGTGAAATTTAAAGAGGTTGATGGGGCGAAAAAATGATTAGAATAGGGCTGGGGCTGTAGCTTAGTGGTAGAGTGCTTGCCTCACACGTGTGAGGCAGAGAGTTCTATCCTCAGCACCACATAAAAAAATAAATAAATAAAGACTTTTTTTTGTGTGTGTGTGTGTCCATCTACAACTAAAAAAAATATTAAAAAATGATCAGGATATTGGTAGGCAGAAGTTGCATTTTTATAATTCACTGTCACGTTACTGGTGTTCAGTAAAATGTTTCAGAATTTGAAAATTAAAAACTGCCTACTTTTCCCTCTTTTTAATATATCTTAGGATAGTCCAGTGAGATTTTTGTCTGTTTGGTTTTTGTTTTGTGTACCGGGGATTGAACCCAGGGGTGCTTAACTACTGAGTCACATTCCCAGCCGTTTATTTTATTTTTTTTATTTTGAGATGGGGTCTTGCTGAGTTGCTTAGGACCTTGCTAAGTTCCTAAGACTGCCTTTGGATTTGTGATCCTCATTCTTCAGCCTCCCAAGCTGCTGTTGCTGGGATTACAGGTGTGTGCCACTGCGCCTGGCCTAGTGAGTTTTTTTGTTTTGTTTTTAATTCAAAAGACATTGTATAACACACACCAGCCTATCTCAATAGCTTTGCAAGCCAGGAAAAAAAAAAGTAGGACACATCTTAGGAAGAAAATAGTGAAATTATTTAATGAGTAGATATCAGCAAACATGACAGCTAATTATAATAATAACCATACTTCTATTTAATGAACAACTAGTACACAAAAAGCTCTCTGTGAGGTAATTTACATATTGTCACAATACTGGAAGGTAGGTGGTGCTTTACATGTAAAGAAATGGATTAAGATTTTATTCAGGCACACATAGCTAGTAAGAGGTAGAGCCAGAATTCAAACTCAAGTCTTTTTAATCAAAAACCATTCACATGGGGGTTGGGGATGTGGCTCAAGCGGTAGCGCGCTTGCCTGGCATGCGTGCGGCCCGGGTTTGATCCTCAGCACCACACACAAAGATGTTGTGTCCGCTGAAAACTAAAAAATAAATATTAAAATTCTCACTCTCTCTCTCTCTTTAAAAAAAACAAAAACCATTCACATGGCAAGCAAGGGCTTGAAAATAAGAAACATTGTAAAATTGTGGGTTTTAATAACATTGTCAACATCATTCATTATTGGAATTAATTTACTATTATAAAAAGGGAAATGTGAACCTTAGAAAATGATCGCTTTTAACTAATATGCCAGATTGTGTTTATTTGAAAAACAGACATTTTAACTCTAGACATTGAGCTCCAGATTTTTCGATGTGTTCTTTGAGTATTTTATGAAACAAGTCTTAGAAATAGAAGTAGAAAGGAGAGGAAAATGTGAAAAGTTGGATGGAATTTTTTTTTTTTTGTCTACAAGAGGTCAGAGAAGATAGCTCTCTTTCAATGTTTCTGTTATTTTTTTACATTTTGTTTCTAAAGAACAATATAATATTCTGTAAGCAAATTAACACATGTATAACATTTTAATGTGGCAAAGCTAGGATTTGAGCCTTATCTATGACTCATGAAAGAATTTTCATGGAAGTTATTACAAAATCTATTGGAAACTGAATAGACTCAGATCCAGACTTTTAGGCCCTACATATTAAAAAAAAAATATAGTATCCAGCTCTTAATCTGTAATTAAGAATAAAATAAGCATAAGAAAACCCCAAAATATTGTAATTTCTTTTTTTCTTAACTACCATGATTTTTGACTTTTAGAGAAAATTCACATTCTTTCAAGGATTTTTGTCAGTGGGTTTTTATTTTTTAATTTTTTTTAAGTACCAGGGATTGAACTCAGGGGCACTAAACCACTGAGCCACATCTCCAGTCCTTTTTTTTTTTTTTTTTTAAATTTTTAGTTGTCAATAGACTTTATTTATTTATTTATATGTGACGGTGAGAATTGAACCCTGTTCCTCATGCATGTGAGGCAACTGCTCTGCCACTGAGCCACAACTCCAGATCCCCAGTCCTATTTTGTATTTCTGTTTAGAAACAGGGTCTCACTGAGTTGCTTAGCACCTTGCTGTTGTTGAGGCTGATTTTGAACTTGTGATCCTCCTGCCTCAGCCTCCCCAGCTGCTGGGATTATATGTGTGTGCCATTGTACCTGGCTCAGTGCTGCTTTTGACTGGATGGGTGGCGAAATGATATTTTAATGGTGATCTGCACCTGGTTGAAGAATTTCTCAGGGTTTCAGGACTAGCATGTGGTAGAGTTGTGATTAGAGATTTGTCTATGCCATTGCTTCTCATTGGGAATGGACACACAGGAGATTTGCAAGTACTTTTTTAATAGTCACCTGATTGAGGGGCTCTGGTAATATCCATGGGCAGAAACCAGAAATACCACATGTCCTGCAGTGTCTGGACTGTTCCAATCAATGACAGATTAGCTGATGTCCTCTGCAACTTTCAAATGTTTTGTTGAAGAAGTAGGTAAAAACCCTCATGCTTTTCTGAGCCTAGAACATAAATTGGCTTTTCATACGTACTGAAATCTCCAAGCTATGTAAATCTAAGGAAGATTGTATTTCTCAAGTTCAGAAAATCATTTCCCCAAAAGCAATATCACTTCTGTTTGAGACCCCAGTACAATACACCTGTTTCATTCTATCTACATACAGCTACAAGTATTTTATTTATTATGTCTTTTCACATAGTTCTACCTGAGCTTTTGCATATTGAAATACACATTGTTTTATTATAAATGATTTATGTCACTTCCCCTTTACATTGCAGCTGAAACATTTTATGTATACAATATATATTTTTTTCCTGTTTTGTTTAATTTTGTGTTAGGTAGATTGATGTCATCTAAAGATATTCAAGGGAGAGACAAAATGTTCCTATATTTCTATATATCTGTGTTGCTCAGTGAAGAGTAAAAGGACTTGGTTTTGCTCCCCTTCCTCTTTCAAAGGAGTCTGAGCTTCCTCTTTCAAAGGAGGCTGAGACAACATTAGAACTTCTGAGGATTATATATTCAGTACTGTAATTCTGGCACTTTAAAAAATATTATGACAGGGCTGGGGATATAGCTCAGTTGGTAGAGTGCTTATCCTGCATGCACAAGGCCCTCATTCAATCTCCAGTACCACCAAACCAAACCAAACAACAACAACAAAAAACAAACCAAAAAAAAAAAAAAAAACAAAAACAAACTTATAACAGTTCACAACAGTGGGATTGATTGACCCATAACTACCCTCTTCAGAGGGCAAAGACACTAGGGTTTAAGTGTTACAAATTTGCTAAGAAGTAATGTTACTGCTCATTGTTTTTATTTTATTTTATTTTTTTATGTTACTATAATGAACACTTCAAATTTCATTTTTGAATTGTTCCTGAATATAGAAATAAAACTCATTTTCATATGTCAACTTTATTTCAGCGACCAGTTGGTTTTCTGTAAATAATGACAATTTCATTTTCTCTTTTCCTATCTTCTTTTTTGTTTTTTCCTTGTCTTATTTCACGAGCTAGGATCTCTCTTAAGTTGTTATGTTCGGTTAACATTGTCCAGATATACTTTATTGGAAGGGATATATTAGAGCCAGGTTGAATTTAGTAAGTGCTATATATTGAGCCTTTTTAGTACCTATTCTGTTAAATTTTTTAGATTCTTTTTTTTTAAAGAGAGAGAGAGAGAGAGAGAGAGAGAGAGAGAGAGAGAGAATTTTAATATTTATGTTTTAGTTTTTTGTCAGACACAACATCTTTGTTTGTATGTGGTGCTGAGGATCCAACCTGGGCCACACGCATGCCAGGCGAGCGCGCTACCGCTTGAGCCACATCCTCAGCCCCATGTTTTTTAGATTCTAAATATTTTTTTATCATTTCTGAAATTACATTTTCTCCTATTTTTGTGTACTTCATAATATTGCATGACTGGTATTATATAGTTCCTTATTTTCCACCTCATTTGTCATATTCATGGAGATTTGGTTCCACATTTTATGTATGCCAGTTATTTCAATTTTGTTAATTTTATAGTACAGATCTCTCATATCATCACTGATTTCTTTTTTCTCATTCTGTTGGTTCCTAAGAGAAGTGGTGATTGTGAGTATCCTTATCCTGTTCTTGATCTCAGGGGAAAAGCCATCAACTTTTCCCACTGTTAACTACAATATTTCTTAGGGGATTCATATAGACACCTTTTATTAGATTAAGAAAGTTGTATTTTTAGTCTGCTCAGTTTTTACTAAGAATTGATGCTGAGTTTTAGCAAATATTTTCTTTCTTATCATATGTTCCATTTTATTTTGTTGATAGTATATTGATTTTTTTGAGTGTTAAGCCAACTTTGTACTTCTGGAACAAACTCAACCTAAGTTGTCATGTTGTCCTTTTTGTGTATTGCTGGATTTGACTTGCTAGTATTTTATTGAGGAACATCTTTGTTCAGGAAAGAGACTAACTTGTGATTTTCCTTTACTGTAGCACCCTTGTTAGGATTTGGCATATCAGGGTATGCTGACTTAAATGAAATGAGTTAGGAAGTACTTGTTCTTTTTCTGTTCCCAAGAAGAGTTCTGTAAAAGTTAAATTATTACTCAAATGTCTAAAAAAATTCACACTGTCTAGAAAAAAGCGATTTGGGTCTGGAAATGTTTTTGTGGATTCAATTGCTTTAAGAGGTATACAGTTGTTCAAATTTTCTATTTCTTTTTGTGTTTTAACAAGGTGTGTTTTTCTAGAAATTTGTTCATTTTTTCCTGATATAAGTTTTTAAAAATAATATCCTCATAATTATTTAAATATTTATAGTTATTGTGGTAGTGTATCTATTTTTCATTCCTAATATTGATTTTTTTAAACTGGTAATTCTCACTTATTTTGATTCATATTGCTGAAGTTTTATGAGCACTAGTAATCCTTTCAGTTTTTGACTTTGTTGTTTTTTGTATTTTACATTTATTTTGTATCTCATGAGTTCCTGCTTTTATCTTTATTATTTTCTTCTATGCACTTTGGTTGTAATTTCAGATTTTTTTTTTTAGTTTCTTGACATTGAAGTTTATATCTTTGATTTTCAGCCTTTGTTTTTAAAAATATTTTCATTTGAGGCTATAAATTTTCTTTTAAGCATAGTGTTTGTGTATCTTGAGAGTATTATGTCATATTTTATATTATTTAGTTTAAAAGATTTCACAATTTCCATTATGATTAATTTTTTTAATTAAAAATGTAGTCCTTAACTTCTAAGTACTTTGGATGTTTCTAGTTTTTTTTTTTTGTTATTATTATTGATTTATAATAATTGTTATTATTGATTTCTGACTTACTTTCACTGTAGTGAGAGAACATACTTTGGATGACTTTAGTTCTTTTGAGGTCCTGCATATGATCGATTTTTATATATGCATATTGTGTTTTTACTTTTAAATAATGTGCATACTAAGGTTGTTTGGTTCCACATTTTATGTATGCCAATTATTTCAATTTTGTTAATTTTATTGTACAGATCTCCTATATCCTTACTAATTTCTTTTTTCTCATTCTGTTGGTTCCTAAGAGAAGTAAAATGCCTGTGTTGTGATTTTTGATTTTCCTATTTCTCCTTTTATGATTTCCAATATTTCTTTTATTTAACCTTGAGGTTATGTTATTAAATGCATATTATATAATTTTTTTTTTGATGGTACTGGGGTTGAACCCAAGGACACTCTACTATTGAGCCACATCCCCAGCCCATTTTAATTTTTATCTTGAGACTAGTTCTCCCTGGGATTACAGGTGTGCACCATTGCACCATTGCACCTGGCTCATATCATGTAAATTTACAATTGTTATATTTAATTACAAAATGTCTCTCTACTAATTCTTCTTTTGATATTGTAGATATACCAGGTTTCTTTGGGTTAATTGATATTTTATTTTATTTATTTATATATATTTTTAGATGAACAGAATGCCTTTATTTTACTTGTTTATTTTCATGTGGTGCTGAGGATTGAACCTAGTGCCTCATGCATGCGAAGCAAGCGCTCTGCCACTGAGCTATAGCCCCAGCCCAATATTTTATACTTCAATTTTTTTGTTCCCTTTTATTTAATCTGTATCTTTTATAAGCAGCATATAAATGAGTTTTAAAAAATACAGTCCAGCAATTTTGTCTTTAGTTTGAAAATTGATATATAAAGATCTGTAGCAACAATGTTAGTTATTGCATATTTCCTATTTGTATCCCATCTGTCTTACTTACCTTTTTTTCCTTTCATTTTTTTTGCTTTCTTTTGGATTAATCAAGCATTATTTTTAACTTTTCCTTTTTCTTCTCTACTAGCATAGTAGTTACACATTTGTTTTCATCTTACTTTGCGTGTGTGTGTGTGTACGCGTGTGCATGGTAGTGTTATTTTTATTTAATCATATTCCAGACAATGTTAGGATCTTAGAACACTTTAACTCCACTTACTGTTTTCTCTCCCATCTGCATCCTACCTTCTGCCTTTTGTGTTATTTTTGTAATTCATTTTAATTATATACATAGTTAAGCTTCCATGAGAGACTAAAATTGTTGTTTTATATTCTGTATTCATTTGAATCTGTGTTCCCTTAGATTTACTTACATATTTACTCTAGTCACTGTTTTTCATTTCTTCCTTAATTCCTATTTGTTTTATTTCTGCATAAAAAACTGAGTAAAACAAAGAAAGGAAAAAAGAAAAGAAAATCCAAACTGGATAAAACAAAACTTCCTTTAGTAGTTCTTGTACTTGTAATAAGTACATACCAGATAGAAAAGAATGCTCTCAATTTTAGTGACCTGGCATGAACTAATTTTGCCTTTTCTTTTTACAGAGTAGTTTCAGTAAGTACGGAGAATTCTGGGGAGAAACTAGAAGTAGTGATGCACTCCTATTGTCCAAACTATTAGGGAGGCTAAAGCAGATCAGCCTGGGCAACATAACAGGACCCTATTTAAAAAAAAAAAAAAAAACAAATCTGGGGAAGCAGATTCCGCCCCCCACACACACTTTTAAATTTTTATTCCATCCTCTTCTGGTTTCTATCCTTTCTTGAAAAAGTTGACTGTCAGTCTTATTGTCACCATTTGATTTTACATTTTTTCCCTTTGGCTGCTTTTAAGACTTTTCTCTATGTATTTGGTTTTCAATAGCTTCCTAGGTTTTCCTTGTATTTACCTTGCCCGGGGTTTTCAGCTCTGTATAACTTGATGTTTTTGTGATTCTCATAATTCTCTACTACCACCTCTTCGTATATTGTTTTGCTCCATCCTGTCCTCTTTTTCTTGGGCTGCAATTACTTTTGTGTTAGAACTTTTTCACCCTGTCAATATATTCCTTACTTTATTTTCTGTACTCTTATCAACTTTTTCACTTTTTCCCCTAGTCTTAGAGTTCACATAGCTCACATAGCTGTCAAATCTGTTGTCAGACAACGTGTTGATTTCTTAATTTCACTTTGTGTTTTTTAATTCTATTTTTTATTAGATTCCTTAAAAATAAGTTTCCCATGTTGTCATCTGTTTTATTGAATATATAAATCATAGTCATTTTTAAAACCACATTTAAAAACTCTAATGTATTGGTCACTTGTGAATCTTTATATCTCTATCTATCTATCTATCTATCTATCTATCTATCTATCTATATATTGTGGTTCTGGGGATTGAACCCAGGACCATGTGCATGCAAGGCAAGTACTCTATCAATAGCCCCTCTTTTCTGTTTTACTTTTTTTTAATATATATATATATATATATAGTTGGACACAATACCTTTATTTTATTGATTGATTTATTTTTATAAATTTTATGTGGTGCTGAGGATTGAAGCCAGTGCCCCACATGTGCTAGGAGAGTGCTCCTAGCTCCATCTTTTCCGTTTTTCTTTTTGGCTTCTTCCTTCTTATGCCTTGGAATGCTTAATTAAATGTCCAACCATGTGTATGGAGATGTTCTGATGATGGCATCTCCCTGCTGAGGGTATTTATCTTGTTCTTTTCTAGCAGTAGAAAGTACTATTCTTTGCCTAGCAGATTAATTGCTCTCCTGTTACTTCAAGCAGATCTTTTTTGATTTTGTCTGGCTTTTCTAATTGCCTCAGCAGAACTTTACACTTCTATAGTCACTTCAGTTCAACTAAGCACTGAGTCTAATTGAGGCTTTTTTTTTTTTTTGCAGACTTTTAAGGATTTGGTCCTCTTGTGTTTTCTCCCAATCCTATGCCCTCAGGAAAATGACTGAGAGCCACAACCTCTTCCTCCTGTTAAGCTCTAAACTCCAATTTTTGTGTTTTTAGTACTGTTGAGTCTGCTGAAAACTACTCTGTAAAATGTTCATTCTCTTTTCAGCTTCCTTCTCCTTGCCCCTTGCAGGGGAGTCAGTAATGCCTCAAGGAGAAAACTTGTGACAGGCCCACTTCTCTGAGTCATTCTAGGATCTAGAATGGACTTTTCGGCCCTGAAATCCACCTTTTTTTTTTTTTTTTTTTTGGCACGGTGGACTTAATCCAGGATTTAAACCACTGAGCCACATTCCCAGCCCATTTTTTATTTTGAGTTAGGGTCTCACTAAGTTGGTTAGGGCCTCACTAAGTTGCTGAGGCTGGCTTTGAACTTGCAATCCTCCTGCCTAAGCCTTCTGAGCTGGTGGGATACAAGCATGTACCATCCTGCCCGACTCTACTCTTTGTCTCTGCATCTGTAAGAGAATGTTGAAGTTCTGCAGGCTTCTCTGACTCTTAGCAGCTTTCTCTGCCTGGCTTCTTAGCTTTTTGTCTCATGTGATGAATTGGCAAATACCATGAGTGGGAAAATGGACTTGCAGAAAGCTGGGCTCATGTCAATGAGCCTCCCTTCTCCTCAAGGTCAGACTCCTCAATTCCTTGCATTTTTTTTTTTTTTAAGGTAGTGGGGATTAAACTCAGGGTCACTTTACCACTGGACTATACTCCCCAGCCCCCATTTATTTTTTTAATTTTAATTTTTTTTTATTTTAATGAAACAGGGTTTTGCTAAGTTGCCCAGGCTGGCCTAGAACTTGCAGTCCTCCTGCCTCAGCCTCCTGAGCTGCTGGGATCACAGGCATGTGCCACTGCACCCAGCTATGCCTTTCCTATTACTAAACGTGGATGGTTTTATATTTTGTCTGGCTTTTCTAATTGCCTGTAGCAGAGCTCAGCAGCTCTACTGCTATAATTTATTCTAACTAGAGTTGAAATTGCCTAAGTTACTTAAAAATGTGGACTTCATTAAAAAAAAAAAATGAAAGCAGCAAACCAAACAACCTGTGATGTCAAGGACAGTTTAAACATTTAAGTAACAATGGATATTGCAGTTGATTTCTAGTTACTCTTTCTTGCTTATTAATGCTTACGAGTGTCTTTTTCTGTATTCTCTCAGTGTTATGGTTGGATGTGTGGTGTTCCCCCAAAAGGTCATGTGTGAGACAATGCAAGAAAGTTCAGAGGAGAAATGATTGGGTTATAAGAGTCTTAACCCAATCAGTGACTTAATCCCCTGATAAGAATGAACTGAGTGGTAACTGAAGTGGTAGGGTGTGACTAGAGGATGTGGGAATTTGATCATGGCTTTGGGTATATATTTGTATCTGGAGAGTGGAGATCTCTCTCTGCTTTCTGATCACCACATAAGCTGTTTCCCTCTGCCACACTCTCCTCCATGATGTTCGGCCTCACTTCGAGCCCTGAAGAATGCAGCCAGCCTTCTATGGACTAAAACCTGTGAAACCATGAGCCCCTAAATAAACTTTTCCTCCTCTACAGTTTTTCTGGTTGGGTCCTTGAGTCACAGTAGCGAAAAAACTGACTAAAACACTCAGCAATGTTTACAAATGTGTGTTGCTCTGTTCTAGGGGGTAAATATGCTAAAAGAACTTCTGTTTTCCTAAGTCTGTTTCTCCATCCAAATACTTAATACCGTCATTATTCTATGATTTGGAATAGTCAACTCTTCCCCAACAAGTTCAATATTATTCCAAAATGTACAAAACAATTTGAAAGATTGTATTACAAAGTGAGTGCTTTAGAAAACTTGATGCAAACCTTTTACTATAGTTGAGAAGGCATTCTTTCAATATCCTTCCCAGGTTGCAGGGTTATGTGTTGTGCTGGTCATATCTGTGAGCTTCATGTCACTGCCATGTCCTCAGTCCCTTAAATGCAAGTTCTGATCATTTACTCATCTCATTTTTTTGAGCACTTAGGTGCTTGACGCACCTTTCTTCACAAGTACATATTATGGTAGTTTTAGGAATTGGTCAGGTCAGTAAATAGCTCTACTCATGTGTGACATAAAGCTGACAGTGACAAAGTGATTTGAGCCGTTGTGAAAATGTTCATGTTTCCCCAGCTTTTCTATTAAAATCAAACCAAGAAAGAATCTGGCACTTATTTTTCAGTATTTATTTTATTTCTTATTTTTTTTTAAGTTGGACACAATACCTTTTTATTTTATTAATTTATTTTATGTGGTGCTGAGGATCCAACCCAGCGCCTTGCACATGCTAGGCCAGTGCTCTACTGCTGAGCCACAACCCCAGCCCCTATTTTTCAGTCTTTTTTTTTTAAATGCCTCACTAATCTGAGGAGGCTGGTTTTTTTTTTTTTTTGTTGTTGTTTTTTTAAAGAGAGAGAGAGAAAGAATTTTAATATTTATTTTTCAGTTTTCGGCAGACACAACATCTTTGTTTGTATGTGGTGCTGAGGATCGAACCCGGGCCGCACACATGCCAGGCGAGCGTGCTACCGCTTGAGCCACATCCATCCCCAGCCCCTTATTTTTCAGTCTTTTAAGATGTGTTTCCCTCTTCCAAATCTAGTATTAGAAAGTTTGCTAAGTGAAGTATGTGGTTACACTTCAATAAAAATAAATCAAGTTTTTAATATTATATATTAAAAAAAAAGTGACAAGGACAAAAAAAGCTTGAGAAGCACTAGTCAAGTTTAGCCTTTTCATTTTACAGATGAGGAAAGTGAAGCTTGTGAAAGGGACATTACCTGGGGCTTTGTTGGGGGATTCCGTCTCATAACCAGGCCTGGTGAGCAGGACTTCCAACTCCTGGTTCTGTCTCATTTTTTAAAATTGTTGATGAGAAAGGGGGAGGTGAATGTACACAAATATTAGGGCCAGACAACATTCTTAGGATGCCAAATGCAGCCCAGCATGGTGGCTCATGCCTGTAATCCCAGGGAGACTGAGGCAGGAGGATTGCAAGCTGGAGGCCAGACTTGGCAACTTAATGCAACCCTGTCTTAAAATAAAAAATCAAAAGCCCAGGAGGTCTACCTCAGTGGTAGAGCACCCCTGGGGTCAGTCCTCAATGCCCCAAAAACAAACAAAACCATATGCATTTTGCTGAGTCAGCACACCCCTTACCCTTCTCCATCGTCTTTCCTGCCTGTTTAAAACAGATACTTTCTTCTCATAACTTGGAGTTTTTCTTTTTCTTTTTAATTACTTAAGAATCATTTGATCACATATGCTTAAAAAAAAAAAGGGTGAAATGTGTGCTTGTGAAATCTAACAGGAGCCCAGCACAAGGTATGTTTGTTCCTCTTTCTAAGCCATTTTTAGTTTGGTGCTGCGTGGTATAAATTTAGAATACTTTTTCCAAGTTGAGGGGGTGGTGGTAGTGTTGCAGAAATTGGACCCAGCTGTGACTCCTGCTGCTCTAAGACAAGTGGGAAAATCTGGGAACCAGTGTTAAAAGGAGAGGGACTCTCAATAGAGACCATGGCAAGTGGTGGTGGGGGGTCTTGCCATCTGTCTTTCCCATTCCCACCCCCTGGGACTTGCCTGTTGAGGGTACAGTGAGAGTCTTTCTGAATTGGGAATCCCAAGTTTAAATATATATATATATATATATATATATATATATATATTTTATATATATATATATAAATATAAAGTATTTTAATAAAAATATTGATAAACATCAAAATGTTGATAATCTTATCAACTTTAAAACATTTTATGTTTAAATCAAAATATTAAAATATACATCAAAATATATACACATGTACATATATGTACATGAGTGCATGCGTGCTCACTGTCTGTAATCTTTACTCTCCCTTTTGCTTGGCTCCTTCTCCTGTTTCTAGTATTCTCTGGAAGAAGTTCTGAATACTAGGACCCCTCCCTCCCCATGACCTGCTCATGCACCCTCCAGATGAGCATCGTGTGTTTTCCCCTTCATGTCTCTTCTATGCTTTTAATTACTGAGTGGGATGTGGGCACATCATTCCTACACGCCATAAGCGGAGGAAGAAATAAAAAAGAAAAGCAAAAGGGAAGAAAACCCGGAATAGGAAAAAAACAAAACAAAACCAGATCTGGAAATTTCCTCTTAAGCTGAACAATGTGGACAAGTTCCTTAACATCTTTAGGCCTCTGTGTCCTTATTTTCAAAATACAAATAGTAATACCTCACTCCTGGAGTTGTGGTAAGATTAGGAGTAGTACATAGAAGGCACCTAGCACAGTGCCTGACATAGAGTAGGTAAAAAGCATGTAGGTTCCCCTCAAAAAATTATGAAAACTCAGAAAAGCAAGGAGGAAACTCAAAACCATCCATGATTCCATCTCTTAGAAATAGTTGCCATGTGGGGCTCGGGATGTGGCTCAAGTGGTAGTGCGCTTGCCTGGCATGTGTGAGGCACTGGGTTCAATCCTCAGCACCACATAAAAATAAAGATATTGTGTCCACCCCAAACTAAAAAATAAATAAAAAATTAAAAAAAAGAAATAGTTGCCGTTGAAATTGGAGTATCTCCCTCTGGGCATCTTTATGTATTCATATATGTACTGAGTTATCATCATATTTTCTTTTTCTCACTTGACATGACTGCTCCAATGCTTTCCACACTTTTAGTGCTATATTCACATTTCACTATAATAAAGAGGTCTTCAGTTAGTAAGCAAAGTGTAGAAATGACACCTTATCCATTCAAACCCTTTTTAAAAATAGGACAACATGAATTAGGAAGATAATTCAAATGACTGGATAAGTAGGTGATACAGTGCATAAGATAGAAATGGACCAACCCTTCTCCTCTTCCACTTCCTCCCTCCCTCTTTCCTTCTCTGTCTCCCTTCCTGCCTTCCCTTCCTTCTCTTTGCTTGATAGATAACCTTCTTTGTTTCAGTGTATGAGAGGTTATTTTTGTTGTTGTTGCTTCTAGCTATTTATTTATTTATTTTTTTACTTTTTAAAAAAACTTGTTTTAATTAGTTATACATACAGAGGAATGGTTATTTTTGATCTTCAAAGAAATGAGGCTTCCAAGTGGAAGAGAAGTCCACTGGCCTGGAAGTGAGGAGGCTGAACTTTTTCTCCTGACTCTCTAGTTACTGACTCAGCTTGAGTCAGTCTTTTCACATTCTGGTCTAATTTTTCCCATCTGTAATTTTTCTCATCTGTGAAAATGCAAGGGTTTTATTAGGGGTATTTTCAAATTGGGCTTTTCTGAGTGTTATAGTTCTGTGGAGATTTTTTTTTTCTTTTCATATTGGGTAAGATTGCCTCTTGTAAAAAAGTTACATGACTAAAAGAGAAGTTAAATTTGAAAACTTTAAAATGAGGGCTGGGGTTGTGGCTCAGTGGTACAGCGCTTGCCTAGCATATGTGAGGTACTGGGTTCGATCCTCAGCACCACATACAAAAATAAATAAAATAAAGTTATTATGTCCATCTAAAAAAAAGAGAAAACTTTAAAATGAAATCCCCATTTCTTCTTTTTTTATGACATAATTTTTGACATATAATTCATATAATAAATTTTGACATATAATTCATGTGTCATAAAATTCACCCATTGAAAGGGCACAACACAGTGCCCTTTATACTAAAACAGTGGTTTTTAGTATAAAGTTGTGCAATCATTACCATTATGTAGTTCCTGACATTTTCATCATGCAAAAGGAAATCTGATATCTATCAATTGTTACTCCCCTTTCCCCTCCCGCAACCTGACATCCATTAATCTCTGTGGATTTGCCTATTCTGAACATTTTATATAAATGGAATCGTACAGTATGTGGTCTTTCATGTCTGTCTGCTTTCACTTAGCTTAATGTTTTCAAGTTTTACTCATATGGAAGCATGTATATATACTTTATTCCTTCCTATTTAAGTATTTTAGGAAATATTTGTTTTCCAAGTTTGGAAAAAAAAGTAGGTCAGACTATTGGCGGAGGTCACATTGCAGCAGAGTGCTTTATCTGTAGTGCTCATTGAGATGCCAAACAATTTCAGTATCTCACACTTTAAAAAAAAAACAAAAAACAAACTTCTATTTACTGCAAGTGAAAACTTTTTAAGTTCCTCCTCCCTCGAAGCCAGGAGACATACACAGATTATACAGTCTAATTTTCCTCCCGTGGATCTGGAGAGGCGACTGTGTCAGCCCTTGGATGCCTGGATGAGGAAGGCTATCCTCGAAGGAGAGTTAGGTTTAAGCCCTTGAGAAAACCAAGGTGTTAAAAGGTCACCAGACAAGGAGAGATGGAGGAGGGAGGGGACGGGATGGGGTGGGGTGCGGGGATGGGCTATATCTCCTAGGCTGTGGTGGCAAAATCCCTTCCTGTGTGTCCCTACTATTTCCAAGGCATTATAAGGGAGACTACTGCAATTCATAGGGGATGAGCTATTTACTCATGCGGAGAATGTCTTCTCCAGTGACTAAGAGATTGAGAGGCACAGGGTCAGACTCTTTACCCCAATATGTCCCTCTTGAGGTCAGAGACTATCTTGTTAAGTTACATCCAGTGTTTGGTATGGAACATGGCATAACAAGCCACTCAATGAATATTTGTTCTATGACTATTACTCAGTTTGTTGCCCTTTTGATTTAAAAAACCTTTTCATTTTGAATAATTATAGATTTGTTGAATATTACAAAGAAACGAATAGCAAAGTCCTATACATCCCCCCTTTAGCATCCCTGAGTCTTATATCATTGTATTACAATACCAAGACCAAGAGATTGATTTGGAAATCCACAGAGCTTATTCAAGTTTCACCAGTTATATATGAACTTGTTTGTGTATGTATATAGCTCTGTGCAGTTTTCTCTCTGTGGACTTTTCTCTTGAATAACAACCACCATAATTAAGATATTCAATTGACTCATCATTATAGACTCCCTTGTGTTATCTTTGTGTAGCTAGCTACCCTTTACCCCCAGTCTATAGCCCCTGGGAATTTAATCTGTTTTCCATCTCTATAATTGTTATCTCATGATTATTCCATACATGAAAACATGAAGTATGTATCATTTTGGGATTGGCTTTCTCATTCAGCATAATTTCTGTGAGGTTCATCTAAGTTGTGTTTATTATTTCATTCTCTCTCTTTTTTTTTTATTACTGAGTAATATTCTAGTGTATGAATGTACCATAGTTTGTTTAATTGTTCACCACATTTGGGTGGTTTCCAGTCCTTGGCTGTAAGGAATAGAGCTATTGTGAACATCTGTATATGACTTCCCGGGTGAAAGTGTTAGTTCTCTAGAATAAATACCCAAGAGTTCAATTGCTGTATTGTATATAAATCCACTTTTATTCTTAAAAGGAATTACCAAGCTATTTTTCAGAGTGATATGCCATTTTTACATTCCTAACAGCCTTGCATGAGTAACCCAGTTTCTCCTTATCCTGGACAGCATCTGGTATTACTGTTTTTCATTTTAGCCATTGTGACAGATGTGTAGCGATACATTGCGACACTTCACCTCTTCTATCAAACAAACATATAAGTTCTACACTCAGCTTCCCAATCCTGACTCTCAGTGGGTCTGTTCTGTGATTTCATGGCCTCTGTTTCTCTTTCCTAACTCTATGTCCTTAACCTAACTCTCTTTCCTCCCTCTCCAGCCTGGGTTCAAGGGCCCATCTCAAGTCTGCCATCTTCCCAATTCCTGGGAATAGTCACAAAACTGTGTGCACTCCTGCGAGGCCTCTAGTATCACAAATTCTGTACAGTCCTTTCTTTTATCTTGGTGACTCACCCCCATTTCTGGTAAGTATGGCTCCAAACCTGTCCCACCATCATTGAAGCCTCTTCTCTCAGAGATGACCTCACTGCTTCTTAGAAAGACTGAGATTGTCTAGTCGGAAGTTCCTCAGCCTCTTTCTTCACATCAAAGCCAAAAACATCAGAGTTCCTCTGCATCTCCATATCTCCCCATCTCCATTTCTACTCTTCTGTTTCTTGTGGCCTCCCAGAGAGCACCGCCCCCACCCAGGGTAGGGATTTATCAGAGGATATATTTTCAGTCTCCTTTTCATTTTCCCCTTCTCCTGAGAGGATGCCCTCACCTATCCTTTAGTTCTGAGCCTGTTGAGTTAGAGTCTCTTAACACTTGCAGGGCAAACTTCCGGGGGTCTACATGTTTAGAAAACTCCTCAAGGGCTTCCAGTGGGCAGCCAGATTCAGAGACCTCAATCTCAGGAAGGGTTTGGGATCCTCTTCCTCTCCCTCAACAGTGTTTTCCCCTAACTTTGGGAAACAAACAAGTTTGTTCTGCAGTCACTGACTGATTTCAATTCTGTTGTTTTCCATACCTTTCTGCTGAGCTCCTTTAAATTGGTAAGAATTGTAATTTTTTAAAATATATTTTTTAGTTGTGGTTGGACACAACACCTTTATTTCACTTTTTTTTTTTCTGTAGTGCTGAGGATCGAACCCAGGGTCTTGCACCTTCGAGGTGAGCGCTCTACCGCTGAGCCACAACCTCAGCCCCAAGAACTGTAATTATCAGGATCCCTTGGTTTGATTGGTTCCTGCTTTTCAGCCTCATCAGTTTCATCTTTGCAAATCTGATGCTCTCACATTCCTGTTGCATCAGCTGCTCTCCTTTTCTGGCATGGAGGTAGGCGTATTTCTAGTGTGGCCACCTTCTGCTTTCCCAGCCTAGGTTCCCATTACTCTCCTATACATAATTTATGTGGCCACCAAAATTCTTGATGTTCAATATCCTGACTACTATGTGTTTTTTTTTAAAATTAATTATTAAAATTTTTTTTAGGTGTTGATGGATCTTTATTTTATTCATTTATTTATATGCAGTGCTGAGAATCAAACCCAGTGCCTCACACATGCTAGGCAAGTGGTCTACCACTGAGCCACAACCCCAGCCCTAAATTAATTATTAACATGTTATTGTCCTTGCCTTAGAATCACTTCTCCTCAAATTCAATCTATGACCAATTCAAATGTACTTGTTATTTAAGGACCTTTCAAACAGTGTATTAACTGCAGCTTTTTCTAAGTTATCACTGAAACAGTCCTAACAATAGGTATTGCACATGATATTAAGTGCTGTTGAGTCATGGTGACTTGAGGTGACTAGGAAATAATCACCACCACCCCCAACCCTGTGTTTCCTACCAGTTTTCCTTTATCCCTCACAGTTCTTCCTCCCACATTTGGCATTTACCTCATTTTGTTCTGAATTTTAGTTTGTGTGTGGCAGGGGAGGGGGAGAATTCACAGAGCTCACGGTCCAGCACTGCACTGTGCCTATGACCAAGTTGATGTGCAGGGCTCACTTATGGAATAATTCAATGTTATCACCTCCTCCCTATCCGGAAACTTGGAAGATCAAGAATATGTTCTGAATTAACCAGATTCTCCTCTCAAAATCAGAATAGAATATTTTGTTTGTTAGTTCTCAGTCTTAGCTATTTGAATAACAGGACTTAGACTCATGTAGAACAGTGGTCATCTTTTTTTGTTTTTGTGATTTTTTAATTGCTTATACGTCACTTTTTAGGCTTGAGAAGCCCATAGGCTGTCTCTTTTATCTCGTCTGATACATGCAGAAAACCACAACAGAAACGTGCTGAAGAATGTGCTGGTTTTGATATAACTCTAGAGAGGTTATGCATTTGATTTAAAAATCTTACAAAGTACTTTAAGACACTGAGGGAACAATAAAGTTGCTGCTTCCTTACCATGTACTCTGCTGCATCCTGCCAAGTGCTGAGTGTGCTTTCTCATTTAAACCTGGCACTAATCCTGAGAGGTCACTATGATATATCCATTTTATTGATGAAAGCATAAAGACAGAATTGTAAAATAACCTCCTTAACTCAGACAGCTAGTAGATTATTTTTTGGGGGGTGGTGGTGGTGGGGATTGGACCCAGGGCCTTATTCATGTGAGGCAAGCACTCTACCAACTGAGCTATATCCCCAGCCTCCTAGTCACTGTTTTAATGGTTTGTGTCTTAAATGTCTCAGAAGGACTCATATGCTGAAGACTTGGTCCCCCACTGATGAGGCTATTGGAGGTGGTGGAAACTTCAGGAGCTGAGGCCTAGTAGAAGGAGGTTAAGTCTCTGGGGATGTGTCCTTGTAGGACATATTGGTGCCCTGGTTCCTTCCTCTCTCTCTGCTTTTTTGGCCACCATGAGGTGAACAGCTATACTTCACCAATATTCCCTGCCATGGTGCTCTGCCTTGCTACAGGCCCCAAAGCAGTGGAGCAAGCTAACTATGGACTGAAACCTCTGAAACCATAGCTAAACCAAACCTTTCTTCCTTTAAAGTTGATTATCTCAGGTATTTTGTTGTAGAAGTAGAACTCTAACACATGGTGGATCCAAGATTCCAACATAGATTTCTTTGATCCTACAACCTGTGTTCTTTATGTTACTTTGCCTCTTTAGATAAAAGTGGAAAACTGTAACATTGTAAGGATTAATGCCCACATGACAATTACATTTTGAAAGTTGTTATCTTTAAGTTAATCCTAGCCTATGTGAAAATGCCTAAATCAGTGAGTGAATGATTGAATGAATTAGAGTGAAACAGGTCATACATCCGTTACATTTCTGTATATTCTCCCCCTAACATATGTCTTTTTTTGGTACTGGGGATTAAACCCAGGGGCATTACCGCTGAGCCACATCCCCAGTCGTATGTGTGTGTGTGTGTGTGTGTGTGTATTTTATTTAGAGATAGGGTCTTGCTGAATTGCTTAGGTCTCACTGAGTTGCTGAGGCTGGCTTTGAACTTGAAATCCCAAGTTCCTTAGCCTCCCAAGCTGCTGGAATTACAGGTGTGTGCGACCATGCTTGACATATTTTGACTTTTTTTTATAAATATTTATTTTTTAGTTTTTTTTTTTTAGGTGGATACAATATCTTTATTTTATTTTTATGAGGTGCTGAGGATCGAACCCAGTGCCTCACACTTGCTAGGCAAGCGCTCTACCACTTGAGCCACAACCCCAGCCCATATTTTGTCTTTTTGATGATAAAAATAACCATTCTAACAGAAGTGAGGTGATATCTAACTGTTGTTTTGATTTGTACTTTCCCAGTGATTAGTGAAACTGAACACCTTTTCATGTACCTGTTGGCTACTTGTATGTCTCCTTTTGAGTAGCCTATTGCAAGAGTGAATGAGTGAGTGGAGTGGCTTGTAGGGACCGGATGTATTAGTCTGCCAGATACACTAATACACTTAAAATCAGATGATTCTGTTGGCAGACTTATTGGAAATTCATCTTAAAAGAAATTAAAATCCCACTCAAAAAGATGCCAACAAATGAGGTAGTGAGATGTAAAAACACAGAGGGGCTCATGGACACGATACCTACAAGTTGATACTTATATGACCATGAATTAGTGGGGGTGGTGAAATGCTGTGGTGGCTTATTTTGGTCCAACTTCCTTTAAAAGTCCTTCCTTGTTGGCTCTTCAATATGGTTATTTATGCCCAATTACAATGTGTTTCCTTTATTTCTTTTAGTCTTTGGGGAATAGGCCCATTTTATTAAGCTCCAAGAGAGTGATTGAAGAATCATCACACCCCTATGTGCCTGCCTCCATTTGCTGTTCCATTTAATTTCTTTTAAGAGGATGCCAGTGCATTCCATGAAGTGCTGGGAAGAACACTGGGGATCTCAGCATTCAGGATGTCAACGTTGCTTTTAACTTTCTGTTGTCAGTGCAATACTTCTGCCTTAAACGCTGCCTGGTTCTCTCTGTCCAGTGATCTTCTTGAGGCTCTCTTCTGAGAATAAACCTGTAGCTTTCTCCTGGAGTAGGTTGGGGCAGCTGCCCAGCTGAGGGGGCTGAGGGAGGGGATTGGGATCTAATATTTCTTAAACACACTTTCAGCTGATCCTACTTACTCTTGTCTTGCTTCCATCACTCACTACATTGCTCAGAAGTAGGTGTGACGTCAAATCAACACCCCTTATGGGATCCTTAGGGGATCCTGTACCTTAGCTCAGCTTCCAGGTTAGGGCCTCAACTCTGTTACTATCTTCCAAAATTTGTTGTTGGCTTACTCTGAACTCATAAGAAAGGGTTAAAAAGTTTGAAGGAAAAGCAAAATCAAGAAACTTAATTCTGATGTGAGAAATCTCTAACTAATGGCAACATTAGGAAAAAGCAAAATTGATAGCATATAAAAGAAACGAGCACATTTAGAATATCTTCTTGGAAGATGAACTGCTTTGGCTTCAGAATTTTTCATAATGATTTGTGATATGTTTAGGCCTAAAGAATACTGAATTTTTTAGCAAACTTTAAAATTAAATATATAGAAAAGTACACACACCTTCTAAGTATACAGTTGATGAATTTTTATAAAGTGAATCCACTTGTGTACTTGACATTCAGATCAAGTGTCAGGACATGAAGCAACCCAGAAGCTGTTTTTGCTGCCCCTCCCCCTCTCACCTGTACTAACTACTAATCTAAGGTCTTACACTGAAGACTAGTTTTGCTGTTTTTAAATTATGTGTGTGTGTGTGTGTGTGTGTGTGTGTGTGTGTGTGTATGTGTTCTACCACTGAACCACAACCCCAGCTTCTGTTTTTAATTTTATGTGAATGAAATCCTTCAGCATCTGATCTTTTGCTCTAGTTTCTTTTGCTCAACTTTTTTGTGAGCTTCCACAATGATGTGTAGTAGTTGTAGTTCATTATTCTCATTCCTCCAGAGTATTCCATTGAGTGAATATGTATTTTTTTTCATTTTGACAG
Organism: Marmota flaviventris; assembly: GCF_047511675.1. NCBI lineage: Eukaryota > Metazoa > Chordata > Mammalia > Rodentia > Sciuridae > Marmota > Marmota flaviventris. The sequence continues at coordinate 53,453,235 of NC_092507.1, forward strand.
ACATATGGATAGTTTCCAGTTTTAGTCTGTTATGAAGAGAACTGCTATGAACATTCTCATATATGTCTTTTGGTGCACACATGTATTTCTGCTGGTTATTATATACCAAAGGGTGAAATTATTAGGTCACAGGGTTTATGCGTATTAAGCTTTAGTGGATACTAACAAACAGTTTTACAAAGTGGTTGTACCAAGTTTTATTCCTGTCAGCAATATATGAGATGTCTAGTTGTCTCATATTTTAATCAACACTTGATGCTGTTAATCTTTTAAATTATAGGTATTTTTGTTGTTATGGAGCAGTATATCACTGTGGTTTTAATGTGAATTTCCATGATGATGAAGAAGTTAAGCTCTTTGTCATAATATAAGCTTATTTGCCATTTGTGTATAGTCTTTTGTGAAAGACCTGATTATGATTTTTGCCAATTTTTCTATTAAATTGTTTACATTTTCTTACTTATTTGTAGGTTTTTAAAAGTGATTTATATTTTTTGGATATGAATCCTTTGAATATATGTATTGAAAAAAATCTCTTCACAGGGTGCCTTGTATTTTTATTTTCTTATTTATATCTTTTGTTGAAAAAAAAATTGGGGGCTGGGAAAATGAGAATTGAATCCAGGGCCTTGTGCATGCTAAACATGTGCTTTACCACTGAGCTATACCCCTAGCCCACAAAATTTTACAATATAGTATATCTTATTAATTTTTGCATCTTGATAATTGCTTTTTGGGTTCAGTTTAACAAATTTCTATTTGCCTCAATGTCATGAAGATATTATTTTATACTTCTAAAAGCTATATTGTTTCAGAGTATTGATTCAAAAATTTTAAATGTGTTTGTTCACTTTTCAGCCTGATCGATTAAACATAGTTAAACATTTAAATAAAGTTAAATAATGACTTTGCCACAAATGCATTTAAATGTTTTTTTGCGGGGGTTGGGGAGAAGCCTGGGCCTTGTGCATGCTAAGCAAGTGGTCTACCACTGAATTACATGCCCAGTCTCTTTAGATTGTTTTGAAAAACTGACAGACAAAATTGTACGCATTTATTGTGTTTAATGTGACGTTGTGAAGTACATAGATATTGTGGAATAGTTAAATCTAGCTAATTAACAAATGTGTAATTATTACCACATAATTACTGTTTTGTGGTGAGAACACTTGACATCCACTCTCTGCAGTTTTTCAAGAATACAATATATCCTCATGAACTATAGTTGCCATGCTGTCCAATGGAACTTATTCTTCCTATCTGTGATTATGTATTCTATGACTAGTGTTTCCTAATGGCCCCATCCCAGCCTTGCTAACTACCATGCTAGTCTCTACTTCTATGGGCTCAACTGTGGTATTTGTTTTTCTGTGCCTAGCTCATTTCACTTAATCAAAAGTCCTCCAGCTTCATCCATGTTGTCCTCAATGATAAGATTTCTGTCTTTTTTTTTTAATAGCTAAATCTTATTCCATGGTGTATATGTATCACATTCTCTTTATTCATTTATCTTGCAATGGACACATAGGTTGATTCTGTATCATTACTATTGTGAATAATGCTTCAAAAAACATGGGAGTGCAGATATATGCTTGGTAGTGAGATTGCTGAATGATATGGTAGCTACATTTTAAATTTTTTGAGCAACCTCCATACGACTTTCCATAGTAGTTATATTAACTTACCATCTCCCATCAACAGTATGTAAGGGTTCCCTTTCCTCTACACCCTCCACAAAAACAGCCTGTCTTTTTGATAATAGCCATTCTAACTGGGGTGAGATGATATCTCATTGTGATTTCAATTTACATTTCCCTGATGATTATTTCCTTTTTATCTACCTGTTGGTCATTTGTATGTATTCTTTTGCATAATACCTCTCCTAGTCTTTGGCCCATTTTTAAACGGGGCTACTTGTTTTACTATAGAGTTGTTTGCATTCCTTATATATTTTGTACATTAACCCTTTGTCAGATGTGTTAGTTTACAGATATTTTCTATTAATTATACTGTAGGTTGTCTCTTCACCCTGTTAATTGTTTCCTTTGCTGAAGTCTGATTTGTCTATTTTTGTTTTTGTTTTCAGTCATTTTGACATTAAATTAAAAAAAAATATCATTGCCCAGACCAATGTCATGGAGCTTTCCCCCATATTTTCTTCTAGTAGTTTCATAGTTTGGGGTTTTAAATTTAACTCTTTAATCCACTTCAAGTTGACTTTTGTATATGGAAGATACCTTTCTCCATTGAGTGTTCTTGGCATTTTTGTTGAAAATCAGTTGGCTCCAAATGTATTTATTCCTGGGCTCTCTAGTCTGTTCTTTTGGTTTCTGTGTCTGTTTTTATGCCAGTGCCATGTTGTTTAAGTTACCGTAGCCTTGAGTACATTTTGAAGTCAAGTAGAGTGATGCCTCCAGCTTTGTTCCTTTTGTTCAAGATTGCTTTGGTTATTTGGTGTCTTCTGTGTTTCATATAAATTTCATGATTTTTTTTTCTATGAAGAATGTCATTGGTATTTTGATAGGATCGCATTGAGTCTGTAAATTACATTGGCTAGTGTGGATAGTTTAACAATTTTAATTCTTCCAATCCGTGAATACAGGATATATTTCCATTTATTTGTATCTTCTTCAATTTCTTTTCAGTGTAAAGATCTTTCATCTCTGTGATGGTGTCAACTTGACTGGATTGAGGAATACCTGGAGAACTGGTAAAGCATTATTTTTGGGTGTCTATGAGGGTGTTTCCAGAGGAGATTGTCATTTCAGTCAGTGGACTGAGTAAGAAAGACCTGCCTTAATGTAGCCAGGCACCATCCAATCGGCTGAAGTCCCAACTTGGAAAAAAAATTGATAGAGGATTTCAGGTCTCTCTCTCTCTTGGAACTGGGACACACTCCTCTTTTCCCTGCCCTTGGACGTCAGCACTGCAGCCTTTGGGCTCCAGGACATTCCAGAAGCTCACTCCCGACTGCAGGTTCTCAGGCCTGCACTCAGTCTTGCACTGAGAGTTACACCATTGGCTTCCTGGTTCTGAAGTTGTAGTACTTGGACTGAATCATGCTACAGCCATCCCAAGGTACTTAACAGCATAAATAAATGGATTTTGAGTCACTTGGCTTGTTCTACCTGGGAAAGGAAATGAGAGTAAATTAAGAATAAGAAGTATACAATAGCACTGTATACTTGAGGAGGATAAAGCTAAGTCATAAAAATGTAGGAGCTGCTGGGAATATTAGGAAGGAAAAGGCGAGGAGGGGATCTGAGATATCAGATACTTAACCGGTTGGTGTAGATATAATCACCTTTAATTCAAAAAACAGCTGGTGAGGTAGGTGGTAGAGAACTCTGATAAGTTTTGCATAACTTGACTAACACGGCTACGGGGTGGTGGAGCCTGGATTTGATTCTAGTCTACATTTCTGTTTTCTCTTCTTTTCTTTCTAATTTCCTTCCTTTCTCCCTCTGCTGCCCCTTTCTTCCCTCCTTCTCTCCGTCCCCTCCCTTCTTCATTTTTTTCTTTCCTTCTTTTCAAAAAGCTTGTTTTTTGTTTTGTTATAGTTAAAGCAACATCCCGAGGTTTCATGAACTGACTTCCAGACCACTCACGTATAATCGAATCAAGCCTTTATTGAAGCACACTGGTGGCGACTGACCAGAACATAAAGCTGTTCCCCTGATCAGCCCCAACAATTGCAAGGGCACTCCTTATAAGCCTGAAAACCGCAAAAGGGATGTTCGGGGGTCTAGCCAATGCAAGTAAGCCAGGTTACAGAAGCAGGAGAGTGCGGTCAGGCGGAGGGATGCTTAGCCAATTACAGTTAGCCCAGTCACCCCAGTTACAGAAACAGAGCCCTGTTACCCTAGTCACAGAAACAATGCCCTATTAGGTAGTTCCGTGTTCTTAAAGGTTTCTATAGCAAAAGGAAAAGAACAACTTGCCCCAGTCATGAGCTTTCTATTTGGCATGGTTGTTTTACAAAATGGAGTCACTTTGGCTTGACTATCACAGTTTGCTTGTTTTTTAAGTGAACGTCTTGATTTTCATGGTAGAAACTCTGAAACATGCATATCTGCTGATTAGGTTTTGCTGTATAATAAGCCACCCCAAAACTTAGTGGCTTGAGACAACATATATTTATTTAGCTCACATTTCTGTTGGCAGTAATTTAGGTGAACTCTTTTGGGCGGTTCTGACCTGGACCAACCTCAGCTGTTGCCAGTGGGCTCCCTCATACATCTGGGCATCAGCTGAGAGGTTAGGAGCAACTCCTCCATGTGGTCTTTCATGGCACAGGCCAGCTTGGCCTTATTCTTTTGGAGAAGGAAGAAGAGCCAAGAGAGCCACAGATATCCCCAGGGCTCTTAGGCCTGGGTTTGGAACTGGTACAATAACTCTTCTTCTCTGTCTTAGTCAGCTCAAACTGCTGTAACAGAATATGAAGGACTGGGGGGCTTAAACAATGGACATTGATTTTCCATTATTTTGGAGAATAGGAAGATCGAGATACTAACAGATTAAGTGTCTGACATCTCAGATCCCCTCCTTGCCTTCTCTTTCCTAATATTCCCAGATAGTCTCCTTCTTTTTCTTCTCTCTCTCTCTCTCTGTACTGGGGATTAAATTTAGGGGCACTTAACCATTGAGGTACATCCCCAGCCCTTTTTATTTAATTTTATTTTTTATACATGTACTTATATTATGAGTCAGTGTCTCGCTAAGTTATTTAGAGCCTCACTAAGTTGCTGAGACTAGCTTTGAACTTGTGATCCTCCTGCCTCAGCCTCCTGAGCTGCTGAGATTACAGGAATGTGCCACCATGCCCAGTTCTCTACTTCTTCTAAGAACACTGATTCTATCATGGGGGCCCTACCGTAATGAGCTCATTTAAACCCTGTTACCTCTCAAAGGCCCCATCTCCATATACCATCACATTGGAGGCTAGGTCTTCCAATAGGAATTTTGGTAGGTCTGAATATACTGAGGAAAAGTTTTCCCTATTATATCCTGTTCTATTCTATGCACAGATTACCTCCATGATACCAAAATGTGTGTGTGTGGGATTCTCCCACCAATAAGCAAGCAATTAATTTTGCAGCAGAGAGCAGTTGGCAATTTAATTCTGACACTATTTAGTTGGAGGTAGCATCAGGTTATGGTCTCTCACTTCAGGTACCAGTCATAAGTCCAGGCCTCTGGACTTCTGACCACCTAACTATAAATTGGGGTTCCCATAACTGCCTCTTTAGGATTGGTCAATTTGCTAGAGCAGCTCACAGAACTCAGGGAAATTCACTTACTGGTTTATTATAAAGAATATTTTAAAGGAAATATTTTAAAGGAAAAAGCCAGATGAAGAGATACACAGGGGGTCTTCTGAGAGGGTCTTAGGTGCAGGCTTCCATTCCCACGGATTTGGGGTGTGCTGGCTTCCTGGGACATAGATGTGTTCTTATTTACCTGTAACTTCCATGTGTTCAGTTATCCAGAATTCTACAAACCCTGGACATTTGGATTTTTATGGAGACTCCATGGTATAAGCACAATTGAAACATGAACAATGTGTAGAAATGTGATTGGATAAGACATATGATAGACCCACTGATAGCCCGAGTGGGGAAACCAGCAAGGTCTGTCTGTGCAGATTCTTCTTGGCCTGTGTGCAGCATTCCTGGTTATGGAGCAGGCCCTTATCTGAAATGAGGATCTTATGACCTATTATCAAGCCTACTATGAAGGTAGGTCAGAGAATTTCTTCATGGCGAGCTCCAAGACAAAAAGTGAGAGAAGATTAGAGATTTTTTTGTTTTTTTTTAATTTTCTGTGACCTGCCTTCGGAAAGAGAATTCTGGTTTTTATGGCTTGCTTTGGGAAGAAAAAGGAGCCAGTGAAAGGAGGGCGTGAGGTCAAAGAGAGTGAGTTTGGCTTTGAGGCCTAAAGTGTCCCATCATCATAACAGAGTTACTCCTTCACATTTATGGTCTGAAGCTGCTTCAGAAACCATGGACAGAAGGCCAAGTACTTTGGTAAAAGATATGCCTATTCTTCTAGTCATTTATGAAATAAAAAGAGCCAAGAGAGCCAGGAACCATGTGTGTGTGTGTGTGTGTGTGTGTGTGTGTGTGTTCGCGTTGTGAACAAAACAATAACTTGTTAGAGAAGAATGTGTGGTGGAATGCATCTATCTATTACTGGTGCCATAATGTCATTCATGAATCCTAGAGAGGTGTGAGTTTAGATATTATTTATGTTAAACTCTGTCTCATTAGCAGGTTCTATGACCCGAGTGATCAATCATAAGGTAAAATCCTTGGACCTGTAGACCACCTATCTTGTCCAACCTTCTTATTTTATGGGTGAGGCCATGTCATTATTTATTTGATTTATCTGGTTGTATTTCAGGACCATGTTAAATATCATTCCTGTTGTACAGACAGCACAGTGAGCTAAAGAACATAAAATGTGGAGGTCAAAGGCTGAAATTTAAGCCTGGACTTTGTACTAATTAGGTGTTGAGTATGAAAAAATTACTTATTTCTCTGAGTTTCAGTTTTCTCATATATAATTACAAAAGTTTTAGTTTTCTTAGAGGTGTTGTAAAGATTGAAATGTTTGATAGCTGTTCTGGGTAATATAGTACCTTTAAGTGGTTACTGAGCATTTGAAATGTGGCTGGTCAAAATTGAGATGTACTGGGCTGGCCTTGGGAAGCAGCAGAGCACTTGCCAACTATGCGTGAGGCATTGGGTTCGATCCTCAGCACCACATAAAAATAAACAAATAAAATAAAGACATCATGTTCATCTACTACTACAAAAAAGTTAAAAAAGAATTGAGATGTACTGTAAACATAAAACATACAACAAATTTAAAATACATAATATGAAAAAAATCTTGATTATACACTGAAATAGCAGTGCATTATACTAATTCAGTTAAATAAATGTATTGTAAAAATTTATTCACTTGTTTCATTTATATTTTTTTAATGTGGCCACTAGAAATTTAAAAATGACATTCATGGCTTACATTTGTAGCTTGCATTATATTTCCACTGGACAGTGCTATGCTATGTGAAAATTCTTTGTGGGCCATAGAGTATGATGTCAATGATAGCCTAAAACATAAAACAAGTTTAGTTCAATGGATAAGGATTCTAAGTGATGGCAAAATGCTTACTATTTTTATTAAAATTTTCTAAAACTTTTTTTTAGTTGTCGATGGACCTTTATTTTATTTATTTTATGTGGTGCTGAGGATCGAACCCAGTACCTCACATGTGCTAGGCAAGTACTCTACCACTGAGCCACAACCACTGCCCTATTTTTAGTAAATTTTTAATGTAAGCTTTTATTTAGGCATCCTAATGTGTAATTGGGAAGTAGGGGTGGGAGTGACAATTTAATTATGTGAACAAATAATAACTTCAGGGCATGGAGGGAGGATGCAGGCCTTGTGCTGTGTTAGGTGGCTTCCTTTGGCTTCCCTGATGAGAAGCAGTGTAAATTAACTGCATCATAGAAGGAGATCTTATAACTGTGAAAAAGGTCAGGGGCAGTGGGCTTCCTATGTTCCTAGACTGTAAACGTGCTCTCCACCTCCCTTTCTTCCTCTCCTTACATCTTTCTAGTAGGCAATACCATTCTCTCAGATCATCTCCGAATGTCAGGGAGAGTGACTCCCACTTGCACTAGGGAAATACTCAGACTTACTGTCTCTGATTTACAAGGAAAAATTCCATGAAAATGCCATGGTTGATTTAGCTTGGTCTCAGGTGCCACCCCTGGGCCATGACAGCACCCACTGCAGCCACAGAGGAGGAGACTTTCCCAGAAACAGGAAGTGCTGCTCTTGGTTGACAGAAGAATAAGTGTACACTATACCTACTGCTATGTTTGGACATGATTTGTCCCTCAAAAGTTCATGGGCTAGAAACTTGGTCCCTGGTATGACAGTGTTCAGGTGGTAGAACTTTTAAGATGTGAAGCCTAGTGGGAGGAATTAGGTTGCAGTGTCTTGAAGCTCATGCATGAATTAATTCCGTTTTGTAGGAGGGGGTCATAAGTGTGGATTAATACCTGAGAGAGTGAGTCATTAAAAAGAGGAAGTATGACCCCTTCTTGGGACTTGTTTCTTTGTTCACATTCATGCCCTTTCTATGCATGTCTGGATCCCTTTCTACTTTTCTGCTATGTTGGGTTGCAGCTAGCGGGCCATGCTGTTGGGTCCTTCCATCCACCAGAATCATGAGCCAAATTAACTTCTTTACTTTGTAAAGTATCTAGCTGCAGTTATTTTGTTATAGAAACACAAAACAGACTAGACACCAGCCCTAGCTACTTTTTTTTTTTTTTTTGATATTGGGGATTGAACCCAGGGTACTCAACCACTGAGCCACATCCTCAGCCCTTTTATGTATTTTATTTAGATACAGGGTCTCACTGAGTTGCTTAGCCCCTTGCTAAGTTATTGAGGCTGGCTTGGAACTCTTGATCCTTCTGCCTCAGCCTCCCAAGCCACAGGGATTACATGCATGTGAAACTGCATGTGGCCCTAGCTACTTTAATATGTACTGCTGATGGGTGGAGTAAAAGCAATTCAAGGAGAAAATAAAGGCTTGATTATATATTTATATATATTTTGCCCAAGTTTAGACATTCAGACTAGAAACTCAAATCTGTCTTCATTTTTGGTATCAGAGATTGAACTCAGGGGCACTGACCACTGAGCCACATTCCCCAGCCCTATTTTGTATTTTATTTAGAGACAGGGTCTCACTGAGTTGCTTAGTGCCTCACTTTTTGCTGAAGCTGGTTTTGAACTTGTGATCCTCCTGCCTCAGCTTCCTGAGCCACTGGGATTACAGGCATGCACCACTATTCCTGGTAAAACCATGTTTTTAAACACTACAGTGAGAAAGATCTAGTAGATTTGGTTGTGTTTACTTAAATTTTACTGAATTAGTTGTTTGCTATTTTTCTCCTCTTACCAGATTGCTTCCCATTGAAACTTGCATTGGGAATAAGGGTAAGGGAACTGTCCCTTTGATAACAGTAAATCCTTCTGGAATTGGGTACTGAACCCACCATGCTGTTCAGTCTTCAACCAAAGCTTTAAAAGTGATAGGAAAACAATGCCATCATCATCTCTGCTCTAATTACTTTAAAACATATTTACTATGACTTGGATGTTTCATTTTCTATAATTTTTCAAGCTTCTACCTCCTTTTGGAAATTTCTTATTTTCCACCAACTTAGGTTTCCCCAAGTCGGTGCCACACGGGCATAGCAATTTTAGAGGCAAAGATGAAAGCCCTCTCCTGTCATTCATAAACAATATGCAGCCTAAAGAAAATATTCTTTTAAAGTAAGGATCCATATGTCTTTCAGAAAAAATGGTCTGGAGGGTGTAAATCTCCTTCTTAGGTCAAAAAATTTTCAAACTAAAATGATTTCAAAAGGCTACAAATCTGTCTTCTGCAATCTAGTAGAATAGGAAATAGCAGTCCATGACAGCTGAATCTGGAGAATTCAGATTATGCATTGTGATGGAATGCTGAGACATTTGACTTGAACTTGTCAGGAAAAACAGTTCCCTGTACATATTTCTGTTGTCTTGATCAGCAATAAATGCAATGGCTGACCTTCACTGGGGGCTAAGCACTACACAGGGCCCTTTCCCAAAGGTCCTTCCCTGATTCTACCCAGTGGCAGTGTTGTTTATATATTCACTCAGTCTTCCTCAGGTGTCGTGTGCACCATGTCAGGCATGGGGGACCAAACATGGTCCTGCCATCATGGAGCTTCCCATGTGGTGTGGCAAGTTGTACAAGTGAACAGGTAATTTGGGGGCAGAGTGTTATAAGTTCTACTTTAAAAGATGCACAGTGTTCTATGGGACCTCATGGAAATATGTCCAACCCGGTTGAGAACTTTGGTGGTTCCTGGGGGGAAGTGCTGTTGATGCAGAGATCTGGAGGGCAGGCTGGGCTCAACCCAGCAAGGGGGTTAGAGAAGTCCTGTGTCTGGACTTAGAGAGTGAGGTTAGGCCAAGAAGTGGTGAGGGCTGAGTCTCCAGGGGGAAGTTGCTGGTCCTAAAGGATTTGGTTAAGTCCTAAAGGGTTATGTTAAGTACCTTAGACTGAGGGCAATAGGAGTCCTTAAATGGTTTTAAGCAGCTGCGTCCCATAATTGGATTTGCATTTTAGAAAGCTCAAATGCTTTCACAATTTCAATTTTTTTCCACTTTTATGTCTCAATTTTCTTATCTGCATATTGAAAGGGATACTTTATCCTTTACAGCATCTTCTTATTTTAAAATTCCATAAATTTCTCCTATTCTGGCAAACCTTAATCCCATGCTGATTTCCAGACTTCTTAGGCAGGAAGGCCTAAGATTACAATTAATGCTTGAAAAGGAGAGTTTTGTGGAGACTAGGAAGCTGAATGGATGAGGCATCTTTTCCTTTGGGAATGGGTAAATGAAAAGGTATGTGGTTCCTCTGATGGGCTGATGAAAAGGAACTGGGGCTAGCTGGAGTTTCCCAGCAAGCAGCTGAAATGTATCTTCTTCTGCTTCTAGTATTGATTTAATCTGATAGTTATTTCCCCCAAATTGAGATGTTTAATGATGAAATGATATGAAGTCTGCAATTTGTTTAAAAGTAATTAGGGAGGGCTGAGGGTGCATCTCAGTGGTAGAGTGTTTGGCTAGCATGTAAAAGGCCCTGGCTTTGATCCTAGCCCCATTGGGTGGGGCGGGGAAACAGGGGTTTATACATATAAAACCAGATTGGCCACAATTTGGTAATCATTGATGCTGAGCTGCAGGTATCAAGGGGTCCATTAAATATTTTCCTCTACTTTTGTATATGTTTGAAATTTTCCATAATAGAAAGTAAAAGATAAAATAATAGAAGCAAAATGCCTCTACTCATTACCTAAATTCCTTATTTACTTTTAGCCCAAATGGAGAATAAGTCAGATTCTCTCACCTGACCACATTGAAGCAAAGAGTCTCAGAACCACTGTGTCAGAAACCCTGACCGTTGGCTTTAAGTTGTGTATCAACTTTGATGGCTTAAATTGTTCTAGACTGCATTGAAATTATGTAGGCAGGTCAAAGAAAGAGAAGTACACCCCAAAGAAGGGGCATCTCTACTAAAGAGCTCACTGATGACATAGCACAGCTCCATAGCTCTGGGCTGGGTCTGTCCTGAGTGGACAATGGGGTGAACTGGGGAGATCACCAGCTTTGTAGTCAGCTATAGTATTGGTTGAAGGGCAATGACAAGAAATAACAAACTAGATAACACTCACTGAACCCTCACTACATGTCAGGCAGCATGCTAAGCCTTTACGTTCTTTATACCATGCAATTTTAATAGCTGCCCTATTGGATGTAACTATTTTATGTATGAGGTAACAGGCTTAGAGAAGTTACATAACTTTCCCATGGCCACATGGACACGTAATTCCCACATTGTAGTAAGTAAATGATTGAAATCTAGTGGTTAGATTACACAGGATATCTAAGGATTAGTTTGGCTGCACATAATAGAAAGAAGCCAAATAACAGTGTTTTATAACAAAGTAGTTTGTTTCCTCTCTTCCCTTTTAACTAATGTGGAGATAATCAGTCCAGGGTTGCCATGGCTCTCTCTAGTTTATTGTTCTTCTATTTTTTTGCTTCATTGTGAAAGAAGTCCAATCCTCAGGGTCACCTCATGGTCTGAGGTGCCTGATGGAGCTCCATATTCCAACCAGAAGAAAGAAAAGGATTGGAAGAAGTGCATACCACCCACTCTTCTTTACAAGGATACACACCAGAAATTGCTCATAGAATTTCTGCTTATATTGTATGGTCACTGTTTAGTCCCATGTATATATCTAGCAGATTGTAGAAAACATGCGTGTGTAGCAGATCAAAGACATGAAATGAGAATGAAAAGCATATTTTTTATACTGTATGACCAGGTGCCTAGCTAAAGGGGCTCTAATAATATTGAATATGGAGAGGAACATTGTGGATCACTGCCAACCACTGCTTAGCCCAAATTCAGCTGCATTCCAGAGTTTTGGTCTCTTTTGAATATGAAATGGGCATGGGAATTCTTGTCATAAGACCTTTCACCTTTGGGTGGGTAAATACATGAAGAGTCCAGGAATTTAGTTTAGCTATTAGGGAGTGCTGGTTCCTTCCTTCCAGTTAGTGGCTTGGTGCTCTGGAGACTCTGCATGGAGACTCAGTTACCCCCAAAATTGGTTCTTTCTGTGCTTGGGGTGGTCACTGCCTTCTGTGTCACCAACAGAGAGGATCTGCCACACGTTCCACATACTTTAGAAGGCAGAATACCTTATTAGGTACAATCAGGTTATGGAGAGTAAGCATTCAGATTTTTAAGGATCTTGAACATAAAACCACAAGTTCAGGGTCAAATGGAAACATCCAGGATTTAGGGGCAACTTTCACTTCAGTGTTGGTTTGCACTTGACTTAGGAAAACTCTTTATTACAAAACAATTTTAGTCTATTTTCTCCAAGACTGAGAGCAATTGGGCAAAGAGCCAGTGTATGATAGTCTATCAGTGTCTGTCCACTGGAGAAGTGAGGTTTCCTTGCTTGTAAGATGACATGAAAAGAACAAGTGCTCCCATGAGTTACTCTTGAAATGGTAATATAGGTGTGACATTGTTACACCATGAGAAAAGTCAAGGGTAAGTCAAATGCTGGCAATTGGAATTATGGCACGGCTTAAAGAAACCCAGGTGAATTTTTCTGTAACCTAGAGAGCCCCAAATAATGTATTGCATTTTCATTCAATTAGCAGATACTTTCTGAGCACCTGTTACTTAGTAGGCACTGTACTAGTCCTGGCAAAACATGATGAGTATTGTCGGTACCTAGCAGAGTTGCTCCAAACACCTGAATGATACAATGACAAATATATTCTCAAGGTAATATATAGTCAAGTTATAATAAAATTTGCTATATCAACCCTGAAACAGTAGTTTTACATGTAACATTTATGAAATCTTGAGACATATTGAACTTGACAGTGTGTCATACTTTTATCAGCATAGTTTTCTTTCTTAATGTTACAATTTAAAATGAATAGTTTTTTAGATTTAATAAAATGCAATATTCAAATAAGGCTTTAGTGTTTATTATGTGCTTTCATGTATCTTATTTTAATAGATTCTTCCTGGGAGGGAGGAAGAAAAACATATATTTTTTTATACTATGTGGCCAGGTACCCAGCTAAAGGGGCTCTAATAATGTTGAATATGGAGAGGAACATTGTGGATCACTGCAACTACTACTTAGCCCAAATTCAGCTGCATTTCAGAGTTTTGGTCTCTTTTGAGTATGAAATGGGCATCGTAATTCTTGCATAAGACCTTTCATCTTTGGGTGGGTAAATACACGTAGTAGTCTCCTCTACTGTATAGAAAGGGAATGTAGTTATGAGGGGTGACCAGATTTATAGAAAGTTTGCATAAGTCAGATCTAGCATCACACGTAGTTATTTTAAAATTCCATAAATTTCTCCTCTATTGTATTGAAAGGGAATATGGTTATAGAGGTGATCAGATTTATAGAAAACTTGCATAAGTCAGATCTAGCATCACACATAGTTGAAATCTTTTTCTTCGAAGCTAGTGGTTTTTCCATCATTCTCTTTAATCCAAATACACTGAAATTTGTGTACATTCACATGTGCCAAAACCATAGAGGTCAAACTTCATTTTAAAGTTGGGAGATCATTTTGTTTTGGTATTGGGGATTAAATCCAGGGTGCTCTACCATTGAGCTAAAGCTCTATATTTCCAGTCCCCCCGCCTTTTTTTTTTTTTTTCTGAAGAGAGGGTCTTGCTAAGTTGCTGAGGGTCTTGCTGAGTTGCTGCGGCTGGTCTTGAACTTGTAATTCTCTTGCCTCAGCCTCCCAAGTCACTGGGATTATAGGCTTGTTCCACCCTGCCTGGCTGGGAGCTTGTTTTTAATGAAGATAAAGATTTCTTATTCTTCCTAGTAACTTCAAATTAGTCCAAAGGGTAGCCAATTACTAGTATTTAGGAGTACAACATAAAAAGTTCTTTGAGCCTGTTGTTTACAAAACAAGACTGCCTATTGGGCAGCTATGTTGATTGACAACTTTCAGGCTTCACTGAATAGAACTTGCCATGTGAGTAGAAGAGCGAGGGCAATTCCCATAAGGTTCGCAGAACATTTTTCACTGACCACACTTATTAGTAAGGCAGGTCAGATCGAAGGAATGATTCAAATGTTTTCTAGCTTTCACTTTGATCAGTGGAATTGCCTCTTTAACCTTGTGAAGTGGCCAAAGCCTGATCAGAAAGACAGGAGTTAAAATCCTAGCTGATAGCTAGGTAACCTTCTCCAAGTCTAAAAATAAGAACACTTCTGTAGGGTTGTTGGGAAAAGTGAGAATTAAGGTATGTAAGGTACCTATAACTGGTAAGTATTCCATCAGTGACAGTTATTTTTATTACTGTAGGAGCTTCAAGGAAATTCAGGTTTCAGGATACTGAATTATCTTTAAACATATGCCCTACCTAGAAAATTTGTCCTGTCTTCTAGGAGACCTAGCACTCCATCAGGCACTATTCCTAAGACAATCCCACTCTTAAGTAACATTATAGGAATAGTTCAGATATTTTCCTGTTAAATATTGTCAGCTCACTCAACTTTTTTTTCCCAGTGCACCTCCTCTTCTTTCTTGTGTGTTGCTGTATGTGTAACTCTTGACAGCTGCTACTACTTATGCATGCGTTTCTACAGTAAAACCTTGACTAACTGGGACATAGCAAACCGGAACACTTGAATGATTGTGGTTTTTCCCTCTGGACATCATTTGGAGGAGAGAGGGGGAAATGACAACTAAAGTTGTAAGAAAGATAGGAAATTTGAGAGCTAGAGAGAATCATGTGATTTAGTACTTTCAATTTTACTGCCAAGAGGATGAAAATTAATTGAGGTCATCCTGCTGATTATGAGCAGAGTCAGGGGGAGATTTCAAGTTTCTTCCTCTTTTTTCTGGACTATAGCCTGAAGTTGTGGCTTTTGGCATCTGTCTTGGAGATAGATGTTGTTCCTTCAGCTTTTATAGCTTCAATTTCAGGTGAGATCACAACTCTATAGGTCTCAACTACAAAGAATGACTGACAGTGGGAGTGAGTGGGATAGATAGTCTGGGCTCAAAGGTTGGGAAGTGGAGGTGAATTATGGCACTCAGATTGGAGCCTATTACTTTCTGAAAAATGCATCTAAGCTAAAAAGTTTGGTTTTCTTTTTAGGTATAGGACAAAAAAACATTTTGAGAGGCAGATGTGGCCTACTGTTCTCCAGTTTTAGTGCCTTGTACTATCTGTATTCACAGGCCTTATATAATAGATAACCTGAATTATGACTGTAAGGCATGTTACCAAAGTATGCTATTAATTGATTTATATTAGTTAAAGCAGAAAATTAGAGGAATGTGTTTTTAAAACCTAATCACAATAAATTTTGCAATGGAGAGAACACAGTGGAAGCTCTGCCCTCAGTTACTATCTGATTAGTTAAAGCTGTTTGTTGTCTAGTTGTGCAATTGAATTCAAATATCACAGCATATAGGTCATGTACATATGGGAAATCTAGGACCCCCCTTAGTAGCAGAGGTTTTGTCTTAACGAAGACATTCATACATTTATAATCAGAATCCCCAGTGAGAAATATGGAACAGAAACACACACACACCCCATAAACCCCAAACAATGTTTAAGGAAATGATATCTTACCATGTTCCAAAAACTCTGTTTTCTAAATGATTTAATTTTTGTGTATATGAACATGACTGTTAAGTTTATTTTACTGTTTATTAGTTGACTACAGCAGGTGGGGTTATTTATTTTGTCTTTTAAGGAAATCACTGGACTAGGTGACAGTATGACATTTTTGTTTATTCATTAACTTATTAAGTCAGTATATATTTACTTATTATTTAATGAGACTAAGTTTCTCTCTCTCTCTCTCTCTTTTTTTTTTTGGTACTGGGGATTGAACCCAGGGACACTTAACCACTGAGTCATATCCCCAGCCCTTTTTTTGTACTTTATTTAGAGACAGGGTCTCATGGAGTTGCTAAGAGCCTCACTAAGTTGCTGAGGCTGGCTTTGATCTCTCCATCTTCCTGCCTCAGTCTCCCAAGTCACTGGGATTACAGGTGTGCGTAACCACGCCCATCAAGAGTAAGGTCTCTTCTGGGTGTCATGGGGATACAAAAATGAGAAAAACTTGGATTTTTCTTTCAGGAACCTAAATGCAAATGTCTAAATTATCAAGCATAAAATCACTTTACATTATACAAATTACTTTTATATTATCATATACAATAACAATAATATTTGTTAGGCAAGTCAGATTTTAGATTAATTTTAAAAACAGAAAATTGCATTTTTGAAAAAGCGATTTATTCATATAATTATTACTATGTTGTTTTATTTTTTATATAAGTAGTATTTGTGAAGCACTTCCTATATGTTAATTGTTATTTCAGCCTTGGCATTCATAGCATGCTCATTTTACAGGGGAGAAAATGAGGCAAAGAGGTTTAGTAACTTGCCCAAAATATCAAGCTGAGAGTTAATGGACTCAATCATAGGCAATATAGTTCCAAGTCTTTTTTTTTTTTTTAAGTTGTTGATGGACCTTTATTTATTTATTTATATGTGGTGCTGAGAATCGAACCCAGTGCCTCACACATGCAAGGCTCGCACTGTGCCACTGAGCCACAATCCCAGTCCCCAAAACCGAATCTTAGTGTATTATCTTCCTTGGGGGCAGGGGGGAACAACATAGATCAAAGTCCTAGATGGGTCATGGCAACACCTTCATCTTTTTGTGGCATCTGCTGTGACAGGAGAGCATTTGGGGTGGGGAATAGCATGAAGGGAATGTGGAGGCATGGAGCCTGGCTTCTGATCATTCCATAATGTGGACAGTCCTTACCCAATTAATAAAAGCAAGTGAAGTCAGCAGTAGAAAAGATAAAGGGAAAGAATACTGCTGCCCAAAGAGGGCACCCAATCCTTTGCCTCTGTGCCATATGTGATATTCTTGAGATAAAATGAATTATGGAGCAGTTTTGATCTTGGAAAAACAGAAGAGTTAGACTCTAAATGTTCACCTTGGGTTTTATCAGTGCCAGCCTTTCCTTAAACCCAAGTTCCAAGCATAATCACATAGACAACCTCCCATTAGCATTCTGTAGGGGGAAAAAAAAAAGAATCTCTTTTTAGCTTTTCCCATGGGAGGAACTAGGACTGCCAGGCACTGAGTTTAGAGCTGCATCCAAGACAGACCAATAATAATAATAATGATAGAGAACATTTGTTATATACTTACTATAAATATGTTAGGTAGTAATTTAATTATGACTTCAAGTGTATAATGATAGTATTTTATTATGCTTGTTTTATAGACTAGGTCGGTGAGATCTTCATGGAGAAGAGAACTCTATGAATCTTATTTTAGAATAGTAAAGAAATTTTAATGTTAAAATTGGTGTGTATTCCAATTTAGGTCCTAAACTCTATAATTTTTAGACTGTTGTAAATTAATCTGTTTATTCTATTTTCCTGCCTTAGGATGTTCTTTATATCCTGGTTTTGTAGAATTATAGACAAAATTGATTCTCTGATTCATTTTGTTTGTATTAAGTGTAAAGTTAAAAAATAAAACAGTACTCGTAGCCCATTCATGTTTTTCTTTAAATTTGCAAACTTGGGAGATAGATATCCAAAAATACAAAGGCATATGTCTCATCTATAATTTCTTCCAACACCGTGTCTGCAACTCTTAAGTTGAGCAAAAATAACCAAGAGTGCTCTTTTTGAAAATAATAACTTTTGCTTTTTAAAAAATGGTCCTCTCTAAATTTTCGTAGTCCAGCTACTTAAGATCCAGCATTTGTCAAGACACCTAACAGATGAACACTAGGTATTTATGCTTCCTATGGATCAGTCAAGAATAAAAATAAAAATAATTCAGAAAAAGATTATTTTAAAATGTTATTGGAAGAGATTTTGTTATTAAATTTTAAGAGTTATTAGTTCAGTGAAGTAATTAAAATAGCTCAATCGGACAGATTTGGAAAATTGAAAGTAAAACATTTGTGTTTAAATTTTATTAGTTTTTCCTGTCACTACTCAAGTTGCTTGACTGTATCATAAGTGAGCATTTACTCTGATTGTGATTCAGGTCTCACCACACCTTTATTAGATGGGAAAAAAAATCATTAGGGATTTTAGGTCTCCCCAGAAGGACTGGAGATCTACAATATGGCACTCTTGACCTCTTCCGATTCATTTTTTGTTTTTTTTACAAGAATCTTTGAGTATTTCTTGAACAAGAACATATCTCTCAAGCTAAGTAATTTGTTTTATTTAGACCTATGTAGAAGTGGAGCTTCCAGGAAACTCTCTGGGATTCCAAATGATATGGACTGAAATCTCTTAGATGCTATAGTTTGATTTTGTGTCCTGAAGTGAAGTGATCAAAATAATGAGCAGTGGCGAGGAAAAAAAGGCAGGCTGGCTCTGTGTATTGGCTTTAGCAGATTTTACATGTGTATACTTTTTCTTGTGTTGAAGAGGAAACTCTGTCAAACGACTTTTGAAAGGCTTCTCACTTAGCCACTCCAAGTCCTAGTGGGGAAAATGATAATTTTTAATAAAAAATTTCACCTATACTTTCACCTGAGCTGAGGAACATTAGGGGTTCTTTTGACATTTTATAATTTCTGGCGAAAATGAACACTTGATAATTTTATTTTGAGACTTAACAGAGTTCATTCAGGTTTTCTAAGGCCTGAAAGTTATACAATGTTGGGGTCCTCTAAGAATACAGAATCACAAATGTAAAAATCAGTCACACAGCTTTGGAAAGGCCTTTTTTTTTTTTTTTTTCCAAGAAAGGAGCCCTGATTCTTAAGCTTAAGTAACTTCATGATGAATTCTCCTTTGATAATGACTGATTGCTTTCTTTGTTCAGAATTATGAAAGAAAAGTAAGGGGCCAAACCAGAGGACAGAAAGAAAATCCTTGTCCACCTTGCTTTCCAGCTGTCCCTCCAAGCCTGTTGACTGGTATAGTTCTTCCTCCAGGTCCCAAGGTAAACGATGACATATCAGAAATTGCCCCTGACTTAGCATCCACTCCTCACTCCAATTGCTCCACTTCATTCTCTCAACAAATAGTTACTAAATGATCAGATGGACTTATTAGGTGGAATGGACTCAACTACCATTTGGCATTAGAATAGCCAACTCTTTGATATTTTACTTAGGGATTATCCCCTGTTCTGGGGAATGTGCAAAATAACTGATATCTTTTCATTCTCTTATACATCAGCCTGGCATTAACATGCCTTCTTCTCCTTTTCCTTCCCCCGCCCTCCCCAGGAGTTAGGAATTACCATCCATCTGGCTTTGATTTGCCAGATCTTCCAGCGAATATCGGCTAAGTTACACAAAATGGGCGTGTCTGGGTCTTACCAAGAGACCTCCAGGTCTTCAAAGCTTACCGAGCGGAGACACCTAGGCGCTTTCTTTAGCACACAGCGCTAATAGCCCCCTCCCACCCCTGTTGTAGTAGTCCCCTCCCCCTTCTACCCCGCCCCGTTTTACGCCTTCTGCCTCCCTTCCCTCGAATCTCCCCTCTTTCTACTCCTTCCTATTTATTCCTTCCCCACGGGCCAGCCGCTCTTGGAGCTGCCCTTCTGCGTGGAGAGGCGACGCGGCGACACCTATAGGATTGCTTCCGGGCACTACTCAGCCAGAGGTGGCTGGCCCGGGCCGGAGCTCAGCCCGGCCGGCAGCTCCGTGGGGTGGCACCGGGGACGCGCGCACCCGCCTGCCTGCGCCCGCCCTCCCTTCCTCCCTCGCTCCCGGCCCTGAGCTGCGCTCTGCCCAGGGCGGTGGCTTCGCTTTGCCGGGCAGAGCTCCTCTCCGGTGGCCGCTCCCTTTTTTGCCTCCTCTTTGCGTCATGTCGGGCACTTGATTTTTTTTTTTTTTTTAAATCCCTCCTTTAGCGGGTTCCACCTTCCACCTCCTCTTTCCTTTCCCAGGTTGACTCCCCCCCCACCCCCGTCTTCTCTGAGCTTGTCCATGAGCCTCCTCGGGAGCTACCGGAAAAAGACCAGCAACGATGGTTATGAATCTTTGCAGCTGGTGGACAGTAACGGGGACTTAAGTGCGGGGAGCGGCGGGGGTGGCGGCAAGCAGAGAGTGAACACCGCGGCAGCGGCGGCGCGGAGTCCCGCCCGGCAGCCTCCGGACCGCGCCAGCACCATGGACAGCTCAGGTAGCGCTGCTGGCGGGGTAGCGCGCGGCGCTCCGCTTTTCCGGGCCTCCCGAGCGGCCCAGTCCACCAGCTCAGGGCTTGCACTCCTGCCCGGGCTTGGGAGAGACTGGGTTGGAGGCGACCCCATCTACAGTGTCGCGTCTCTCGTTTCTTTTCGTCCAGGGAGCTAGGAAACGTTAGATCAGTCCAGAGGCCCAGTGACGGTAGGGAGCACCTCTTAATCTCTTTAGGCGACTGACTACTGGGGGCGGGGAGGGGGAAGGAAAGAGGAGGGAGGGGAGAGGTGTGGAAGAGAAGGGAGGGGGTGACGAGAAGAGCGACTTGGAAGGAGGGCGGGGAGAGGCAGCTGCTTTCACTACCAGCTGGATGAGGGGGAGAGGTGAAGGAGCAAGTGCGTTGATTGTTTTGCAGCCTGTGGACGGTATTTATTCCAATTGTTATTC
Organism: Marmota flaviventris; assembly: GCF_047511675.1. Classification (NCBI taxonomy): domain Eukaryota; kingdom Metazoa; phylum Chordata; class Mammalia; order Rodentia; family Sciuridae; genus Marmota; species Marmota flaviventris. The sequence goes on from NC_092507.1 coordinate 53,474,040, forward strand.
TCGTAAGGCTGATGTTATTTACAATTCTGTAAAGCTCTGCCATATCTTAACTCAGCTGTCTGCTGGGGTTAATGTTGTCTTCTTTCTCATGAGGTTTTACCTGGGATCTAGAGTCCTTTTATTCAGCTTTTTGTGTTTTGCACAATGAAATTTATTTCATCTATTTTTTTGGCCTTGATTTTGTTTATCTTTTTGCATTGAGTGTACTAATATTTCATAAACCTTTATATGTATGGAAATGGAGAGGCCTCTAAACTTTCTATCTGGGCTTGCAACCGTCTTTTATAAAACATTTAGCAAGTTAGAGTTCTCTCTTTAAAACGCTGTTAGCATTTAGCGATTTGTGTAGCAAAACAGTCATTTAATGTATCCATGTTGAACCAGAAGTATTCTTACAGCTATTTTTTCATCTTTCCAGGGAACTAGCACCAGAGGATTGTTTACATAGAGATAATTGATAATTGAAGTGCTCAGTGGTTTGTTCTACACTGGTAACTTTAAAACTGGACAACCGAGGGTTTCAGAGAAAAGATTCATGTTGGTTGTTTGGGCAATAATGAAACAAAACAATTTAATTCCTGCACTTTACAAACAAATGCATGTTTAATTGTTTAATGGCTCTCCCTGGGCCATCATTTTCTCATCCCTAAGTGGGATGAAATATTGTCCACAGATGGTCAAATGTCCTGGGATGAAAACAAGTCAACCAGTCATGCTCTTGCTGAAGTTAAGTAAGTTAAGTAATCGGTGGATGTTCTCTCAAACCATTTTAAATTAAGATAACATCCCTAAGGGGTTGATTGATGGTTTCAGGGTCTTGGTATGGATGCTGTACGTGATTATTTGATTTGTGTTTTTCCAAATCTGTGGTATATCAAAGTGCAACCCATCTTTGAACTGGATGTGATTTCCTTTAAATCTTTAACAGATTCATGTTCTCTGATTGATGCTACTATTCACAATCATTTTTGAAACATAGTGGGCGAGTAAGCAAATATTTGAAACGAACACATTCCAAATGAGTGTGGAGAAGCGTTATTTCAGGGATATGAAAAGGCATCCATATGTTTTCAAGTCTCATAGGAATTATCAGCTTATGAGTTGGAATTTGTTTTTAAAGTATGCTACATTACAAAAGAAATGCAACATATATTTCCTTACCTGTCTGGGTACCAGCTTCTGTGCTTAGATAGGGGTGGAATACAGCAGTGAATGAAATCCTTTTGGCCTCTAGGGAGTGGTCATTTAGTAAGGGCAGTTACTAATGCAGAGTGTTGCTTTTGGTAAATTCTGGATTTTCGAGAATTAACTTTTTCATTAAGTCAGACTTTTTCAGTAGTCCAAGAGAAGAATGAATTGCCTTGATAAACCTTTGTGATGGGAAAGCAATTCCATTAAGAATAATGTTATTTCAAAGGCACTAGTGCCAGGAGTTGGTTCTTTGACTTGATCAAGCTAGCACTGTATGAAGAGGCTGCAGGATTTACACCTGCCCCCATTCTCTCCTACATCTGGTTAGGGGAATCTTGTGCCTTTGTTGCAGCAGCGTAATGTATCTTATGAGTATTTTGATACTTACATAAATTGAGAATGCAGTTTGAAAGGATGCTGTTTGGCTTGGGTGAGACATTGGACTCTGAAATAGGTTTCATTTACTAATACAACTATGTCTTGTCTAATTATAGTTCTTTCTACTAAGAGCTTCAAAGTGTGGCCTGTGCAGTATAAATGTATCCATTTGTTTAGGACAGTTAATTAAATCCATAGATCACTTGTAATGCAACAGTAATCCATTTATTCAACTGATTTTACTGTGACATGGTGGATAGGATAGAAGGTTCATGGGGCTTTTGCTCTGGCAGAAATGTTTATGAATGGAAAAAAAAATATGTCAGGGTCCTGCTAGAGAACTTGAAGCTTAATCTTAACAATCATGTACATTTGAATGGCTATTTATAATAGACAGAACACTTGGACACTCATTTCACTTTTCAGAATTCTATTAAATAGGTAAGCAGCATGTGTCTGTGTCTGGAGACTTGGGATCAAACCTTTGCAGTATTATACCTTGCTGAATAACCTAGTAACCTTTTAAATCCTTTCCCTTATTTGGAAAAGGAGAACTGCAATAGCTGATCTTGCCATAGAACTTCAGCTGAATCTTAAAACATCATGAAAATACATTTGCAAACCTTCTTCACTTTTCTTTCTGTGCCCTTCCAGTTTATTACATGAGGATGATATGTTAGGAGATGGTAGTAGACTTGTCCTAGGTAAAATAGCTGGTTAATGACATCAAGACTAGGACTTCTCCATAAGGGCTGAGTTTTTCCCTATTGAACTATACTTTCTGTGTAGACATAGTATCAACTAATTATTGAAATAGAAACAATATTATCTACTTTGATTTCCCCTTCTGTGTTTTAGATGAAAAGGGGACAGATGTTTAGAGAAATGTAAATATTCTAAGTCAACAGACTCTCAAGTGGTAAATTCCAGAGTCGTCTCCTAGTTTTCTCTTCAAATGATTCCTTAGAAAAGGTTGTTCATGCCTGTAATCCCAATGACTCAAGAGACTGAAGGAGCAGGATGGCAGTTCCAGACCAACTTTAGCAACCTAGCAAAACCCTCTGCAATTTAGCAAGGCCCTGTCTCAAAAATAAAAAGAACAGGAGATGTAGCTTGATGTTAAAGCATCCCTGGGTTCAATTCCTAGTGCCCCCAGTTGTCATTCAAATGTCATCCTGTCTTACCTAAAGGCACTGCAGCTGAGAAACTCTGTGTTTTTCATGTGTGTGCTGTACTTTCAAGGAAGCCTAACTCAGAAAAGTAGAACTTCCCACCAGAGCCACTGAAGTGTCCCAACATTAGGCTTATCTTAAAAAGTTCATGATGATACTCCATAAAAAAACAGTCCAATTAAAATATGACATGTATTAATGAAGTTTAGAAGAATAAGGATAATGAAGAATGCTTAGATACTTTCCTATTTAGTGTGGAATCTGTTTGGAAATGAAGATTATGTTCTACAATTCCATTTTATTACTATTCTAAGTAGTGTTTAAATGTAGTGTCCACATTTTGAATTGGATTTTAACATTGTGAAATATTTATTTGGTTACTTTACTTCTTAGAAATATAATTAAGCATAATGTAGTAATAATTCTGCCTATTTAAAGGTCTTGTGTGTTAAAGGCAAGGTTGACTAATTTACTTGATTTGTGGCTATAATTTGGATGTTTCTGGGTAACCATTGAAGGATGTGCCAGTTACTGGATGAATAGTAAGACATGTTCATCTGTCTCAAGTTTCAAATGCTTGGGGAATGCCAGGTTTCTTGGGTTTGGAAGGAGAATCCTTTGAACTGAATCTCTGAAACAAGGTCATGTGGGCAATGATGAACATCTTTAGTGGCTTCTCAGGCAGTATCATCAGTGCAGAGTTCTTTCTTTGGGCAAAATTAATCTTTTGTTGTTGTTGTTGTTCTTTTTCTTTTTTTTTTTTTTCTCTATACTGGGAATTGAACCCGGGGATTCCTTACCAATGAGCTATATTCCCATCCTTTTTTATTTTGGGATAAGTTCTTGCTAAGTTGCTGAGTCTGGTCTCAAACATTTGGTCGTCCTGTTTCAGCCTCCTGAGTACCTGCGATCACAGGTATGTGCCACTGTGCCAGGCTTTCAAAATCAATCTTTCTACTTTCTAGATACAAAATAAATTCAATTCTTTCATATGGCAACCTTGTGATTCTTTGAGAACAGATATTGTTTCTCCTCTTTGTCCACGTCTCCTCTTTTCTAGGTTAATCAAACCTACTGATTCTTTACTTGTTTTTTCTACATGCCATTTCCATATAATCATGCTAAGCTTTGAGAATAATTTATATTTTCAATTTTGCATAAACAGGGCCTTTCATTAATTTTTATTATAAATAGTTTTCATGCTCTTTGCTAAAAAAGAATTAAACATTACAGAAAGTAGTAAATTGAAACAGTTAAGTACCTTCTTTACTTTAAGTACCCTCTCTGATGTTTATACCTTTGCCTCAAAGATAACCCTTATTGAAAGTTTGTGGAAGGACTTTCAACACATAATATACATGTGTATAAGTGTATATATTTTACAAATATAAATTTATGTATACCATTAAAATTGTAATAAAATGTAAATTCAGAGTTTATTTATGAATATATTTGTAATTTGTTCATTAATGCTTTAAAATAAAAATAGCTAAAATTTAATGAATATAATCCAAGCATCATGCTAACCACTGTACATATGGTATCTTATTTAACTTTCATAAGAATTCTTTAACTAAGGGAAGCTGGGGGCAGTGTTGCATGCCCCTAATCCCAGGGACTGGGGAGGCTGAGGCAGGAGGATCACAAGTTCCAGGCCAGCCTCAGCAATTTAGCAAGACCCTGTTTAAAAAATAAAAGGGATTGGGGATACAGCTCAGTGGTAAAGCACCTCTGGGTCTAATCTTCAGAACAATAACAACAACAACAAAATTATAAGGTAGGGATAGTTATCTCCCTATAGTTGAGTACACCAAGTAACAGAGAGGTTAATCCAGTTACCTGAGATTACATAGGCTGTACCTGGTCTATATTGAGTAAAATACCATAGAGAAATACCTTTAAGATTGCAAATGAAAAATTCAGTGGTGAATTTTTCTGTGGCAAGGAGAAATAGGAATGATTGGGAAAACTGAAATGAGTGCAGTTGTTTTTCATTTTAAATCTCCTGTAACATGACAAATGTGTCTTCTTGATTTAATTATAACATAAAGGATTTTAAAATGCTGGAAATGAAGGAGAAAGAGCAAGAGCAGCATTGACTGAGGCTGATTAAACCTTGATATGACACTGAGAGAACAATGCAGTTGGTACAGCTTTATAAATTTATGGAACAATATCTTGCCAAGGAAAATGGATCCCCATTGCTCTCAGAATAAAGGCCAGGGCATTATTAAGTGGACATCAGAAGCCCATTGTGGAACCTCTGAAAACCAGTCCAATAAAACTTCTTGTTTTTCCTTCACAGAAAGATACTACCCCCTCCATTTCTGTGCTTTTTCACACACTGTTCCCCTGCTTTAGCCAGCTTATCCCATAGACACCTGGATATCCATTTTCTCAGGTTCTCTCCTCTTCTTGAGATCATAGCTTGCTATTCCTTTACCCCTGCTGACTGCCAGCGGTGGTCAACCTCCCTGCCCCTCAACAGCCCGGCTGCCCCATCAGCCACCCAGCTGCTCCCTCAGCTCTTATCACATGCAGTTGTGTTGTGCTGCCTGCCCTGTCTCTCCCTCTAGACTGTAAATAAAGTTCAGAGCAAGGCTTTGTCTTATTTGCCTTTGTATTCTTGTCACTGCTTGGCATTTATTAGGAGCCTGATAAATACTTGTGGAATGAATGAAAGCATGAACAGATTTTGAATTTTTGAAAAGGGCATTTATAATGAAATGTGCCTATCCAAAACTAAAAATAAGTATACAGTCAGATTTTAACAGAAATGAGGCCAGGCTTAAAGAAATGAAACGGTTGGCAGAAAACTAGAACTAATTCAGTAGTGAGCATTTTTTCAATGTGCAAGAATACCAGAGGGGAGAGAAAGATGATAGCATGTAGCCCAGACCCAAAAGAGTTTCCAAATGCAGAAAAGTAAATAAGTAACTTAGCAAAAAATTTTCCTGACTCTCCCCCACCAAACTTGATTTGTTGTATGTAACTTTTTTTTTTTTTTTAATGGGAAAAATAAGAACTCAAGGGCTGGGGTTGTGGCTCAGCAATAGAGCACTCACCTTGCATGTGCGAGACCCTGGGTTCGATCCTTAGCACCACATAAAAAAACAAATAAGTGAAATAATGGTATTGTATCAAATTACAACTAAAAAATAAATATTTAAATAAAAACAAGAACTTAAAATGAATGCATATTTTTTTTTTTTTAAACTAACTGGCAATATATGACTTTTATCTATGCTCTGTATATTTCTTAATTAGGGTCACAAATTTTGAATGGTGGTCATTTTCACGTTTATGTTTATGTTAAAAGTCACCTTTGGCTCTCTAGAGTTGTTGATAAGCTTTCTAGTGATTTACTACCTTTTTTTTTTTTTTTTTTTTTTTGGTGCTAGGGATCAAACCCAGGCTTGTACATGAAAGATTCACTACTTTTTATAATCTGTGTTTACTGTCTTGAAGTTTTTTGGAAAAAGCTGAATTTTTGAGGTAGATCAGAGAATCCTATATTGTGTGTTTTCTTGTTGCAAAATTTGAAGTTTAGGAAAAAAAATAAATTATAGTTATTGTACATTAAACAACTACTCCTGAAATTTATCTGCAAACTTTTGACAGAGGAGCTTATTGTCAGAGGAATAAGTCCTTCAAGGTCCAGAGGATTAGGAAATTTCATAACATGTGCCAAGAGATCTGGAAATTTCTACTGCCTTTAATTGTTTTACGTTACATGTCACAGGTTATAATCTAGATCCAAAATACCTTCTTATTTCAGTATTTCACATGAGCATAATTCTAAAAAGTATTTGGGGTAAAATTTAAGTCAAAACTCAACTGTGTGTGATATTAACTAATAATACAAATAACACCACCGAGGAGGCACCATCAGTGGCTTCTAGGCAGGATCAGGTTTGACTACACAGAAAATTATAATTGGTGTCTTGCAGGCTAGGACTCTTCCTGGTAGCTGGAAAGTTGTTTGGCATACAGTGTAAGCCATTTCCTGATTTTAGAATGCCATATTGTGAAAGCCGTGCCTATTAAAATTGGCTACTTGGCAAAAGGCAGGGTGAATAGATGGTATAATAATAGACATAAAAAGTGTTGGGGAATGCAGAAGAAAGAGCCATAATTTAACCAGGAGGACTGTGGAAGGCCACCATAGAAGGTGATGTTTGAGGTCGATATCAGTAAGTGGAAAAGGGAGGAAAACTGATTTGGGCTGAGGGCTCAGGCACAGCGACATCATCATGTATGAAGTGTCAGGAGAATTGCGTTTAGGCCTTGAAGCTGAAGTCCAGATGGGTGGAAAGCACTGTAGCAGATGGCGCTGGGAAAAGCAGACTGAGCTCAGGGCAGGGGCAGCCTATAGAGGAGCTTGCACTTGATTCTGTAGGCCCTGGGAAACCATGATGATTTGGGGTAGAAGTGAGGGTTGTCCATTAGGTATAGCATCTAGAGCCCACAAACTTGTTTTAATTTTTATTTCTTTTGAAAACCAAAATAAAATTAGTGAGCGTAACAGTAATGAATTCATTTTTATACCAATGCAGTCATAAAATATGTCTTGTCTTTTTCTTTTTTTTGCTTATTATTATTATTATTATTATTATTAATGGAAGAATGAGCCCACAAAGGCAAAATTGCCTAGGACCCACAAAAGTCATACTGCAGCCATGGGGAACAGAATGTGAATCCTGAAGATAGCTTCAGATTTTTGAAGGATGAACACCCTGTGTCTTGACTGCATCAGATTTATTTGAGGAGTCACTGGCAAGCACAGACTGCTGGGTCCAGGGATTTCGGATTTAGTAGGGAAGGAAAGGGTGCACTGGAAGATAGAGCGTGCACCTAGAAGAACTGGCAAGCGGCAGTTTATTTGATAACCTGAGAGATCAAGAAGGCCCAAGTCAGGGTAGTGCCAGTGGGCCTGGGGAAATAGAGGCAGCCCTGGGAAGCGGTGCTCAGATGAATGGACTGACAACTGGCTGGAAGTGGGATGTGAGGTTTAAGGGGAGTCAGAGACATTTAGCCGGCATGGCAGCAGGAAAGGAAGTAGTTTCTGGTCTTGGCCCAAAGTGGAAAATGTGACCAACTGGTTTTCTGTGCTGCAGGCCCACTGTGAATATGCTTGTGCAAGGGCTGAGTATGCTGTGAGCTTGGCACAGGGTTTCATCAGGCTTTCAGCTTTTTGGTAGGCTGCCCATCAGGCTGTGCAGAAGCCCAGGGGAGTACTTTGGAGGGGGCGAGAGGCAGGAGCCTGGAGGATGAGTAAGGTAATCTGTGGAAACAAAAGAACTCAGCTCTGTGACACTGGGCTGAGGCCAGAATGGTGTAGGGTGGCGGTCTGTCCCTTTGCCCATTCTTATTGGGGGACCACAAGGCTCCGGTTCTATGCTAGGTGGTGGAGGCGCAGGAAGAAAGATCAAGCACCAGAGAACTTGGAAGATGATTACTGAAAGCAGGAATCCTTGATCTCTTTGGAAACAGACAAACACCTGGGAAAAACCCTGGCCCCAGAAATTCCCAAGGACTGCCTTGTACCAACCAGCATTGGGTCACTTGAGCACTGCGGCAAAAATCTTAGCAGGGTGACAGTTACTCACCCTCATTCTTCTCTTAGTTTGTCCCTCTTCTGTCATCTTTCACTCCCTTCTCCCCTTCCTTCCTCTTTGGTCTCTTGCCCTTCATCTTCATCTTTCTCATCCCTCTCCCCTCTTTGTTCTCTTCCCTTTTCCTGTCTGGGTCTCCTCCCTGCTTCCCAGTCAGTGAGTCAGCGCGTTTGGGAGACTTGGAGCCCCATTTCTCAGGAAGGTGTATGGATGACTGAAGTCTTGGGTTGTGTGCATGCATGTAACTTAGCTCCCACACTGCTGCATGTGGCCCAGTAGGTGGGAACATGGGTGTTACTTTTCAGTTTGGGTAATTGCATCTGACCTACCTAAAATTTCACTTGCTGCTTCAATTAGCAAAGTGTTCCACACTGTGACTTGGTGATGGGAGGTTTCATAAGCCTCTATCCCAGAGGCAGCTGTATTTCATTCAGATGAAGGAGAAAATGTTACTAATTTGTATCTAGGGAGTGCAAAATTGTAGCTCACCATTTTTTTCCTCTCTGTCTCTCCTTCCTCACCTCTGCAGGAAAGCAGAATTTTTTCTTCCTCTCTCCTATTGCTGAAGCCTAGATAAATTGCTCTATTTTCAACCATCCCAAGTCCAAATTTGCGGATGCCATTGAGAGAGAAGGTACCAGAGAATTATGAGTTAGAAGCTTCAAATATAAGCTCTGTCTTTGTCATTTACAAGCTGTGACCTTGGACAGGTTATTTAAATGAGAAGAATCATACTGCCTCTGTCTTTCAGGCAAGGTGAAATGTGATAATGAATAGGAAAGCATTTTACACTCCATATGTCTTTGTTCATTCATTTCCTAAGTGACTTCTGACTTCCTACTGTGTGATGGCACTGTTCTAGCACAGGGATATAGCAAAGGATGACACAGAGAAGACCTTGGAACTCAGGAGCTTCCATAACTGTAGGTAAATGGTTCTATGGTATACTGAATGCTACCGAGGCACTGGAATGAGGGGACAATAATTAGGTAGTGGTGGGAAGGGGCACTATTTTAGCGAGGGACCTCAGGAAAACCCTTTCTGAGGAGCTAAGCTTTGAGCTAACACAGAAGAAACTAAAGACAAAGCCGGGGGAAAAATAAGAAGAAGAGCTGGGTGCAGTGTATTTTAGTTACAGCTGTGCTTTGCCTAACAACAAGGATACTGTCTGAGAAGTGCATGCTTAGGCAATTTCATCGTTGTATAAATATCATATGGTGTACTTAACACAAACTAAGACTGCCACAATATCATGAGGTGATATAATCTCATGGGACCACCATCATAGATGGGGTTTGTCGTTAACTAAAACATCACTATATAGCACGTGACGGCACTAGGCGCAGCAAGTGCAAAGACCTGGAGGAGGTGCAAAGCTTGGCAGAAAGGAGAATGTAACCAGTGTCACTGTTGTTTAGCAAATTAAGAGGGAATGACAATAAATGAGGTCCTAGTTGTGTTTTTAAGGGACCATTGTGGATGCTAGGGTTGAGAAAGAATTTGAGGTGGTTTCATAGATGAGGTCAAAAACTGTACTATTTACCATTGAGGGTCAACTTTTTAATTTTCAAGACTTGTTTTAGTTTGACTGGTTTATTTATTTTTAAAATTTTTAATAAAAAATGTTTATTTCTTAGTTTTTTTTTAGGTGGACACAATATCATCATTTTACGTTTATGTGGTGCTGAGGATCGAACCCAGTGCCTTCTGCATGCTAGGCGAGTGCTCTACCACTGCGCCACAACCCCAGCCCCTATTTATTTTTTAAATTTTTTATTGGTGTATTATAGTTATACCTAATTGTAGTATTTGTCATTACATATTCATATGTAAGCATAATGTAACAGTATAATCTGGTCAAAATTTTCCTCAGTAAGACTTTATTTATTTAGAGCAGTTTTAGGTTCACAGTGAAATTGAAAGGAAGACACAGAGCTGCCTTTTCTCATCCTCTGCCTCCACACATGCCTAGACTTCCCCTTTATCAGCATCCACCAACAATGCCCTGTCATATTTAGATCTTACAATGGTCCAGTGAAGTAGTTGGCATGAACAAAATGTTCTAGAAAGGAGAAGCTCTATGAGACCCAAGGAGTTTATGCGAAGCCAAGCCAGCAGTGGAGCCCAGGTCTACTAACATACTGGGGTGTGACAGAAGCTTGCAAAGGCGGAAGGTTGCGATCTTGGGCACCGTATACTTCAGATATATCAACTGCTCTAGGAGCTGACAAGCTGGGGGATAGAACAGGAAAAATTGGTTGTTTACTGTTAGGTTGCCCTTGAAAAGTGTAGCAGGATTACTGTATCTACTGGTCATAAAATCCAGCCATTAAAATCCCCTACTAGGGTAGGAGCCTGGCTTTGTCTCCAAATGTGCCAGGAGAGAACCGTCTCCATTATGCCTCTCACTGGCACACACAGGCTGGGGACTGTCACACACTGTCTTGTTTTGTGAGCATTTGCAGTTGTAACAGATGATTGCTCTATTTCATGTCTTGCTTTGTTTTCAAGCCACTGCATGAAAGCCAGGCCTTTTGTCTCCTAAAAACCAAATCCTCCCAAAAGCCCACTTTAGTTTATAGCAGTGATATATGTTCATGAAAAGAAAACTTAAAACAATTCAGAGTGTGATATAAAAATGAAAGTAAAAACCCATTTCCTTTCTCCCCAGCTTCTAGTCCTACTCTCCAATGTAACTCATATTCTAATGATTTTTGCATTCATTTAGAAATTTTCCCATGCGTATGCAAACATATGCAACCACATGAACAAAGCAGATTCTTGCATACACACACATCCATATGCATGCATTCATAGATAATGTACATGTGTATGTCCTAGAATTGTTTTCCATCTGCTCTTGTATAACAGTTTTTTACTTAACATTGTATCTTGCAAAACTTTCTACATTAGTACCTAAAGATGTACCTTATTTTCTCTAATGACTACTTTCCATGCCACTGTCCTAATTCTTCTATGTATTGTTAGTAAATATATTGGGACATGTGTATTTATTTTTTTTAATTAACACATAATAATTTACTTATTTACAGGGTACGGTGTGTTTCAATACATATATGTAATGTGTGATCAGATCAGTGTAATTGGCATATCAAATATTCAGAATCCTCTTTCTAGCTATTTTGAAATATGCACAAGTATATATTTTGTATATTGTGTATGTGGTCTACCTGTGGGGAACATTCTGAGGTAAGGAATGGCTCAGAAGAAGAACATTTGCAATTCACATTATAGTATAACTTGCTGTAGAACTTGGTACCAACTGTCTTAAGAACCTGGTACCAACTGAAATTTCTAACAATATATGAGATTACCTGTTTTCCTACATCTTTTTTAAAGCTGAGTATTATCTCCAGGCATGGTGGCACACATCTGTATACTAGTGACTCAGGAGGCTGAGGCAGAAGAATTGTAAATTCAAGGCCAGTTTCAGCAATTTAGGGAGACCCTGTTTCAAAATAAAAAAATAAAAAGGGTTGGGGATATAACTAAGTGGTAATGCACCCCTGGGTTCAATACCCAGTATGGAAACAAAACAAAAACTGAGTATTATCAGACTTCTTAATCTATGCAAGTTTCGTAAGTGAGAAATGATAATTGTTTGTTTGACTTGAAACTGTCAATAAATGTTGATATTTCTATGAATTATTTTTGTTGTTAATAGATTTTAATTACTTTTGTTAGGTAAATAATACATATTCAAGGCAAAATAATTTAGAAAATGCAGAAAAACACAGAGGTACAATAAAAATAACTGGCAAACTTGTTTTCCCATGGAAAACCATTGTTGACATTTGGCATGTCCTTTTGTCTTTTATCTAACAGGAAGTAATGAATGAAAACTTCTCTTGTTACAATCTTGTCTCTTCATTAATTGTGGCTACTAGCTTTCTTATGGAATATTTCAATACAGCAGTGGAGAGGAGCCCTGAAATTGGAGTCAGTGGTAGTTCTAGATTTAAGTTTGGATATTGCTTCCTAGCTTTGTGACCCTGGGCAAAACATTTTACCTAAAAAAATGCCTCTGTTATGAAATTGTTAAGAAGATTTAATGGAATGAGATCTAGTGCATTCTCTTACCCTGTGGCAGATGCTTGACAAGTATTGGCTGTATCAAGAGTTTGGAGTGAAATAGGGCAATGTTGAGGACATTTAATTATCCCGAGGTTTCTTCAGGATCTTTTTGCTGTCTTGGGCTCTGAACCTTTTCTTGGTTATATTCATCCTGGGGTTCTTCCTGAGCATGAAGGCAGTGCACAAACGTGGGGAGTCCTCTTAACTGTGCAGGATGCTTGGGGTGAAGCAGCCAACAAGCAGTTGACTTAGTTTCTGAGTAATAATGCTTGTTCCATTATGGCATGATCTGTATACCTCAGTTTAAAGATAATTTTGAGGGATGGAGGATAAAGTCAGAAACTTTCTAAGGATGAAAGGAAATTGGCGTGTATGTTCTAAGTGGGACTAAGCATTACTTGTTTTCTTTTTTAAAAAAATTCTTCTCGTGTTTCTACAAAACCTAGGTCATGTAAGGCAGTAGTTGTCAATGAAGGGGCTATTTTTGCTCCTTCTCCTGGGAACAGTTGGCAATGTCTGAAAACATTTTTGATTGTTACATTAGTGGGAGGAGTTACTGGCATCTCTGGGGTGGAAGCTAGTGTGTTGCCAAACATCCTATAAAGCATAGCATAGCTCCCCATAACAAGGAATAATCTGGCCCAAAATGTTAGCAGCACTGAGGTTGAGAATCCCTGATAGAGGGAATATACTGATTATGAGTTGAAGATGGCAAATCTGGTGAAGTGTATGTTCATGGACCCATCAAGCTCAAGGTATGGGTTGGTACCAGAAATTAAACCACACCCAAAAGGAGTTTTTTGCAAGTTGCAAGAAGGCCCTTTGCTTCTCAGGGAGCTGGTATGGAACAGGCCTAAATTTTAAAATGGCTGTCTTTGGCTTGGATTATCACCTGCAGGCAGCTGAGGTACTTGGTTCAAGCTTGTGTCTTGGTTTCCATGGGATCCATTCAAACTTTTATTCACTCAGCAAACACTGTTAAAAAGAGAAGCCCAAGTTCACTGCTATGGGAAATAAAAAAGGAAAAACAAAGCGAAAGTATCTGTCCTAAAGGAGCTTAGAAGACACTATTGTGGTTAAGAATTCAGATGTGGCTCTGTGTTACCTGGGCTTGAAGTCTGACTTTGATGCTTCTGTTTTTATTTTACATAAATATATTTTTGGTGCTGGGGATGGAACTATTGCGAGGCGGCCAGAACCTCGCTAGGATAATTTTTCCTGCTCAGGAAGAGATAAGACACCTGAAAAAATAAAGTCTGAAATAGCGAAGAAAAGAAAGGCAAAGTTAGAAAAATAGTTTCAAATGCAGAGTGCCTGATACATCCAGCCCACACAGGAGCTGGAGTTGAACAGTTGAAAAACATCTCTGATTGTTTATTGAAGGGAGAGCATCAAAGGCAGGGATAAGGTTTCAGGGGTGGAGTCTTGCTTCCTGATGTCTTGCAGTCGACAGGTTGACTGGCATCTTGGTAGGCCCCACCAATCTCTGAAAGGCTGTGTGGCTAAATAGCAGGTCACCCCATTTCCAGAGCTGTGTGGAACCTGGCAGAGCTGAATAGAAATTCACATGTATCTGGGCAATCTTACCAGCAAGATTGCCACTGGAAGTTCCCAGATACAAGATTTTTCTATTCACTAGCTGCAATGCTGGTTTGGTCCACACATAGTCCATGGATGGGACATGAAACACAGGGCCTCAAACATGCTAAGCAAGTGCTACCACCCAAGTACACCCCCCAGTCAGACACTTCTAAATTTATGTGATTCATTTTAGGATGGGGTTAAAAACATCTCTGTCATATGATTTTTTTTTAAAAAATTATTTTTTAGTTGTAGTTGGACACAATATCTTTATTTTATTTATTTTTTATGTGGTGCTGAGGATCAAACCCAGGGCCTTACACATGCTAGGCGAGTGCTCTACCACTGAGTACAACCCCGCTCTGTTATATGATTTTAAATTTTTTTTTTTATATTTGTAGATGGACAGCATGCCTTTATTTTATTTGTATATTTTTAATGTGGTTCTGAGGATCCAACCCAGTGCCTCCCATGTGCAAGGCAAGTGCTGTGCCCCTGAGCTACAGCCTCAGCCCTGTCATAGGATTTTTGATGGTTCAAAAGTTGACAAGCTTAGAGTGTTTAGTACAATGTCTACTCAAAGAAATTTCAGTTGTTTTCATAGCAAAACAATTTTAAAATGAGATTTCAGTTTTTTGTTATTTGTGCTACTCCTGCTATGGAATCTGGGGATGGTATGTATTTTCTAATTCAGAGTTTTCAAATTTGATTAGTACTAGGTTGCTTTTCTCAAAAAACGTTGGCAAAGAGAGGAACAGCTAACGTACTTGTGCCAAGATGTGATGCTCTGTGAGGGAGTTCTGAGAAGGCAGAGGCAGACCTTCTGGCTTAGATTACTTGAGCCTGGTCTTGAAGGCCAAAGAGGATTTCAGCATTCGCATAAAGTTGGAAAGAGTGTTTTTAGAGGAAGAAATAGAATGATAAAGAGATGGAGGAAAGAGCATTGAATCTTTACCCATGTTGTAATAAAATACCTTTGGTTGTAAGAAATAGCCTGTTTTCAAATATCTTCCTTAAAACCAAAGGCACTGTTATAAAGTCTCAGAGTAAGTTCTGGGTCCTGGGAAAGAAGGCAAGACGCGGCCTCACATGAACCTGGAAGTCCAGCTTGGGAGCCTCCTGGGCTGCCATCTCTCTCCAGTGCTTCACGGTTCTTGTTTTCCCTTCCCTGCACATTTGTTTTGCTCTTTGTCCTCTCTCTGCTGACCAGCTTTCCTGTCTTCTCTGTGTACACGGCTTCCTCAAAGGTCCCAAGTTCACGTGTGACTATCTCAAGCAACAAATCCTCATCGATCTTCTCTATTTCTGAATCCCAAACTCTAAGTTCCAGGAGGAAGGAATCCAGTTGTGGTATAGGTGTTCTTTATACACTTCATGTCACCCTATAACTGAAGTCAGAGCAGGGGGTGTGAGGAGCCCTTCTCGTGGAGTCAGCATGGTTAGCAAATTCCTCCTCAAAGATGAAAAAGGAACAAAACTGCCCCTCAAGTGGATCCTTTGCTCACATGTATGTAACTAAAGTATGAGGCAAACACAATGGGCAGGAAGGAAGTAGGTTGATGAAGACTTCCCTTTAGTGGGACACCAGCCCTGGCCTTGCAGTGTAGGCAAGATGGGATGAGGGAGGACATCTCAGGCTAGAGGCTGGGAAGAACAGAATGTGTAACAGCAAGCAGTTCAGTAAGTACATATGTGCTGGCACTTCATTCATTCAGATGACAAATATTTATCGAGGGCCTTGTATGGAGGACTGTATGTTTATGGATGAAGAAATAAAATTAGAATAGTTAATTGCTTTCCCAAGGTTATGGAACATGGGAATATGAACCGTGACTTTCATGTTTCAAGGTCTTCAAATTTTTCCCCTCTATTATTTCCTTCATTCATGTCTTTTCTAGTAGATTCTACAAGGTCAAAAATGACCTACAGAAAGGTTGCTTGCTCATGCTTTTTTTTTTTTTCTTTCTAAATAGAGAATTTTTGAAATCGTTCATTGTCTTTACTTCCTAGAGTGAGAATAGGCATTTAGTATCTATAACTCTAAGATGAGTTATGTGTAGGTGTATGTTTGTTTGTTTTAGAGGAAGCATTTAGTCAGATGATTTTAAAGATCTGTTCTAACTCTTAACATTTTGAATTTGCACTTGTTCTTTCATTTCAGAAATGCTGGTAACCAGTTAGATTTAATTTATTCCAGAATTATTTCTCATAGGAAAAATTTTAGAGAAGTCTAAAATGTCCTCAAATAGTTTGGTTCAGAAAATTATGATGTGTTGCTAGACTATTGTTTTTAAATGGCTGTTAAAAATAATTTAAGGAGGGCTGGGGTTGTGGCTCGATGGTAGAATGCTCACCTAGCATGCATAAAGCACTGGGTTCAATCCTCAGCACCACATAAATGTAAAATGAATATATTGTGTCCACCTGAAACTCAAGAATAAATATCAAAATATAATACAGTGGGAATATCTTCAAAATATAAACTTAGTGGGATAAATAAGAAACAAGTTATGTACATTAAATCAAACAACAGATACATACACACATAAAAATCATTGTAAAGGTACATACCAGTCCAAAATGAAGTAACTAGATCAAAATATTACAAAAGAATCTTTAGGTAGTAGACTGCCAGTAATTAAAACAATTTTTTAATATTGAGGATATAGCTTAGTGGTAGAATGCTTCCTTACTATGTGCAAGACCCTGGGTTCAATCCCTAGCACCAAAAAAAAAAAAAAAAAAAAAAAGAAAGAAAGAAAAAACAATAGGTGTTTTGTTAAATTTTCAACAGTGAATTTGTATTTCACAATTACAATTTTATGTAACTATATTTTTTCCTAAAGCTACTTTTATAACTGAGATTTTTTAAAAAATAATTATAGACTCACTTATAGTTGTGAACAATTGCTCATTTCTCCTGGTGGTACTATTTTGCAAAACTGTAGTGTAATATCACATCCAGGATATTCACATTGATTAATTCCTCCTCAAACTCCCCTAGTTTTACTTCTTCAAGTGAGTGTCTGTGATACCTATTTTATCACCTCTGAGGATTCTGAAAGGCACCACTGCAATCAAGAAACCGAACAATTCCAAAATCACAAGGAATCTTCATATTGACTTTATAACTACATACTCACTTACCATCATTCTTGAAAGAAAAGAATAGGATCTTAACCTCAATGTGTAGGGAATTTATTTTGGTTTTTCATCTGAAGGCAAAATTTTAGAACCTTAAGGACATAGACGTCTTTGTAGTCACCCAGAATGTGAGCATTTTAAAGGAGAATTGGAAAGGATTCTATGACTTCATCAACTTGAGCTCTTTCTACTCTTAATCCCCAGATGCTTCTGCCTTCACAGTGCAGGTCTGGAGTTAGGTGTTTTCCCTGGAAACGCTAATCCTCTCAGTCTGTGTCTGGTGCTGCTTCTCTGGCTCTGCTTATACTCTGTATTTTCCCTATCGTGGCACTTTTCTTGTTTTGTAATGGTCTATAGATTATCAGTAAATTCTAGGTGAGTGACTGGCATCTGGATGAGAGCCGTTTCCCAGTTTCTGAGAAGCCTGCAGCTGCCAGCTCTCCTTCATCTCCCACCCTTTGTGTTTCTTTTGATCCTGCCTGCATTTCAAGCCCAGCATTTATGTGGCAGGCCCTCACTTATTTTGGCTGTGCAACTACTTGTCCAGTCCATAAATTCCAGCCCTCTACCTGCTGGTGCTTCCACCAGGGTGACTAATATCTTCTGAGCTTATCACGTATTTCTCTTTTCTTCTTCTATTTATAAAGGCAATAAGGCAATGATGAATACTATATGTAGCTATGAGCCCAGCACTGTGCTGTGTTCTTTACATGTATTATCTTTTTAGATAAAGTATCTTCAGGTTATGTTTTATTATCCTTATGTTTAAAATGAGAAAGCTCAGGCTCTAAAAGAAAAATGGAAGAAAATAAAAAAGGGTGAAGAGCTTGGTTAGGATCATGCATCTGGGTAAGTGCAGAGCAAGATTCTAATCTTCTAATCTAGGATTGTCTATTACAAAGCCCATTTTTCTGACTAGTCTGTAAGAAGGATCTGAGCCTCTAAGGAACTATTTTAACTCATGGTTCTTCTAAGTCTCAGCTCTGTCTCTAGGAACCTGTATCCAGGTTCTAGCCCCTTGAACCCCTCAGTGAGGCAGCTCTGGACTTTGGAAGACAGCCATTCTATGACTACACCAGAAAAATTGTCTTTTGATGTTCAGTGGAAATCTTCACTTTTATTTAGTGAAATATCTACATGAGTTGTAGTTTGGGCCTTGGGCATAACATAAGTTCCTCTGAATCTGTGGATCCTGCATGGTACAGCTAAAAGGGATTTTTCTGCTTTTACCTATTTATTTTACAGATGAGGAGATGTGAGTGCAAGGAGAGGAGCCCTGTTCAACTTACCATCCTTGAGTTACTTGAAATGTTATCTTGTCATTCTGGCTTACCTTTCTCTTTCTAGCTCTTCCAGTCTTTCCTCTTGAGATGGGTTTTTTTGACCTTTCTTTGCCCCAGTCATTCCCCTTATGGTCAGCCTCCAGCTGGCCTGTGTCCCTCTTGTTTTTGGAACTGACTTCAATATTCCAAATTTGGGTTGATTGCCTGGAGTCCTACAGTTTAATTCTGCAAATCATTATGAGACCCTGCTATAGGCCAGGGACATATTGTAACCCAGTCACCTTTTGCTTATTTCCATCCCCTCTCCACACTGTGTTTACGATACTATGGTTTTTTGTACATGTAACAAAAGACATTAGAACTATAGCGTTAACCAGATGAAAGCTTGTTTGCTCATCTGGGACAGATGCTCCACCCTATGAAGTAGCAAGGCTTCCAAGTGGCCTCTCTCTTGCTGCTTTTTGATCCTTGGATGTTACTTTCTTTATCAAGAGGGCCAACCTGTGCAGTTTTTTTCCTAGCCAATGTGAAGGCACAACTGATGGGTGCCTCCTCTTTTCTCAAGAAACAGCCTGAAAGTTGAACTCTTCTTAAACACACACACACACACACACACACACACACACACACACACGTCCCATTGGTCAGAATTTAATCTCATGATCGCACCTACCTGAAGGGAATCTGGGAAATGTAGTCTTTTATTGTAGGAGGCTGTGTGTCAACTAAAATATTCCTAAGAAAAGGGGATGGTGGTTTTTGATTGGCAAATATCAGTCTTTTCCATACCCTGCCTTTTTCAGCTCCAGGAAAGCAGGCCCTGGTTGTTACTCTATGACCATTGGCTTCCCCAGCTTATGAAGTACCATTTCTAGGAAAGATGGCAAAATATGATCTTCTAGAAATTCTCAGAATTCCATGAGGGTCTGAAATTCAAAATCTTTGGTGAGGAGATCACAATGGTAAAATGTATTGGGGGCTACTGTTTTATTTGCTGGGATTATTTAATATTTAAGATGCATTATCTTATTTAAGTCAGAGGAATCTTGGTGGGGGGCATGTATTATGATTAATTCCCAATTTACAGATCAAATTTTCCAGAGAGATGAAGTCATCTCCCAAGGTCACACAGCAGATGCAGGATGAAACAGCTACGTATTTATCTAAGTACACTGGGACCTGAGGTCATTGCCCACTTGCTTTGATAACAGATAAATCAGAGTTGCTCATTAACACTTCATAAAGCCCTCTCATGTGCCTCCATAATAATTAGAAACTTCCAATTATAACCTGAGCAGGAAGTGTTGTTTTAAATAGGTCGTAAGCCCAAGTTGAAGGGACAGGACTTACATCCTGTTTGCTGAGTGTGAGCTCAGGTCAGACAAAATAGTTGGTGACCAAATTAAAAAAAGGCCCTTGTCCCTGTGCTCTATCTATCAGTAGTGCTTCTCTGGGTATTTTCTTTTACGTGAGGAAACTGAGGCACCGACATAGGCATTGACCTCTGCCTAGCAGAGTTACGTGTGGTAGAGTTAGGATTTGGCTCCACATTGGTCTGATGTCAAGCTGGAAATCTTAATTAGCGTGGTGTCTCATGTTCATTACCCTGGTGGGGTGCGCTTCTATTTCCTCCTGTTTGGGATTTCCCCAGCATGTCCGGCAACTGGTGCCCAGCCTGTTTGCTGGTCTTGCTGCACCTGGTTAGAGATTATAGGCTCTAATTGTTCACTGACTTTTTTAGACTCTTATTTGCTGATAGCCTTGCTTAAAAATTTTTTTTTCTTATAGTATGGAGGGTGGATTATGCATACAAATCATAACAATGGGGTACTGTATGAAGAAAACATGTCTCTATGGTAAACTTGTTTTCCCAACTCAAATCAGGATATGTGGACCACTTGAGAGGCACTGGACTCGTAGATATTTTAGAATTATCTGGGGAGCTGTGGGTGGTAGTGGGGAAGCTACCCTTTCTGAACGGGTAATATTTATCGTGGGATCTACTGGACAATAAGAAGAAATCAGTCATGCAAAGAGCCAGAAAGCAGCTCTTAGAAGAAGGAACAGCAAAAACAAATGCTCTGGGTGGGGAAATGAAAGACAGATTAGGAATTGAACTAGTATCGTGTTTGAGTCTTACATGTTTTAGAGTTTGTTTGTTATAGGAGGGGAGACAGAAGCTCATTGTCAGCAATAACCTCTACCCTCATGAATCAATGGCTATTTTTGGACAAGCTTCAATGAAGCTAGGAGTAAGTGCCTTCATGCTTGTCAGATTCTACTTTGCTTGTACATCTTTGGAAGAGCGATAAACAGCATCCTTGATGAAGTGCTGTTGTCTTTCACTTCATTAAATTCACCTTTGGATGTGGTTAAATCAACAGAGTTCTTTTGGGATTTCCCGGGGTCTTTGGATATAAGAAAGCAGTGAAGTTTTTGATATTAGCAATGCTTTATAAAATTATTTACATCATTTTTTCCTCTCAAAATCCCTTTCAAGCATTTAATGGGTTGGAAGTTAGATTGTTACATCAGAATCACAACTTAGAATTTATAGAAAATTGGAGGGTGCTCAAAGGGTGTTCTGTTGACTGAGGAGTTGGGCTGTTCTGAAAACAATGGCAGATTCTTTTATTTACAGTGGCCACAGCCTCACAGATGTGCATCAGCTGGCTATAGTCCATCAATAACTAAGCAGATTTGTACATTGTTCCAATTTGGGCACTTGCGTTCTTACTCTAATGTTAATTCAGCTGTTCATATTAAGAATTTTAACATAGCAAGGAGTTCTTTTTAAAAAGCCAACAAAAAGAACACAAGTTCAACAATTAATTGTGGGAATCTGAAAGTACATTCTGGACTTGTTACTTGTCCAGGCTCAGCAGAGATCCTTTTGATGTACCCTCGATTACAATAGAAATAACAGCTTGGTGAAATAAGCAGACTCTTAAGGTAGAGAACTGAAGCCCTGTGAAGAGCCTTATCTTCTAAATGTATTGTGCTTTGCCATTGGCCATGAATAAAAACCATCAGTACCTTATTTTCCGTTTATAAAGCGCTTCCACAGACTTTGTTCTGCTTCATTTTTACAGCTGCTTTCTGAGCTGGGGATAGTTATCTTCATTTTATGGCTGAGGATACTGAGGCTCAAAAGCATTAAGTCACAACATAACAAGCAGGAGACAGAACCAGCATTCCCATCTGGTTATTGTGCAAGTAGTTGGAACACCCGAAAGACATAGTAGCTTAAAAAGTGTCAGGGCCATCATTAGAAAAACAACTTAGGATTGTTTTCTCCATGGGTATTGTCTTAAACTTTTGAGAAAATAACTGTAAATTATGCTCCATCCTAACCTTAATAGTGCTTTTCATAATGCCCTTGGCACTATTTGGTTAGTTTCCCCAAATTTTAGTGTTTATA
The DNA here is from genome assembly GCF_047511675.1 of Marmota flaviventris. Taxonomy (NCBI): domain Eukaryota; kingdom Metazoa; phylum Chordata; class Mammalia; order Rodentia; family Sciuridae; genus Marmota; species Marmota flaviventris. The sequence goes on from NC_092507.1 coordinate 53,495,920, forward strand.
TTGTCTTGTGTTTAATTATATCATGTTGAAGGTAGAACCTAGAAAACCATTATTACAGATTGTTTGCATGACATTTTTTAAAATAGGAAGCATAGACATGAATAGAAATAAATATAATTATGCAAAGTAACTGAGGTTTCAGCCAGGTCGGTATCTGTTTTATCTATTATAAGAAGTGCTAAAGATAAATTATGAATCTCTTGGACTAAATACTTGAGAAAAAGATGGCAATTTTATTGTTAGGTTAATGTACGCATCTCTGTTTTGGAGAGAGCAATAACAAAACTGTGTCAAAGGAAAAGGGAGACTCAGATGAGATTATACTTGGAATATTTTCTAGGCAGACATGAAAACTGAAAATATAAGATGTAACCCCATGTGACAGAAGAATTAGGAGAATGCAGACTACAAAACCCCTAAGCTGGGCAGTCTCTCTCAGGGTGGTGAATCGTGAGGTCTTTGAGAAAGGTGTTTCCCGGGGTGGTGCATACAACATGCAGAATTGCTGCTGGAGAAGAGACAGCATAAATACTCTTTTTGTGTTGTTAGAACAACTCAGCAAAATAAAATTCGGGTTTATTGTTGGGCAACATTATTTCACACATACATCAAACAGGCCAAAAAAATAAGCAGCAACTTCATAGACAAACAAAGGAAAAAAAAAAGAAACCTTTTTATCTTTGGTCTTTTTAACCGTCTCATACAAACCAACTACTTATAGTACAGCTAAAGCACATACACACAAAAAGTTACTGGAATGCTTGGAATAAGATTTTTTTTGTCTTTGTTTTTGCCTTTTTTTTTTTTTACAAGTTTTTTTTTTTTTTCTTCTTTGAGATTATAATTAACATGGTCACACCACAAGTAAAGTCAGAAGTAGGAGAGAAAACGCTCCAAAGCCTGGTTTGGTCATCTGAGATCATTAAAAATGGCTGACCACTAACAATATAAAAAATACAAACAATTTTTCCTTTTTTAAAGTACTTAAAAAAAAAAAAGCAGGGCCTTGGAAGTTTTGTTCTTTTTTCCTCCCCTGTTGCAAATTCACGTTGTGGTTTGGTTGGGTGGTGAAGAGCGCGTGTCACTGCAGGTGGCACTGCCCGCGGTGGGCCGGTGGGCGGGACAGGCCTCTCTACTGGAAGGTGACCACGTTTAGATTCTGAGGTGGGAAGTGGAGGGTGAATAGGTCACGGTGGCCTTTTATTTTTAGTTTAACTTTTCCTTTTTTTGCTGTCTAGTCATCCTCATCGGTCTTCTGCTTCTTGGTATCAACATCATCGTCCCGGTCATCTTCAGCTGCCCGATTGCCCATAGCTGCCTCAGCCTCCTCATCTTCATCTCCATCCTCTTCCTCGCCATCACCTTCCTCCTCCTCCTCCTCCTCTTTCTCACCACCTTCTTCCTCTTCTTCATCCACCTCATTGTCAGCCTCCTGTTCCCCACTTTCCTCATTAGCATTCCTATTAGCAGGGGCGCCTCTTCCATTCTCTGCCTCCTCCACAACTTCCTTCTTCTCCTTTAAATCCTTGGAGGGGATCTAGGAGCTAGTGTCCACACTGCGTTGGACACTGTGGGGCACTTCGGTGATCCCATGCAGCAGGTTAAAAAGGAAACTAGGTTGCAGGGACTCTGGTGATAAAGCTGCCGGAGTCCGCAGTGGAGATGGTTGCGCAGAGTGGGAAGCAGCCAGTGGGCTAAATACTCTTTTTATAGAAGCATTTTTTTTGGTGTTTATAGTTATACATTACAGTAGGGTGTATTTTGACATATTATACGTACAGGGAGTGCAGCCCATTCCAATTTTCACCCCATTCTTGTGGTTGTACACGATGTGGAGTTACATTGGTTGTATAGTCATATATGAGCATAGAAAAGTTATGTCTGATTCATTCTGCTGTCTTTCCTATTCTCATCCCCCTCCAATCCCTTCATTCCCTTTTGCTAAACCAATGAACTTTTTTTCTATATTTTCCTTCCCTACCCTCCCTTGTTATGGGTTGGCATTCACATATCAAAGAGAACATTCAGGCTTTGGGTTTTGGGATTGGCTTATTTCACTTAGCGTGATATTCTATAGTTCCATCCATTTCCCGGCAAATGCCATAATTTCATTCTTCTCTATGGCTGAGTAATATTCTATTGTGTATATATACTACATTTTCTTTATCCATTTATCAGTTGAAGGGCATCTAGGTTGGTTCTAACTTGGCTCTTATGAGTTGAGCTGCTATAAACATTGATGTTTCTGCATCACTGTAATATGCTGATTTTAAGTCCTCTGGGTATAAAGAATTGGGATAGCTGAGTCATTCCATTCCAAGTATTCTAAGAAATCTCTATACCACTTTTCAGAATGGTTGCACCAATTTGCAGTCCCACCAGCAATGTATGAGTAAACTTCCCCCTACATCCTTGCCAATATTTATTGTTACTTGTATTCTTTTTTAATATTTATTTTTTAGTTGTAGTTTATTTATTATTTATATATTTATTATTGTATTTATTTATTTTTATGTGGTGCTGAGGATCCAACTCAGGGCCTCACACATGCTAGGCAAGTGCTCTACCACTGAGCCGCAACTCCAGCCCCTACTTGTATTCTTGATAATTGCCCGGAGTGACTTTGAAAATCGATACTCCAATAAAATAGAAAATCATGACGACATTGACAAATTCCTAGAGACATATGACCTAACCAAATTGAAATGGGAAGACATAGAAAATTTAAACAGATCAATTTCGAGCAATAAAATTGAAGATGCTTTCAAAAGCCCACAAAGAAAAGCCCAGGACCGGATGGATTCTCAGCCACGTTCTACCAGACCTTCAAAGAACTTACACCAATACTCCTCAGATTATTCCATAAAATAGAAAAAGGAGGGAACCCTTCCAAACTCATTCTATGAAGCTACTATCACCCTGATACCCAAACTGGACAAAGACACATCAAGGAAAGAAACTTCAGACCAGTATCCCTCATGAACATAGATGCAAAAATTCTTAATAAAATCCTGGCAAATTGTGTACCAAAACATATTAAAAATATAGTGCACCATGATCAAGTGGGTGATGTAAGTTTGGTTGAACGTATGGAAATCAATAAATGTGATTCATTATATCAATAGACTTAAAGACAAGAATCATGATCATCTCAATAGATGCAGAAAAAGCATTTGACAGAATTCAACATCCGTTCATGTTCAAAACACTAGAAAAACTAGGGATGGTAGGAACATACCTCAACATTGTAAAAGCTGTCTATGCTAAACCCAAGGCCAACGTCATTCTAAATGGGGAAAAATTGAAAACATTCCCTCTAGAAACTGGAACAAGACAGGGATGCCCTCTTTCACCACTTCCATTTAACATAGGCCTTGAAACCCTAGCCAGAGCAATCAGACAGAAGAAAGAAATTAAAAGGATAAGAATAGGAAAAGAAGAGCAAAAATACTCTTGGCACAGCTAACGATGCCTAGGAAAGGGGTGAGCACTTCCAGGAGAAGGGAGAGCATGGGCTGTTGGGAGGATCGCAAGTCCTTTCCTCGGACTGGAGCTAGGGGCTGGTGGATGGAAGGGCCCCTGAACTTTTTTAAAACAGTAGATTCTAGTTCACATTTCAACAGTAGCCCGCTGGAGATGATTAAAGGCGTCCAGAGCTGGGGCTGGGGGTCAGCAGGACATTTAGGAGGCTATAGATAGAAATGGCCAGATCTAGGGTTCTGGCTGGTGGTGGGCACATAAAAAGGTGAGCTGGATTTCATTTAATTTTATTTTATTTTTGCCTATGGGAACAGGGCTGGGGGTGAGGGAGGGAATAAGGCCACTCAGTTTTCTCTGTATCCACCCAGTACCCAGGAGCTGCCCATGCCAAACAGTCACGTCTCCACCAGGGCCTAGTGGCCAGTCAACCAGAGAGGTTTTCAGTTCTTGAACAGTTTCTTTCCTAATCATCACTCCCAGCCCAAGTTGCTAATGCCTATGGGGCTTCTCTATTCACAGAACCTGTGGAGAAATTATTGCCTTTTTTGGTGTATGTCCACACTTTTCATGCAGAGTTGATTTATTCATTTATTTTAAATATATATCTGTATATACATATATTTACTTATTTTTAGTTGTAGATGGGCACAACACCTTCATTTTATTTATTTATTTATTTATCTATCTATTTATTTATTTATTTTTATGTGGTGCTGAGGATGGAGCCCAGTGCTTCATACATGTGACGCAAAGGCTCTGCCACTAAGACACAACCTCAGCCCCAGAGCTGATTTATTTTAACATAGGAGGAAAGACCTGTCTTCAGGCCAACCAGGGGTGTGGTGTTCAGGAGGTTAATTAGAAGTGAGAAACCTTCTCGTATATGTGGAATAAAAGCATCTAAGTAGCATGCCCTTCTTTCACTATAATAATGGTTGTGATAAGAATGACTAGAACTAAAATTTGAAGGTCTAGTCTATATAGCTTGAGACTTCCTATCACCTAGAAGACAAAATTCATGTTTTCTTAAAGGCATTCTATAACATGGTCTTGCCTACCCAGCCATCCTTTGCTCACTGCTCTGTACACAGTATTGCTAATCAGTTTATAGTCCTGAATATATGGTCAAAATTAACAATATTTGGTTGGGCACAGTGGGACACACCTGTAATCCCAGCTACCTGGGAGGTTGAGGCAGGAGGATTCCAAGTTTGAGGTTAACCTGGGCAACTTAGTGAGACGCTGTCTTAAAATAAAAAAAAATGAGGGGCTGGGGTTGTAGCTCAGTGGTAGAGTGATCGCCTAGCAAGTGTGAGGCCCTGGGTTCGATCCTCAGCACAACATAAAGATAAATAAATAAAATAAAGGTATTGTATTCATCTACAACTATAAAAAATAATTTAAAAAAGGACTGGGGTTGTAGCTCAGTGGTTGAACACCCTCATCCCCAGTACCACCACCACCTCAAAAACAAAATCTAAACTACAACAAAACCTACAGTGTTTATTGAGCCAGACACTCTGGGAGATATTGGCCAAATGAAACTATTCTTTTATGGAATTTCTTTTCTAGTATGTGGAGATAGTGGGAGAGCAGAGTAAATATAGTCTCATCAAGGAAAATAAGCTATTATGAGGAGAATGGGAATGGTTGATTTGAAAAGCCCGTGGAAGAAATATTTAGGTAGAGACCTGTAGGGAGTGAGGAAGCAAGCTCATGTGGACATGTAGATGATAAGTTGTGCAAGTGTAAGTACAAAGGTCCTGAGGCAAGTGCATATTGAATAGAGGGTAGTGTGACTGCAACAAAGAGAGGGAATGAGGTGAAGGAGACAGGGCCAGAGAGTCATAAGGAGGCCAAGTCCTATAATGCCTCAGAGACATTAAGAATTTTTATTCTAAGTGAGATGGGAAATCATTTGACGATTTAACAGCAGACTAACATGATTTGCCCTATTTATTATAAGATCACTTTCTTTTCTGTCTATTAACCAGACCTAAGAGAGAAAGGGGTGGAGGCAGAGACATCTAGTTAAGAGCCTGCTGCAATAATTCACGTATGAGAAATGATTGTGGCTGAGATCAGGTTGGGAGGACCATCAGTAGGGAGGAAAAGTGGATAGTATCTACATAAGAGTGTGTGTAAATAAATATATACATTGTACTTAATGTCATGCTTATTAAGCAAGCACTCTATCACAGAGTGATATACCCAGCCTTCTAAGTTAAAATATGCATTAAATAGGAAGGAGAAATACACTAGAAACAGAAATCCGTGACCCTGTTATTCAGCTCTTACAAGTGTCACCTCATGACTCGTCTCCTATGTTCTGCACCTGTGCCTGCCCCTCTAGATTATCGTGAAGTAGAGCCCAGTCATAACATAATTTCACCCTTAAATATTTCAATATGTCTCTAAAATATGAGGGCTTATTTTAAAAACATCACCACAGTATCCTCATCCTGTTTAAAGTATCAATTGTTCTTAATATCATCCAATATCTGTCTGCTTAAAATTTTCCAATTCTTAAGAGTAGGAGTCTTATCTTTTCCTTTTTAGAGTTTGCCTGAGCCAAGATCCAAATAATACATTGAAGTTGATTGACATGTCTCTAAGTCTTTTAATATTTTTAAAGTTTTCATTCCCTCTTTGTCCTCTTGCAATCTATGTTTGTACTATAGATTTTCCTGAAGTTTGGATTTTGCTAATTGCATCCTATGGTAGCATTTAATCTATGTGTTCCTGGTAGTTAGATTTAGACTTGATCAGATTTTTTTTGGATTAGATTATTTTTGCAAAACTGTCTCATACATATACAATGTATGGTTGTTACTATTTTTGTGATTGTTGCCTAGTTCCACTATTTTATTAGAGCTTGCAAACAGTAAGTTCTATCATTTCCTTCTTTGTTAGCTGCAATACTTCTAGGAGGAAAAAATTTCCCTCATCAGATATTTGGCTACCTTCAAATATAGTTTATAAAGTAGAGGCAAGAAAAAGGCTTGAATTTTTTTCCTACCAGTTTTTTTTTTTTTAAAGGGATGGGGAGTTCTCAAGCCTTCACCAGGTGACTAATGAACTTTCTCTCTCTCATATTTTAAACATCAATTTATTTTTTGACCTACTCTAATTATTTTTACTGCAGCTCAAATGGACCCATCTTTGGCTTGTGGGAGCCTCTTCCATTTGTTATCCTTTTTTTTTTTTTGATAGTAGTGGGGATTGAACTCAGGGGTGCTCCACCACTAAGCCATTTTCCCAGCCCTTCTTATTTTTTATTTTGAGACAGGATCTCACTAAATTCCAAGGCGGGCTTTGAACTTGCAACCTTCCTGCCTCAACCTCACAAGCCACAACCATCTTGCCTTCTAAGAGCTTATGGAAAATATGCTTATATTTAAAGGCTAAAAGAAGGGCAACTGGACAGTGGTCAGTCATCAGGTGGTCACTTGAGATTAATTCCAAGTGCAGAGAAGGAGGATAGAAGGAATTTGCAGCTGGCCAACCTATTATGTAATAGCCATGACCAGGGTTTCCAGGGCAGAAACAGAAGCAAACCATGATGGAGATTTGAATGCTTTGTTCTGCAGATGATGTCACCCTCAGTGGCAGCTAAAACTACAACTCCATGTTCAGTTTGGTGGGGCTTCTACCAGTGCATGGCTTGTGGTAAATTGCATGGATCAAAATTGGACATTCACAGTACAGTCTGTGAATCATGGGGTCAGCCAGTATTGGTGGGACTATAGAGAGCAGGAAAATCCACCACTTACTTTACAGAGGAAGAGACTTTTCCTGGAGATGGAAAGCCATTTGCTTAAGAGCACACATGTATATGGAATGTGCAACTCCATGGGTTACCCTCATGGTTCAGATAATGTGGATTCTCAAATGCCTGGATTTGTGGCTGGGAGGGAGTAGACTTGGAATTTGGAGGTGTGCTGGTAGGACGGCTGATGGCTGCTCTTTCCACTGCCCCCATGGTCCTCGGTGAGTCCAGGCTCCCACTCTTATCAGAACAGAATCAGTGACAGCTGAAGAAAGAGCTGGGCACCCCCAGGATGAGCCATTTCTGCTATTTGACTCATACTGGGCAAGGGCTTCCTTGGGTCCTTGCAGAACTACAGCCATCCATACAGTATTGACGACTGCAGTGAGAACTCAGCTCTCTGTCAAACAAGAAAGATGATGAATGCAACAGTAAAAGGGCAGGGGATTTAGAGCCAGACAGACCTGGATCATTTTCTGATCCTGTTGTTTGTTAGATATGTGACCTTTATCTAACTATTTAACTTTGCTGAGCCTCAATTTCCTCCTCTGTGGAATGGGTGTGAGAATATCCACCATAGCAGTTGTTGTGAGAATTAAATGTGATAACTTATATTCAAGCAATTGGCCTATAAAAGTTCTCAGCAAATGAAGCCCCTCTGTAGCCCTTCCCCCACCCCACCTGACTCCATTTAGGGCCTTGGTAAGGTCGTATGGCATAGGGCTGTGACTTTGTTATTACACTTCCCTATTCATCAGAAACAGACTTTGGATCACACCCTCAGAGATTATGATTCAGAAAAAAAGTCTAGAAATCTGTATTATTCAGTCGGCACACAGGCTGTCTGATGTAGTATCCTGGGTGCATCAGACAAAGGCTATCAGGAGTCAGACCTGATGCCCAGGAACCCCTTACACCTCTGTTTGTAGGCTGTTCACTAGGACAGGTTATATAACCTCTCTGAGCTTCATTTCTGTACTTGTAAAGTGGGACTGACTTGGCTTTTGTTGCAGGGTCTTTGCAAAGATAGAAGGAGATCATGTGTGTGAAACATCTCCCTTGGATCTAGTACAGAAGTGGAGCTCAGGGAAGTTTAGTTTCTCCCAGTGCCACCATCTTTGATTGTGTACAGTTATGCTATATGCAAATGGGCTTGTTGTAGACATCGAGTGGGGACTGATATCAGACAACGAAGGGCTGTATCACCCTCTTCCAATGTGTGTTAAGGTTCTGTATAAACCCCACTTCCTCCTTTTTTAAAAATTTCTTTTAAAAAATTTAATTTGTTATATATGACAACAGAATGCATTACGATTCATATTACACATATAGACACAGTTTTTCATATCTCTGGTTGTCTTCATACATGTACTTAAGGTAATGATGACCATCATATTCTACCATCTTTCCTACCCCTATGCCCCTTCTGTTCCCCTCCCTCCCCTTTTCTCCCTTGCCCTATCTAGAGTTCATTTAATCCCCTTCCTTCCTTTAAAGAAGGAAAACAAATTTAAATGCATCCTTAAAATGCATCTGCCCACCCACTCTTAACCATTCTTTCAGTTTTGCAGGGGACACATGTACTTAATGGAAAACCACCTGCTTTCAGGCATGCCTGTCATCCCCCTTTAACTGAGATACTCTTTTTGTGGTTGTCAGTGATTGTCTGTCTTTGAAATCTCAGAGTCTGTGAGCTCTGATCATGTTACTTGGGATCTAAAAGGCACCCAAGGAGGCCAGATGCTGCTAATGATTTATCGGCTCTTTCTGTTACAGTCTTCTCAAAGAAAGAAAGCTGTGACCCTGGGTTTGTTAGTGCTAATGTGCTTTTCTGTCTCAAAGGGACTTGACAATGGGGAGTTTTAAGAAATCTGTAGGATGGTTCTTTGGGGAAGATGGAGAACGCATTTGCAGTTTGGTTCTTTGGGCTTTTGTTCTTTCCCCCTCCTGGGCTTTGCTGCCCCTCTGGAATGTTTGTGCATGTGGCTGATGAACCTGAGATCAAAGTCTGAGCAGCTTCTGACCCTAAAGACTGTGCCTGTGGAGTGGGTGGGATGGGGTGGCAAGAAGAGGCTAATTTAGAAAAGAGCATCTTGAGCTGCCCCCCTGCTGTCTCTTTGTGAGTCTCAGGATCATAGCGGGACCCTGGTTTCCCTCTCCTGTCAAAGTCTTAGCAGGCAGTTTTCATTAATTTGTTCCCTTCTGGCAACTGATGCTTAGTATTTTCCCCTGCTGGGGGTCTGGTCTTAAAAATATCCTTAGATCATGCACAGAGCAGACATGAGGCCAGTGTCTGCTTTTCTGCTCTCCAGCAGAGCATTCGGGCTTGCCTATTTCCTTTTATGTTTTACACTCTTAGCAACTAATAAGAAGCAACAAAATGTCCTGAGAATTGTCCAGGGTTGGATTGTGCACATTGATTTTTGGTGTTGGGGGCTGCTGTGGACTGAATGTTTGGGTCTTCTCCCCTCCTCAGATGTATGTATTGGAACTTAAACCCCATTGTAATGGTGTTCAGAGGTGGGGCTTTTGGGAGCCAATTAGCTTCTGAGGGCAGAGCCATCATGAGTGTCCTTGAAAAAGACTCCAAAGAACTACTTGCTTGCCGCTCCACCGTGTGAGGTCACAGAGAAGAGGCACTGTTTAGAACCAGGAAATGGGCTTTGCCAGACTCTGAGTTGCTGACACCTTGGTCTTGGACTTCACAGCTTCTAGAACAGAGAGAAGTACATTCTGTTGTTTATAAGCCACATTGTTTGTGGTATTTTGTTATAGCAGCCCAAGCAGATTGACAGGTCCTCGGTTTGCTCATCTGTATAAAGGGGACAATAAAACTTACCTGGCAGCATGATTGTGAGGACCAAGTAAGATGATGGATGTAGACTTGTCGTTTGGTTCCCAGCCATCAGAAGGTGGTTCATAAATGACAGCCACTGCTGTTAGTATCTAGCTGCGGTTGAATGCAATTCATCCTGTGTATGTATGAAAATGTCACAAACCAATTATTTTGTACAGTTAATCCACACTAATAATAATTATAGTTTTAAAAAGTGAGTTGGAGCGCTTGTTTTCTTGACAGATTCAATTCAGTTCAATTAAGTGTCCTTTTTGATTGTTTACCGTGGTATGTGTTGTACTGGATGCTCAGTACGTATATAAATTAGGCACTGCTTCCTACTAAGCTTTTTTTTTTTTTTTTTGCCCATTCTCAATTAATTTTGTCTGGTGAGTTTCAACAAAAGTATCCTCACACCTTTTCTAATAATTCTAATGCCTTCATCTATTCCTTTGAAGGTTAGTTTGGCCTTCTAGTTTCTTGGGGTCTGAGGACCACGCACCTTCCCAGTCTCACTTCTCACCCTTTTCTGACACTCCATGTACTCCCAGTTCTGTGCGGAAGCACTGTGATATCTTGGTTCCAGTGTATACCACAGGCACGACCTTATCCACATTGCTCTTCATCCCAGGACAATCCCTCCTTTCCTCCTTTGTCATGCCCATTCTTCAGTGTTGGATGAGGATTGATACATGCATATAAATCTTTGTCCCCAAAGCAGACAGAAGCGTACAGGAAGACTGTAGGAAATAGAAGAGCCATTCTGAAATATGGATGGGCCACATGTCAAGTGGAGGCAGAAGCTGTCTTGAACTCAGGGAGGCCCTGGGTGTAACTGAATTTTCTATATGGCACTTGTGGTGTCATTTCCATTGCTGTGTGGGAGCTGCCTGTAGAAGAGAGGCCACACAGTTTCTTCCTCCAGTCTCCTTATGATGGCGATGGCCCCTCCGTGGCGTGACTTCAGGCTGTTCTGATGTTTGGGCAACCAGTTATACCAGGGAAGAAACCAGTTATCTGTCTCCCCAGCAGGACCCGGTATTTGGCTTAGCTGTCATTGGCACATTTCAGTTATCTTCATCTGGGTGAAGAAACTAGTCTCAGAAAAAATTAATTTAGCTGGCAGTGCTATGCCTAGAATTCAATTACGGCCATTATTCCCAATTGATGGACCTTCATGCCAAGATTGAGGTCATATCATTAATCTTGCTTTTATTTTAGGATTTCCACTGTCATGATTTACAGTGAAGCCCAGCCAATCTTGTCAAGACTATTGGAGCATAATTAAGTGAGAAAGACAGCCAGAGCAGCTAGTTAACAATTGGAATCAGGGAAGGACCCATTCTTTGCTTGGTAAGCTGGCTCCAGGCGGGATGGGGCCACATGGGAGGATTCCCATCTGAGGATCATTTCCTGGATACCTGTTCTCTGTACTGTTCAAATCCACATACAATGGAGATCTCTAGATGAGGGGAAGTTTTCTGAGTCCCAGGGGTGATCAGTTGTGAGTAATGTTCTAGTTAATTCAGGGCCATCACCTACACTCCTCCTCAACTTACCATTTACTAAGTTGTAAGTGTTGCAGACAGTGTGTTCTGATGAATGATGGATTTTATCTCTGTAAGGATTTATGAGGAAGGCAGCATAGCTTTCTTTTTGCAGAAGGTTATACAATAATTAATTGGCCTTTTTACTGAATTAATGGAAGGATATGGCATTTCAAGATTCATACCATTTCTCTGTCTCTTTTCCTTTCTTACTGTGTGTGTGTGTGGTTTTGTTTGTTTTTGTCCAGTAGGATCTCCTCCATGTTCCTGAGTGGGAATAAGAAGGTGGGTGTGCATAGGCAAACATTATTTATGATTGCCTTAGAGTAAGAGGTACTTATCTTTCATTATTATCTCATTTAAACTTCATCATGTACATGGAGGACATCATTTGATCCCCTTTTGCAATTGAGGAAACTGCACCTTAAGAGATAAATTGACCTCTCCACTATTACACAGGTAGTAAGGAAGAAGGGGGAGTGTCCTGAATCCTTCTCTGCTCGTACACAAATCGAGTTAGTTTAATCACATCATCTTCATATCAAATGCTTTTTCTCCTTTTCTGGTTCGCTAGAAGTGATAAATGTTGAGTTGAGACTTTGGGAAAAATAGCAGATGGGGGGTATTTTTTTGAGTGGAGGAGTCTGAAGCAGGGTAAGAACTGAGTTTCTACTACCTGGTAGATAGGCTGTGCCTTTGGTCTTGAGTTTTAACCCATAGCTGCTGTGTGTGGACTCAGTGAGTCTACCCAGCTCAGAACCAGCCCTGTCACTGACTTTGAATTTACTTGGTAGTCAGTTTTTCCATGCTGCAGGGAAGTAGCCAGACATTTGTGAGACTGTCTCCACAAGCAGAAGCTAGGTCTACAAATAGCGATGTGGTTTTTCTCTTGAGGTCAGTGAAACAAAGGAATAATAGAATCTCTTTGTACTCAGGGAGCAGATTTTTCTGCAAATGCTTACTGTAGGGTTTTTTTTTTTTTTTAAATCTAGTCTTGGGGCTCGTTTGCAGAGTATTTCACTCCCTGTTTAGTTAGCTTTTAGTTGTGTCCACACTGAGTCTGCTTAGCTTCATTGAGCCCTCTCATGCTTGGCCTGACTTACTACAGAGACTGCTTGCCAGTCTCTGAAGTACATTTATCTAGTAATTAGATACTGAAGGACTGCCTTGGAATTTCCTTCAGGTACCCTGGGACAGAATTCTGACTTTTGAATTATGCCCTAAAGGATGTGCTTTCCCTGGGTATACAGCTCCGTGTCTAAGGCAAATGGCTTCTTGGAAATTCTCTGATACACATTTTTTCTTCTTCTTCTTCTTCCTTTCTTTCTGCCTTCTTTCCTTTCTTCCTCCCTTCTTCTTCTCTTTCTCTCTCTTTTTTTCCTTCCTTCTCTTTTTCTTTCCCCCTCTCTCTCTTTTTTTCTTTCTCTTCTTTTCTTTCATTATTGGTTATGTCAGTGTGAGGACCAAATCCTGTAGGCAGTTACACAGAGAGTTTGGTAAAAGGTTTATATTCTTTGAAGCCTTCTGGTATCTGAGGACCACTCACGTAGTTTTATCCTTCATCCCAACACACCCTCTTCATTGTCTCAGTACCCCAGGAGATAGCATGATGTCCTGGTTCCAGGGTGTACTGTAGCCTGTGCCTTGACACATGACTTGCCATCCCAGAGCCTCCCTCTGTCCCCATAGGCTTAGTGGAGACCAGAACACCTACGTTTCATTGTTGGGTGAGCTTAGCACCGTCCCTGGTAGATTTGTAAGTGATGCTTGCGTTATGATCCTTTTCATTTTTATGTAGTTCCTTGATTGGTGTTTTATTGACCTTTACTTGCTGTCCTGGCTTATGCTAAATGTTCTTTAGCCCATTTCCACGAGAACTGTGATTCAGATATCTCTTCTTTTGTAAATCCCTTCTTTCAGCAACCTGCACCCCCACCCAAGGTGGGAACAAACCCCTGTGAACCCCTATTCAAGCCCATAGCTTATAATATTTGCAGAGTCTAATGAACCAAAATCCTCTAATAATTATGATGAAGCCCTATGAAAGATGTTAGCAAAAAATATATAATGATTTTTTTAACACTAATCTTTACTATTAAGTGGAAAAGTGGCATGACCTGAACTGTACAGTACAATCTTATTTCTGTGTATAAGGGCTCAGAACATAAAATGTATATGTGTGAGTGTACACAAAAATTGCCAGGAAATACAGTTTCCAAAATGTCAACAGTGGGTTTTCAAGTAAAAAAGTTAGAATTTACATCTCTGTCTTGTACCTCCTTTCATCCTTCTCATCCCCTCCTCTTAACCTCATTATCTCCCTCCCTCTCTCACTCTCATACACACAAACATATACACGTGTGCACATGTGCTCACACACAAATGAAAATTTTCCCAATCAGTTGCACTTCTAGTTCCAAAATTTCAGGATTCTTTATTACATATTTTAGTTGATCCTCCTTCCAGCTCAGTGACATATAGGTTATAAACGAAGTTTTCACCCTGACTTTTCTCAAGTAATTGCACCCAGGGTCATGGCAAGGTAGACAGCATTAGGGGACCAAGAACAATATTTTCTGGTGATTCATATGTTTGTTTTATCTCCCCTGTCTAGACTATAGTCGAGGTTATGGCAAAGGGAACATAGCCTTTGGAGTTAGAGCTGTATTCGTTTCCATGCTCTGCAGGTGACTTGCAAGCTGGGTGACTTGAGCCTTGGTTTCCTCATGTGCCTTCAGATATTCAGTGAGTCTGGGTTCACACCCAGAAATGTGCATTTTTTTTAACCTTTTAAAATTGTTGAGACTTATTTTATGGCCTTGGCATATGTAAGTAAGCATTTGATAAGAATGTATGTTCTTAAATTGTTGGTTGCTGTATCTATGCATTTCAATTAGGACTTATGTAGTTGATACTTAACTATGGTTTGAATGTGTGACCCCTCCAAAACTCATGTTCAAAGTTAATCTCCATTGTGGTGGTAATACTAAGATGTGGAGCTTTGGGGGAAGTGATTAGGCTATGAGGGCTCTGCCCTGGTGATTGGATTAATGTCTTATGGAAGGGCTTGAGGGGTGAGTTTGGTGCTTCTGCTCTTCTGCCATGTGAGGATAATGCATCCGTCTGTCTCTGCTTCTGTCCCTTCTGCCATGTTAGGACCCCTAGACTGCACCATGTATGAGGAATGGGCCTTCACCTGATACCGAACCTGTCAGTTCTTTGATCTTGAACTTCCTAGCCTCCATATCTCTGAGAAATAAATTTGTATTATTTATAAATTACCCAGTCTTGGGCATTTTGTTCTGATGACACAATCAGACTAAGACAATATTATTGTTTAAGTACTCCATGTGCACTTACTAATGTTTTGTTTACTTGTTCTCTCAGTTACTGAGAGAGGTTTAAAAATCTACATCTGTGTGAACATGGATGCATCTTCTTTAATCTTATTGTTCTGTGCATTTCTGCTTTATGTATTTTGAAGCTGTGTTTTTAGGCACATACATATTTTTAGGTTGTTGTAGCTTTGGAAAGATTATTATTATGAAACATTCCTCTTTATTTCTGGAGTATTCCTTGTCTTGAAATTAATTTGTCTGATATAATTGTAGACATATCTGCTTTCTTTTGTTTACTGTTTTGCATGATTAATCTTTTCTTTTCCTTTTAGTGTCCACCGTCTATGACTTTATAATTAAAATGCATCCCTTGTAAATAATATATAGTTTGTCTTGCTTTTATCCAGTCTGACAGTCTTTGCTTTTTAATAATAGTGTTTAGTCCATTTACATTTAATTATTAATATGGTTGGGATAAATGTAATGTCTTGTTATTTGTTTCTAATTGTTTCTTCTATTTTTGTTTCTCTTCCTTTTCAGCTTTATTAGGATTAATCATAAATTTTTAATATGAAATTTTAACTTTTCTGTTAACTTTTTGGCTGTGTCTTTCTTTTTTCTTTTTTTGGTATGTAGTTATTTTATTGATTTCAATATGCATTCTTTTACTAATCTATAGGTACTCGAAATGAAAAAAAAATTGTAACAGTGGAATTTGATTTACCCTCTTCCCATCTTTGATGCTATTTTGACTATATTTTACGTCTACATAATAACCTTATAATACAGTGTTTCTATTTTTGCCTGAGACAGTTGTCTTTGAAATAAGAGAGAAAAAAGAAAATTGTTTTTTATATTTACCCACATATTTACCATGTATATTCTTTCCATTCTTTCCTGTATATTGAAGTCTCCATCTAGAAACATTTTCCTTATGCCAAAAGAACTTAAGCATTTCTTGTAGTGCAGGCCAGCTGCTAACAAATTCTCTCATTTTTGTTTCTTTAAAGGATTTCCTTTTTTTTTTCTGTCAGCACTCTAAACGTCTTTGTATTGCTTTTTGACCTTAGCTGCCTCTGATAAGTTCAGCCATCATTCACATTGTTGTCATTGGCATGTAATGTGTCTTTTTTTTCTATCTGCTACTAAGATTCCCTAAGGTGGTTCTTTGTGTATTTATCTTCCTCGGGGTGTGCTGAGTTACTTGTATCTATCACAGTAGTTCTTAACTAGGGACAGTTGAGCTCTTCTAAGAATTATTTGGCAATATCTGGAGATATTTTTTGCCTGTCTCCTGCGGGGTTGAGGAAGATACTATTAGAATATAGTTACTAGAGGTCACTCATGCTGCTAAATATTCAACAACCTCCATGACAGCCCCCACAACAAATAATCATCAGCCCACAATGTCAGTAGTGCCAAGTTCTGCCGTTGGGAAAACCTTATCTTATTTTATGTTATTTTGCAGTGCTAGGAATTGAACCCAGCACCTCACACATGCTAGATAAACACTCTACCATGGAGCTACGCATTCAGTCCTGAGAAATTTTAGAACAAAATATTTTG
This sequence comes from Marmota flaviventris, assembly GCF_047511675.1. Classification (NCBI taxonomy): domain Eukaryota; kingdom Metazoa; phylum Chordata; class Mammalia; order Rodentia; family Sciuridae; genus Marmota; species Marmota flaviventris. Next base: position 53,512,456 of record NC_092507.1, read on the forward strand.
TTCCATCCCTTTTCTTCTCCTTTCCTTCTTGTGCTTTACTTACTTGATGTCTCACAGGTTACTGAGATTCTATTTTTTTCAATTTTTTTTTTCTCTGTTGTTTAGGTTAGAAATTTTTGATGGCTCTATTTCCAAGTTCACTAACATTTTCTTTTGTGGCTTCTAATCTCTTAAGATCAGTTAGCAAAATTTCATTTCAGATGTTATACTTTTTAATTCTTGATATTTTTTTTCCTTTACATTCTTTGTTATTAACTCACTGAGACTACTTTTTCTTTGCATCTTTGAAGATATTTTGGAGCTGTAAAATTCATGTCTGCTAATTTCAATATCAATTTCTATTGTCAATTTCCCCTGTGTCTTTACTTCTCCAGTTTTTTTATTTTTAATTTTTTAAATTGTATGAGAGACATTGTGGTGATACTTTTGTAAGAAGTCTGGATTGTCCTTTTCCTTTAAAGCTCATTGAATTTTATTCTGGAAGACAGTTAAGTTACGGGCACATCCTCTGCTCCTGTCAGGATTGTTTCATTCTTTGTTAAAGTGGGCCTATTGTGGTTTTAAACTTAGTGCCGGCATAAGGCCTTTACCTTAGGCTGCCATCCTTATTCCTAGTGTGGATATGGTCTTTCTGATGTGGAAATTCTGGAATACAGCTGTGTACCTTTGTTCTACAGTACTGATTTGGTTCTCGGCCCTCCAGCAGGCAGTCTCTCCTGGGCCTTTATGAAGTCTCACTTTGTATATTCACAGCCTAGACCTCAGCCAAGGACAAGGTGACTTTCCTTGCAGACTTCTGCTTCCTTCCCCTTTTCCTCCCCACCTCCATCTCCCACACTGTTCTACTCTTTATTTATTTATTTTTTTATATAGCCTCACACAGCCCAGCTTCTCAGCAGCTTTTGTATCTTTAATCCCTGGCTCTGCAGCTCAGCAAGACCACTGTTCTGCTTAGGCCCTAACTCCCTTTATGTAGCAGGCAGAGAGTTGGGCTGCTGTGAACTCCTCTGTGTGTTTCCCTTCTTTCAAAAGCCCCAGTCCTTTTGGTCTAAAACAGATATTTCATATAACTTATCCGGTTTATCACAGGAGGTCAAATCCAATTCTATTTACTGTATCATAGGCAGAAATGGAAATCAGGAATTCATGTTTTAGGTAAGGATCCCAGATGAAGGGTCACATTTAAAATACTGATAGAAGCTGTTTTGTGTTCAAAGTCATCCTTGCTTTGTGAGGGATGGTGAGAGGATCCCTACTTTCCAGGAGGTCTAGGTATGTTACATTTAATGAGAAATAGAGGACTCTCTTCTGATTTGGTTCTTGGTGTGAGATCCCTTTGAGCCTAATGTATGCGTGTGTAATTGCTACAGTGCTGTATTGTACTCTGTCTTTTCACTGTCTTGGGTACAGATGGGATGCTGCCTCACAGCAGACTCATATATACTGCAAGAATTAATAATGTATGTGCATGTGTGATAGACATATATTTGTCAACATTTATTAAATATTTACATTTTAGATATGTAGTTGATTTCATGTTAATTTTAAATATCAATATATTTTTTAAAAAATTAATTATAGTAATGATCTGGGTAATCATTTTATCTTCCTGGTGTATCTTTTGAGACACAGAGGACATTGCTAATATCCCATCATATATTAGGCTGTGACAAGTCTGAGTTGCTTCCTTTCAGGTTGAAGGAGGATGTTCACTTCTATGACTCTATGTACCTGACTCTGCCTGATGAAATGGAAAAATCACGGGCCTTCTTTTTATCTCTTTGGTGAGCAGGCTCAATAGATTCTGGAAGAATCACTGCTGATATCAGAAATTCAAAGTGTAAGAAATAGTGAAAGCATCTGCTTACGGTTAGGCAAAGGCCAGTTCCCTGCCAAGGTCCATATGCTCAGTCCTCCATTCCATCTCTACCATCTTCTCTCTGGGTCCTGCTTTGTATAATAGTCCAGTTACACATACATTTATTGAGTGCTTACTGTGTTCTCGGAACAGTGTTAAGGCCTTTGGGGTTAGGACACAGCTAGAAACATGTTCCCTATTATTCAAGGGACCCAGGATCAGTGAGGTTGAGGGGGAACTGATACATTTGCAAGTAATTTTAATATTGATCAGACTGCTCTGAGTCTTGGGGTGGAGGTACAGAGTGAGGTAGAAGTGTGGGAGCATGAGAGATAAAGTCCCTCATGAAAGAAGGCAGGATGGAGAGGTGGAAACGAGCAGAGGCCTTGTAACCAGTAAACCCTAGGTTCATTCTCATTTGGTCATTACCATTACTAAAGTTAACCAAGGCTCAGCTTTCCTTAGTGAGATTCTCACCTGCTGCTGTGCATAGCACGAGGGTCCAGGTTAGTCGTCTATGGAAACTACTTAGCCGTGTGCCTAGTCTAGAATATTTGTTTAATAGAAGGCCTTTATATAGTGATCATAGTGTCAAAGAGATTTAGAACTGGAGGGAACTTAGGGAATCATCTAATTCATTCCCAAATTTTTGTATTTTTTTTTTGAGTCCTTGATTATGTCATTCTCCCGTGGCTACATAGCATGATAAACGTCTGGGGATACAGACCCATAATCAGGTGCTATTCCAGCAAAGACCTAAAAAACGAGTGCAGAAATGGTGTACGTGCTGATATTATGGAATCTGCAATGATAATAAAATAATTGAAACTGGTATGATAATATACATGACATAAAATATTCCTTTTTTATAAACAAAAGTATATGCACATATTAAAATTATTTACCAGATGATAACTTACAACACAAGTTATATATCACTCTAATTTCCAAGTTTTTTGCTGATTTTGGAAGGTTTCTTTTCACTAGCTAAATGACCTCCACTGTTTGGTGTAGGAAATAGTAGCAGACCCTTGCATCAACTTCCCTATTAAATTGATTATCATATTAGTCAAGGTTCTTTAGAGGAACAGAGCAACAGGGTAAGTATATGTGTGATTATTAAAGGGGTTTATCAGATTGGCTAACATGATTAGAAGGTGGGTAGCCCCACAATGGCCCTCTGTTGGCTGGAGAGCTGGAGAAACCAGTAACAGCTCAGTTCAGGAAGCTGGAGCCGCGAACAAAAGGGACCATGATGCAGCCCCCATCCGAAACTGAAGGCCTAGAAACTCCCTGGAGGGTCACTGGTGAGAGTCCATGTTGGAAGGCTGAAGGTGTTCCATGCCTATGGACCGCGGCGGCAGCAATAGATGCACCTGCCCAAGAGTGGAGCTTGCATCCCTCACGGTTTTCTTCTTCTGTCTTTTGTTCCAACCAGTCCCCAGTCTATTGGACAGTGCCCCCCATGTTCAGGGAGGGGTTACATTGTCATGTTGCCATCCTGCATCCCAATCATCTCTGGAAATACCCTGGAAACATAGACCCATTCAGAAATCTCTTAATTCTAGGTGTTTCGAATTAATTTGATAATCAAGATTAACCATCTCAGTCACTGTAAAGACCCTGGCACCTTGTTTTAGACCACGGAGGGCTGGGCCTGCTGTTGGCTTGTAAGAGATATGATACACTTGGCTGCCTGTGCTTCCTATGTGGCCTGGGCCCAAAAATCCTGAATCATTGGCCCCAGCTGCCCTAGGCCTCTGCCTGCCAGTACCAGGCTTCTCTGCAGCTGCTGGTGGATGCTGCACAAGCCCCGGCTACTGCCCCTTTGGTCTGTTGAGCAGTTGCCAGACCTGTCCAGGGCTGCTGCTGTGCAATGTGACTTGTCATTTTAATAGCTCTATTATATGCCAGATAGTCCAGAAGTATTGCAGTATTTCAAGATTGAGCACCACTGAATCTGTGAGAACCTGAAGATAAGTTCTGCTGAGAGCTCATGATAGGTCCCCACACCATCCACCAGATCACTTCAGGATGGAAGGGGGTAATCTAAGAGCTGTAGAAAGGTCCACTTCTGTTCACATTCATGGTTCTGAACTCCCCGTGTGCAAGGTTTCATTGTGCTGTGGCTGGAAGCTCCAGGAAGAGATTCCTCCCTTGTTTTCATCTCTGATCTGTCTTAACCCTTCACTAGGCCTTAACCTTTGGGCTGAGGCTACTTGACTTTGCTGCAAGCAACATTTTCATTGTTTTGTCTTTTTCCATACCCCCAGTTACCTGTTTTTTGTTAATTGCTCACAGTATGTCAGACATTATGCTGAATGTTAACAGAACTGTCTCTTATAGATCCTCCCCCATTCCTTTGCGATATTGTATCAGTGTTTTCATTCTACAGATAAGGACATCTAGATTTTGACAAGTTACTTAGCTTCTCCACACTGTACATCCAGCTAGTAGCAGTAATGGGATCCAAACCAGTTCTGGCTGATGTAAAGCCCATGTTAACAGTGATGACTTTGTTTAATGTCATTGTGGTTTAGATGTGGTGTCCCCCAAAAGCTCACATGGAAGACAATGCAAGAAGGTTTGGAGGAGAAATGATTGGGTTCTAGCCTTAACCTAATCAATCAGTGGATTAATCCCTGAGGGGATTAACTGAGTGGTAACTGGAGGCAGGTGGGGTGTGGCTGGATAAAGTGGTTCATTGGGGCATGGCTATAGGGTATACTTTGTATCTGGAGAGTAGAGTCTCCTCTCTCTCTTCTTCTTAATCATCATGTGAGCTGCTTCTCTCTGCCACACTCCCCCATCATGATGTTCAGCCTCCCCTGGAGCCCTGAGGAGTGGAGCCAGTCTTCTGTGGACTAAGACCTCTGAAACTGTGAGCCTTCAATAGACTATTCCTCCTTTAAAATTGGTCTGATCAGATCTTTTAGTCAAAGCGGTGAGAAAGCTGACTAAAACAAATGTTTAACCTCTTGTTTGGCACAGAAAGTGTCCCAAAAATTATTTTGGCTTAATTGATTCTTTGTGAAATTTTTATTCTAGTTGAACTCCTGGGCAACCTGAGGTAGGCAAACTATGGACTAATTTACCATGAGAGCTGAATTTCTAAGAATTAAAATTAAAATTCTTAATCATTTGAAAACATCTCATTACTTACAAATCATATTGTGCATGGTCTCATTTGATCCTGTTGATGATATGAAGCATGTAGCAAAGTTTTTGTTAATAGTTTCAGTTTATGGGGGTGGTGTAAGGAAGAGGCCCAGAGCCCAGAGGAGTATAATGATAACTTCAAGATCACACAGTTTATTGGGGGTGGGGGTACAAGGGATGAACTCAGAGGTACTGAACCTCTGAGCCACATACTTGCCCTATTTTTTGTATTTTTATTAGGGACAGGGTCTCACTGGGTTGCTTAGCACCTCACTTTTGCTGAGGCTGGCTTTGTAGTGACGATCCTCCTTCCTCAGTTTCCTGAACTGCTGGGATTACAGGCGTGCAACACTGTGTCCGGTAGCAATGGCATTTTCTTAGGGCAGGAGCTAATGGTGCTCCTCTGCAGAGTCACTTTAGTTTTCAGGATATCTGTCCTACAGTTGTCAACCTTGTTGATGCAGGAGGGGACACTTGTAGTAGCAATTGTGACACTTAACCCCAGAAGGTAAAGCCCACTGGTGAAAAGAAACTTGAACACTACTAGATCTTAATGCCAACATTCAGTTTATCAGTCATTCCTCAAGCAGGCTGATCCTGAGAATAACAAGAGCTACTAGAACTAGGTGACAAAGACTTTCTGGAAAGAGGAAAGGGTAGTGTTCTATGGAAGAGTCTTTGTGGAGGCCCAGGGGGCCTGCTGAGGAAGGTCAATGTCCTCCAAACTGCAATAATTGCCAAGAGTCCTCTGCCATGGTTTCCTGTCTTTGACCTGCTGGATTATCTTGAATATTTACATTAGAGCCGAGTGAGATACCACCATGGTGAAGCCAGCTCTCAGGTCTTAGGGTGAGTCAAGTACAGAAGGATATTCCTGGCTAGCCCTGAGCCTTCTTGGAGATGCAGAGCCCCAAAAGCTGATGGAGGGCTGATGGGCAGTGTTTGGCTGCCTCTCCCAGCCCTGGCTGAGAAACTGTTGTATAACTGTGAGCTCCGATGAGTCACACTCGAGGAAGGAGGTCTCCACAGCTGTCGAGGAAGGACAGAATGAACTTGAATAGCAGAGCATTCAACTTTGTCTTTATTTTATATAGCATATTTTTAATTATAAAACTAACCATGTAAGTTGTAGGAAATTTAAAAAATGTAACCATATAAACAAAAGTCACTCATTTTCCCAGATATCATTAGATATAATTGCTGTAACTAATTTGGAAATGTAGTGGATCAAAGCCTGGAATCTGGAGCAACCTGGCTACAAATCCTGGCTTACCAACTGTGGAACCTCGGGCGAGTCCCCGGGGTGTCTTTACTTCTGTTTCCTCCTGTGATTGTGGAGAGCAACAGGGCTACCTTCACAGAGTGGTTGTGATGATTAAGTGGTGATTGTCTATGAAGAATTTAGATCAGTGCCTGGTTCATAGTAGGCATTCAGTAAATTAGAGTTATTATTATTATTTTATGTTTACTCTGACTTTTTTTTAAAGAGAGAGAGAGAGAGAATTTTTTTAATATTTATTTTTTAGTTTTTGGTAGATACAACATCTTTATTTTATTTTTATGTGGTGCTGAGGATCGAACCCAGCACCCCGTGCATGCCAGGCGAGCGCGCTACCGCTTGAGCCACATCCCCAGCCCTACACTGACTTTTGAATTCTTTGTCTAAACACAAATGTTTTTCTTTCACAAAACTGAGATTGTATTGTGTGTAATGTTTTGTGTTCTGCTCATTCTCCACTTTACCCTTTGTCATAAGTGTCTGTATTCTTCTATAAAGTGCCTTGAATAGCTAATGACATATATATATATTCAATAGTTAATTATAAATATATTATTACATGAAATTATTAGAAATACTTGACCAATTTCCTAATTATTGGAAAATACATGATTTGTATTTCTCTGATTTCTATTTTTTGCCATTCCAAACAGCACTTCAGTGAATATCTTCTTTTCCCCCCAAATCTTTGCATACCAACATTCTTTTTTAAATATGTTTTTAGTTGTCAGTGGACTTTTATTTTATTTATTTATGTGAAGTACTGAGACTCGAACCTAGTACCTCACACAGGGTAGGCAAGCGCTCTACCACTGAGCCACAACCCCAACCTTCTTTTGATGATAGTACCCTATGGAGGTGTATCCCAGGTGCCCACTGCAGGAGGAGGGGAAGTGCTTGGGGAGGAGCTGCACCATGAGCTGGGAAGCCTTCCTCAGCATTTCCCTGGCTCTGCCATGGGACTTCTCAGTATCTCACTGATGATGGCCAACAAGTGAATAAAATGTGTATGGGGAGCAGCCACATCAACTTTCCTCTCTTTCTAGTCACAATAAGGAGGTAAGACCAGCCTCAACATTTGTGCTGGTTCTCTGAAAGATCGCTTTTCCAAATAATTATTGAATTACCTCAAGCCATTTTGGAATGAAGCTTGATATTAATAAGTGACCTAAAGTCCAGCAGGAGGGGGAAATTCTCTCCCAGGAAACACCAGTTTTGTGAATAAGAACCCATCAGGTGATACATGTGGTGGGGTCCTATAAGTTGGAAGAGGGAGGGTGCTATGTCCCATCTCCTAAGTACTAGGCATCCCAACAAAAATTGGCTTATTGCATCCTTGGGAATGACATGGGAAAGAGTGCACTTCTCTGATGCTAGTTTTCTGTGGGCTTCAATTTTCAAATATCAAGATATCATGGAACATGAATCTGCTTGAGGTCCGAGAGGTAGAGACCTGGACCTTTCTTTTTGGATGTCATTCTTTTTGTTCAGCTCTGTCCTCCCACCCCATCTCTCTTAGATCTGTAGATCCTGCGGGAGCTTTTGGTGACCCTATCCAGTGTTCTTCCTGCTGGCAACCATTTTAGCCAAGGTGTCAAACTTAGCATTCCTAAGGATGCAAGGATTTTGTACAATTTGGGCAGAGGTTGGAAAACTTTTGTAAAGGACGACATAGTAAATACTTCAGACTTTATGGGCCACAGGCTTGTGTCTCAACTACTCAGCTCTGCCCTGGCAGCACCAAAGCAGCCATCATCGGTATATAAACACCTAAGGGGAGCTGTGTTGTTCATTCATTCGGTTTTGTGGATCCGGTGATGGAACCCAGGCCCTCAGACAGGCCAGGCAAGTGCTCCACCACTGACCACGCCCCCAGCCCTGCATTCTAATGAAGTTTACCTTTAGATGTTGAAATTCAATCTTCATGAAATCATCACATTATGAAACATTGTTCTTCCTTCAACTTTTTCAGTCATTTAAAGATGTCAAAGCCATGTTATTTCACAGATAGTACAAAAACAGACAAGGAACTGGATTTGGCTATCAGGCTTGTTAACCCTTGATCTGCTGTTGGCATTGTTTTCTTCTAAATGTCACTTTCTGACTGCATCGTTTCCCTCATTGTCATCTCGGGCTTTGAAACTCCTTGGCTCCTTCTCTGGACCAGCTGAAGCTAACTTATCCTTGCAGAATCTGTGCTTTCAGCACTCAGTAGCTCCTTGGGGTGTGGGGGGGGAAGCAGAATACCAGCTTAAAGGAACCAGTAGGGCAAAGAAAATGGCACTCCCCTTCTTTCTTTTCGTGTGTTGGTTGGTGTGACATATTTTGGGCATATGAGGGTTACAGATGGGTTCTGGCAGGTTATTCTGGTTTCTTCGGCTTCCCAAGGTTCTAATGAGCAGAGCGTGTAGCCTGAATGATGCTGAGAGTCTCATTTTTAGATAATCAAGGACATTTTTATCTTTTAATAGGTTGTGGCCTTAAAGTTATGTCCCAGCATAAAACTGAGAGTCAGAGAGATTTGTAGGCAACTTCATGTCATCTCTTAGAACAACCATGTGTCAGAAGGATGTTCAGGCTGAAGTGGGAATTTGGGGTGGAAATGGGGGAATTATAATTTTTTTTATTGCTGCCCTATCCTCACTGTGTTTAAAATGAGAATGGTAGATTTTTTGCATGGGGATGTGTTTAAAGAAAACTAATGTGCCCTATTTCATAGGGAACCTTCTCATACTAATCTGTGGAGTTGTGGTTTGGACCAGTTCCTGGCATTTTATCAAGGGCAGAGAAGCAGAGGCTCAGGCCTCCCAGTAATGAGATTGGGTTAGTCTGACAGATGCAGTGATTTATGAGGGCGCTTGTTGCGGGGACATCTGCTGCTGAAAGGAGCCAGAGGAAAGGAAGAGTTGCGGGGACATCTGCTGCTGAAAGGAGCCAGAGGAAAGGAAGAGAGCAAGGAATAGGAGAGGGGCACTTGTGTATCATGCAGATAGGGACCATCCTGACGGCAGCTGTTAGGATCACAAGCTGATGTGTAGCTGTAGAACAGTGGGAAACGGTTGATTAGCATACGCTTCAAAATTGCACAGAGCTGGGTTTGAATTGTGGGCTCTTTTACTTGTTAGTTGAGATCTTAGATGAGCTATATCCTTTCTTTGAGCCTTCATTTCTTCATCTGTAAAGTTCACTATGTGAACTGCACCATCATAAAGGGCTGGGCAGAGGGGCTGGGGTTGTGGCTCAGCGGTAGAGTGCTCGCCTAGCATATGTGAGGCGCTGGGTTCATACCACATAAAAATAAATAAATAAAAATAAAGGTATTATGTCCAACTACAACTAAAAATATTAAAAATAAAAAAAAAGGGCTGAGCAGAACTCATGTTGCATAGGAAAGCTCAGTAAGCAGTGGACATTGGTGATGTTGGTCCCTGTAGCCATTCATTTGTTTCTTCAAAATTTCTAATAGAGATTCATTTTCAAAAAGCTGCCTAATGAAAATTTAGGTTTTAAAGGCTCTTTTGATTTAAGAACATGACAGTCAACATGTGCTTAGAGGTATATGTACGAACATCTAAATGGCATCTAGGAATTGAAAAAGCACCTGAAGTATGATTTAGAAAACAGCTGCCTGGCCAATAAATAAAACAAAAGATATCCCTTCCTTAATAATCAGGGAAATCATAAAATACAGCAGTTCTCCCTTATCTGCTTATTGGGTACATTCCAAGACCCTGCTGTTGATGCCTGAAACCATAGATAGTACTGACCCCTATAGTGGCCAGGGATGCTGCTAAACACCCTATGGGCAGGAACGCCCCCCCCCCCATTTCCCTAAGATACAAAGAAGTATTTGGCCTCAAATATCAAGGGGGTGAGGTTGAGAAGTCTTGAACTAGAACTTACCATAAGGAGTCAGAAAGTACAATTTTATGAAGCTGCAATCAAACACAACCTGAAATATTTTGCAGATAACACCCATGACCACTGTATGTCCTTAGCCTAAAGCTCTTATCAAGACCTTTTATAAGGTATTTTTCATGATGCACGTGGGAGGGACCACCTTGGGCCTTCTAACAGTCGCCCCACTAAAGGGCAGCGGAGACCCCTGGACTCTCTTAAGCTGCCTCTGCTCTTCCTCAGCAGCCTCTTTGAGCAGCACTGCCCAAAAGTCACATAATGTAGGCCACAGAGATAATTAAAATATCTTAGTATCCACGTTAAAAGAGTAAAAAGAAATAGGTGGAATGAATTGAAGTAATATGATTTATTTCAGTATATCTAAAATACTATCATTTTACATGTAACAAATGTAAATATTTTATTTATTTTTTTAACACCAAGTTTTTGAAATTGGATGTCTATTTTATACTTACAGGACTTCTCAGTTAGGTAGGGCCAGTTGTACTTCAGGTGCTCAGTTGCCACACGTGACTAGTGGCTACGGTGTTTGCAGTACATCTCTCGAGGTTTCTGTGCCTGGGATCCAGTGAAGGACATTCCTCTGAGACCAGCAACATTACTGTAACTCAGTTGAGAGTGGATGTAACTTCTAGGAATCTCTGATCTAGACTCCCAAAGATGGTGTGTGAACGTTTAGGAATGAAGAGGGACTGGTTTTCAGCATGGTCTGTGTCATCACCACCTTATTTTGTTTTTCCTTGGCAGGTGCCTCGTCTCCAGACATGGAGCCCAGCTATGGGGGAGGTCTTTTTGACATGGTGAAAGGAGGAGCAGGGAGGCTGTTCAGTAACCTCAAGGACAACTTGAAAGACACCCTCAAAGACACATCTTCTAGAGTTATACAATCGGTGGCCAGGTATGTGCATTCTTCCTGGTTAAGTTAGCAGAACCCATGCTCATCTGGTTGCTGCCAACTGCTTATTTGGTTCAAAGATTGTCTGTTTTGTCATATAATTGCAAGGGAACTGATAGCTGAGGAATGTCACTGAAGCCATGAAGTTACAAGCACAGGCTGGGAGGACTCAGCTCACTAGTGCATTAGGGTACAATGCTTGTCGTTCCTGGCTTTAGAATCAGACATCCTGGGTTCTAATGCACTATTTTCTGCTTGTTAACCATGTGACCTAAGGCAAGTTAATTAATTCTCTGAGCTTTACTTTTATACTCTGATAGGATTTGTGTTGTTGGGTGGATTGGGGATTAAATGAGAAAATAAAGCATATGCAGTCCAAATAAATAATACATGTGGATTGTAATCCAAACAGAACTTTTATATCCTACTAGTCCTTTAAGATAATGGCAGAAGTTTTCTACTCTTGCACTATATAAAAATTACAAAAATTATATGAATTATGTTTTATTTTCAGGTTATTAGAAAATTATAGGTTTACTCCAAGTTACAGTATTCAGTTTTGAATCAGAAATTCAAATGCCAAGTTCAATATATTAATCAGCATTTTGATATTGGTTCAAAAGTAAAATTTACCCTTCCAATTCCCAACCAGGACCTTGATAGGCTGAAAAAAAGTATCATTTGTGCTTTCTCAATCACTTTTTCCCCTACCCCTTCGCTGCTCATATTTAGAGGAAAAATTTCAGCAGAGAGGCTGAAACAATCAGTATAAATAAATAAGCAGAGATTATTCAAGAAGCAGCATCCATGGGGCATTGGAATGTACTAGTTGGAGTGGTGTATTTGTACCCTGAGGGTGCGGACTGTTTTTTCTCAGCTATGCTTTCTTGTTAGTGAAGGGCTCGAGGGGAGTCAAGATATGCCTGCTGGACAGAAATGTCCCAGTTCATGATGTCCAAGTGGTAGAGAGAAATCTTGGCATATTTAGATCATTTTAATTTGTACCCTTTCCTGTCTCACTTTCAGCTACACAAAGGGAGATTTAGACTTCACTTATGTTACCTCCAGAATTATTGGTAAGTTTTTCATGTTTTTAACTGCTCTTTGGTTCAGCCATCAGATGCTGCTCATTGTGATAGCAGGCCTGTGTAACCTGTTGTATTTCTGTGTGACTTCTCCTAGTGATGTCCTTTCCCCTGGACAATGTTGACATAGGATTCAGGAATCAGGTTGATGACATTCGGAGCTTTTTGGATTCCAGACATCTTGATCACTACACAGTCTACAATCTGTCACCCAAGTCTTACCGAACTGCCAAGTTTCACAGCAGGGTAAGGAATTTTAGCCCTACGATTGCTTGCTGAGACATCATAGGCTGTTTTTTTTCTCTTACGAGATGTCTTCAAAGCTTTTACCTTTAACTATATGAAAAACTAAAAACTCTGGATACTTCTGTCCAAGAAATATTTATTAGGCTGTTATAAGATGTTCTGAAGATTTTCTTTGAGGAAATTTTTAGGAAAGTATCTCTATTAATGAAATTCTATCTAAATTGGGGTATCAATCACTTGGTGCTTGGTTGGTTCTTAGAACTTGTTCACAAGGTTCAAATTAGAGATTGAACTGTTGCATAGGGAAGTTGACTACCCTTACACTCCAACACTAATTAGGTCTTTGACCTTTCTACTTGGGAATCAAGATGAGGCAGTGGGGCTGGGGATGTAGCTCAGGGGTAGAATGCTTGCCTAGCATGCTCAATGCCCTGGGTTGGATCCTAGCATCACACACGCATGCACACACACACACATACACATACACACACAAACAATGAGGCAGTGTGGCTAGATTAGTATAGACACACCATTAATAATGAAAATACACATCTGACATTCAGTAAAGATGCTACTTTCATAAGTGAAGGATAACATAAAAATAGTCCACACTATAGGTTTGGTAATACTATTACTAATATTAATAAAAGTGAGAGTGGTAGCCAATATTTATAGAGCACTTACACTGCATTGGGAGCTTTACATGCAATGACACATATAATTCATCAGTCCTTTGAGATAATGGAGAAACTCAGGTGCAGAGAGAGAAGGTAACTTGCCCAAGATCACACATCCAGTAGGTGACTTAAGACCTGTATTCTTAACCATTACCCTAGGCTGACAGGGAAAAGCTGAGTTATTCTTTTAAAGTAGCTTTTCCAATGGGGCTAGAGAAATATTCCTACTTTTGGGCTGTTTAAGGAACTGAGAGCTGGCTTGGGTTTGAATCTGATGTCAAACTTGATATTTCTGGCCAGTGAATTCCAGATTTACTCATACAATAAGGCTTTTTCTCTTTCAAGAACTTCTTCAAATATTTTTAGTAAGCCTTTAGATATGATTGGTACTACAGCTTCATCTGGGTCTGTGTTTTTTGGGTACCAGGCATTGAACTCAGGGACACTCGACCACTGAACCACATCTCCAGGCCTATTTTGTATTTTATTTAGAGACAGAGTCTCACTGAGTTTCTTAGTGTCTCACTTTTGCTGAGGCTGGCTTTGAACTCATGATCCTTCTGCCTCAGCCTCCTGAGCTACTAGGATTATAGGCATGTGCCACCATGCCTGGCTCATCTGGGTCTTTTAATAAATTAGAAAGGGCTTTCCACTTGATTTCAGATGTGCAAAATCATAGATGGCCATCAGTGTTGTGTACTAAGGATCTCAGCATGGATGCTGGAGCACCCTTTACTCCAAATTCCAATTGCCATTAATAATCTTTGGGCTTCAGTTTGCACCTCTGTAGAGACAAGAAAGCTGTCCCATATGCTGAGACCTCTTCCTGTACTAATATTTAATAAGATACAGGAGAGTTTTGTTAAAGAGTTTTTTTTTCAGCGTGTCCTTAGAATAGTCTTAACATTTAGTGTGCCTCAGAATATCTTGAAAGCCTTGTTAAATACATATTTCTGATTCAGTAGGACAGGGGTGGGGTGAGAATCCTCATTTCTGACAACTTCTGGATGCTGCTCTACCTATTGTGGTGGAGATGACTCTGACACACATTGATAAAATCATTCTGCAGTGGTTAGATCTAAGTTGCCATTTTATAATGCAGTTTTTAAGTGCACCTCTTATAAATTCACTGTAGTAAACTATCATTCTGACTTTATTCCATCTTTTATGTAATTCAGAGCAAATTCATTAACATTAAACCAAAATGTAGGTAAACATTCTGTTTCTAACTTGATGTAAATTAAATATTTTAATTGTGGTTTTTTTGAGTCAACATTTTCATAACTGAAGGACAGTGGAATATTCTGCACAATATTTCATGGAATTTTATTTGGTTTTGAAAGATTTGTGATAGTTTGGAACATTTTCCCTCAAAAAAGTAAATAAAGATATAATATCACTATAGAAGGAATTGTACATTATGAAGATGTTGAATAGTATTTATAAAAAGCAGTCTTCATAAACAAATCTTTAAAGAAAAGCATTTTTTGGTATAGTTAAGATTTTCTGACTGCATTTAACAATTTAATAAAGGAATCAGGAATTATGCTTTAAGCATCTGCCCTGGGCTGCTCTCTCTTGCCCTAGGAGAGCAGAGAGAATGTTTATTTTGTTTGATATCTAGAACAATGCCTGGCATAGCTAATAAATGTTTCTTAAAAGAACAAATATGTCAAGAAATATCAATAGGTATAGATATAAAAGAAATATTTGGCTCTTATCTTCAAGGCTCTTAAGCCTACTTGGAGAGAGAACCCAGGTCCTATTCAAGACAGATGCAAATAATATTTGTAAAACCTGCTGAGGGAGTCCAGTTCAGGAAGACAGAAGTGACAGCTGGACCTGAAAACGGGAGTAAGGTTGATAGAGGTAAAAGGAACAGGGTCAGTTCTTGTCTATGCAAATGGTAGAATTTGTCTTAGGAAGCTTTTCATGATCTGGCCTTTGCCTGTCTCTGTGGCTTCAGGTTTTACTGTTCTTCATTGCCCTCAAAGTCCATGCTCCAACCAGGGATGCTTAAATGTACACACACAGACACACACACACAGAGTTTCTGCATGAGCTATACCTTCTCCCTAAAATGCCATCCATGTCACACACCTCCACTCTCTTCTTTGTTAGCCTGACTTTGCTAAAGGGAGTATTTCTTCATGTCACAGGGTTTTCCAGTTCTTTCTTGTAAAGCACATCATGGACTCTTCCCAAGTAGACCCAGAACTTGGCAGATTGGAACTGGACCCTCTGACCTTTCTCCCTCAATACTCAGTTGTGTCTCAGGAAGATAGTCCCGAAGCCTTAGTATTTTCATCTTAGCTATGTTTTTGATTTAATCCATCTCTTTCTAAATCCATAGTCCTTACTCTCCCCAGCATTAAGACTATGAATTGATTTACATCCCATTTTTGCATTACATAGAAAAGTTTTCTTGGTTCTCCTCCTCCAGTCTGTGAGGATTAGAGCCATTTCTTCCTGCTTGTAGTTTAGTAGAGTGCTAGATCTGCAATTAAACTTTATTTTAATAAACATAGATGGCAGAGGTTTCTATAAATAACCAGTGCTGGAAAAGATCTAATGTAGGGGTAGGGCTGGTTTTATTTGCAGACTCATGGAGTCTAACTCTGTCTGTATCATGTATTTCTACATCATTATATATCTCAGTCCATTTACACTTTGATTATGGGATTGTTTACATATTTGGGGATATAGGTGGTGGTGGCAAAGCACACTGCTTCCAGGAAGATTTTACTTTACTGAATGCTGAAGGTTGTCATTCTGTATTTTAACTAACAAGTATTCTTTGAAGTCACACGAATTGATGGGAATTTTATGAAATAATCACAAAGTAGTTTGTTTGTTTGTATTTATATTTGAAACAGCGTACAGCCAAATTGAAATAGAACTGTCTGACTTTAGCAGAGGATTCAACTCAAAACAATACAGGGCAGATGATCCCACATTGAATGTGAGGTGCTAGAATACCTACCCAGGACTGCAAAGAAGGTATTGAAAGTCAGTTTTTTGACTCTTCATGGTCAGTATCCACCTTGAGGACTTAAAAATTCTGAGGCTGACAGTAAAGTCCTGGAGACCAAGGAGATGCATCATCTAAATCAAACATTCTTAACCAGAGTTAAAAGGACGTACAGTTCCATTGTGTGTTTAGAGCCCCTGGGCTGTAGAACTTAAACCTCTGCTTCCACTTTTACAGACATCATGGTTGTAAAATATATATAACATAAAGATATGATTTTAAACCTTTTGAGTATACAGTTACATTACATTTATGGTGTTGTATAATCATCATCACTATCTTTACCAAACTTTTAAAATCAACCCCAACATAAACATTGTACTCACACCTCTCCCCCACCCATGTTCCCATGTTCCACTCTGGCTTCTGCCCAAATTGATAGCTAAACTTCAGAACATCAAGAACCACTGCTTACACATTTCTAGGTGTTGCTATTGGTAGTTAATGAAAAAATTCTTGGTAATAAATGAGAAGTCTAACCTGGCCCTAAAGTTCTTATGTTCTGAATAATGCCATTCCAGTGCCACCTGGACCCTCCTTCTCCCTCTGCCCACCCAGGAAGGACAGTTTGAGAAGGAGTGCTGTTAGTAGCTATTAGAGACCAGTAGCCCAGCTGGGTCTTTTAGACTCTTCCTTCCTCTTGACTTTTTTCTAAACCACCAAATCTTGTTCTTGATTTCAGGAAAATGTATTATTGACTTGGGCTTTATTAAAGGGCTCATGATTGAAAGTCGGTGTCTCTTTCCCCTTTTCCTTTCAGAGCCCCCTGAGGAGGTCCTCACAGCTCCTAATGATTTGTGCTTTGGTTTGAAGTTGGGGAGTGTAGAATTGTGACCTTACAACTCAGACCTCATCTCTCCCTCTGTCACCATGCATTAGTGTCAGGACAGAAAATAATGGTGTAGAAAACAGTGTCTAGCTTGGGAGCTGGAGGACCAAGGAGCCCATGTTCTAGTTATGCAGCTTTATATGAATTGAGCCTCTTGACCTTAAAAAAACACAGCCGTCACTTGAACCTGTTACTGCCCTTCAAATGCAAGATGGAATTCTTACTAATCATCAGATAGGAAAGTATAGCGGAGAGTCCACAAATTTCAATGACTTTTTATTGAGATGAAATCATATAATAGACACAAATTTCAAACTTTAAAATTTACCCTAGGTTCACATTTCAGCTGTTCCTCTTCCTGAAAAGTCATTTCACCTCTCCTGGGACTGTTTTCTCTTGTGTCTCTTGTGTAAGATGAATATGGCAATATGAGTAACTATCTCACAAATGCTCTTCAATTTTTTTTTCTGTAGGTTTATTGTAAGAAATATATTTGATTAGTAGTGACTGGCTTAGGCTTAGCTTTTAGGAAGTAGTAACTATGATTAATATCACTAGTAAATAATAAAATGCTATAATAAGCAATTGATTGAAATACCCATTTTTCACAAATGATTCAAGGTTCATAAAACACTGCACATGTTTTTTCAGTCTGACTCTCTGCTGCACCTTCTGCTCCTGTGCTTAGTGAGCAGAAGGCTCTTGCCCGGGCTGTCTCATGCTGAGAGCAATGGAGAGATGAAAATGGAATGGCACTCAGCCCCAGTGAGGTTTGGCCCCTTCCCACAGGGTGGTATTGAGGCAGCCTGGTAATCAACATGGTATTCCTAATGCCCAGCAATGCCAGGAGGTGTTCAGGGAGGCAGGAAACAGCACCAGGGGGTCACATAGCTGGTTATTCTGCCTATCACATAGATAATGAACCCCAGAGAGCTGGAAAAGGAGCTTGCAGTGACTTAATTCCTTTAAAAAATTCTTTTTTGTTTCATGTATGTCTTCATGTTTGTCCTCCTATAGACAGAGCACTTGTTTTTAAAAAAATTCTAATTATATGTTTGCCTAATAATATATAATCATATATCAAGTAAATATATAATTATGGAGTTCTTTAAATTAATATTATTTACTTGATTGATTTAATGATTCTGGAGCTATTAGCCTATTGTGCTAAAAAACAATTTAGCCCATTTTTAGCTGAGACTCATTCCAGATATTGAAATTTGGTGTGTGACCTTTAAAAATATTTGCTAAGACAACAAATTTCCTCTACTTTTAGGAAATCAACAAATCTACTTTTAGGAAAGCAAAACAAACTTGATTTACCTGTTCCTTCCTCAAGATATTGTACAGGTAGACAAATCTTATTATAAAAAGAGAGTGAGTGTCAGATGGGGTTCATTCCTTTATTCTTTTGTTCGTTCCCTCACTCAGCAAGTAACTGCTGAGCACCAGCCACCAGAGCAACAGCACATGGTTGGTGAACTCTGAGGTTACAAAGATGAAGAAGCTGTGGTCTCTTTTCTCGTGGAACTCTGTTGCTAGAGAGGGAGACAAGTATGAACAGTCAGTTCAGTGCAGCTTGACAGTAAGTTAGCTTATTGTCTCTGTGTCTTATAGCACTCTGTGTGTTCGGGTGGTGCTGCTGAATTCTCACAATCCTTTAATGCTCACTTGCACTTCACACACAGGGAATTGAAGCTTGGAGAAATTAATGCAGGTACTATGTGATGAATACAGGCAAAAATCTAGCCTGTGGTCTTAACTGTGATGCTCTACTGATAAAAGCTGTCAGACACAAATATATACAAGGACAGAGGCACAAAGATGACCTCCAGTTTTTTAATTCAATGTCATTTCTATGCCTTGAGTATCAAATGGGGAGTACATTTAGGGGGTAAAGAATAGGCCTGAATCATGTTGGAGTTTAAATGAATAAGCCCAGTGCTGGATCACCCTGGATTGTTTTGTAGCTATGTCAAGCATTTCAAATACTTTGTTTAATAAACCATATTTATCATTCCAAGAAGTGTATAAAAATAGATAATCTGGACTGTTCCCTGCCACCATGCACAATTATTTTGTAGAAAAAAACTTACAAATTAACTGAAAAGAATGGGCTTTCTTGGCAGCTTCAGACAGGGAAACTCCACGTGTTCATTTCCGAGGCAATACTGTGGAGGCCAAAATAATTTCCCATTTATATTTTGATCAGTTGTTCTCTGGTTAACAAAAAAGGACCAACCAAAGAGACTCCTCCTGCTTCCCTTTCCCACTGTCAAGTATGAGGAAGGTGACACTTGGGTTTTCTTAGACCACGGTATTGCAGAGTACCTTCTAGTGAAACCACTCATATAGAACCTGTTCTTTCTCCAGAATTCTGTCTCATTAAATGGCACTTGCTTCTATCCTGTCTGGCCATTCAAGCCAGAAACAAGAGTATCATCCTTGGCTTTTCCTGCCTGTCCTTTTAGGTACAGGTATTCCACTTTCTTTCTGGCTCCTGAGCCCCTCAGGTATGTTTGCACCCACTGCCTCTAGGCTGGCCTAAGCCACCATTAATCCCTTACTTATCTCCTCATCAGCCTCCTGTTTGGCATCCCTGACTTTAGTCTCTTGTCTTCCACCTCCGGTTTTCATGCTAATGCATGAGAAATCTTTGGGAAATACTGATCTGAGAGTCACTTTCCTTCTTAAGTGTTCTCCCACCTTCTTAAGAAGGCCTTTTATGATCTGGTCCTTTGGTCTTCACTCTTGCCATACAGAGCTTCATTCACTTTTTTAAACACAGCCAACTCTTTCTGATCTCAGAATTTTGCATTGGCAGTTACTTGATAAAACAATAATTTATTGATTGTTTTTTGTGTGATCCTGAGCTAAGGCCTGGAAATACATTTTCGTGTAATACCCACAGCCCTGTTAGGTACATAGGTAGGTACCATGCACCAGCACCATCTTTCATGAAGAAAGATAGATTTAAAGAGGTTGTGAAGTTTGCCCAAGTCAAAGGTTCTCCTTATTGTTTATTAGTTAAATTAGTGATATCTAAACCATTTAGGCTCATACCCAATATTTAACCAGTAGCCCATTGTGATATAAGGATTAACATTCAGAGAACCTGAACTGCAGTGCTGGTGTGGATCAGCATTGTGACCTTGGACAAAACAAGTTCTGAGTCTATTTTCTTATCTACCAAATGGCATCATAATGTTCGTCTTATCTGTTTGTTGTACAAATCAGACCAAGCAGTATTCCTGATGCTTCATAACATGCTAAATGGATATGTATATTAAGAAAATGAAGATACAAAAGATTTCTCCTTTGGAGTTGTAGATCCCTTCATTCAAAAAGAAAAATAAGACCCATGCATAGCCTCCCCTGGCTCATGTTACTGCACTTACCATGTTTTAACGAAAGCCAAGATAAAATTAAGGAACAGTGTGGGACTTACAACCTAAGCCAACAGTGAAGCATTTGGTAGGCAGGTAAAAGCTTTAATACTTAATAGAAATTAAATTCTATGTTACCTCAGAGAATATAAAAAAAACAAAATATGTAGCATAAATAGTCTTGTTTAGCGGTGAGGTTGTGGCTCAGAGGTGGAGCATTTGCCTAGCATGTGTGAGGCATGGGGTTTGATTCTCAGTACTACATATAAATAAATAAAATGAAGTTCCATCAACAACTAAAAAAAATAATTAAAAAGTCTTATTTAATTTAAAATGCATTTCACAATGTATTTTCATGCCTCTACAAGAAATAGCATTCTTTAAATTAAAGATTACTACATTAAAGCTGGGCTCAGGGGCACATGCCTGTAATTCCAGCAGCTTGGGAGGCTGAGACAGGAGGATCGTGAGTTTAAAGCCAGCCTCAGCAATGGTGAGGAGCTAAGCAATCCAGCGAGACCCTGTCTGTAAATAAAATACAAAATAGGGCTGGGAATGTGGCTCAGTGGTCAAGTGCCCCTGAATTCAATCCCCGATAAATCCTGCTCCCCCACCAAAAAAAAAAAATTACTGCATTAAATATTTTTTTTTTTCTGTGTTTAGGCCCTGTTCCCAACTTTTCCTGGCTATAGTACAAGGAGATGTGGTCTTACTTTCAGAAGAAGTTCAATGTGACACCTTCTTCCTTTTGCTATGTTTCCTTAGGTCTCAGAATGCAGTTGGCCCATTAGGCAGGCTCCCAGTCTGCACAACCTCTTTGCTGTGTGTCGGAATATGTATAATTGGCTGCTACAGAATCCCAAAAACGTCTGTGTTGTCCACTGCTTGGTGAGTACCCATAGTTGGTATCTGTGGTTTGGTTTGGTCAGATATGGATGGTCCTGTCCAGAATGATGGATAGGTAACATTTGAGTTCTGCAGCTTTATTGAGCCTCTACTTAGAAGCTAGGCAGTTCGAGGAATGGAAAAATGAGGAAGAATGTATTATTTTTGTTTTAAAATTTAAATACTACTGGGAGAGGCAGATACATATACACAACCCACATAATGCAGGGACTCTAAAATGTGCCAAGTATTCTAAAAGAGGTAAAAATAAAAGCTGTGGGTACATAGGTAGTAATGCACTGAGTTTTCTGTGAATAGAGTTGACACAAACATATTGTCATATTTATTTTTTTCTTACAATTTGTATTTGAATAAATATAAGAGTGAAGCTCCCTCCGTCCTTGTAAATAGTTTAAATAGACTATGTTTTAGAGCAGTTTCCATGAGGACTGATGATTTTTCTGGGCATTGACTTTGTAAAGTGCCTTTCTCTAACCCTTTCTCTCAGGCCTTTTACTTGTCCTGTAAAACTCAACTTGTGATAAAATCTTTCTGATTCTTCTAAGCATTTTCACAGCGCAGATCCTCCCCCTGGGTATCTCAGTATTTTCTGTGGCATCTATCACACTGCACCATACTAAGCTGTTTTCCTGTCTGTTTTCCCACTAGACTGTTAGCATCTTATAGGAAAGAACTGTGTCTTTGTTACCCTTGTACCCCAGACAAGCAAGATTTGAATAAGCAATTGAAAACAGGAAAAAAATGAATGCACCAACGGAGTCTGAGCATAGTACTGGAAATAATTTACTGCTTCTAAAAATTTCAGAGTATATATATATATATATATATATATATATATATATATATATATATATATATTTGGGTTTTTTTTGCTATGATATTACTGAATGATTTCCCCTCGCCTTCCTGAGAAGGGATTGACAATAATAATTAAGACAGAGCTGATAGATATTGAGGTAGTAAGAAAACCTCACAGTACTCAAAATAAATCTACTTTCAGGGCTTAAATTACATGACAGATTGCTAAAAGTACTCAGAGAAGCAGTTCTGGATCCCCAGTGTCCTATGAAGAAACAGGAAGAGGAGGTGCCAGGCAAGCCACAGGAAAGGATTTCTCTCAAAAGATGAAGGAGGCTGATACTGAAAAGTTATAAGCTGGTGATCCCTGATGGCCCTTCAGGGAAAAATTCTAATGAATCTTTTCTCAGATAATTTTTAAACTCTTATTAAAAAAAAAAGGAGTCCACATGGGTTTATTATAAATATAAATATCAAACCAACTAGACATTTTGCAGCTAGGCTAATAGACTAGTTTATTGAATTTCTGCATGAGATTTTCTAGTTTCTTGCAGTCAAGATGGAGAAATTTGGGCTGGGGATGTGGCTCAAGCAGTAGCGCACTTGCCTGGCATGCATGCGGCCCGGGTTCGATCCTCAGCACCACATACAAACAAAGATGTTGTGTCCGCCGAAAACTAAAAAATAAATATTAAAAAATTCTCTCTCTCTGTCTCTTTAAAAAAATAAAATAACATTGCTTATAAAAAAAAAAAAGATGGAGAAATTTGGCCTAGGTTGATATATATTTAGTTGGATGGGGGCTGAATATTTGCTTCCTAAGGTAGGTGAACAATAGATCAGTATCTTCATGGAGAAGATTTCAGTAGGTTGATGGTTATTTATCTATTTCTTTAGTCATATTGGGCTTTAATCCAGGGATACTTTACCACTAAGTTACATCTCCAGCCCACTTAAAAAATTTTTATTTTGAGACAAGGTATTGCTAAGTTGCTGAGGCTGGTCTTAAACTTGTGATCCTCCTGCCTCAGCCTCCTGAGTAGCTCAGATTATAGGCATCTGCCATCATGCCCAGCATACTTTGCTTTCTAAATTAACAAAATGATGAAAATGTGGAAATCATGCTTATCCATTTTCTTAGAATTGGGAGGGTCACATAATAGACCTGAATTTAAAAAGTTCTTGTAGTTTACTTGTTTAACAGAAACTAACAATGTGAAATTAAATATAGGATAAATGAACAGCCCTAAATTCTGATTCTGAAAGATTAAGCATGTTTGTCTATTAGCTTACCATGTGATCTGAGAAAGAAGTAGGGCTTTCGGTGGATATGAAGATCAACAGGAGCTTCTATTGTGGTTTAGCCTTCGTTTATTCTAGTTATGTTCATGAGAGCACAGTATCCAGACTAAGAAAGGTGATATCTTGCACTTCCCCTTGGGCAGCACATTTTAGGTTGATGTTTTAAAACTTTGGTCTGTTCAGAAAAGCATACTAAATGAAGAGGTCTCTCTGAGTGAAATTTCAAAGGACAAAGAATCCAAGGGATTGGTTTTGTTTTCACCTGGAAAATAGAACTTTTGATGGAGAGCACCGCAGGCAGTGAAGGACAGTCACAAGGAGAGAGGAGTAGACTTGTTTTTTTTTTTTTTTTCCTCATGGAAGGAAGAATGAAGGGCACCGAAAAGAAGCTGAGGAGGAATAGACTTCAACTCAACACATTCAGTATAAGGATGCGCTTTGTAAGACGGAGTGAGCCATAGCTGTTCACTTAAGAGCCTTCTAGAAGAGGCTGTGTCTGGAGTGTTGCTGAATGTTGTTTTAGTCATCTCAGGCTGTTAAAACAAAAACACTCTAGACTGGTTGATTTCAGTAGTAGAAATTTATTTCTCATGGTCTGGAGACTGGAAGTCCCAAGATCAGGGTCTCTACAGATTCAGTGTCTTCTCAGGGCTGGTTTGTCTTTTCTTTTGTATCCTCATATGCCGAGAGCAGATGAAAAGGAGTGGGGGAGGAGAGAGGGAGGGAGGAGGGAAGACTGAAGGAGAGAGGTGCCCTGTTCTTAGGATGCTAATCTCATTCATGAGGGCTCCACCTCAAATGCCTACTTCCTTATACCATTGCATTGGAAGTTAGCATTTCAACATGAATTTTGGGAAGACACAAATATTCAGTTCATAGAAGATCTATTCCTATGTTGAATGACGTTGTATCAATTGATATTTTAAATTTTATATTAATGTTGGAGCACATTTTGGGTTAAATACTTATGCAACACATCCCATCAAGTGGCATCTGCCTAATCTGTGAGCTCTTTACTTCTTGTCCTAAATCAAGAGGCCTCATCTGTGAGTTATGATGCCACAAGTCTAATGCAACTTTAAAGTCCAGAGCTACTTTAAAGATCACATTATTTTTCTTTGAATTTAAGTGAGTCAAATTATTTTGCTGGGCTTCTTGGGTTAGTATAGAGTGAGTTTTATCCTAAGAAAAAGTCTTTCCTGCTGCTTTGTGATTTTGATAGCTGGGACAAATTTTCGTTTTCCAATGAACAGTTTTGAAGTGAAAAACTCTTAGGAGGATTTCTCCCCTCCTTCTGTTAATTGCAAGTGCAGCCTTTCTCAGATTTGATCATGTTCTTGATGACTTTATGCATCATCTTTGATAGGATGGACGGGCGGCATCGTCAATTCTGGTTGGTGCTATGTTCATTTTCTGTAATCTCTACTCTACTCCTGGCCCTGCTATTCGATTGCTGTATGCGAAGCGACCAGGAATTGGACTGTCACCATCCCACAGGAGGTACAGTAAGCGAGGTGCAGGGTCTGAGCAAGTGTGGTCTGGTTGCTACTGTGTACAGTTTGGAGTCTGCCCTGTAGGTAGTTTCCTAACTTTCTTCTAATTTATCTGACATTATTCTGAACTATGGAAACTATTAATTAAGATATTGGATTTTTATGCACGTTCATGAGTCCCGTATGAGTTTGTGATTTTAAAATTAGAAAGAAACTTTAAAGAATGCTTATCTCTTCCTTCATTTTACAGGTGAGAGAACTGACTCAGATAGGTTGTAATTTGCCCCAGGTCTAAAAATACCTAATGCACATAGCCAGGATCTCAAGCTCTAAGACCAGTCCCTTTCTGATGCATCATTTAGGTCTTTATTGAAATACCAGCAGTAGCTGGTTTATTTATCAGATGATCATCACAATTAACAAGAGGAAATGCCAAAGTGTAGAGAGAATGAGATGTTTTAAAATTCACTTTTTATTATGAGAGGAATAAGGAAGTGGATTATAACAGATAATCTGAACAATGGCTTAAAAAAGGAAACCCTCTTTAGATAATAACTATTTATTTTCTTCTGTTT
Organism: Marmota flaviventris; assembly: GCF_047511675.1. NCBI lineage: Eukaryota > Metazoa > Chordata > Mammalia > Rodentia > Sciuridae > Marmota > Marmota flaviventris. The sequence continues at coordinate 53,537,893 of NC_092507.1, forward strand.
AGTCATAATTTCTTCCCCTGATTTACATTGTATCTTCTTACTTTTTTTGGATTATAAAAGTACTTCTGATGATAAAATTTTAACATCCAAAAATTGGTCTTCAGCGGTAAATTTAATCTGCTAAATGAAATAAGAATAGATGAACAAATATTAAGCTACTCTAAATCTCCCATAAGCTTTTGGATTTAACAAATACCCTGTTATCAGTTCTTTGGGGAAGTACAGCAAGGTCAGTGGATAAAATATTATCTGCATTCTCTTTTGCTAATTAATGTTGAATAAAATAACAGCAAATTTTTATTGCAATTTAAAGATTTGCAAGGACAAACTTCATAGCAAAAATTACCTGCTTCTCCTGTTGTGACGGGCCCCCTAACGGCAATCTTCTGTTTCAGGTACCTGGGCTATATGTGTGACTTACTAGCAGACAAGCCCTATCGCCCTCACTTCAAGCCTCTCACGATCAAGTCCATCACTGTCAGTCCCATACCCTTTTTCAACAAACAGAGAAACGGATGTCGCCCTTACTGTGATGTACTGATTGGAGAAACCAAAATATATACAACCTGCACAGATTTTGAACGAATGAAGTGAGTCTTATGATTTTTTTCCTTTACTTCTTCTTATATACTGCTCAATTGCTGTGTAAATTGTATTGTGTTCTTCCTGCAGGTCTATATCACTGTGGAATGGCTGATTAAAAAAAAAAAAATTCAATGTCAGTAGTGAGCATAGACAAGCATAACTAAATCAAAGGAGGCATGGCTCCTTTTCACATCCAGCTGTGCCATAGGCTAAGGGACTAGCATGAGCTACAGTGAGCATTGAGACAGTGGGGTGGGGAGGGCTGGGGTTGTGGCTCAGTGGTAGAGCACTGCCTAGCATGTGTGAGGTACTGGGTTGGATTCTCAGCACCGCATATGAATAAAAAAATAAAATAAAGGTCCATCACATCTTTAAAAAAAAATGTGCATGTTGTAGAGGGACAGAGGACCTGGACATTTAAGAGGGAGATGGCCTTGATGGGATTTAGTGAATCAGGGATGAATGAAGTCTCTAAGTGAGCAACTATGTAAATGATGACATAATTAGAGAAGTTATAGAATCTATAATGAAAAGGAGATACCAGTGGGAGGTTGTTGAAAATGGGGTGGAGAAAAAGAAATAAGTGGTAACTAAAGAGCAAATAGTTGGGAATAGAAGGAATTTGGGGATTAGTATTCAAGGCTCTCACAGACTGTGGCATTCCTGTTTCTATACGTAGCTTGGTTGAAGTTTTTGTTCCTTTAATCTCTGCTTTTACTACTAGCTTGAGGTTAGGAAAAGGTAAACACACAAGGGATGATACATTTAAGGAAAATAAGTCATCAGCAAAATAGAGATGGTCAGTTGTACTTTCTGGAAGTCCAGGTGAGATTGAGAGTCCATCAGACCAATGTCCTCCCATTGCGGAACCAGTTTTCCCTCAGTTGGCATGGGCTGCATTTCTGCTCAAGATAAGAAATGGTTTCTAGGTCCAGATCTAGGCAGATGGGTCTCTTGGCCAGGCCACAGAGCACTATGCCTGTGTCTGTGTAATTGTACCAGACTGGATAGCTTTTAATGTCTGTTTTGATTCCATTTAAAGAGAATACCGGGTCCAAGATGGAAAAATCTTCATTCCCCTGAACATCACTGTGCAAGGAGATGTGGTTGTCTCCATGTATCACTTGAGGTCAACCATTGGAAGCCGGCTGCAAGCTAAGGTAAGCTTTCTGGAAGAATCATGGCATTAGCTCATCTGAGTTTTTAATAGTAATATTTTTTAATCTTCTCCCCAGTCACTTTCGGGTTGAGTGAGTTGTGGTTTAAGAATGAGGAAGAGCCTTTAAAGGTTGCTTATGTCCATCTTCCTCATTTTACAGGGGAAGATACTGAGATTTGTAGAGGTATGACTTAGTAAAGTTCTTGGTATGATTACTGTGGAATTAAATAACTGTGTTTTTTCCCCAAATTTTTTAATGAGATAAAGTTCACATTACATAAAAGCCACCCTTTTAAAGTATATAATACAGTAATACAGTGGATTTTAGTACATTCAAAAAGATGTGCAACCATCAGAACTATGTAATTCCAAAGCATTTTTTTTATCACCCCTAAAAGAAACCCTGTTCCCATTAGCAGTCACTACCCATTTCCTCTTCCTTATCTCCAGACAACCATGAACCTACTTTCTGTCCCTGAGGGTTTGCTTAGTTTGGAGATTTCATATAAATGAAATCATACAATACATGGTGTCTTGTAGCTGGCTTTTTTTCACTTAGCATATATTTTTGAGGCTTATCCATGTAACAGCATGTATCAGTACTTCATTCCTTTGTATAGCCAAGTAATATTCCATTGTATGACTATGCCACATTCTATTAATCTTTCCATCAATTGGTAGATATTTGGGTTATTGCCTCTCTTTGGCTTTAAGAATGATGTTGCAAGTAATCATATTTTAATTAAACAAATTTCGCTGAGTTTATGCTCTGTTCTAGCCATTGCCTAGGTGTTTAGGATTGAAAAGAATATGACTGTGTTCCTGCTGTTAAGAAACTCAGCCCAGCAGGAAAAATTTACACATGTTTAAAATATCCATAACACCATATGGAGGGGAGATGAGGTGCTGCAATAGGAACAGTTTGTTTTAGCCAGTGGTAGCCCCCATAGGCTCCAGATAGGATATGCCTTTCAAGGGTGGGCCAAAAAGGATGAGTTCATTGGGTTGGAGCAGGGCATCCTGGGAAGAAAGAATACGATGAGTGGAAGCATGGCAGTGTACCAGAACATGGGATGGGGAAACAGTGGATGAGGAAACAGCTTTCCAAGGCAGAGTTCGTGAAAGGGAGAAGTGGGAGACGTTTAATATTCATAGTAAACAAAGATTCAGATGTAGAAAGAGTTGAAGGTTCATGGCTCCCCAAAATATAACATCTTGATCGCATTCCCCTTTCACTGGTAAATTGTAATTTTTTTTTCTTGGATATTTTTAGGTGACCAATACACAGATATTCCAGCTTCAGTTTCATTCTGGATTCATACCTCTGGACACAACAGTATTAAAGTTCACCAAGTAAGTACTGCTCGGACTGAAAGCCTGTTTGCACTGGGTAGCTGTGCAGTGTTGAGTTTCTTTAGTGCCATGGTGCATTCCCCCTGAGTCCTGTGCTGCTAGATCATTGAGTGTAGCTTCACCACACAGAGAGGCTGGATATATCTGAAAACTTTCCATTGAATATGACCTGTCTTAAGAAGTTCGAATAGATCCAAGACTTCAAATAGAAAGGTTTAAAATTGCCATGTGAAGGAATATACTAGTCAGTTTCCCACCAATGTGACAAATACCTGAGAATATCAATTTAAAGGAGGAAATAATTATTTGGGCTCACAGTTTCAGAGGTTTCAGTTCACATTTGGCTGGCTTCAAGGAAGAAGAATCATGAGGAAGGGTGTTGCAGAGGAAAGCTGCTCACTTCAAGCCATCTGGGAAGCAGAGAGAGTGAGAAGAGGGTGGGGCAGGCCAGGGACAGGATATAGTCCCAAATGGTAAACACCCAAGAACTCAGTCTTTTTGACTAGTCTCCACCTCATATAGTCCATTTACCTTATTATTCCACTAATAAGGTTAGAGCTTTTATGATCTAATCATTTCCTAAATCCCCACCTCTGAACATTACTGCACTGAGGAACAAGCTTTCCACACTGGAGCTTTTGGAGGACATTCCAGACCCAAACTATACAGGGAGCAAGAGTGGACAAAGAAGGAACAAAGTATTACTACTTTGATCCTTTGCATCTGTGTATTTCCATATGTTTCCTTCAGGAATGGCAGTTAAATCAGTGGTATGGAATGATTAGTGATCCATCAGAATAGATAACAGGCTAGAACACTAAAGCAGGGTTCTGGAGGAGCCCTCTGTACCAGACATTGGCCCTCAGTTGCAATATCGTAGGGTGGTTTGATAACTTGGGGGTAGCCAAATTTGTGATAGGTGAACATTGCTGGGGCCAGGATAGGGACAGATATTCAAGGTTCAGAATGTCGGTCATAGCCTGTTTCACTCTTTTAATACCTGACTTGGCTATGCCAGGGCAGCCTGGCTGGATGTATCAGTTCTGCTTTCCAGAGTGCTCTTATATTTGCAATCTCCGTATTCTTTGAATAGGACTTTATTCTCTTTTCTTGAGATGAGGAAACTGAGACACAGAAAAGTAAAGTACTATATCTAGCTAATGATTGAGTCTTCTCTAGAAATGAGTTTCTAGTTAACCTGAAAGTCTACCTATGGTGGTTGCTCTGCTGAGCCTTATGCTGGTTTCATTGCTTTTCATTGGCCTTATTCTTTTAAATCCCTTTGTAGGCCTGAGTTAGATGCATGTGATGTACCAGAAAAATACCCTCAGCTATTTCAGGTGACGCTGGATGTAGAACTACAGCCCCAGGACAAAGCGGTAGACTTAACCCCACCATGGGAGCATTACTGTACAAAAGATGTCAACCCCAGTATCCTCTTCTCTTCTCACCAGGAGCATCAAGATACTCTGGCCTTAGGAGGTATTTATTTTTCAGGTCAAAAGTTTGTGTTATTTAGCACATTGCGTATTCCCTGTGTTTCACTGGTGCTACGTGGCTTTTTGTCTTGCAGGACAGGCTCCAGCAGATCTCCCTCCAGACAACCCCAGGAATTTGGGGCAAAGTGGCTTCTTTGCCTCTCTCTGTTGGCAAGGTACTTTCAAGCATTTCTCAAACTTTACATGGTTAGATGATTGTGGTTCTTCTGTAGAGACACTTAGCTTTTGAAGCAGTCTAAATTAAAGTAGCAATTAGAAGTTATTCAGGCTCCTTTCCCCTTATTCCATACCCTTCCCCCTCATTCCTTTCTCAAATTCCCTATTTTCAACTTCATGAATGCACTCAGACTGATGCAGAAGGCCATTTTCAGCTGACTTCTATCTCCTCTGTGCTGTGTTCTTGGCCGTGTCTTTCTTGGTTTGATGGATAAGTGTGATATTTTCTAAGATCCCCCTTTAGACTACTGACAATATAAATAAATTAGCAAAGAATTCTCTTTCCTGCCTTCAATTAAATATTCTAAAAATATGTAGTCAAGCATTTCTTCCAAAGTGCCCTGAGCACTAGCTGGGCAGAACTGAGCTTACGTTGACACAGGTAAGGCAAACACCTGGCCTCTATGTCTCTGTCACTTATTTTAACAATCATTAGCATAAATTTGGGGCTCCATTACTGTATTTTTTTTTTCCCTAACCTGAAGATGTTATCAGATCCTTCTCAACATAGCATTTCAGACTGCTGCCATTAGTAGCATTGGCATCCTAATCCATATAGATCAGCTGTCTTCACTTTAGAGTTTGCTGAGATTAAGTGCAAGCTTTGGTGTAGAATTGAATAGTTGGGACTTTATGTAGGAAAGGGTGACAGATGGCTCTTTGGATGACCTAGTTAAAACTCTTAGTTGACACTCCTCTGATGTGTCAATGTGAGTTCCTATTCCTTTAGCTTCTAGATGTTTTCAGTGTTTGTTGAAAAAATTATCCATAGAATTCATTGGAATTGAAAGACTTACTTTCAGAATTTTCTTTTGAGAAATGGAACCCCAAATTTCTCAAACTTGGATAAACCCAGTAAATAAACCCAGCAGATGGATTTTGCAACATTTTCTTTTTTTTTTTTTACCTTGTGTCTTCCTCACAGTAAGGACTTTAATAAGTAAAATTTCACTCTTACCTTTCCATTGCCAATTTTGTAAACTATTTGTAAATTATAAATAACTTCTGTAGTCTCTGAAAGAGATTTTAGCACAGACGCACAGTCTCTTTATCTGAACCTCTTAGAGCTAGATATGTTTAGGAATGCAGATAGGTGATACAGTATATAAGCTAGATATTTCTTAACATCTCCAGTGGTATCTCACACAACAACTTGTAATCAAGCATGCTAATATTTCTTCAGTGAAACCTGTAAGGAAAACCCTAAGTGAGACTAATGAAGTCTAAATAATATCATATCCATTCCAGTCAGGTTTTTCTGCCAGCTGAGTTTGCACCAAACTTAGGAAAGCCTTTCTCTTTTCATAGTTTTTTTTTTTTTTTTTTTTTCCATTTCAGAATTGGGTATTAGGGGTGTGGACCTCAACCTGATTCAGAATGTGAGTCCATCTGACTCACATTATATTATATAACAATGCTCTGTGGGAAGCTCATCTCAAGCAAGGCCTGGAAAGTCATTCACTGTCTCTCTAGTCCTTTCCCAGAAGAGGCCTTTGTGCTGAGCCCATTTTATGCTGAAAGTATCTTCTTTCAGCTTGGTATAAGGACCATCTGAAGCAGAGCCATTCTGTGAACTCAGCAGGTGTGTGAGTTCCTTCTGCATCAGCCAGTGGGAGAACGGCCTTGCTTTTGTTTGCAGGCCACACAGAGAAATAAAAAGTCAGTGAATGGTGTCCACAAAGGACGAAGAGTTACTGTTCTATTTTTTTCCCCAAAAAAATCACCTAGCCTAGTGCCTGGAAATTAATAATCGTAATGATAATAAAAATTTGACTTGGACGTGGTGCTGTATGCCTGTAATCCCAACTACTCAGGAGGCTGAGGCAGGAGGATTGAAAGTTTGAAGCCAGCCTAGGCAATTTAGTGAGACCCTATCTCAAAATAAAATTATAACTTTTCTGAGAGGTTCAGATTAGAGAGTGTGCATCTGGATGTGTAGCTCAGTAATAGAAGAATGTTCTTTGGTTCAGAATAAAAATCATCATCATCATCATCATCATCAACAACATTTAGGTACTCCTTGCTGTTGATCTGAGCACTTTATAATATTATCTCACATAATTTTCATAATAGCCTGTGAGTGAGGTACTGTTTATTACCCTGTTTTGCTGAGGAGGAAACAGAGAAGTAAGGTAACTTACCCAGTGTCACAGAGCCAGTGAGTAGTGGAGCTGGGGTTCAATCCCAGGATGCCTGGCTCCCGAGTCCTACTCCATATCCTAATGCTGCCCTGAATCTCAGATGCTCAGCCATGATAGATGAATATAATATAAAAAGTGTTCCATTGGATGGATCCCAAAGCACTATTTGCTCAAGGCTGAATCCTTCTCTCTGGAATGATGTGCAAATAATGTAACAAACCCCAACAGCACCGTGGTTGGTAACTAACTCTTTCTTTGGCTACTGGTCTTCCTTAGATCAGAAATCAGAGAAATCATTTTGCGAGGAGGATCATGCTGCCCTAGTGAATCAGGAGAGCGAGCAATCCGACGATGAACTTCTGACCCTTTCTAGTCCACATGGCAATGCCAATGGTGACAGACATCATGGCGCCAAGAAGCCCAGCAAAAAGCAGCAGGAGCCAGCCGCTCCACCACCCCCTGAGGAGGTGGACCTTCTGGGTCTAGAAGGTTCTGATGTGAGTAAGAACTTCTCTCCACCGGCAGCGCCTCCCTCCAATTCTGAACTACTGAGTGACCTGTTTGGGGGTGGAGGTGCAGCTGCTCCTGCCCAGGCTGGACAGTCAGGGGTGGAAGATGTGTTTCACCCTAGTGGACCTGCATCCACCCAGTCGACACCACGCCGTTCCGCAGCCTCAGCCTCCGCATCGCCAACCCGACGACTGGGAGAAGGTAATTTTTTTCCATTGCTCTGTAGTTCTGAGATTTGAATGATAACTTTGGGGCCAGAAAGGCAGAATTGTCTTAATAAGCTGGGCCTTTTCAATTCCCTGAAAGTCCCTTAGAAGTCTATATTTAGGTCTTCATTTAATTGGAGAACACAAGAGAAAAATGGAAATATTATTCATTTGGTATTTTTCTTTTGTCAGGATTTCAGGCCTGAGAGGCTTTAGTTACTTTTTTTTTTTGGAGATGTAGATGAATGAATTATTATTAAAAGTAACAGGGCTAGTTGTGGCTCAGTGGTAGAGCACTTGCCTAGAATGTGTGAGGCCCTGGGTTCGATTCTCAGAACCACATATAAATAAATGAATAAAATAAAAGTCCATCAACATCTAAAAAAAAAATTTAAAAACAAAAAAAGTAACAACTAATGCTGGGTGCCTATAATCCCAGTGGCTTGGGAGGCTGAGGCAGGAGGACCACCAGTTAAAAAGCAGTCTTAGCAACAGCGAGACACTTAGCAACTCAGTGAGACCCTGTCTCTAGATAAAATACAAAAAAGGGCTGGAAATGTGGCTCAGTGGTTGAGTGCCCCTGAGTTCAATCCCCAGCCCCGCCCCCCCCCCCAAATAAAACCTAAAAAAAAACCCCAGCTAATATTTGTGACATATTTACCATTTGCCAGATGTGGAATATAACACTAAACATGATTCAGTTATTAGCACCTCTCTATTGGGTTTTTGTTATCATTATCCCCATTTTATAGTTGAATTAGTAGCATATATAGCTGATGCTCAATGGGGTCAGGGTCCAAAACTTGGCCATTGTACTCCAGAGCTTTCCTTCAGATTTCCTGCAGTGCCTTCCTATAATTGTAGTTTTCTGCATATACTTTGGCTATGCAGAGAAGTTTTTGGTTATCTCAGAATTTACTTAGGGAACTAAATTAGCTCTTATCTGTGATGTTCAGCATTTTACTTTTCATTATAGAGAATGCCTCTGACCTAAGGTGATATTAAAAGTGCCAAGTCATGGTGAGATTTTAGCATATTCCAGAGGATGGCTTCAAACCCAGATGTAGAGGGATTAGCCCAATGAACTCTTATAATTACACTAAAAGGTTTGGAGTTCTCATTTTATAGAAAAGATAAGGTTTTGTGCATATTATTTTTTTAATTTTATTTATTTATTTTTTTATTGGTTGTTCAAAACATTACAAAGCTCTTGACATATCATATTTCATACATTAGATTCAAGTGGGTTATGAACTCCCATGTTTACCCCAAATACAGGTTTTGTGCATATTAAATGAGATAAGGGATCTATTTCATGTGACAGAGTGTCTGAAACTGTCAGTACCTTGCTGCTAACAGAGGCTTGTCTGTGGCCCAGCAGATGCCAGGAGAGCATTGTGTGAAAGAAGTCATGGCTGTAATCTTATCAAGCTATGTGTCCTTCCTGCACTGTGGAAGTAGGGTTGGTTGGTTAAGTGGTTTGATTCTCCTCTGTTCTCAGAATGGGTTAATCCCCTTCTAGGAAGTAGCCATTAGCTCAGTGTTTAAAGATTAAGAAGTGACATCTCAGGAAGACTGAAGGGGATTTTGTGCCTTGTTCAATAAGACAAATTAAGGGCCAATTAACTCCATGCATCTCAGCGATTTTCATCCCATTCATTTCATGACAGTAAGAAATGTGAAGTGCTTTTGGGAAATTCCTGAGAGTTGGAGTCAGAAGACTTGAGCATGAGTCCCAGTCTTATTCTCTTGACCTTAGACAAGAAACTGGATCTTCTGAGTTGTATTTTTGTTGTCTGTAGACTGAAGATGATGCCACTTCTATCTGGCAGGATGACATTGAGGATCAGCTGAGGTCTTCTTAATGAAAGACAATGTAAACTCTCAGAAAGGATGGAGTCTTGATTCTTGGAGCATTATTCCCAATAACCCTGGCTTCCCACTTTCTTCTGGTCTTTTCATCATTCACAAACTTTTCCTTGCTTTACTAATTCTGCACCTGGTTTCTAGCAGGTTTTTTTTTAATATTCATTTTTTAGTTGGACACAATATCTTTATTTTATCTATTTATTTTATGTGGTGCTGAGGATCGAACCCAGGGCCTCACATGTGCTAGGCGAGCGCTCTACCGCTGAGCCACAATCCCAGCCCTCTAGCAGGTTGTTGAAAAGCTATGTTTTGGAAATGTTTGCATTCCACAGGACCCAAGCAAGACATGACACGAATTAATTTTTTTTCCCCACTACTCTCATTTTAACTTTCAAGGGAGCCAGAGTCCGTTTAGAGACAAAACTAAATGTAACTATTTGTTGTGATTTCCTACTGTTTATCTGAATAGCAAAGGCCCTCTTTCTGATGTTTGTTCATGATTCATTTAGCATGAACATTTACACAAGCACAGTCTAGTCATCAAAACCCTCTGTCAGTCTTGTCTTCTCAGGTTCTCTGTAATCTTGATTGACTTATTTCACATTATTAAGATTTTCAGAGGTCAAGGGGGCCTTCATTTATTGTTTTTATGGTTTATCCAACAGATAAGTCTAGACACCTCCTTGATCTACAAAAGGTGGGCTCATTCTTGTGTGGTCAGAAATCCTTGGGATCCATTGTTAGCTATGGAGGAAGTTTCAAGGATAGAATGGGCCTGTGGAGCAGGTCTAGAGGCACACATCATCCTGATTCCTCAAGTATTTGGCCTAGGGCCAGGCAATAGTGACAACTCTTCAATAGTCCTAAAATAGCTGAACTTGTAGAACAAAGCAATGTATTTTTACTATTGTTTTCTAGGTACCACCTTTGACCCATTTGGAGCACCTTCTAAACCATCAGGTCCAGATTTGCTGGGTTCTTTTCTGAGCACATCCAATGCCTCCAGTGACCCCTTTCTTCAGCCCACGAGAAGCCCTTCACCTACAGTGCATGGTAAGAAAGTATCTTATATTGTGTTTAGTGGAACATAGTTTTCCACAAGATATCAGTAAGAAATAAAAGTATCCTTTGGGTGCCTTTTTGGGTCGGTGTGTGGGGGGGCTTTGTAATATATCTCTCTTTTGGAGATTAAAAATTTACATTAGCATATTAAAATCTCTGAGATGTCTTACAAGACAGAAGCCTGCTTTGTTTTACTTAACTTTTCTAAAAACTTGACTGTGAAATTCCTTTTCACATGAGAGTTATGTACACAGAAGCATAAGGCACTATTGATTGTACTGCATATCATTATTTTATGTACCAATAGAAAAAGAAAAAGAAAAAAAAAGCACTGTCAATTTTAATTGATTGGAAGATATGTCTTGCTTGGAGAAATCTTTGAAGTGTGGAAAAATAGCAGACTTCAATTAATGAAACATGGTGTTAGCATTCCATGAAATTAGTATTCTATAGAACAAAGTTTGGGATATACCTCCCTTATTTATTAAAGACATATATGGCTGCAGAGTCCTGGAAATGTGACTAGTATGACTTGAGACATGCTTTAAGTATAAGATATATACTAGATTTCAAAATTTAATGTTCAACAAGACCATAAACTATCCTGTTAATATTTTTTATATTGATTGCTTATTAGAATAATATTTGGGTTATATTGTTAAATAAAAAATATTTTTAAAATTAATGTTACTGATACCTTTTTACTTTTTAAAATGTAACTACTAGAAAATTTAAGATTACATATGGACCCACATGATATTTCTATGGCAGAGATTTAGGATGTATGGAAAAAATAGCAATCATAATGATGTGTTAGTGCAGCAGGAATATATTGCTCAGGTTATACTGATTAAAACTGGAGCTCTTTGGTTAAGGGCAAATGGCTTTAAGCCAAATTGATGCTTTCTCCTGATGTTGACTATCACTGGCTTCAACCTAGAGGGCAGTGTAATATTGAAGTACCTTAAACTTAAGGGTTAATGGCCATCTAGTTATCAGTTTGATCTTGTGGAAGTCATGTAAATGCAAAAGGAAGATGAGTTGTGCAGCATTGGTCAACCTGTAACTTGGCTAAAAAAGAAAAATCCATCTAGGAACAACTTTTTTTAAAAAAATATTTTATTTATTTATTTATTTATTTATGTGGTGCTGAGGATAGAGCCCAGCGCCTCGCACATGCTAGGTGGGCACTCTACCGCTGAGCCACATCCTGGCTCCTAGAAACAAATTTTATGGGTGATTTCCAACAGTTATTTTCCCCCTATAATGAGGATTAAATCTAGGAACATGGTACCTCTAAGCTATATTCCCCATCCCTTTTTTAAAAAACATTTATTTTTTAGTTGTAGTTAAACACAATATCTTTATTTTATTTATCTATGTGGTATTGAGGATCAAACCCAGGGTCTCGTATGTGCGAGGCGAGTGCTCTACCGCTGAGCCACAACCCCAGCCCTCCCCATCCCTTTTTATTTTGAGACAAGTTCTCACTAAGTTGCCCATGCTGGTCTCAAACTTGCAATCCTCCTGCCTCACCCTCCTGCATTCCAACTGGTCTTTACTCTTAAACTACTTGAAATGGGTCTATAGGAAAATACACAAGAAGTTTACTTCTCATACATGAGTGGTGCCCTCTTATTTATTTTTAGTTGTCAATGAACCTTTATTTTATTTATTTATATGTGGTGCTGAGGATCAAATCCAGTGCCTCACATATGCCAGGCAAGTGCTCCATCACTGAGCCACAATCCCAGCCCTGCGTACTGTCCTCTTAAAGAGTGTCTCCTCCATGCTTTTAGGATATATATATATACACACACATACACATACATACATACATTTCCCTTTCCATTGTACTTATTAACTTCCAATACATGGACTCACTTACATATGCATCACAGAATGAATATATATATATATGTGTGTGTGTATATATATATATATATATATATATATATATATATATATATATATAATTCTGTCACAGATAACTCAAAAGAACGAATGAAATAAAAGTTTTAAAAAGTTGTTATTTTTGCTTACTCATTTACAATGTAAGTCTTGTCATGGTGGTGCTCAAAATGATTCCATTTCATACAACATGAGAACCAAATTGTTGCAGTGGTGTGTGTGGACCCTGTATGCCTTAGCAACCTCATGCCTCTGACCTCATTTCCCATTTTCTTCCCCTTGCTCTTATCTTTCCAACCCTACTGGCCTCTTTGATATAGTACCAGTTCTCCTCTCTACCTCAAATACTTCTTCCTAGACATCTGTGTAGCTAACTCCTTCAATTCCTTTGAGTCGTTGCTCACTGTTACTCTCTCAATGGGGTCTATTCTGCTTCATTTCAAATAGCAGTTTATTGTCTGCCCTGTTCTACATTTCCCTTTCCATTGTACTTATTAACTTCCAATACATGGACTCACTTACATATACATTACGTGTATTTTTTGTTCTTACTAGAACATGTGTCCCACAATGGCAGGGATTTTTTTGTTTATTTTTGTCCATGAATGTGTCCCTACTGCCTGACAAGAATAACTGGCACACAGTAGGTGCTATCTTTCTAATATGTAATTATTAAATTAATGAACTCAATTTTTGTCCTACCAAAGTTTCTTAGATGCATGAGCTGGTGAGTGTAAGGTCATTCAATGAGGTTAATGCTCATTTCCTGAGGTTAATGCTTTGAAGTTACTGTTTTGAGGGCAATACTTCTTTTGATGCCCCTGGACATGAATGCTCTTACTTCAGCCTGGCAAATGGGATCTAGTTCTGGTTTTTGTGAGCTGATTAGACCCAGCTTAGGCCAGGTATCACTCCTTTATTTTGTAACTATGTTTCTCATTTTGGTATGTCATGCCAGTGAGTGAGAATTTTCCATTATCCTTTTTGGGAAAGAAATTATTATTCTACTGTTAGTCAGTTACATCATCTTCACGTGGGACAGCACATAGGTAAGAGTCTGATGTCAGCATGGGGAGGTCAGATCACCCACCTCCAAATTCTTGGGGTGCTTCTCCCAGGTTTTAAATAAGCTATCACCAATCTCCTCTAAAGAATCAAGAAATTTGAGCTCAATAAATATTTTTTGAATAGCTATCCTGAAGAGAATAATCACTAGGGAAATGGTGTTGGAAGCACAAGTAAACAACTGACCATAAAGAAAGGCAAAATAGAGTTTTAATTATTAGGTAGTTGTTATTATTTTTTGGTTACATATTCCTATCTCTGGCTGATTGTAAGTTCTCAGGGTTAGGCAATGTGTCTTTTAGGTTTCTGCTCCTTGGTATGGTTCCTTGCATATGGTAGGTAGTTATCAGGGATTTCTGGGTTTGATTGTTAATAAGTTTGAAGTTCTAGTGATTTGTAGGGATATAAGACTAAGATCAGAGTTTAAGGGAAATCAGATAGCAAATTTGTCTAATTTCCACTTCAGATTTCATGTGGGAAAAGAAGGGAGGAGCAGAAAGGAAAGAGTCATTATTGCCGATAATAGTGTGTGCTTTTTAACGTACAAATGGGAAGATACTTTGTGTTAGCATTTTACTTACTCATTTTTATGGGCAAAACTTAATGGTACCTTAGAAAGAAATTCTTTCTTACAGCAGAACATTTCTTTCAAATTCTATGTTTGGATCTTTGAGAAGGGTCAGAATGATCTATTTTGAAGCTGTAATAGGTTTTTGTTGAGTGACAAGAGACACACCCCTGTCACCAGCATAGTGGGTGGTATCCAGTCATTGCCCAATACATGCTCTGAATGACTCATAATTCTCAGTTCATGTCATAACAGAGGAGAAAACGGAATTTCAGTTCTAAGTGGATCATGCTTCAGTACCTTTGTTAATGCTGAGCTAAAGAGAATTGAGTTTAAGGATTTTCCCCTAATTTTCTTATTGCCCACTCCGTTAAGTATAGAGGTGGGAAACACAAAGTTGAATGAGAATTCTTGCCTTCAAGGGAGCCACAGTTTAATGAAGACAGATACACACAATTATAATCCCAAGTGGGTAAACACTGCGGTAAAACAAAGGTGGTGCAAAGAAGGATCAGAGGTGAATAATCTATGGCTTCTCTGAAACCTTATGTGAGCATCCATAGAGAAAGGCAGAAAATGCTAAGTGCTACAGAGTGTGGAGGCAGCTCAGGAGAAGTGAGCGGTGGGAACTTGAGAAGCTAGGCAGGCTCTGCTGAAGGGGTGGCTTTGTCCTATATAAACTCAGGAAAGTGGCCTCTGAGGGATCTTGTTCTCACTCTTTTTCTTCTTGCCCTTTGCAGCTTCTAGCACCCCTGCTGTGAATATTCAGCCAGATGTCTCTGGAGGTTGGGACTGGCATGCTAAACCAGGTAAATGCCAGCAGGTTCTTTTTGGTACACATTTAACCAATTACTAATTGCAAACATAATCCTTCACCCAAGATGAGGTGAATGCCTAAAACAGGGGGTTATATTCCACCTATGTAGTTTGTTTTTGTCATCCCTAAAGATGACATGATGTCATGACAGTATTACTCCTCACTCTCACCTGCTAAATATCTATCTTGACAATTGAATCAGACAGATCTGATGCATGTCTAACTCTACCACTGAGAAACTTTTGAATTTTTTGATAAGTTTTTAACCCAGGTTTCTTATATGCAAAATGGAGATAATAATTGTTATCTCCACAGTTATGTAAGTTTAAGTGAAATAACATAAATGTTTTCACTGAATAAATAAAAATATTTTTTCTTCATAAAATGCTTGTTTGGGGTTGAATCTGTTTGTAACATATAAGATCTCTTTCTCAAGGCTACTCTGTCTTCAACTGAGAACTGTCTGTGTTATCTGTCACTGAGTTCCTAACATTGTGTGCACACACACACACACACACACACACACACACAGACAAGGTACTTAGCAAAACTTTCTGAGTCAGTTGTTGTTTCCTTTTGTTTTCATTATGGCTTTAAAAAAGTCATAACATAAAAAAAATCTATCTTTCCTACAATTTCCAAGAACACAGTCAACACATGCATATTGTACAACAGATCCAGAACCCCCTGCCAATCATGCATGATTGAAACTCTACATCCACCAAAAAACAACTTCCCATCTCTCACTCTCCTCAGCCCCAGGTAATGATTGTTCATCATTCTACTTTCTGTCTAGGAGTTTGTACACTTTAGATACCTTAAATAAATGGAATCTTACAGCATTTTTCTTTCTGTGACTGGGTTATCGTGTTTCATGTATCTCAGGTTCATCCATATTGTACTACATGAGGACAATTATTTCTTTTTAAGGCTGAATAATCTTCCCTGTTACATATGCCACATTTTCTGTCTTTCACTGTCAATAGACACTTAAGTTGCTTCCACCTCTTGGCTGTTGTGAATAACGCTGCAATGAATGTGGGTGTGCAAGTGGCTCTTTGAATTCCTGCTTTTCATTCCTTAGATTTATACCCAGAATTTAGGGTTGCTAGATCATAGGGTAGGTCTACTATAAAATTCTTGAGGGACCTCATAACTATTTTCTACAGAAGCTGCACCATTTTACATTCTTACTGATAGGTGCCTAAGGATTCTAGTTTTTTCACACCCTCCCCAGCACTTGTTATTTTCTGTCATTTTGATAATGGCCATTCTAACAAGTGTGGGGTTGGTCATATCTCATCATCATTTTGATTTGCATTTCCCTAATAATTAGAGATGTTGAAAATCTTTTTATATGCTTGTGGCCATTTGTAAGTTTTCTTTGGAGAAATGTGTGTTCAAGTTCTTTGATTATTTTTCAACCATGTTATTTGTTAATTTGTTATTGAGTTATAGAAGCTTTTTATGTATTCTGGATATTAACCCCTTATCAGATATGACAGTTGGTGAATTCTTTCTTTCATTCCATGATGTGTCTTTTTACTCTGTTGATTGTTTTCTTTGCTGTGCAATTTTTAAGTACAATGTAGGACCATTTGTCTACTTCTTCCTTTTATTGCTTGTGATTTTGATTTTGTAGTATGTGTTTTAAAAAAAATAGTAAAGCGTTGAACTCAAAGATGCTGGCCAAGATGCCCAAGGTCATTTAGGTAGGAAGAAGCAGAGCCAGAATTCTTCCCATCCAGGCCTGACTCCAAATGCCATAAGAAAGAATGAAGTCAGGCAACAGGAGAGGGAAACAATGAGAATCATAATTACCGTGAGTGGCCAGGAAAGAGCATGTGCCTGTTCTGTGCCTTGTCCTTGTCCCTGTCACCGTTCACCAAGTCAGAGAAACAGGGTCTAGAAACTCCTGATACATTTCTAAACCCTGTCCTAATTTGGCTGAGAGACAAATGACTAGTAGCTTTAGAATTCTGAATTTTAGAATTCAGCCTTTGAGAACTGACTCATTTTCAATAATCTTATTTCCTTCCTAGGAGGTTTTGGGATGGGAAGCAAATCAGCTGCCACCAGCCCAACAGGATCCTCACATGGCACTCCTACCCATCACAACAAGCCCCAGACTTTGGATCCTTTTGCTGACCTTGGGACACTAGGTACAAGCATCGCAGGTTAAAATATAAATGACAATTGAGGCTAAAAAGCTTCAAATACAAATCTCGGTCATCACAGCTGTCACTGCTACCCAGGATCTAAAATAGTATATACACTTAAGGTATATTCTGAAAGTTGAAATTGAAATTTTTAAAAAAGGCATTAAATATTGGGTTGGAAATAATTTCTATTAATTAGTTTTCCTACTGCCTGATCTTGATAATGGCCATCCTAACATGTGTAAGGTCATTCATATCTTATCATCATTTTGATTTGCATTTCCTTAATAATTAGAGATGCGAGAATCTTTTTATATGCTTGTGGCCATTTATAAATTTGTAACATGAATGTAGTTAGAGCTTCTAGGAGCATATGACACTAGGGTTTGGCTGTAACAAAGGTAATGTGTAGAGAAATGGTCAGAGATGAGGGTGGTCAGGTGGATTTGTATCACATGATGCCACCCTTGCAGAAACCTTACTGTAGTGTTACCTGTGAGGACCTCACACTCTTAGTCTTCTTGCTCCCCTTAACCACACTCTGTGTGGTCAGTTTATAAAATACTATACAAAAAAATCAACTCTTTTGGTCATATTTCATGTTTTTCACCATAAGTTAACAGAAGATACAGGACAAGTTTTCTGTGAGCAAGTGAGTTTGGAAAACACTGGGTTTGGTGGACTTTGATTACTACAAAACTTTTGAGAGTTAGTGTTCATGTTGATGCCTTTCCATGGGGATACGATAGTGAACCTATTTTACTGAGGAACCTATATTCAAGGAGTATTCATTGAAGTACATGGTCTAAAACTTCTTTCTTCCTTCTCTAGGGCAGTCGGGAGTGGTTAAGTAAGCACTGAGTGGCCCTGACACAAAGGTTTGCATTGGCCATGTTAATAGTCTATGTTCTCAGAAACTCCTCCTGAGACATTCAGAGCCAAATCATCTTCGTGCATTGTGAACATGGCTGCCATTTTTGCCAATCATTGTGTCAGAATCCCAACTTTGCATTTGTACTCTTTAGACCTATTTTTTCTTTTTAAGAAATTTTGAAATTATTTTGTAGAGTCATCTTCTTCTCTTCCCTTATTTGTATCTTAATGTAAATTTCAAAAATTTAAGTAATAACATTAGGTGAAATTCTACTTAAAATACCACTGACTATTCATTTTTTATATCTTTATTCATCATCAAATATTTACTGTGTGGTTTCTCTGTGCTAGCTAGCACTGTTTTAATAAAAACCAGCCAAACTAAAAGAGAGCAAAATTCCTGTCTTCCTCAAGCTTATAATCTGAAAGGAGAAAAAAACAGTAAATGAATAAGTATATAATACAATGTCAAGTCATAAAAATAATAATAATAAGCTGGATGTGGTGGTACATGCCTGTAATCCCAGTTACTCAGGAGGCTGAGGCAGGAGGATTGCAAGTTTGAGGCCAGCCTGTCTTAAAATAGAAAAAAAAAAAAAGGACTAAGGCTATGGCTCAGTAGTAAAACACTTATGGGTTCAATTCCTAGTACCAAGAAAGAAAGAAAGACTGTTAATATTTATTGAGGGTTTTACGATGAAACAGGTACTATTTTAACGTTTTACTTATATTATTTAATTTGATCTTCCTAATAATCTTTTGAAGTAGGAACTATTAGGTGTTACTCAGCTTTTCATTGCTGTGACCAAAGTACCTGAAAAGAATAACCTAGAGGAGGAACAGTTTATTTTGGCTCATGGTTTTAGAGGTCAATGGTGGATGGACTCCATTGCTATGGGCCCAAGGTGAGGCAGAACATCATGGCGGAAGAGTGAGGTGGAGGAGTGCTGTTGCATTCATGACAGACAAGAAACAGAGAGAAAGAAAAGGGGAAGGGTCCATATCTCCAATGTTTTTCACCATAAATTAATAGTGGTTATAGGAGAAATGTTTTGTGAGCAAGTCACAGGGAAGATGAACCCTTCCAGGGCACACTGTCAGTGACCTACCTCCTTCAGCCACACACAGTTAGCAGTCAGTCCATTCACACGAGGGTGGACTAATGATATTTCAGTTACCATAGTCTAATCATTTCACCTCTGACTATTCCTACATTAACACTGGAGCTTTGGGGGGACATTTTATATCCAAATCATAACATATTATAATCCTCATTTTATAGATATGGGAACTGGGGCACAAAAGTTTGTATAACATACCCAAGTCACAAGGCTTTGACACCAAGATGTCTATCTCTGGAGCTTGCACTCATACCCCTATGCTAAGTGCTATGGAGGAAAAAATAAGAAAAAGACAAAGGGTAGGATAAGGAAAGGAAGGAGGTGGTAAATGATGGATGGGCTGGAATGTTATTTTAGATAGTAGATAGTTAAGAAAGGCCTCTCTGAAGAGGTGATCTTTATAGGAAAAAAAATCTTTATAGGATTTTTAAAAATCCAGTGTTACATCTTGCATTTAGTTGTCATGTCCTTTTAGATTCCTTTAATCTGAAAACATTCCTAGCCTTACTCCATCTTTTATGATATTTATATTTGATAGGTACAGACTGATGGAGAAAAAGTCTCGGTTTGGGTTTGATCTTAATTTTCAGAGCAGATGATGTCTGCCACATTTCTTCACTGTGAAGGTATCAGTTTCCCTTTGTAGCTAGTAAGTAATCTGGGAGAGATATTTTGAGATAATCCTATTTGAGAATATACTATTTCCTATTTGACTTTTACCCAATAATTTCACATTTGTTTTTAGTCAGCTTTTTTGCCACCATGGCTGAAAGACCTCACAAGAACAATTTTAGAGGAAAGAAAAGTTTATTTGGTGTTCACGGTTTCAGAGGTCTCTGTCAATAGATGGCCAACTTCATTACTCTGGTCCCAAAGTGAGACAGAACATTATGACAGAAGGGTGTGGAGGAGGATGGCAACTCAGGACAATGTTAAAAGGAAGGAAAGAGAGAGAGGGAAATTGCGGGGGGAGGGGGGTGTTGCCCCACTCACCAGGGACAAAATATAAATCCCCAAACCATGCACCCAGTGACCCTTTCTGCTACCTGCCTACAGTTATCACCAGGTTAATCCCCATCAGTGGATGAAGCCATTGATTAAGTTACAACTCTCATAATCTATTCACTTTGTCTCTGAATGTTCTTGTATTATCTCACACATGAGCTCCCAGATGACCTCTTTTGTTACATAGCAGCTGCAGTCAGACAGGAACTGAAGGATTGAAGAAATTCATAGATATACTGAGATAACCTAAGCCAGAATCTGGGGCAATAAAAGGATCAGAAGAAATGGTTTCTAAACGGAAACCTGTGGTATGGTTAGAATTAAGCCAGGAAAAGGAGTGCAGGCAGAGGGAAGGGGGTGTTTAAAAGCCCCACCCAATTCTGGAGAGCAGGATGAGCTGGGATCTGTGGTAGAAAGGTGGGGGTATGGTGTTGAACAAGTATGTCTAACTCAGGAAAGACTTCAGTATTGGTTTGGACTCCAATCTGAGTGCAAATTGAGGAGACAATTTTGCATTTTAGGAAGATGACTCTGGACATTTTGTAGAGAACTGGTATGAACAGGGCAGGAGTGGGCATGGGAAAGGCCACCTGCAGGGTGCTGCAAGAGAAAATTAGATAATGAAACTGAGCAATGGCAGAAGAACTACCTGATATTTAGTAAAGGAATTTAGTAGAAATTGATAATGGATTGAAAGGAAAATTGAAGAAGAAGGGACTTCTCATCCCTTCCAGACTTACTTACTTGGAGGTCTTAGCCACTCTGAGCCGGTAGAGCTGAGAGTGGGAAGGAAGCTCACTTTAGCTCATCTTGGCAATGGTTTTTGACCCTTGGGCCTTAACTCCCTCATTCAATAGGAATTTTTGATTACCTCCTCTCTGCTAAGAATTCAGGCTGTAATAGAGGACCAAGGCAGATAAAATTCCTGCTCTTTGGAGTTTGGATTGTAAGAGAGAACTCTTAGTCAAATGTAAAATACTCACTAGGGTAGGCTACACAGGATGGGGCATTAAAAAAAATTCCCCCCCACCAGGCACTTCTGATGGCAGTTAAGTGTGAGAAGCACTGCTTCTGCTTTGATGACCATAGCAGCGACCTCTGGGCTTAGCTACTGATTTGTATTTCTGTCAATTCACTGCTACAGTGGCAGTAACAATTAGAATTGCTGAGCCAGTGTAGAAAATATTCTGGAAGTTTGGAAGGTTCGATATCAGAAAGTCCTAGTGTTGGGCCCCAGGAGAGGCAGGGTCAGTGTCTGCAGTAGTTCACACTGTGTCTGCGGCCTGGCTCAATAGTGTTTGATAAAATAGCAATGAGTGATGAGTGTGGTGGGAATATGGAAGGTGTTTTTTATTGTTGTTCTTTAGGGTTTTCCATCTTTAAAACATTTAAAATAATAGGACAGATATATTTAGAATAAAGTAAGCTTCCCTAAAATACAAAATGAAACCCCAGTTCAAATATCCACCCTTAGGTGTATGTTAAGGTGCTATTTACAGGAGTACTGGGACACGTGGAGAGGCCTCATGCCGTGTGTTCCAGAATGACAAGGGCCATGCCACACTTTAGCACAAACCCTGCCATTACCTGTTCCTAAGATCAGGTATTGTTGAGTCCATATGGTACACCAGGCATGTGGTTGGCATAGGAGCTTGCCTTATTTTATAATAGTTCACTTAATTCAGGGGTTTTAAAGTGCTTTCACACAATTTTTGTGTCTCACTATACCTAGGATATAGAGATAGTTTTAATTTCACAGATGAGGAAATTGAGGTTTAAAGGGGTGAAGTTTTTCACCCAGCTGGAGATGTTTTAGATTTTGAAGGATTTTCTGTATCGTGTTTTGTGTATAATTCCAGTGCCCAGCATAATGCCTGGCACGTAGTAGGTGTTCAACAAATACTAGTGAATAAATTAATGCATGCAAAAATGAATGGTGAATGAGCGACAGATATGGGCTCAAACACACGGTGACTCCAAGTCTAGTAGCCGTAATACAGTTTTCATAGTGGGGAAGGAAAGAGGAGTCTCAGGGTCAGAACAGAGGGGAAATATCTGTAGAAAGAAGAGATCGTAAGGGAGGAGTTATAGAAAAAGGTCGGAGCTTTGGGGAGGAATTACGGATTTGGGGTGCAGAAAATGAGGCAGGATGCATACGGTCAAGTCCAGCTCACTTTACTAGCCACGTGCTCGTGAGATGTCAGTAAACCTTTCTGAGCCTTGATTTCTTCCTCTTTAAAGTGGGGCCAGTAATACTACTTACCTGAGTGATGGTGTTGTGGGAATATGGATAGTAAGTTTTTTCCTATAGATATTTCCCCTCTATTCTGGTCCTGGGACTCCTCTTTTCTTCTCCCTGGAAATGTTATATTACTGCCATTGGATTTGGAGTCAACCTGTGTTTGAGCCCAGCTCTGTCACTCATTCACCATTCATTCTTTTTTTTTTTTTTTTGCGGGGGGGAGGGTACTGGGACTGAACTCAGGGGTACTCAACCACTGAGCCACATCCTCGGTCCTTTTTTGTATTTTATTTAGAGACAGGGTCTCACTGAGTTGCTTAATACCTTGCTTTTACTGAGGCTGGCTTTGAACTTGAGATCCTCCTGTCTCAACCACCTGAGCCGCTGGGATCACAGGTGTGTGCCACCACACCCAGCATCACCATTGATTCTTGCATGCATTGTTTATTCATTCATTCTTCCTCTAGTATTATTGAACATCTACTATATGCCAGGTGCTATGCTGGACACTGGGCACTTGTGTAGGTCAAAGGTACACATGCATATAACCACATTTAAAAATTCTAAAGAGCTGTATAAACTTAGTTGTATATATATTTTAGCATGGAAGGGTCCTTGGAGCTCACCATAGTTCAGCTTCTCATTTTACCTCTTCAAACATTGTAATGAAATGCAAGCAGTGTGAAAATGAAATTTACTTGCAAAAATTTAAAATAATTTTATTTGTTCTTGGGCACTATCCATGCTTTACTCACACAGCAAACAATGATTAATTCTGATCATTGAAGGTTAAGTAGCTCCTTAGTGTGTGAACTTTGCTCTAGTCCCTGATCTTGTCATTTGTTAGTTTTTACTATCGTGAGGAAATAAAATCTGCTCAGAAGTGGAAGGTGAGGGAGGGGTGGCACTGTGGGAAGAGCCAGAGCTCTTCTGTCTTAGAATCAAAGGTCTAGATTCAAGTCCCAGTTCTGCCACATTCTGGCTGTGTGACTTTGACAAAATCATTTAAGTACTCTGAACTGCAGTTTGTTCATCTGAAGAAAGAATGAATGAATATGTGCCTTAAAGTGTCATTGTGGAGATTAAGGAAATAATACATATTCCTGCGATTTCTTTACCTGTTAGGAAGGTTAATTGTGCTATCATTCAAGGCATTTTCACTGAAGTCATTGCAAACAGTATCTTGAGATGCAAGAGTTAGAGGTAATTCAAAAGAGCCTTCCCTTCTTTCTCCCCTTCTTTCTGTAGGTAGCTCTTCATTTGCCAGCAAACCCACTACACCAACTGGGTTGGGTGGAGGATTTCCACCTCTCAGCTCACCACAGAAAGCATCTCCCCAGCCCATGGGTGGAGGATGGCAGCAGGGAAGTAGCTATAGCTGGCAGCAGCCACAGTCCAAGCCACAGGCCAGCATGCCACACTCCTCTCCCCAGAACCGACCCAACTACAACGTGAGCTTCTCAGCTGCCCCTGGAGGCCAGAGTGAGCGTGGGAAAGGATCAACTAATTTGGGTAAGGATGACGACATGGGGCCTAGATATTGAGTTGCCTGTGATGTTATACGGACTTAGTTTGTGTATCTGAAGGCAACAACAACAACAACAACAACAAAAAAAAAAACAATTCTAGTAATTTCAAAGACAATCTTGTAGAGACACCTCATGATTCCTACTCCTCAGGTGGTACCTGGAGCATCCTGGGTCTTTTATGCTCCCAAACATGTGTACCATTTTGTGATTGCTAGTTTATGTCTGTCCCTTTCTGAAGTGGAATCAGATGGATGGTAGGGACTGTGTCTTATTTGACACATTATCAATAGAACCTAGCATAGTATATGGCATAGGGTAAGCACTAAATGGATCTTGAACGGATGTGGGTAGAAGGGTGGATGGATCTTAAAGCTCTATTTCCTTTGAATGAGGGTATAGAAAAAAATGTTGGAGATCTTTTTAAAAACTGGGTTCAAGTTTTTTCTTGGGTCCCAATGAGAGGACTGCACATGTCTTGAACATTTGGTCTTCTTGGTTCTCTGTTTAGTGGATTCCTGAGATCTGGGGCATCTTTGCTGGTGCTACCACTAATGCTAGAGGATGCTCTGGATGGGATTCTTGATAATGAGTAAAAAATAACACACTTTACATAACAGAATGGTTAGGTTTGAGTTGTCAAAAGACCTATTTTGATACACCTGACATTTCAGTTGATTTGATCATACCCTGTGGTGAGGTTGAGGGCCTTTCTCTCTATGGAACATGGAAAAAGGGAATTCTTCTACTCTTCACAGCAGCAGTAACCAAAAAATTTATCAAGTACTTACTACAGGCTAGGTGCTATTCTTGGCTTTTTTTTTTTTTGATGTATTATTTCATGTAATCTTCAAAACCAACTCCCTATTGTAGATGAAGGATTTATGATACAGATCTATAAAGTGATTTCTCAAATTGATTCATCTTGTGAGAGAGCCAGTTTTTGAATCCCAAAAATCTGGCTCTAGAACCCCTACTCTTACCTGCCATGCTCCATGACTGTGAAACAGATGCCTTTTCAAAAGTAACATGATGGAAATACTTATGTCAGGAAGATGTGACATCATGTTTATTCTTTGGTTAGCAGGGGAATTCCTGGGACAATTCCATAAAGTCAAGTGGTTACCCTCCATTTTTATTTTGAGTATATGTTGAGTGAGTGTCTTGGAGCATCTTTGTTGTAGAAAACCCTGAGTATATGGCAGTAAGCAAGACAGATGAAACCCCCAGTCTTGGAGCACTTAGATTTTAAGGTGTGGACGTTCAAGTATGGGTCCACAATGGTTTCCAGTCTAGAAAATATAAATGGATAGCAACTAAGAAACTGACTTTTATTTATTGATGTTAGGTGGGTGAATTGCTGTGTTTTCGTCCTATTTTGTTTTAATTTAACAAACAGATAGTGTGGTACTATTCTAACCTCTGCAGCTATTAATGCATTTATTCTTATGACAGCCCTGAGGCAAGTAATATTTTTAACACATCCCCATTTTCCAGATGAGGAAATTTAGGCTTAGCAATGATAAATAACTTGCCTGAGTTCAAATTGCTAAGTAGCAGAGTTGGAATTCAAACCTGGGTGGTTTGACTTCAGTCTTTGCTCTTTGCCATCATGGTAAGCTGCTTTTTCAAGCAGGTTGCAGAATAGATTTTTTTCCACAATACCTTTATTCTATTTATTTTTTATTTTTATGTTGTGCCGAGGATCGAACCCAGGGACTCAGATGTGCTCTACTACTGAGCTACAGCCCCAGCCACAACCACACTGGTGGGGGAAAAGCATTACGATTAATGAGATCTAGCAGCTGGGTATGGACAAGGAAGTGGCAGCACGCATAGATTTCAAATACCAAAACCCAAACTTTGTCCCATCACTGATACTAATTAATTATAACAGGGGAAAATCATGAGTATCTTCATCTGAAAAGAAGGTACAGTAGGAATGGAATTGAATTGAATTAAACAATCCAGATGCCAGTCCTAGTCTTGCTACATATATATGATTCTGAATAGATCTCTTAAGTTCTCTATACTTCATTTTCCTCATTTACAAAATGGCCATGAGATTTACATTACTGTTGTACACAAGCAATACCATTAATATGGACCAAATATGTTTGTGTCTTTCCACAATGTCAGAATTTATTGAATAACAATAAATTCACAATCTACACCACTTTCATTGTTTGCTATTGACCAAATATTGTGTCACCTGACAGTCATAGACTGGGCAATCTCAAGTTCTTTTATTCTATTCCAATCTTATTAAAATGATCACCTATGGGCTGGGGCTGTAGCTCAGTGGTAGAGCACATGTAAGTCCCTGGGCTCGATCCTCAGCACCACATAATTAATTGCTAATATCTATGACACTCAGATCATACATCTTACTCCACACAATGATATGTATAGGTTACAGAAAGACTAAGAAAGGCTCAAGGTGACCACAGGGTCTAGATTCAAGGTCTAGATTCAAGTCCCAGGAGACTGAATTGAGAGCAAAGGTAGAGAGCAGATACAAATGTGAAAGTCACTGCTGGTGGTCAGATAAGAGTACAAACCACTGTCGGAGTATAGAACTTCCTGTAGGCCAGGGCTTGGATGCATGGCAGTTTCAGAGTATCAGCTTGAAGCATCAGCTTGAGGTATCGGCTTGGAGTAGGCCCATTAGTTGTCATCATGTACAGGAGAAACTTCACTGAGCTGAAGCCCAGGAGCAGGGAATTGGAAGGTTTGTTGCTGTAGTGATATTCCTGGACAAGGCTCATGACAAGTAACCAGGTGATGGGGTCAGTGTACCATTGTGTCCAGTCTTGGGGTGCTCCTCCTTCTATGTTCTCATGTGAGTGGATTGCTTCATATAGTAGTCGGGCCTGTCTTTTTCTGATATGGATTTGATACACCTATGCATTTATGTGCTTCTGGTTAATTCAATATAAGTTCATAGGTGATCATTTTTATTAAGATTTTTTTTCCACAGTTCCTTTATTCTATTTATTTTTTTAATTTTTATGTGGTGCTGAGGATCGAACCCAGGGATTCTCATGTGCTCTACCACTGAGCTACAGCCCCAGCCCATAGGTGATCATTTTTATCAGCACAATTTAGTTATTAATTTGTGCCCTATTATTGTGCTAGGAAAATGGTGGCTTTTTGTGCAAACAAGGGGTAGAGTCATTCTACCCCAGCACTTGTTTCAAAATAGAGTGACTCATGGCACAGCGTGAAAACTATGTTCTATTCGTCATGGAGTAACTCGGAGCCTGCCCTCTACACTTACTCACAGGGAAAATGTGAGGGCTAAGGGGAATTTATACATGTAAAAGCACTTTGAAGACCCCAAGTCCTATGAGATCATGATGATATTCTGTTTAAGAATAAAACCTGTAATGATTTTCAAAACTTATATTGCAGAAGGGAAACAAAAAGCAGCTGATTTTGAAGACCTGCTGTCTAGTCAAGGTTTCAATGCCCACAAAGACAAAAAGGGACCTCGAACAATAGCTGAGATGAGAAAGGAGGAAATGGCTAAGGAAATGGATCCTGAGAAATTAAAGGTGAGTGAGTCCCTGTCAATATGATTATCCTACACCACAAGGTCATGGGTGTGGAGCCATTATTATGACTGCCTGATCATCTCCCAAATGCCCCACTTCCTAATACCATCACCTTGGGTATTAGGATTTCAACATATGAATTTGGGACAGGGCACAGACATTCTGCCACAGCACCACTGGAAGGCATCATGTTCTGGCAATTGCCCTATTTCAGTTGGTCCCTGAAGCTGTGATTTGAGTACCACCATGCTGCTTTTTTTTTTATTAGAGTTTATAGTTATGCATAGTAATTGAATTCATCCTGACAAACTTATATATACATGGAAATTGATTTCAGTTCAGGATCCTCCCCTTTTCCCTTCTCCTTTTCCCTCCTGTCCTCTCTCTCTCCTCTTCCATTCTCCTTCCTCTGTTAGACTTCCTATCACTTCTCTATTAATTTATATTTTATTGTTTCTTTATGTTGTCCTATCCTTCCCTTCCCCAGCCATGCCCTTTAATAGCTAAGTGGCTTTGGGGAGGGTTGCACATGCTGCTTAGTTTATTTAATAAAATAAAATTTACTTCATGGTTTGGTAAATACAGATTTCCTTTGTTTACCTGTTCAAATGAGCAATGCCCTCTTTGACTTTAACCTACGTCATCAGAACCTGTTCTAGCGCCATCTTGACAGCCAATGGTATGATCAGAGATAGCAGTAGCACGCTTTATGATATGGTTTTGTTATTCAGATGGCATTCAGATTCTAAAGATGAATGGTGTAGAATTTGGTGGAAGAATGTATTGTTTGTATTTTCTCTTTCTACATTGAAAGTTTTTTTTTTTCTTTTAATTATATTGACTGAAGCCCTCACCATCTGTTTTCTGTTGATAGAAATGTTTAGACACCCAGGAATTACCACTCTTGTAGCATCAGACCTGGAAGTTTTGAGGTGGAGGAGGAGGAGGCTGACGGAATGTGTGCATCCTGGCCTCCCCAATAACTTTCTTTACTTTAAAGTCAGAGAAGTTCTACTTTTTGATTTTGAAGGTCTAGGTGAGAGATTCAATTTGAATTGGGAGAGAACGTTTCTTAATTTTTTTTTAAAGTTTGCAGATCAGTGATGCTGATGCCTTTATTTCATAAGTGAGGAAATAAGTACTGTAAATGAGGCTCTTGTGTGTGTGTGGACGGGTGGATGAGGATTAGCTTGGAGACAGCAGGGTGGTTATGCTGGTGGAAGGTGTGAAGTGGTGGAAGAGGTTGTAAATATTAAGGTAATTGGAATGCTCATCACAGTTGGAGAGGCTGAATTGCTACATGATGACAGTATACATGCTGACAGTATAATAAATTGAAAGATCAGGGTCTAATCTTTCTCCCAAACCAGGGCTTTTATAGCAAATCAATCTTATGTTTTGAAAAAAATATTGCTATTCTCCATCATTTCCTGACATATCTGAATATTAGATGTATATGTATAGATCTTCTAATATTTTTTGAGAACAATGTATGATTTTTCATTTGCATTTGATTCTTATGTCAGGTAACATCACAGAGGTTTACTGTTCTTTCCAAAAAAGAATACTATTTCTTTATGCTCTGTCTCTGTGATCTTTATTCATTAAGCAAACTTTGATAGATTTTTATAAAATAAAGTTGTTTTTTAAAACCATGTTTGGTTATTCAATTGTTTAGGAAAGTAATCATCATTAACCATGACCGAACCACTCATCAACAGCAAACACTCTCAGTTAGGTGCGAACTGCAGTTGCATTATTATGATTCCTTCAACTTAATCGCCTCATGTGTACAACCATGAATGTTCATTGTCTGAATAAATGTCTAAATGAATTGATTCATTAATAAGCCTTTATGAGCTGTACTTTGTGTCAGGTATATTATTGGTTCCTGAGATACAGTAGTTAAGTAAGTAATAGTACATTTTCTCCAACAGTTCTGCCTAATGGCAGGGAAAGATGAACACACAGTTACAATAACGGGAAGCACATATCATGAGAGGAGTGTGTTTAAAGTACCGTAGCCCATACAAGTTTGGCTTTTTAAAAAAGGGATATTTATTGAGTTTAGGAAACAAAACTGAAGTGGGTGTCACCTCATGGATACTTTCAGAGTATATAATTAACTGAAGGGGTGATGAGGAAAGAATTCAAACTCTCAGAAATGATCTTTGTGAAATTTCTGACAGGCCTTTTGAAGATTAGTAATGTCCCAGAAATTTGGGAGGCTGAGGCAGGAGGATCACAAATTTAAGTTCAGCCTAGGCAAAGTCCTGTCTTAAAATAATAAAAAGGGATGAAAATGCATTCCAGGTAGAAGAAACTTGGAACATGCCGGGTATCTCAAAGTATTTGATGCCACTGGAGCAGGACAGATGATGGTGAGAGTCCTGGTAGAAAACTTCTAGACTAGAAAACATCTGAATTTCTTAATCCTGTGTTTACAGATTCTGGAATGGATAGAAGGCAAAGAGAGAAATATCAGAGCCCTTCTTTCTACAATGCACACTGTGCTATGGGCTGGGGAGACCAAGTGGAAACCAGTGGGCATGGCAGACCTGGTGACACCGGAGCAGGTGAAGAAAGTGTACAGGAAAGCTGTGCTGGTGGTGCATCCAGATAAAGTGAGTGCAGCCTGCCCTGTTGTCTCACTTGTCGGAGCCTCATTTCATTATTTTATGAGCATGTATCAACACAAAACACTTTGACTTCGCTGGTTGATTAGTCCATTTATTCAATAAAACTGATAAGTCCATGGGTTAAAATGAGATGTTTAAATAGTTAATCTTCATGAAGTGGGCAAATCAAACTATATAATACGAATAATGCAAGAGGGATTTACAGAGATGTGCATTCACCAGTCACTTAGTGTTAGGGCTTGGAAGTAATGCTGACCTATAGTCGTATCACTGGGCTGAGAGCTAGACAAACAAAAACTTTTCTCCTTGGAAGATTTTAGCAGAATGGCTAGCTAGGATTGTATTGAAAACTCTTTAGAATGTAGTTGGCAGTTGGTGAGAATCGACAAGATTTTTAAAATGGAACTAAACCTCATCATTATTTTGATACTGTCCATTTAGGCTCTCATGTACATATGCACACAAGTGCTACAAACTATCAGAAACTTCAGCTACCTCACAGCCCAGTTGCAGTTCATATAATCCATAGAAACAGAGCAGCGTCATCTAGCTGTCAGATGAACTGTACCAGTCACCTGATATGAAGTTATCATGGAAAACCTCTCCTGGGAATATGTGCTTCAGTCCCCTGTATTTGATTTCTGCCTCTCGATACTTTTTCTGACTACTTTGAATAGAAGAATTTAATAAGAAACAACATTAATGTTTGAATTTCAGTCATTTGAAAGGGCAATAGCAGTTCCCCAAAACATTTTACATCCTTTCTGCCCTTCTTATGAGTCTCAAAGAATTTAACTTTATTAGAAATTGGAAAATAAGAGTTCAGAAATGCAATCAGTTGGAAACAGGCTGTCATTAAGCTTTAGGATTTGGTAGATACCTTTGGAAAATGGAGATGCATCTTTTGTTGCCGAATAAGCTCTCTGTAATCTTATGGATGAATTACTACTACCTTATGTGAATTTCCAGGGGAGGTCATAATAATGTAATCACATAGATTAAAATAAAAAAGGAAAGTGACTTAATAGAAAAGCATTTAAATTATGTAGAACCCATATTAGCAGTGAACCGAATATAAATATAGTTTTTATCTGTGATATCTAAATGTATGTTTTTGTTCTTTTTTATAGGCTACTGGGCAACCCTATGAACAATATGCAAAGATGATTTTCATGGAGTTAAATGATGCCTGGTCTGAATTTGAAAACCAAGGCCAAAAGCCCTTGTATTAATTTGTGAGCTTTTCTATCTTGGCTGCAGACCTTTGTTAATGCTTAGTGTGTATCACAATTCTGAGGTTTTCACAGATGAACCAAAAATACCAATAACATATTTCCAGTACTAAACTAACTGTCAAATTACTCATGAATTAGTTTCTCATGATATAAAGAATGTGGATGTTTGGTTTTTCAAAGTCCCTGCCATAAAAAGATCCAAAGCATGAAAGGAACTTTAAGTGAGATGATCTTGCAGGGATACAACATTCCAGCCTGCCCTTTGGGGAGCCTACTCAGCATTTTGCCTGGGGAATGGAAAATTGAGGCCACCAAAGGTAAAGGCATCACTCCATCTCACTGTCTGAGAGTAAAATTAATGAACAAAAGTGAAATAGAATTACTTGGATTTCTTGATAGTTTTAAAGAAAGTTTTAATTTCTCTTGGAAATACATAATTTGAGTGATGGCTTTACAAAACTTCCAGGAACAGAATCACCAAGTATTTTTTTAAAATGGAAATTACTATGGCCTTCATCATAACAGTGTATGTGTCTTTTGGTTAAGGGCACTAACAGCTATAAATGATGTTAGATTGAGGGAAGGGATTATGCTATATTCCAGTGATTGCCACCCACTCTTCTTGGATAAGATACAATTTAGTGCAAATGTTGGCTAAAGAAAATAGGGATTGTGAAGCTATAGAAATCTTTATTTCTATCAGGATGTTGGGCTGTTCTCTTCCTGTCCCTTTAGAAAACTGTAGTTGATTAAAGAAAAAATTTTAATGCTATCACAACTCCAAACCTGGTTTGAAAGACCCTCCTAATTTTTCCATAAGACTTAATGTTTTTCTTTACTTAGCCAAGAAAACATTCTTAACTGAAAACAGATTGTAAAGCAGTTTGGCCCATTCACGATTTGTCAGGACCAATAGCTAGTATGGACTTGGTAAACACCAAGTTTGTGAGTGGTTGTCATAAGAACAGCCCTGATACTGTTGAGTAGAAGAGAACTGTCGTGGGAAGTAAGCTGCATGCCCCTCAACAGAGTCACGGAGCTTGGGATTTGCTTTGAGGAACCAGGTCCCCTCTTCTCCTCTGGTGAATCTGGATCCTTTGGATTATTGCAGTGGGGTTTATGGTTTTAAAAGTAGCTGTGGGTCCATAGGAGCAGCATTCACATAGGGACCTTTGGGAAAACAAAGCAAGAATGAAACTTTTCCAGACCTCAGACTGGCTGGATCTCAGCTCAGTGCTTTGGCAGCTTCTCATTTGGAGGAGTCATCTGTTTGCTCTTCTGTGATTTCAGTAGATTCTTGGTGAGCACGTGCACAAGGCAGATGGGCAAGAAGATTTTCATGCTGGTCTTTAAAAGTTTATGATCAATTGTTGTGAAAGCTTTCAAAAATTGTTTTTAAAAGACAATCATTGGGTTTTTTTGTTTGTTTGTTTGTTTCTGTCTTAAGTTTATTGTGGCAAACTGTACTGGAAAAGCAGCATGTCAAAAATACTTTAGGTTCTACACAAATATCTCTCTCTCTCTCTCTCTCTCTCTCTCTCTCTCTCTCTCTCTTTTAGTTATAAAGGTTCATTATTTATTTTATTTCACTGACAATGTGAAACTTGCAGAAAATGTTCTCTTTTTAAATATGCAGCTGTAAACTGTTCGAGGTAACCATAACAAATTAGGTGTTATTTATTAACGTATTATACAATAATGTTTGATCCAGTATGTGCTTGTCTTATTTAAAATTGGAATGTGAGACATGTTGCTGTGACCTGTTTTTTCTTTTCTCATTCACATTTGTAGATATTGTGTGAACTACAGTATATAATGATAATAATTAAAAGGCTATTATGTGGATGTCACGTACATTTTGAAATGATAGAACTATATATTAGCTTTGTATCATGTTTGGATAATTCATTAATGTTCACAGTTTAAAACATCATTAAACACTATGTAATTAGCAATGAGAAAGAATCTTATTTAAATTTGGGGGGCTCCCCCTCTGTTTTCCAGATACATTATAATTCTGGACCCCTATTTATCTCAAAACTCTTTAACAAATGCAGACCAACAGGTTTTTTGCATTCCTTTTAAATATCTGGTTGTGACAGAGCTTGTTGTTGATCAGGTTCACTGTTTCATTCATATTTATTGTAATATATTTTTTTGTTTTGTAAATATGTTATACACAACAAAATGTGATTGGTCTAAAATATTTGTAATGTATATTAAATGGCTCCAAAATATTTTTAGAAACCTAAGTTATTTTTGCACTCAATGACAAACTTGAATTATACTTTCTGATGTGATTCACTTCTGAAGTTCTGGGAAAAGAATATGAAAAGCATATAATACATTTGCACCAAAGTATAACTTGACAGGATTTCTTGACTTGTACTTTATTCTCCCCTTCCATCTCTCTCTCTCTCTCTCTCTCTCACACACACACACACACACACACACACACACACACTGATCATTCTACATGAATATTGTGTTTCAAAAAGAATCTGCATGGAAATCCTGGTCTCCTTTCTTAGAATATTAATGGATTTTAAAAAGTGCATTTCTGTGCTGATACTCCAAAATCAATCCTAGAAGTCTGAGGCTTTATCATAGAAAGTCTCAGATATTTTAATTCTTTAGGGACAGAAGTTGCAGATTCATGCTGAAAATCCAAAGTATATGACCCATCACTCTACTGTCTACATCTGGGAGATTGCTGAAGTTGGATCCCAGTGCCACTGAAGAAACATCATGGTGTAAGGAATGAGCACAAAAGTTGAATTCCTGAAACAGTTATCACAGCAACAGGTCAGTTCCTGCTGGAAATACTGATCAGGGAATTTAGGTCAAAAAGCAGATTTTGATTTTTCTAAAGATAAACCATAATGTTTGGACATAGTGGTATGTGTTGCTTTGAGACCAAATGATTGGGTCTGAATTCTTTTTTCCACTTACAGACTGTTATATTGGACAAGTTTCTTAACCTCTCTAAGTCTTTATTACTTGTAAAATAAAATCCTAAGGCCCCCGTGGTAGAAGAATTAGGGACTGTGTGTGTCACTTCTTATCAAGAGGGTACTATCATAACTACTGTTACTGTTACTGATAATAAGACAAAGTGTATGTATCACTTCTGGTCAGCCTTAGGGCTGGAATTCAAATGAGACCTCAGGTTGCGGGGAGTGTATAACATCAGTAGAAAAAGGCAAATGAAAGTAACTTACACCTTGACACTTATTCCTGTCTCCTTAGACTGAAAGAGACCTGTATACATAATGAATAGTTTTGCACTATATGTTCTATAAAGGGAATGGCTGTGTCACAAGAAGTGGTGGCTGATAATTAAGAAGGAAAACTATTTACTGATTTTAGTTAGTGCTCTGTCATACTTGTGTTTAAATCATGCATTGACCTGATATCCCATCCCAGTGCAAATATGAAACCTGGCATCTATCTTCCATGTACTGCTTTGTGTGTGTTTCTTTCTCACTTAATTCTTAGGGAAAAAAGTTTTTGTTTTTTTTTTTAAGAGGCGGGTTGTGAAAATCCCATTTTAGGAAGTGGAAACACAGAAGTTTCTCTGAGTTGGGTTTGAGGTAAATGTTTTCTGCAGGATAGGGAGAGTTAATACTATATTTGGTATTCTTACTAATATTTGTTGTGTTGGGACTTAGAAACTGGTACCACAAAGTCAAGGCCTCAGAAGCAGCTGCAGAAGCAAACTTCCTCTGTTTACCTTTTCCGGTCCTCCTGTTTCTCATCAGGAATTCTTCCCAGAGACGGGCCATAGAAGCTAGAATTCCTCTTCCCTGAAGTGGTCATAGAAACCAGAACCCTTTTCCCCTCAAGCCAGCCATAAAACCTAAAAACATTACTGTTTCTTTCCCCACTTAAGAGTTGTCCATAAAGAAATTCTTTAACTTACTTTGTTTGATGGTGGGTCTCAAGATCCCTATTTCAGAAAGGGTCCTCCTGCATGCCCTAGAGGATCAAAGTGTACATAGAGAGGCCAAGAAAAATCTGGGCAGGCCTTATTGGGCTTACCCTCAGTCTAGCACTATTGGGTCATACCCCTTTTGATCAACCATATTTCTACATGACTGTCCATGCTTTATTGAATATAAGCATAAAAATGAGTAGTTCATCTTGAGTCTTTGGGTCTTCAATCTAAAGATTCCTGTGTCTCATAAAACTAGATTAAATAAATTTGTTATGTTTTTCTTTTGTTAACCTATCTTTTGTTATGGGATGATGACCATGACCTTTTATGATGGGAAGGAGAGGGATCATACCTTTTTTTACTTATAGTTAATTCAATCAATATTTTGTGTATATCATATGCAAGATACAAATAGGTAGGGGAATATCAAATCAAGAAATGGTTTGAATGCCCTGTTAAACAAAAGGTGTTACTATTTTTCTTTTTAAAGAGAGAGAGAGAGAGAAGAAATAGAGAGAGAATTTTTTAATATTTATTTTTCAGTTTTCGGTGGACACAACACCTGTATTTTATTTTATGTGGTGCTGAGGATCGAACCCAGCGCCCTGCGCATGCCAGGGGAGCGCGTTACCACTTGAGCCACATCCCCAGCCCCTGTTACTATTATTTCTAATTACTACAATTCCTGCATTTGGTTCATAGATCCATTGTGGACTTTGATCTCATTTTTCCAGTTGGCTAGTTACCTTTGAGGCCTTAGCTTTTCTGTATGTAAAATGGAGATAAAATCTCGCTCATAAAGTGAGAGAATTGAGTGCAAGGAAAAAATATTAAGATTCATCCCAAGAATTATATGGTAGTCTTAAGCAGCATGACACAGGCCATAAATCTTATACATCTAAGTAACCTACTGATGGCAGATTGGAGATAGGAATTCAAGGTTTTACTTTCTGTTCTTGAGAAAATGTGGAATGGCTAAATGGAAGAACAGTTTTCTCAGTGCAACATCTGGCAAAGCAAAAGCAGATTTTTTTTAGGAGACAGGTAAAGCCCCTGGCAAGATGACTTTCTCTCTAGAGTGTTCAGTAAACTAAAAGGACAGCTGGTGTGGTCAGAGAGCTACTGGAGACAAACATTGTCTCAGAATGTTATGATTCCAGACATAACCCTGGAGCAAACATTTCAGTTTTTGCTTCTCGCTGTCTTTCATATTTTATTGGCAAGCCTTAGACACTCAAACCAAGCAGTGACTCTGAAGTCTTGTCAGTTTTCTCCAGAGTCATTTCTGTTCTGTGGGACTGGCCTCAGGCTAACATGGAAGTTTCCAGCAAACCTCTAGATGTGACTTTTCCCAGTCACAGTGGGTGGTTGAGAATGGTGGGGGTATGAGAAGATTTAATCCCATAGAAAATCCTCATTAATTTAAGATGGAAAAGGTTCTACTTCCTCTCTAGAATAAATTGGTGCTTTATAAAGGAGCTAAAAAAACCCTCATCAGGGTTTGGCTGATGAGCAGTTTCTCCTGGGAACTCTAACAGGTACAGTGGTGTCCCCTTATCCACAGGGGATATGTTCCAAGAGCCTCAGTGGATATTTGGAACTGCAGATAGTGCTCAACTCTATGTTTTTTTCCTATACATACATGCTTATGATAAAGTTTAACTTCTAAAATAGTCATAGTAGATTAACAATATTAAAGTAGAAAAATTATAACAATGTAGTGTAATCTAGTTATATGAATGTAGTTTCTCCCAAAATGTTTTAATGTATTGTTATTTTTTTTCTTACTAAGTGAAGAACTTTTTTTTCCTTTTTCACTTTCCAACCTCCTCTAAATAGCTATGTGGCATAAATCCTACCACTTCTGACCTTCTCTCCCTAAAGATAAAATGAAGCATTTAGACCAGATGGTTTCTAAGGTCAAGACAAAACTCCGTGAATAAGGAATAAGAGATCTAAAGATTAGTCTTGGTTACCTTCAGACTTGAGAGCTCCTAGGTACAAAACTAATAGTTTTATTTATTTAAAGGTTCCTGAAAACTTCCGATATAAGAAAAAGCCTACATGATGTATAAGTGAACGAGGTGGGGGAGACGGCTCTTTAGTTTATTGAAAGTACTAACGTTGTATTAAGTAAAACGAGACTAAGCAAATGTCAAGATCTTAAGGAGAGGGCTGTCTCCTCCAGCCTTGTTCCTTGATGCTCCTGCCTCCAACCCCATACACCCACGTAAATACAAACAGGCACACACACGAACACATACACACACACACGGGGGCTCAGAAAGCAAAATACGGTTTGCAAGTGGGTGTTTTATCCTCAACTGATCCTAACTTTTCCTCCTGTGTTCTCCTTTCTCCCCATTCTCTCTGTCTCCAATCTTAGGCAGGTTTCCTGGCAGCCAGGATCGCGGTGATAACCAGCTGAAGAGTTTAGGGGAGCCTCTCAGCCCGAAGTCTCAACCCACAGATTTGAGGGCGAAATTTGGGGAGGGTTCGAGGAATACCCCGAGGGCTCAGGACCTGAGAGGAGGGCCTTAACCCGGCGTAGTGATTACTCAGGAATAGGGTGGGTGTGCCGAGGAGGGGCTTTAGAGCAGGCAGAAGGACTTTGTGAGCTGGGGGCGGGGCTCTGAGACTGGGGGTGGGGCTCTGGACCAGCGGGGGCGGGGCTCTGCGTGGCCGGGAAGAGATCCCAGGCTGATAGGGGCGGGGTCGTGAGTGTTAGGCATCAGGACCAATAGAGGCGAGGCTCCGCGTGGCAGGGGCGGGGCCCTGTACTTCCAGGGGCAAAGCCCTGCATGGCCGTGGCGGGGGCGGGTTCGGGATCCGCGGCTCAGCCTCGGCCTGGGCCTGGCCTGGGCGGGGGCGGGAGCTGGGGCCCGGTGGTGGGAGGAAGCCGGAAGCAGCCGCGGCCCTAGTTCTGGAGACATGGCGGGCGTTAAAGGTACATTCGCGACCCCTGGCCCGCACGTCTTGAGGTGCTGTCGCCACCTCCGCTCTGGGCTCAGTCTGGAACTGCACCTTCAGCGCGCTGGCGGGGTATCGCTTCCCGCAGCCCCGCTGCCTTTCCCGCCTCTCCCGCTGGGGAAGCCTTCGCCCGCTCCCCTTGCAAGATGGGGTGCGGGCGGAGGGGCGTTTCGGGGAGCGTCTGAGTTCCTTCGTAAACCCCTGGCCTTCGCTTTCCTGGCGTCTCCCAGGCCCCGAGGTGGAGCCGCGCCTGGGAGCGGTGACTTCCTGGGAGACTCGGGCTAGCCCGGGAGCATCACTCCCAGTCTTCTCCTCAGTTCTTCGGAGCGCTTGCTGTCCCCTGCCGAGTTTTTAAACAAAGGTTCCACTTCCTGACACGTCCACCCTAACTAACGCTTCTCCTCCTGTTTTCCTTCCCTGTTGACTTTCTTACAGAGGAGGCTTTGTCTCCAGTGTGCTGGGCATTGGAAAACTTAATCCTCTTGTTCCTAATGATTTTTCCATATAGGCAGAGTTGACTGCAGGCCAGTGTCAATGGCAAACACCGAGAAATGCTGTATTTCTCTTAATCTTGGAACATAGATTAGGTGAAATATTAACACTACTTTCTTCAGTGTTTTCTGTATTCATCTGTAGACAGACAAGAAAGTAGTGTACATGCAGAATGTGTTTTTGCGTTGGGCAATTGATGGGGGAAAAAGTATTAAGAACACTTTTCTAATATGTGCGTCTTCGGAAGAATGAGGGGGAAGAAGTTATTGGAAGGCTTCCTGTTATTTGGGTAGGAAACCATTCCGTTTCAGATCTTTCTAATAGGAGCATAACTTGTTTCTGTGTTGGAGTTTCTGTTCTTGAAATTCATACACAAAGATCTTCCCTCTCCAGTTAATATCTGCTACATAAACATGTATGTAGTATATGTATATGTGCGAATGCATGTGTGTTCAGTATGAATTTCTGAGTGTGTGAGCTGTGAGTAGCAGACACATTTTATTATTTCTGGCTGACTTTTATACTCAATATCAGTTGAGTAAACATGGTTTACCTGGACGGTGTCTCGTGTTTAATATATCCATTTGAAGCCAGTGCAGAAAACAGATGTCAAATATCTCAGTATTACAGTTTTTACTACCAAATAGTAACATTTTTGTGTATATGTTGGCTGTATTAAAAAGGGAAATAGAATATGAAACTGAAAAGGACCAAGAGAAGAAAGTATTTTGCAGATAAGTGAATTCAACTTTTATTAAGGAACTGCTGTATATTGGAGACTTGGGGTGAAAAAATAAATGAGATGTTATTGTTGAGTGATGGCTGGAAATAATTATATTACTATGTAAGTGTCTGCAGACTGCATAGATGCAGTGGGAGCACATAGATGTTGTAGTGGTTTGAATCATGCCTCCCAGAAAGATATGTTCAAGTTCAAACTCCCTAGAGTCTGTGAATATGACCTTATTTGGAAATAGAATTTTTGCAGATGTAATCAAGTTATTACTGATTTAGGATAACTCTAGTGCAATGATTGACATCCTAAGAAGGTAAAAATTTGGAACTGAAGGGAGAATATCATATGAATACAGGAGAGAAAATGAAGTGATGTATTTGTAAGCCAAAGAACACTAAAGATTGAGGACAACATTAGATATTTAGGAAAAGGTATAAAAGGACTGTCTCTTGAAGCCTTGAGAGGGAATACAGCCTGTCAACACTTTGATTTCAGAAGTCTATTCCCCAGAAATGTGAGAAAATAAATTTCTGTTCTGAGTTACCCAGTGTGTGGTTCTTTGTAATGGCAATCCTAGGAAACTAATATAGATAGGATTGCTTAACCCCATTCCAGGGAGGAGGAGGGCTGTTTTTACAGAATAGCAGTGCTTCAAACATAAACTAAAAGGGTCCATAAGGCTTCATCTGCTGAGGGATAGGGCTCAAGTGGAATATATTCCAGTGGAGAGAACAATGTGATGTGGGACAGGGGGCAAGAAAGAACTTGCCTTGTTTTTTTAAGGAGAGTGAGCAGGGTTGAAACTGGCAAAGAAGTTGGGGTACGTGGTGGAACAACTTGTAGGCTGTGGAAGTAATTACAAATTGGTGACACCAGCTGTGTGTATATTTGAAAGGTCTTTGCTGTGTCAGGAGGATGGATTGGAAGAGTTACGGTTGGCAGCTGGCAAGAGATGATAAGAATTTGCATTTGGACAGTAAGAGAGAGTTCAAGAGAAGAGGGTAGATTGAGTGAAGTCAGAAGTACTGAGCCACCCTGACTTACTGATTTACTTGCAAGGTAGATTGCAGCTCTGGTCGGTCCTCAGATAGAACCTCCAAAGGGAAGAAGAAGTGCAAGGTTGGGAGGAGTGAGTGGGTTTGGACTACTATAACAGATAGAACACAGACTAGGTGGCTTAAGGTCATTTTTTCTGACAGTTCTGAAGACTGGGAAGTCCAAGATCAAGGTGCAGGCAGATCTGCTGTCTGGTGAGGGCCTGTTTCCTGCTTTGCTGATGGCTGTTTAAGAATCTTCACATGGTGGGGCGGGGTGTGGGGGGGTGAAGATAAGAACCCTTTATGGAGACTCCACACTCATGACCTCCTCTAAACCTAATTACCTCCCAAAGACTCCCATTTCTAGTACTGTCTCATCAGGAGTTAAGACTTAAATATATGAATTTAGCCGGTATACAAACATGCAGTTCATAATAATAGTCATTTGCTAGTCAAAAGTAACAATAAAATAAGTAAATTGCTACATTGCTTAAAATTTGGGAATTTTTTTCTCTTAAGTGGAAATTTTATTGAGATGTATTCACATACTATAAAATCAGTCTTGTTAGTGTAAAATTCCATGGCTTTTGGTGTATTTACAAGGTTATGTGATCATCACTATCATTTAATTCTGTAACATTTTATAACCTCCCCCGAAAACCTCTGTATCCATAAGTAGTCACTTCTCAGTCCCTCTGGTTCCTCTACCTCCTGGGAACCACTGATATGGAACTTTTAACTCTTGGCTTTATATTTCACAGCTCTTGTGGCATTATCCTTCACTGGGGCTATTGGGCTGACTTTTCTTATGCTGGGATGTGCCTTGGAGGATTATGGGTAAGTAACCATTTCAAAAAGAACTATTTTTTGTGTGTGTCTTTGTTACTATTAGTATGGGAATTAGAGAACTTGATCAATTTAGCACCAATCTCTAATTCTTGAGTTAGTGAAGCCAAAATTATGGATTCAGTCCCTGATTCAGGGTCAGGTGTATTGGTGCAGAGAAGAGTTCTTTTTAAAGTAAATGTATTCATTTAATAAACTGTTGAACTCCTACCTGGACCAGCTGGGGATATGAGAATGAGTTTGGTTAAAGAGCATTTGGTTATAGTTGTGAGAGACTGGCAAACTGTTCAGTCAATAAGACAGCAGCTGTAGTGGAGATGTGTGCAAAGTACAGTGGGAACTTCGAGAAAGTACATCTCAGCCAGGCACAGTGACATATACTGTAATTCCAGCAACTTGGTGGCTGGGGAGACTGAGGCAGGAGGATTGCAAGTTTGAGACCAGCCTCAGCAACTTAGCAAGAACCTCAGAAGAGACCCTATCTCAAAATAAATACCTAAGAAGGACGGGAATGGAGCTCAGTGGGAAAGTACCCCTGGGTTCAATCCCTAGTACCAAAAAAAGAAAAAAAATAGAGGGAGAGAGAGGTTGAGGGAGTAATCTCAGTTTCCTGGGAACAGTCATGGAGAGCTGCAAAGCAGGGGTATTTAAGGTAAGAGTTGGTGCATAAATAAGAGTTTCTCCAGCTGATGAAACAATAGAGGGCATTCCAGGGAGAAGGAACAGTCAACAACTTTCTTTATTCAACAGCTCACAAAGGGAGGTTTGGTAAAGTATGTGATCAGCCTCTGCATAGCATCTGGAGGAGGTTAGGTTTTGTAGTGCAGGCAGGGAGCTGGGAAAATATCTTGAGAATGGGTGTGGCAGGAGGGCATTTTGTTAACAAGTCATTCTGGCCAAAATGTGAGACTAGATAGGAAAGTGCTGAGACTACAGTCAGGTAGAATATTCTAAGGGGCCATTATCATGAACCAAACAAAACTGAGGCCTGTGGCAGTGGGATAGAGAGAAAAGGAGAGTGGTATTGGCAGTAGAAATAATAGGTATTATTAATTGATGTCAAGACCGAACTAGGCAGAGTTCCTGGATGTCTTAGCTGATTGGCTTGAACAAATTGACAGAAGATGGTGTGACTAAGACCAACTGGAGTTAACGACATTGATAAAAGTTCAAATTTATCCTGGATGAATTAAAAAGAACTATCACAGGAATTCCTAAATATAATCTAAGCAATAATTTATATTTGCTCAGAACTTTCCTAGCTGCTGCTTTATTCTAGTCTTAGGGATAAAAGTTATCCTCATAGCTAGGAAACCAAAATCTGGAGTAGTTAAAGATTTTCCCAAATTATACAGCAATAAATAAGTGGCAGAGATGGGAGTGAAATCCGTGTTCTGATTCTCTTGACCAAAAGTTTTTCCATTCCTTTACTAGTTCTAAATTCAGGTGTTTTAATTCTCTGTGATACACTCACTTTGTCTCTGTAAGGTTAAAAAAAAATCCATTACTATTACAAAGAAATTAATTTTATGTCTTCACAATGGTGACTCATGATGATACCACATGTCAGCAAACTGGCCCACAGGCCAAATATAACCTGCTGCCTATTTTTTATAAGTAGTTTTATTGGAACACAGCCA
Organism: Marmota flaviventris; assembly: GCF_047511675.1. Taxonomy (NCBI): domain Eukaryota; kingdom Metazoa; phylum Chordata; class Mammalia; order Rodentia; family Sciuridae; genus Marmota; species Marmota flaviventris. Next base: position 53,580,869 of record NC_092507.1, read on the forward strand.
ACCTCATGTGTTTGGCTATTTTGGGTTGTTTTGTACTACAATGAGAGTTGAGTAGTTGAGACAGAGACTTTATTGCTTGCAAAGCCCAAATATTTACCATTTGGATCTTTACAGAAATATTTGTAAGCCCTTGGCCTACACATTTACTGACTAGTACTAAGTTTAATGTTTAAATTTTGTATATAAACAAGTTTTCTTCTACATAAACAGTTCTCTTAGTTAGACATTGTTTTCAATTACTATAATTGGAAACAGTCTTTCAGATTATTTTTGAAAAAACTGTCACTGTATTCCAGGAGAATTAAGAGCTCTTAGCTGTGGGCATATCAGGTGACAGCTGGGTCTGTTCTAGGCTCTTCCTCTATCTCTTTTCCTTGTTGGTAAAATGAGGACTTTGATCTAGAGATTCTCTTATTAGTGTTCCTTGCTGCAATATTGTTTGGTTATTCTTGAAACATACTATAATCTATTTTAAAATTGGAACTCTATACTCAGTGGTTTCAGCCTGAATTTTTTTGATGAAGGACCCTTTCCCTGCTCTTTGGTACCATCCTGCCTCCTCAATGACTGTGGCTGAAAGGGGAGACTTTTAATATCATGGCTTCACCCTTGCTCAGAGGTGCTGGCTCTCTGGGTGGGTCAGTGTTATCACAGTTTTGTGGTAATGTGGTAATGTGTAATATTATGGTGTGTATTTATAAAAATGAGTAAAGACTTTTCCCTTAAGGAATGAAGCATAAGAAATGTCTGATGAAGAAAAGATTATTTTTATTGTTTTTTTAAGTTATACATGAATAGATTATTTTTGAAGTATGCGTAGAGAAAATACAATTGAAAATCAGATAATAAAAATTTTTAATAAATGCAAAGTAGTGAAATTTGGAAAGAAAATAGTTTTATTATTTTGCATTATAGTATTATTGTGATCTACCATAATAATCATTGGAGTACATCTAATGTTTTTACTAGGGAACTAATGTGTTTTCATACCTTCCGTACTTAAAATTTATTTATTTTTTTCTTTCATTCAACAAGTATAAATGGAGGACCTCATTGTAGGCCCTGGAGATAAGTAATGATTGACCCAAACAAATCTAATCTCTGTTCTCATAATCAAGAAAATATCAGATGGGAATAGGAGCGTTGCAGAAAATTAGAAGTGGGTGGTATACTCAAGGTTGACCTCAAGTACTTAAGAATGAGTGGCCAGTGAAGCCACTTTTAGAAAGGGACATTTCAATTATGATTGCTATGAAGAGGAAAGAGGATTGCAAGCAAAGGGCACAGCTGATACAAAGGCCCTAAGGCCAATATGAAGGCTTCTGAAGAGAATTCTCTTCATTCTCTTAAGAGGCTGAGAGAATGAAGAGAACATGGTGCAAAATGAATGGAAGAGAATGAAGTTAAGAGAATATGGTGCAAAATGAATGGAAGAAGTAGGTGGTACCAGATCATGAAAGTTTTTGTGGAGCAGGGCAGGGAATTTGGGTTTTATTCTAAATCATTGAAAGCCTTCAAGTATACATGCACACAAAAGATCTTCATTAAATTAGCAAGTACAAGCCACTGTACTAGATTCTTTAGGGAAAGAGAGATGACTGTTAAGATTTATGCTCTTACAGAAATTGCAGCTCAGTTATACAGAAAACAGTGTTTCTTGATTATACATTGTGTAGACATTTCTTAACACAAACTATATACATATTAATGAACCAATAATAGTTTAATCATCACTAACCTATTCCTGGTAGAAATCATCCTATATTATAGTATTCACAATTGATTCATTAATTTTTTGAACTTGACATTTAGAATAATTATTTTGAGGCAATAGTATGTCTTTAACTGTGACTTTTCTTTTTGGGTCTCCTCTGGGTCCAACTGACAGTGTATACTGGCCCTTGTTCGTCCTGATTTTCCACGCCATCTCCCCTATTCCCCATTTCATCGCCAAAAGAGTCACATATGACTCTGACGCAACCAGTAGTGCCTGTCGGGAACTGGCGTATTTCTTCACTACTGGGATTGTTGTTTCTGCCTTTGGATTTCCTGTTATTCTTGCACGTGTGGCTGTGGTAAGTTTTGTCTTCTATTGTTTTGTTTGTGTTGAGAATTTATTTGAAAAGCCTGTGTTAGGGACCTCAGTTTCATTTTTGTTGCTTAGACTTTTTTCTCAAGACCAGATAAATTTTTTACTTTCTCTACTTTAGATCTATTTTTCAGTATCTTGACCATGTTTTCAGATTGCTTTCTTTGTTTCCCCTACAACTTTTAGCCAGATCATGATTTCTTGTTTTTTCTACTTTAAGCTTTCTCTATTATTGTTCTTAAATCCCTGCCTGTTGAGTCATTAGGCAGTACACAGAGACTATACTAGCAATACTAATCTAAATGAAAATCATATCAAATTACTTTGCAAATGAGGTCATGGACTTCATTCTCAATACAATAGGCGTACATTGAGGGGTATCTATGTAGCTACTAGAAGATACAGTGAATAAAATGACACCTTCACATCTGACATAGAAATTTTCTTTTTATCTCCAAAGCACACATTATTGGTATACTTTGTTGGATTCATTGTTGTTCATTGTGTTTTCTACTCTTTGCTTTTATTCTGCTCAACTCTATTTAAATTTCATGAAACTCTTATTAGGGGCTTTGAATGTTAGGTATGTGCAAATCTTGTCTATTTGTTAAATATTAAATATCTTTGGAATATCTGCCGTTTGTAAAACATCAGGAATAAGAGTAGATACTAGTTTCCTTAATATCTACTGTCTCTGTTCCCAAAGAATACAGACACTGTCCTGATAGGTAAGTATACTATAGATGTACTAAATAGAGTAATTGAAACCTGATCAGAATGTCAGAGGAGCACCAAGAAGAGAGAAATTATAACTGACCTTTGACAGGGCCTGTAAAGATAAATAGGGTTTGACAGGGCCTGTAAAGATAAATAGGGTTTTAATTAAAGTAAAGAAGACTTTTATATGGAATGGCACCCTATTGTGAAAATGCATGTTATGGAATAGAGAACAGTCCAATATAATGGAACAAAAAAAGAGTAGTTGAGATTAAAGTTAGTAATGTTGGTGAAGCCCGATTAGCAAGGATCTTGAACTCCTTGCTAGTTTCAACTTTAATAAGATGATGGAAAAGAATTGAATATTTTCAATGCAAGATTGTCATGGCCTTGTTATTCTTGTGCCTTGGACTAACTCTTCCTTAGTTTCACTATAAATATTTATTTTTTTCCTTTTAATACTGCCATCATGTTTTGGGAAGAAACTTTCATTGATGTTTCCGTTGGTTAAATTAAAGCACAAAATGCCCACTAGAGGGTACTCTCATCCCCAGTTGTGCTTCTGTAAAACCTTCTGCCAAGTTGGAAAGCTGTTTTCATTTGAATGCAGATTATTATTAAAGTTTTTACTTGCCTAGAAAAAAGCAAACAGATCCATAATGCTCCAATTCCTGTTTTCCATGAAAGAGGTTGGTGCATGCAGAATTTTCAGTACCAATATTATAACTGAACCATTTATAATCATACTACAAGTATTTTGCTTAAGGCAGTCATTGTCATCTGAAAATAAGCAGAGAAATATATCTAATAGGGAAAATGTTAAGGATGATACTAGACTTAATTAACAAGTATCACAGAAGCAATTAGACTAATTACTGAATAGTTCACTGTCCTCTGCCTGTTACATTACTAAGCCTTTTAGCAGCTTTCTGTAATATTCCATTGGATGTTTCTAATATAGATAATAGTAGAGATTTGCAAAAAGTAAGGATTTAATTCTTTTTTTTTTCTTTCTTGTATTTCAGATCAAATGGGGAGCTTGTGGCCTTGTGCTGGCAGGCAATGCTGTCATTTTTCTTACAATTCAAGGTTTTTTCCTGGTATTTGGAAGAGGAGATGATTTTAACTGGGAGCAATGGTAGCACTTTATTTTGATAGAGAACATTGTATTCCTTAAGATTTGTACTGTATGTATATGTGTGTGCATGTGGTGTTTTACTATGGGATTTAATATGCTGGTTTTTTTATACCTTTATATCATGATCACTTTAAGGAAGACTTCCTAAGTAAAAGATGAGTTTAATTCCTAGATAATGGACCTCAGCTTTTACTGAAGTTGAAATATGTTATTTGTTTGGCTGTTCACATAGTTATGTTCTCAGAAAACATATTAACACAGTCTTTTAGACAGCTGCTCATTTATACAGGCCATCTAAACCTTTTGTGTGGAGGTGTGCTTAGATAGGTGAAGACACTGAAGCAGGTCTTTTATAGCTCAGAAACACTTGGCTCCCACTGTGTTGTAGACCCTTGCTTCTTAGAATGTGGTCCATAGACCAAGAACACCAGCATCTCCTAGCTTATTGGAAATATAAAATCTGAAGCTCTCCTGCCCACCACCCAGACCCAGTGCATTTTGATGAGATCCCAAGTGAATCATATTCACATTAGAGTTTGAGGAACTTTGTTATAAACATCACACCTAGCTTCCTTGTCTTCCCCTTGGATCGATCACTTACCCTCTCTGGGAGTCCTGCTCATTTGTGGGAAAAAATTCCCTTATGTTGAGGAGGAGTTCAGATTCTCTTTGGTGTTTGTGAACTGTTCCAAACTGTAATATATGGGCAATTTCCCAAATTTGTGGAAAGTGTTTTCAGTGGGAAGCAAAGTCCTCACATCATCTGAAAGGCAGTGCCTTTTTCACAGTGCTAGGGCACAAAATAACCCAAGCCCCATTGGTATGCAGGAGAGGAAGGCTGGGCTGGAACCAGCCCCTGCTTTAGTTATGAGGAGAGAAGAATAGATAGGCATCGCTTTTAAGTTTCTCTTATTAGTCTTGCACTTCTTCCCAGCCCCTTCCTAATGCTACCTTATCCCAACTCCTCAGCAGTTCTGATTTGCCATTTCTTCTTGATGGCTCTGCCCTTCTCCTTTCTAAAGAAATATTGGAGCCAAGTGAGCAAGCCAAAAGCAAACTGCTGGAGTTTATTTACATGTTGATGTACTTAATGGTGCTTCATTCAAAACTTTACTCCACCTTTAAATAAATCATTGGAAATAAATGTCATATTGTATCTTATGATCATAGTTTTTCTAACTCATCTTTTTGTCCAAGACCCATTGAGAAAAGAAAATATAAGAAATAGAACCATTTGATAAGAAGAAAGCCAGTGGTTTTTAAACATTAATGTGGTTGTTGATATATGTACAAAGCACTTCCACCTTGAGGTTTGTGATGTTAGTAACCAGCACACCCTTTGTGTGTTGGTGTGATATTGGAACCAGAAGAGAAAAGTAATATCTAAAAGAATAATGTGCAATGTTGGTTTTTGGCCTTGTATGTGATTTTGTGTTTTTTAATATTCTGTGTACATATAGAATTGTTGAAGTTATTTGCAATATTTACATTGGGAAAATTACTTAGATACTTTGTAATTTTAACTGGCATTTTTAATCATGACACTTGCACTTATTGTATTATAATAAATTTCACTTTTAACACAAGAAAAGTTTAATGTTAAAACTTTATTCTGATGTTGTCTTGCTTAAAAGATAACAAAAAGTGAGAATTTCTTAATGCTTTGAAATTAAGTTTCAAGCAATAATCTGTCCTGCCTTAGAATAATAGCAATCTCTTTTGAGATACCATTTTGAATGTCTAGTTGGCTTGTAATAGTTTTTCTTTCCCTCAGATGGCAATAGTGACCAATTTATAGTACCTTTTGCAAAAGTATTCTTGTTGCTTATACATATTTCATATAACCAAGATAGCCTTAATATGTAGGCTTAAAGCATTACTTCTTGATTGTATTTCTAGATTGATACAAACTATTTGCAAAAAGAGCATTTGAAGTGATAGATTATTAGATTTGCTGTGTGTCTCAATAGAGAAATATCAGTGCCCAACTATCATTTAAATAATATATGTCAGTTGGAAGTATACCGTCTATGAATGTATAATACAAAAGTCTTGTCCTCATGACACAAATTTTGGATATGTTTTTTTCCTTATAAAATGTTCCATTTTTCTATATATTGTAGAATATATTTGGAAATTCAGAGCATATGGATTATATTCAAATTGAGAATGCATTTTAAAAATTGCCAACAAGTTAGTACTCTTATGCAGCAACTGCCTAGTTCCAATTACAGTCCAAACAACTGTCTTAGAGGTAGGCTTTGTGTGTGTGTGTGTGTGTGTGTGTGTGTGTGTGTGTGGAGGGTGTACTCGGAATTTAACCTGGGGCACTTTTCCTGGTTTTGATCTTGTGATCCTCCTGCCTCAGCCTCCTGAGTTGCTGGGATTACAGTGTGTGCCATGGCACCTGGCTTACAGGTAGACTGAAATACTTTCCCACAGCAGTGTTACTATGAATTAGTGACTGAGTTCCCAGGCCAAACTTCTTAAGTCAGACTAAACCTTAATATAGCTGACCTGTGATACTGAAGCCACTTGTCTGGTTTTTGGATCTTAGAAATAGGGTAGTGTGAACTGTTTGGGAAAAGAATAGTGGAAGTTTCCCTCCCTTTTCTTAAGTACAAGGTCTTTCTGATATTACTTTTTGCACTGCCTCCTACCTCCTTTTCTCCTTATGGTCCAGGTATACTTCTGTGAGTTTTGCTCACCTGTTCTCCCAACCATCAACCTTCCTCCTAGCCTGCTGCACCCCACTCTCCAGGTTCTTCCTATTTCAACTTCAGTCACCTTCCCCCTCTTTTTTTTTTCTTGCCATCTGTTGTTTGATGTTTTTTAATTTTTTATTTGTTTTAATTAGTTATACATGACAGTAGAATGCACTTATATACTTTCATATATCATACATAGATGGGATATAATTTCGCATTTTTCTGATTATACATATTATAGAATCACATTGGACCTACAGTCACATACATACATAAAGTAATAATGTCTGTTTCATTCTGCTCTTTCTTATCCCCAGATCCCCTGCCTTCCCCTCCTATCACTTTTCTCTACCTAATCTAAGGTAACACTGTTCTTTTTTTTTTTTTTTGCATTACAATTCTTAACACATATATACCACAATTTTTGTATCTGTATATAAAGTATGTCGACACCCAATTCAAGTCTTCATACATGTACTTTGTATAATGATGTCCATCACATTCTACCATCCTTGCTAATCCCCTGCCCCCTCCCTTTCCCTCCCATCCCCATGTAGAATTCATCTATTCCTCCCATGCTCTCCCTCACCTTCCCCATCTTGTTAATCAGTTTTCTAAGTATGGCAAATATCATGTTCTGCACTGAAAAAATGAATGACATATGATTTTCCTCCCCACATCTGAAACTCTGGATACCTGCAATAACCCTAGTGTTGCAGCTGGATTTTTTATAAGAGAATGCCTCCTAACCCACCAACACTCATTCACAAAGAATGGCTACATTTCCAAGTAAAATGAAAAATATTCCAGCAAATTAGAGAAGGATAGCAGTACTTTGGGACAGGGGCAACTCTGTCATAGTTCATCCCCCTTTGGGGCACATTCTCAGCTGGTGCTGTTTTCCATAGTTGTTTCTTTTGCTTTGCTAAGGGGCTGTTTTAGTCATCTTTTTCATTGCTGTGACCAAAAAACCTGACAAGAACAATTAGAAGAGTAAAAGTTTATTTAGGGTTACAGTTTCAGAGGTCTCAGTCCATAGAAGGCTGGCTCTATTCCTCCAGGCTCCGGATGAGACTGAACATCATGGGAAGAGTGGCAGAAGAAAGCAGCTCATATGATGATCAGGAAGCAGAGAGAGAGACTCCACTCACCAGGTGCAAAACATAAATCCCAAAGACATGCCCCCAATGACCCACCTCCTCCAGCCACACCCCACCTGCCATTAGTTACCATTCAATTAATACCATTGTGGATTAATTCACTGATTGGGTTAAGGTTCTTATAACCCAATCATTTCTCCTTGCATATTCTTGCATTGTCTCACACGTGAGCTTTTGGGGAACACCTTATATCCAAACCATAATAGGAACCCACTTATTTTTCTAACATTTTCTGAAGTTCTTTACCTATGAGGTAACTTTTTGGTGAAGACTTTTCTAGACACTGATATGCTTCCTTATGTTAATAACATTCCTGTGCTCTCAGGCAAATGCTCAGATGATGTCACAAAAACATGCTCTTTTAAAGTCTGCAAAATTCAAATTTTGTATGCTAATAGAACCAAAGTATTATGAATGCTTTAGCATTTTCCAAGCATAGTAATTAGCTCATAACTGGGAAGCATTTCTGCAGATGAATGCAAGCTGTGCATTTTAATTCTTTTTTGTTTTGTTTTGCCTCATAAAGTTCTTATTTGCAAGAAATCTCAGTGTGTAAATAGCTCCTGATTTATAACCTTTCAAATAGCCATCCCAATGGGGTGGAACAGTTATACATAACCACATACTTATGAAAGATCCCTGAGACTGCTTTAGGATGCATTAACATGTGTGATGAGAATGATTATTTTTATAATAAAACTTGTCATTTATTCTTCAACAAAGGCATTTATATAAATTATTAAATGGAAGAGTTTATATCTTACTTTGAGATGCATTATATTTGGGAAGGAGACCAGTAGATTTATTTTCCCAGTACTTTTGTCTGGATAACCATTATGCGAATTTGACTGGTTTTGATCCCCTATGTTGTTGAGGAAAAGTGGTTCAGGAATGTCATGCTGACTGGAAGGAATGTACGCTCTAATTACAATTTTACTGTGGCTGTCACTCCCCAGGGTAGAGGTAGGAGTTTGGGGGCAACAGTTCATTAAGACTGTGCTGTGTTGGAAATGCAACAAAATTTAACACTTAAGAAAGAAGAAGTAATGTACATACTCTGAAGAGTTCTTTGGGGCACTACAGAAAAGAATGCATTAGTATAAAATACTACTTAATGAATAATGTGTCCCCCTTATGCATTTAGGGAAGATTTGATCCAATGTTTTGCAAGTTGACTTAAGCAACTAGGTTATAAACAAATTGCATTAGAGAAAAAAAATTTAATTAGTTATTTCTTTGTGTTGCTCAGCTAAGTGTACAGTTAAATTACTAGATACAGAAATTTGATAGCAGCGTAACTATAAAATATCCATAAGAAAAAATGGTTCCCAGGGAAAATCGATGTAACCATTTTAAAACAATCCATCTTCAGTACTAGGTATAGGCCAAGTGGTCCTAATGTCAAGATTGCTCACTTGAAGAACAGCACACGTGGAGACTTCACACATTATCTCTCAATGCTAATTATATCTTTATCAAAATAAGATATGCCTATTTCACATACTTTCACAAATTATTAGATATTAAATTAAGCTGGTACATTCATTGTTTTCTTCTCAGAGTAATAAAAAATTAGTTCAACTGGAGCTGGATAATCATTTTAATAATTTAAGGAATAAGTGTACCTGTGCTGCTGTCTCAATACTTTCATTTCCTCTGTAGTTGAGAAAATTTGTGTCATCATATTCTGTAAAGTTTCATGATTCTTAGAGCCTTCCTCCCCAAACTGTATGCTCATTCCCCTGACAAATCCAGAATTCTTTAGCACTTTCAACATCAACACTGTAGCCATACCATTTGTGGTTCTGTGACAGTGCTTTTGCTAAAATCTATTTACCACTGATGGAAATGAGTTTTAAACACAGGCTTTAATATGATGCTTGATTTACTTAAGATACCACATTAGTATTTGTGGTGAGCCTCACAGTGGTACCTACGGTAGCATACCACACCTGGAGTCCCAGTGGTTTTGGTTGTAGGCACCTCTGTAACCTCCTTACTGTGCTGAGCATGTGTTTGCTGTTAGGGACATTTTCTGTCACCCTGAGACAATCTAGCCAGACACTCTGAAAAAGAGAATCCCCACCTAACACTGGTACCAACATTTGTTTTTCCTATAGCTTATCAATAAAGGGGAAGTTGAAGGTTATGGGGCAAACATACTCAGCTAGTTTGAAGATGGGACTTTTTTCACCCAAGACACATAAATAAGAGATGAGTTCAAGGTGTTAAATAAAACATTTATGAGGTCCAATTAATGGCATAAATAGGTACTGTTGTAGGGACAAACGAGGCAAGGCACCAAAGATAGCAGGAAACAGTTTTATTTGGCTGCAGCCAGGTTCAGAGGGCACAGCTTTTGTGGTAATCAATTAATTCTCTGAACCCGAGTTCAGGTAGTTTCAGAGTTTTATACCCAGCATCTAAGGGGAGGGGCTCAGAAGTTCACAGTCTGCAAAAGTTCACATAAAAGCAGCTTTTTCTTTCACTGTTCTGGGCAAGTTAACCCTTCAAGGACAACCCCTGAGAAGGGGAGAGTTTCTTCTCCCCTTTCTTTCCTCCCCCTGCCAGCTGTTACCATGGAGCCCATTTGTAACTTATCTTAAAAATGTAGTCATCTCTGTGAAGCCCCAGCTCAAGGCCAGAGGCCTTGTTTGCACATTTCTTCAAAGTACTATACTGGATATGTTTGTGAAAAACTAGTAATGGGGTATCCAGCACCTGGAGTGCTGGTATCTTCTCGGCCAGTGGCCAAGTAAACAGGGCAACACAAAAATAGGAAGTTTACCTACATTGAACTCTTTGGCAGAGACGCTTTTGCTGACAGTCCTAAAATCAGTCTGGGTGAAGATTTCTGGAGAGGCCCAGTTAAGACTTTTCAGTGGAGAAAGGGGGTGCCACTTCAGTACAGCCTTAATACATTTTTGACAAATTTAATTTGAAATATGTAATAGGAAATTATATAAATATCATACATTAACAAGTAAACTTTATTTGTTTAGCAAAAACCTTTCCTACCCTCTAAACTCAGTGACAGTGATTTCATGCTCTTTCATGACTTTAAATATCTTTTATATGCCACCTGCTCACACATTCAAATTTGTAACCCAGGCTTCCTAAACTCCAATATTTTATATCCAGCTTCCACTTTAATGCCTACTTTGCTATTCAGACTTAATATGTACAAAGTCAAGCTATTGATTCTCCATATCAGTTTCTCAGACCAAAAGACTGTTTCAGAACTTTTCATTTTTACCATCCTACACGAAATCCATCAGGAAATCTTGTTGCTTGTAGCTTCAAAATGTATCCACAATCCGAATACTTAACCCTTCACTAATACCACTGTGGTTCAAAACAATAGTGTGTCTAAGTTATTGCTTTCTAACTGGATTGTAATTTTGAGGCCAATCTCAGTAATTTGGCAAGGCTCTAAGCAATTAAGGGAGACCTTGTCTCAAAATAAAATATAAAAAGGACTGGGGATGTGTCTCAGTAGTTAAGCGCCCCTGGGTTCAATCCCTGGTACCAAACAAACCTACCCCCTGCCCAATAACAGCAAACTGCTGCTGAACTGTACATTATATATATATGTGTGTGTGTGTGTGTATATATATATATATATATATATATATATATATACACACACACACTATGTACATACACACACACACATATATATATGTACATATATAATTAATATATATAAATATATATTTATTTAGTTGTAGGTGAACATTATATTTTTATTTATTTATTTTTATGTGGTGCTGAGGATTGAACCCAGGGCCTCACACATGCAAGGCAAGTGCTCTACCACTGAACTACAACCCCAGCTCTGAACTGTACATCTTTAAAGGGAATTATGTAGTATGTGAATTTAATTTCAATAACAACTACAACATAATTTAGAAAATTATGAAAAAAATTTAAATTATGAAGAAAATTTAAAAAAAACCCTAACAAAAGTAGAAAAATGCAGATGTCCACTAATTGATAAAATGTGGTAAAAGCTTAATTTGAGTAATGAAAATTTTCTAAATTGGTGGAGGTGATGTTTGCACAACTCTATGGATATACTAAAATAATTGAATTGTTCATTGCAAATAGGTGAATTTTATGGTGTGTGAATTGTATCTCAATAAATTTGCAAATCATAATAAATGAACTCTGAACTACTGAAGTCTATCAATTACTCTTAGGCTTTGTGGGAAAATGTCTTCAGGAATCCAGCCAATATTGAAATAATTCAAATTATTAGATTTTTTTCATTTACCTGCATTGCCGTTTTCCTACATTTCATAATATTTATCTCTTTCTCAACTTTTTATTTCATCTTATATTTTTTGTCGAATAGTAGTTAGAACCCAGATCCTCCTGCATACTAGGCAAGTGCTTTACCAGTGAGCTAAATCACTAGGCCTTTTTTTTAGTTTTATTTTGAGACATGGTCTCGCTAAGTTGCCCAGGCTGACCTGGAACTTGCTATCCTCCTGCCTCAGCCTCCCAGCCTCCCAAGTAGCTGAGCTTATAGCCATGCACCACTGCACCCAGCTATTTTTCAGATTCTAAAATTTGAATTTTAAATTTATTTTTAAAATGCCTTTTTTTTTTTTTTTTTTGGCTTAAGGAGGACCCCCACATTGCATAAGTGGACTGTCCCTGGCTACAGCAGTGTTGAAAAGAAAGGCAAAAATACTTGCCTAACAGGGCTTGTATTTCAGTGTATGAAGAAAAATAACTAGATAAAGCATATGATGTGATAACTGCTAAAGAAAAAAATATGGTGGGAAAGGGAGATAAGTGCTATGTGTGACATTGAAATTTTAGATAGGGTGGCCATGTAGGCCTCACTGTGAAGTTCAAACCTGAAAGAGGTAAGAAGGAGAGCTGCACATACAGCTTTTTGCTGGAAGAGTCAATCTTTATGCTCATCCTTAATTAGTTTCTTATGTTTTCCTAGGGGAGCAACATTGAGTTGAAGAGTATATACATTTTTCACAGTGCAAATCATCTTTCTGCTCTGCAGTTCTTGAGAATACTTTTCTCTCCAAATATGTGCTTTTATGTTTTAAAAGATCTGCTAATTTGTTCAAGAAAAAAATAAGAAAACACAATCTCATTATTTTAACTTGAACATATGTTTTAAAAGGATGTTGAATTATTCTTCATGCTTGTGCTTCTGGCTATTTCTCTTACCTTTCATGGATTCCTATGTTTCTTTTAGGGTGTTCATCTTTTTTCTTATACTTAATAAATATTTTTAAAATCTGATAATAGATTAGCAAAAAGTAGTCCTATGATCTTAAATTTTATGTAATTTTTCTACTTAGTGAATTTTTCTGAGTTTTATTTAGCCAAATATCTTAACTTTTCCCTAAAATTATAAATTTATATGCATTAAAAAGTTCTCTTATTATGAGAGAAGAAAAATTCTCCTAAAGCTTTTATAAGTTCATTACAAATATATTTATTTTTAATTCACCTACAATTTACTTTGGTAAATAATAGGTAAGATTATTTCTCCCAGTATTTTTAGCTAAATATCTCAATTGATTAATGTTAGTTAAATAATTTATTAAATTTCAAATATCACCTTTACCATATAGTAAAAATTTACATTTACCTAGTTTTTGTCTGAATTTTCTCTTCTGTCTTTTTAAAATTTATGTATTCTAAATTGGCACCGCATTAAAAAATTTTATATATATATATAATTTTTAAATTATATATATATGTGTGTGTGTATATATATACATATATATATATATATATATATAGTTTTGTATAATAAATCTGCACTCATTTTTCTGTATCTTTTAAAAAAAATTCCAACTAGCTTTGGCGTGTATAGTTTAAGAAATAAAACATTCAAACAAAATAATTCTTGATTTAGGAAGTGAAGTTATATGTTAGTTGGGACACTGGCTAGGTTATGGTCTTGATAGAGAAGAAAGGAGTTGAGATGGAGAGTAAGTAAAGAAACTCTTAATACTCAAGATGCATGTCAACAGCTGAGATTCGAGCATCTGAACACTGTAGCTACTGTCACTTTTTGAGGACTAATTAAAGCAATGTCAGAAAAATTTTCTGTATTATCTTATTTTTCTGTATTATCTAAATGTGTTCTCATGCAGGTTGGAAACTGCTAAAAACAGTCAATTGTAATGGGCTCTTTTATTCTAAGCCAAATAAGTCAGATTACAAACCCCATGGCAGTTGACATAACCTACATGATTATTCACATGCTTAAAAGATTTAATAGAACTGCCGAATCTCATGTACTTTGAGGCAGTATTAGCAATTAGGAAAGCATAATTTCACATGTTTTACCAAGTGAAATTGATTCTGGTTTGGACATCTTCATTTGAACTAAAAGTATTTTAATCAGAATAAATACAGTTGGCATATACTAGGAACTCAGAATATGAAATGACAACTTAATTGGTATAGAGTTTCTTAGTGAAGGATTAGTGTAGTAAGATTAAATAGCTTTAGCTAAAAATAGATTTATTTTGCTTAGATTAAAAAGATTATGTAATGATCTATATTTTAGCTTCTGCTTTTCAGTCCTTGGCAATTTAGAACTAGTGGTTTCTATTAAAAGTGTCTTTAATTGATTATCAAATTTGCCTTTTAATGATCTTATTTAGGTTTGACACAACTCTTTTTTTTGGGGGTATGGGAATTGAACCCCAAAACACTTTACTTCTGAGCCACATCCCAGCCCCTTTTATTTTATTTTTTATTTATTTATTTTTTAATTTGTTTTAATTAGTTCACATGACAGTACAATGATCTTGACATATCATACATTTGAATCAGATGGGATATAATTTCTCATTTTTTCTGAGAGTACAGGTTGCAGAATTACATTGGTCATGCAGTCACGTCTTTTTATTTTTATTTTGTGACAAGGTCTCACTAAGTTGCTAAGGGCCTCACTAAATTGCTGAGGTTGGCCTTGAACTGCACCACCATGCCTTGCTTAACACTACTCTTAACCTGGGAATAAATAACATCCAAATTCACAGTTGAGTTAACTGGTAGACTGGTATATATATGTTTGATTGTGCTTTCTGGTTATTTAAGAATGTATGTTCCTTGTCAGGTGAGATGGTTCATACATATAATCCCAGTGATTAGGGAGGCTGAGGCAGGAGAATCACAGATTCAAAACCAGCCTCAGCAATTTACCAGGACCCAAGCAATTTAGTGAAGCCCTACACCCTGTCTCAAGAAAATGAAAAGGTCTGAGGCTGTGGCTCAGCAGTAAAGCACCTCTGGGTTCAATCCCTAGAATAAAAAAAAAAATTCCCTATGCTCAGTAATGGTTTAAAAATGGAATGTTCCTAAAGAATGCTGAGAGTATATATAAAATATTTTCACCCCAAAATAGTAATTTTTTTAGATAATGCATATACCAATTAGCTACATTCTTCAGTGTATATATACTTCAAAACATACCACTATACATGCAATATGCAAATACATACAAGTTTAACTGTCAAATAAAAATGAAATACTTCTACAATTTCTTTTTTTTCTTCTCTGTTTCTCTATTTAGGTTAGCTTGTGGACCTATAGACCTAGGTCCTGAAGAGAGTCAGAAAAGAGATTCTAATGTCATGGGTGTAAGTTTTGGTCTAGAGACTCAGATATAAGACTGATCTCTTGGATGGTTCATTTTATGTGTCTACTTAATTGCATTATGGGGTGCCCAGATAATTAAACATTATTCTGAATGTGTCTTTAGATTTCCCACCTAAACCTTGGAGAACTATGTAGAACAAAAAAGTCTAAGTAAAAGAGAATTTGCTTTTTCTGCCTCTTTTTGAGCTTGGACATTTGTCTTCTCCTGCCTTTGAACTTAAATTCAGACTGGAACTGATACCATTGGTTCTCCTGGTTCTCAGGTCTTTGGACTCTGACTGGAACTATGCATTGGCTTTGTTGGATCACCAGCTTGCTGACTATATATCTTGGCACTTCTCATCTTCTATAAACATATAAGCCAATTCCTTATAATAATTCTATCTATCTATATCCATCCATTTATTGATTCTATTGGTTCTGTTTCTCTGGAGAACCCAGACTGATACATCTCATTTTGCTGTTCTTCTTATTTCACCTTAACTTCAACTTTATTCCTTCTATGTCCTTGGACTAATGAGAAATCTAACTCCAGTTTTCTTGGCCTTGAAACCTAGAAACAGAGAGCCCAACCATTAAGCCAAGGAGAAATTTTCAGGATTTTTGCCATTGATCATTTATCATTAGTTACTCAGATGACATGTTCTTTTTAGGACCAATAGTTTTTGCACCTTTGGGCCCACGAGTGGTGCAAGGGCATTTCTTATGAGGCTTCAAATATAAAGCTAGTTCCCCTCCTAGGTCTTGCCAATTTTCCAGGATAGTGTCAGGGAACAGGGCATGGGTCCACATTTTTTTTTTTTTTTAAATAACATTTAATATTTATTTATTTACTTTTTTTAAGAGAGAGAGAACTTTTAATATTTATTTTTTAGTTTTCGGCGGACACAACATCTTTGTTTGTATGTGGTGCTGAGGATCGAACCCGGGCCGCACGCATGCCAGGTGAGCGCGCTACCGCTTGAGCCACATCTCCAGCCCCGGGTCCACATTTTTTATAGGGATCTTCAGAGGGATACATATTCCTCCGGTGAATTCAACTTAATATTATTAAGATGTTAATTTCCCTCAAACTGATTTATAGATTCAACATAATCCCAATCAAAATCTTAGCAAAAAAAAATTTGGAGTGATGAATGTGCATTTCCAGACTTGTTTTAAAGATATGTATTAGTTAAAATTGTGTGATATTGACATATAGTAGATACTCAATAGATATTTGCTGGAAAAATCTAGGCTTCTAACCTTTTATGGAGATCCCAGGAGCTGACTTAGATGCAAAAAAATAAATAAACCAACACCCAGCAAACAATGGAACAGAACCAAGAGTCTAGAAATAGATCTACACATATATGGCCAAATTATGTTTGATTAGGAAAACATTTTCTAAAAAAATTAAGGAGATACAGAAAAAATTATTTGTTGTTGTCATAGAGCTTGCTAAATGGGCAAGACAAAGATTTATTTTTAAGTAACAAATGTTTGAGTAAATGAAATTTGACAGTCATCAATGCTATGAAGCAATAAATCAGGATAAAGGCTTAGAGATTGATTTATAGGAGGAACCTCTTAATTAGAATGGACAAAATATTTCATTATTGGGCATAAATGTGAATTATAAGAAAGAAAAAACATAATGGAACCTGCTTTTAGGCTTATTCTTTTAATACTTTTTTTTTTATCCTTTCGACAAATACTTGTTGAGTACCTACTATGTGACAGATATTATTCTTGGTGCTTGGAGTGAATAAAATAGAAAAAACAAAAACACAAAAACCCCTCTGTGCCTGTCCTCATGCAGCTTACTGTTTTGTAGGGAAGCAAAGAATAAACTACATAAATACATAAAATGTATATGGTATGTTAGAGGAAACGTTAGGGTGAAAAAATCCAGAAAGGATATGGAGTTGCATGAGTGTGTGTTTGGGTATAGGTGCGTGATGGTGGTTTCTTTGTAAGATATGGTGACCAAGAAAAGTTAACTAGGAAGACCATATTTGAAGAAAGTGGGGAAAGAATTATGTGGTTAGGAGGGTGACAGTGGGAAAAATGATCCCAAAAGAGGAATGAGCAAGTAAGTGCAAGGTCCCGAGCCAGAGCCTATCTGCTGCTTGGCAGGGAGCATTCAGGGGAGAGTGGAGGCAGCTAAGATGGTGTGTGTGGCGGGGGGGATTAGATAGATTCTGTGGGTCTCAGAGGTCATTGCCAGGACTTTAGTATTTACTTAGAGATGAGAAGCCACTAGAAGGATTTGAGAAGGCAAGATTTAGGTCTTTATTGGAGTGTAGTAGTTGTGTTTTAATTTAAACTACTCTGTAAAGAGAAGGGATAAAATTGCTTTTCTAAATCAGCTGTGTTTATGTCTTTGAAAGAAGGAAAAGAGAACAACAAACCCCAGAAAACATAAATACATGCATTTTGTTTGGGAACAAAACAATGAGAGTGAATCATAGAGTCATAGAATCACAGTTATGTCCAGAGTACTCAGGAAATGGCTTGGCCCCTAATTAATTATTCTATGTTGTTAAACTCTGTGGAGATAAATTTAGCTGACAGTAGGTGGAATGAGATGGGTTCTCATGAAAACATGTTTTCAACGATGTTGGCAAAGAATACTCTGAAAACTCAAAACAACTGAAAGAAACTATGTCCTAAGGGTGAAGATTGATGAGTTAGATCCCTAGCGATGACCACTTGGGTTTTCTTCAGACCCTGCAGCCCAGAGACAGAGATGTTAGCTTTGATTTAGCAGAATGGGTGAGGAGAGCAAGGTGAATGAGGCAAGGAGATGGCCCTGAAAAGTGCAGATGCACTGGGCTTCTATCCTTTTATGGAGATCCTAGGAGCTGACTTACATGCAATTTAGGCATATTTGCTGTTAAGGCTGAAGCTTAACTTAGTTAATTTAAGTTACCAATAAAGGGAAATTGATTTATGAGTATTAGCCTCCTGGTCTGTACTTATTTCATTCATTTAGTGGACCAGAAGGAAAATTATATTTTAGTGGCTGATACTACAATTCTTCTGAAAAGAAAAAAAAGTATATTGTTATCTATTTAAACTCCGATGAGCCATTTTCATGCTAAGAGGATAGGATAAAGGGTTAGTAATGTTTTGCATACTAAAGTGAGAAGAGTTTCCACTTTGCATCAGAATTATGAAAGGGGACTGCTGGGGAAGGATACCCTAGTGGAGCAGGACTGGGCTGGGGGGAGAAATCCTGGCCCCAACAGCCATGATCTGAGGCTACAACAGTGCAGAGAGATGTTCCTTTGGGAATGATGGCCTAAGGACTTTTGAGAACAAGTGTGCCTAGTAATAATGTTGTTTGTGGAGCAATGGTGGTATCCCTAGCAATTTCAGTCAGCCTTCTCGCCCCTGTGACCAAAAGACTTGACAAGAACAATTAGAGGAGGGAAAGCTTATTTTGAGGCACACAGTTTCAAGGGGTCTTAGTCCATAGATAGCCAGCTCCATTGCTCTGAGCCCAAGGCAAGGTAGAGCATCATGACAGAAGAGTGAGGTGGAGGAAACTGGCTCAGCACATCGCACCAGGAAGAAGAGAGAACCTAAGCTCAGCTCACAAAATATATACCTCACAGTCATGCTCCCAGGGACCAGTCTCCTCTAGCCATGCCCTATGTGCCTATAGTTACTGCTCAGTTAATCCCGGTCAGGGAATTAATGCATTGAACAGGTTAAGACTCTCATAACCCAATCATTTTACCTCTAAACTTTCTTGCAGTGTACAACAGTCAGCTTTTGGGGGACACTTTATATATAATCCATAACACCACCTTTTCCCCATTGCCTTTCCTTCTCTTGCCACAGACTTTCACTAGAAGCCTGGATTATATACTGTTGCTTACTCTGTTGTTCTGTGATATGGAGAAGGTAGGAAGATTGCATGTAAAGAGAATGGTTACATGTTGTGGGTAATGGGGGGTAAGAGAGAAGAGGAAAGCTTTGGTGGCATCAAGATGGACCATTAAGAGATGAGTGAAAGAGTAAACCATCCCAAAATCCTCAGAAGTGTTGATTGGGAAGGACTTTGAGACTCAAGCCAGATACACAAACACACACACACACACACACACCTATGTGTTGTGTGTGTATACACATATACATCTTGGTAGACTTTGGAACACTGAGGTAGGTATCCTTGGGTTTTATGGGTATATTGTTAGCCAACACTTTGCTACTTTTAAGAATTTGTGACTGTCATGAATTATTAAATTATTATGTGTAAAAATATTGCTTAAGAATTTAACAAAATTCACAGCAGCACTATTTGTAAAAGCTCAAACTGAGTGCAAATGCTCAGCAGTATAACAGATAAATAGATGGTAGAATTTTTGTGTCATAGAATACTATACAGCAATAAGAACGAACCAACTACAAACATATGCAAGGTGTGAACAAAGAAAATCACAAAGTTAAAGTAGAAGTAAAGACAGTTTTATTTGGGTGCAAAACAGATTTGCAAGTCAGGAAAATACAGGTTCAACCAGAGACTGAGCACTTTTTCAGGGATGATGCACCTGGTCTATTATGGCAGTGAGGAGTGGGTCCACAAAACAGCAGAGTTGAGGCAAGTTTGACAAATGAAAACTGATATAAATCAGAATGATTATTAATTTTGTAAGTCAACTGGAATGTCCAGGTCAGGAGGCAAACAGGCCACTCAGGTATTTCTCAAACCTGGAAAGGTATTGTTAGATTTCAGAACTTTGTTTCTTCTAGGAGATTCAGTTCCTGAGGTGATATGTACATGGCACTCTCTCCCCTATTAGTGAATCTCTAGGGTTCAGAAAAGGATTTTTGCACTCTTTTTGACCATCTGAAAGCCATTTTAACTTTTAAAGTTCTGAATCTCACAAACATAATGTGGCATGGAAGAAATCAGATCCAAATAAGTATGTATTACATGATTTACATTTATATATAGTCCAAAATATATAGGCAAAACTAATCCATTCTGTTAGAAGTCAGAAAAGCATATTCTCAGAGCCACTGTAATAGTAGGAGAATATGAAAGGGGCTATAGGAATGCTGAAATGTTCTTTTTCTTGATCTAGTGCTGATTACATAGCAGTTTGTGAAAGTTATATAAAGTTGTACACTTACAGTATGGATGCCTTTCTCTCTCTATATATATGATGTACCTCAACAAAAAATAACAACAAAAAACCTACTTTGTTTTTTAATCACATAATTATGCCTACAGAAGCTTTAAAAACTTGCAGACATGAGATTCTACTCAATTCAGCACACATTGTGGAGGATTACCATAGGAGACAGCCCACAGGATCCACATACAGGAGTCTGTGATGCAGTAATTCTGAATCACTGACCCATGGAGGGGAGGCATCAGCCCTGATCCTGAGAACATTGTAAGTCAGGGACAGACATGCACAAATCAATGGCAGTAGGATTCTGGCCATATTCCTGATTATGCTAACTCTGACCACTTGTTCAAACATTGTATTACGAGTTATAAATGGGTCTGGGGTTGTGGCTCAGTGGTATAGTCCTTGCCTGGCATTCGTGAGGCACTGGGTTCACACAACAGCACTGCATATAAACAAACAAACAAACAAACAAATAAATAAATAAAAATAAAGGTATTGTGTCCATTTTAATTAAAAATACAATATATTTTTAAAAAGAGTTATAAATGGTAGCAAGACTGAAAAGGAATAAACAAGTTATTACTTGTAATCTGCATCCTTATTTACTTAGAAACTCCAAGAGACTATAAACTATTAGAAAAACTACAATCAAGAAGAGAATCAAGATGGCAGACTAGAGGAAGGCTGCATTTCTTATCACTACGTGACTGGGATTCAAGCAGCGGGGAATATTGCTTTTCTCTCTGTGAGGTGGGTGAAAGAGCGATTGAACTAAAATTCAATATTGGACAGTCAGTGTCTTAGAGATTCAGAAATTTGGGTACACTAAACATAGAAAAAAAGAGTACATTGGAACCAAGCTGGTCAGCAGCAGTAGCGGTACTGGTTCAGCACAGAGGAAGAGAGAACGGCAGAGAGATACAACAGTTTAGTACATAAGATCTTGAGATCAGAAAAGCAACCTGCCCTTAGCTGATCCAGAGGTTGTACCCTACGCTGGCATGTGAAAAGTGCACTGTGTTTCCCAATTGGCCACAGAGAGCTAAGGCAGGAGCCATCTTGAGACAGCCACACTGCAGTTGCTGCTGTGGGAGCTGGGAGAGCTGACAAAAACAGCTACATGGTCCTGATAAATGCCTGCCCATGACCTAGGCTGTGCTTAATAGAATGAAAGTGAAAGAGGCACAGGGGATATTTTACCCATGGGGATTCAAGTTGGAAAAGCCAGTTGGGCTTCCCACTTTGAGTCTGATTGCTCATAAGACCAGCTTAAGTGGGTAGGGAATTTGGACAGGTAGGCGTGAGTACACTTGGGCACTATGCCTGGGAAGCCAGGAAAGACTGTGTTCATGGGCAGCAGAGGGGGTGAAAGATTGGCTGATTGCCTGCCGCCAATGAGTAGAATCCTAGGGAGACTCCTGAGATCCAGACTCCCAGTAGAGAGTGTCAACTGCCAGTTCCCAAGGGTGTTGATTTAATCTCTCCAGAGCTGTCACCACCCAACAAAGCCCCTGAGGCCTGATTAGACCTAAGGCCCTCTGGGGGTACTCCACTCCTAGAACTCTGTAGTGGCCCCACCCTGGGAGTGCATGGCCCTGGTCTATACAGACAAAACTGACTACTTCCCATCCCATCCAGCCTCACTGGTGAGAAGGGATGTAGTGGCACCTCCTTTCTCCACAGAAAAGTTTTAACTGGGCTTCTCCAGAAATCTTCACCATGGTTGATTTTAGAACTGTCAGCAAAAGAGTGTCTACAAAAGAGTTCAATGTAGATGAACTTCCAATTTTCGTGTTACCCTGTTTTACTTGGCCACTGGCCAGGAAGAAATCAGCACTCCAGGTGCTGGACACCCCCTTACTAGTTTCTCACAAACATATTCAGTATAGTAGTTTGTAGAAATGTGTAAACAAGGCATCTGGCCTTGAGCTGGGCTTCACAGAGATGTCTACATTTCTAAGATAAGAGAAGTTACCAATTGGGCTCCATGGTAACAGCTGGCAGGGGGAGGAAAGAAATGGGAGAAGAAGCTCTCCCCTTCTCAGATGTTGTCCTTGAAGGGTTAACTTGCCCAGAACAATGAAAGAAAAAGCTGCTTTTATGTGAACTTCTGCAGACTGTGAACTTCTGAGCCCCTCCCCTTAGATGCTGGGTATAAAACTCTGAAACTACCTGAACTCGGGGTTCAGGGGATTGATTGATTACAACAAAAACTGTGCTCTCTGAACCTGGCTGCAGCCAAATAAAACTGTTTCCTGCTATCTTCAGTGTTTTGCCCTGTCTGTCCCTACAACATTTTGGAGACCCAGATGGGACGGAGGAGGTAAGAATGGCTGTTCTGCCTCTCTTGTCTCCGGGGACCGGCTTCCCGGGAGTGGTGGGGGACAGTGTTTCCCCTTAGCACTCACAGGCAAATCTTGGTCTGAAGGAGAGGCCACTCACCCGGTGCCCTGGAGCTGCCAACCCGGAGCACAATGGAACCCACAAGGAGCAGGAACCAGAATTAGGGTTTTGGAGCACCGCCCAGCTGAACAGGTAGGACCCAGGTCCATTTGTTTTTGCAGCCCACCTGACTTCCCCTTCGAGGCCTAAGCAGGTGGAAGAGAGACTTGATCAACCTTTGTTGGGTCCCGAGTACCCTCCAAAGTGGTTGGAACTGAAACGGACCCGGGGAGTCGCCCGAGTAGTCTCTGTTCGGGGTCAGCGAGCGAGCGGAGGGGAAACCGGTACTCCCCTTTTGTTTGGTTTGGAATTGTTGGAATTTGGGCGGTATAGAAATTTTGTTTTGACCATGTCTGTGTGAAAGTGTGTGAATGAGACCGACCAAGGGAAGGGTTCCGATCCAACCCGAGGGCTGAAGCAAGTGCGGAGTCCTGATCCATGGTTCCGATCCACGGTTCCGATCCATGGTTCCGATCCACGGTTCCAACCCACAGTTCCGTGGCACCGCATACAGTCTACAGTGGAATTTCACCAACCAACATCAAGATGAAAGCTCCAGGTCCAGGGTTGATACCGACCTGCAAGGCTAAGAGGGCCCTAAGTCCCCGTGAGGGGAACTGAACCAATTCTTATATTGATTGCTGGCAAGAGATAGTACAGAAACAGCCCTCTTGGTTGAGAGCCTATCTAAGTGGGCATTACAAGCTGATGTTAGCAGGGAGCATAGCGGTCTCTAAGACCCAGCGGAAAGCAGTTAGACAAAGAACCTGACAGAGAAAAGATCGGAAGGGAAACAGTTTTCCCTTGGAGCCGGAAGAGGATCCAACACCTTATGTGCCACTCTGCCCAACTTTGCCAAGACCACTGCCCCTCAGCCCCCTCGTCCTCAGAGGCAACAAATGATGGCCCCCAATACTGGCTGGACATCCTCTGTGATGTCCTCAGAGCCAATGGTTTCCTAGAACCAGAGACTCTTTCACCTCCCAAGATTAAAGTGGGAGATTTGTCCCAAGACCCAGAGCCACAACCCAGATGAGAGCTCTCCAGATGCCCCTACAAGGGACTAAAGGACATGATCATGTTGACCACAAAGAAAACATCTGAGGGAGACAAGGCAGTTTTGTGTACTAGCCTTGCACCACCATTGAGCTCATAAGTTGGAAAAATCATACTCCCTCCTACACAGAGAAACCCTGGGCCATGACTGTCTGATGCAGCCCATTATCCAGATCCGATCCACGGTTCCGATCCACGGTTCCAATCCATGGTTCCGTGGTACCTCATACGGTCTATGGTGGAATTTCACCGTAGGATGGGGTCCCAATGAAGAAGAAAATATAGATATGTCAAGAAGCCCTCGTAGGAAGTCTAAGAGAAAAGGAAAAAGAGAACAAAACAAACTGTGCCCAAGAGTTAGAAAGAATCGGAGCCAGCCCTGAGCCCTAGCCTAAGGCGAGCGCATCTGCAGACAAACAGAGCCCAGATAAGCCTCCCGCTGCTCCAGCATCTCCCTTTTGCACCCTCGCACCCTCGATAGCCCTGAACATTTCTCTCAGCCCCACATCTGCCTCGGTCCCTTTGCCCTATGAAACTGGCAGCAAAGATCAAAAGAGATGTGCCAAACTGACTCAGAGCCAAGTGTCTGGGCCACCGCTGCTGCCACCCCTCTCCCTGCCCAGAGGTGACACGCGGAGGAGGGATACCATACAAGCGTAGCAGCTGCAATGCAAGTTTGTCAGAAAAGAGATGCAGAGGCTCAAACCACAGGTGATCAGTGCAGCCTTTGTGGGACAGGTTCAGAGTAACATTTGCCAAAAATTACAAAAACTAGAGGGCTTTCCTGAGAAGTGTGTCAATGAACTGATTAACCACAGTTTTTATCAATTGAGACCCAGAGGCTCAAAGAAAGGCAGGCCAAAAATATAAAAAGGAGGATGGATCTCCTTATAGCTGCCCTCACCACAAACCCAGCGGTCACTCAAAGATGGGGGGGGGGGTCTCACTAGAACAAAGTCAACTGTCCAAATGTTTATAGGGGGGGAAAAAAACGTGGCCAGACACAAAGGGAAGCCTCCAGTGGCCTAGGCAGGCAAGCTCCCACTGCCATGCTCAAAAGCAAGACTTGAACAAAGAAGGAGCAAATGTTTCCCCCCAGCCTTTGGCTCCAGCCCCTCTTTTCAGTTTCTTCCCACTTGCTCGAAGTTGATTATTGACAAAAATGGCAGGGGTTCGATAGACACACACAGCTGTATCTGATCCATGGGACCCAGGGCCTCAGGAGGGCTCAGCTCCTGCAAGCCCAAGAAACACACTGGGAATAAGTTCATGTTAACAGCCAATAGTGGGCCTTAGGGTGCACACTCCAAAAGGACATGCCACCTTGGCTCCAAGCCACATGCTTTGAGCCACCAGCAGGAAGGGCCACAGAGCCCCAAGCACCCAGGCATAGTAAAAAAAAAAAAAAAAAAACACAAGTGGGACAGCTGCTATATACAATTAGAGCAGGCTCCCACCTGACAAGAGGAGAAAGCCACGCAGACAAAGAGGAACACCTAAGTGGACACAACATGGCTGCACACCGGGACCTGTAGGAAACCTGCACAGGACCTGCATGGGACCTGCCCTTCAACCTCTGCAGACAGCCCACGGTGAGATTTACAAAGGTGTCTTTTATACAAATGATGTCCCAGGTCATCAATATCTGCTAAGATTTACATTAGATTTAAGAGTTGAAGAATCCCAGCAGCCAAGATCCTGCATTGGGAGATAACAATAAAAATTCCTGCATCTTAAAGCACCAGAGGCTCTGTGAATGCTTCTCTTCCCTAAATGACAGCTCCTCCTAGGGGCTAGAGTACACCATCTTTGGGATAGCACTGGACTCTGACTTAAAAGCCCACATCTACCAAGAAAAAGTCAAATACTTTGGTTACCATCTGACTCAGCAACAGAACAGACAACAGCAACTGAGCCTCAAAAGAAACAGGAGATCTGCTCAATTCCAGTCCCTTCAATCTGCCATCAGACTAGAGAATTCTTGGGGGTTGCTGGATTTAGCCATATACGGATCCCCAACTTTCAGTTATGGTAAAACCCCTCTATAAAGCCACAAAGTGGGGAGAATGGGATCCTCTAATATGGAGGCCAACTAAGCAAAAGGCCTTTGAGGACATTAAACAAGCACTCCCAGCGTACCTGGACTAGGGCTCCCTGACCTTAGGGAAAACTTTTCAGGTTCACAAAGCTTTTCTTTCTGTACACCCACAGAGAGTCTGGAGTGACTGTAGTAGTCTTGGCTCAGGGACATGGACATCTATCCAAATAGCTGGCCTCTGTAGCCCAAGGCTGGTCACCTTGTTTACAGGCCCTTGCCAGTCACAGATCTTCTGATGTTGAAAGCTGATAAACTGGCTATGGGACAAAAATTGTTTTTCAGGGTTCCTCATTCAGTTTTGACATTGTTAGAGTACAAAGAGCAATATTGATTGACTAATGAGAGATTGGTCAATACCAGGACATGTTATGTGAAAACCCCCATATCCATGTTGAAGTCGTCCAGACTTTAAGCCCAGAAACTTTGCTGCCCATTGGACTTGGACAACCTGATCACAACTGTATTGAAGTCATGGATGAAGTGTTCTCCAGTACCAGACCTGACAGACCAGCCCCTCAGGGACCCTTATGTGGAGTACTTCACAGATGGAAGCAGTTTTATAAAAGATAGGGTATGTTTTGCTGGATATGGAGTAGTGACTCTGGACTTAGCTGTTGAGGCAGAACCTCTGTCTCAGGGAACTTCAACACAAAAAGCAAAACTTATTGCTTTGACTTGAGCACCTCGGTACATAGCAGGAGCCTATGTGAATATTTACACAGACTCAAAATGTGCATTCACTACCCTTCATGCTTATGTAAGAAAAAGGGGCTAATTAACTCTGGAGGAAAAAGCATAATGTATGGGCAAGAAATTCTTAAACTTTCATATGCAGTGAGGGCTCTCAGAAAGGTTGCGATTATACATTGCCAAGGTCATCAAAAGGGAAACACTGGTTGCTCAGGGCAACCGGAGAGCTAACAGAGAGGCCAGGTTAGCTGCCTACAAGAAATAGGAAGAAAATCCAGTCCCAGGTTTAAATGCTGCCCTTCTACCTGGCCGACCATCTAACAGAATGGGAGCCAACATATTCCCAATATGAAAGGAAGTGGTTTAAGACTGAAAAAGAACATTTTCTCCCAGGTGGATGGTGGAGATTTTCTGATTGCCACAGAGCTATCCTGGAGATTCTAGCCCCACTGTCTTTATCAGACAGTTCCACAGGAGAACACATGTTGGACATATAGCACTTGAGACAGTTCTGAGTCAACATTTCTATGTCCCCTGGCTCTCAAGCATCACCTGGATGATCTTAAACAATGTGAGGTTTGTGCTCGCAACAATCCTTGTTAGGGGCCAAAGCTTCCACCAGGAATCCAAACTGTAGGAGGAGCGCCTTTTGAAGACTTGGAAGTAGACTTCACTGAACTACCATGCTCATGGGGCTATAAATAACTTTTGATTTTTGTGTGTTCATACTCTGACTGGATGGAAGCCTTTCCCACCAGCACTGAAAAGGCTAGGGAGATAACCAGGATGCTTCTCTGGGAAATTATTCCCAGATTTGGTATCCCAATAATTATTGGCTCAGACAATGGGCCAGCTTTTGGGCAGAAGTGATACAGTTACTAACCAAGAGTTTAAATATCAGATGGAAATTACATACTGCCTATAGGCTACAGAGTTCTGATAAAGTTGAAAGGATGAACAGGACTTTAAGGCTCAATTGGGTAAAGTGTGTCAGGGGACTTACATTGTGATGAACTTCTCCCTATTACACTGTTGAGGATTAGATCCATTCCCATTAGGAGGACTGGACTCTCTCCTTATGAGATAATGTATGGGAGGCCCCCTCTCTTATTAGGGGACTACAGGGAGACTTAAAAGAGATAGGAGAATTAACCCTGAGATGACAGCTTCAGGCTCTCAACCAATGGGTTAAAGAAAGATTGCCAGTAAATTTGACCACAGGTGCATACTCCTTCAAGCCTGGAGATAGAATCTGGGTCAAAAAATGGAATATTCAACCTCTGAACTTGTTTGGAAGGGCCATTCACTATTATATCCACCCCACTGCAGTACATGTTGCAGAGATAGGTCCCGGATTCATTACACTAGACTCAAGCTTGCAGCTGTGGACTGGGAGTACACTCCAGACACTGCTATGCCCTTGGGGAAAAAAAAGGAGCACTGGAGAAGCTTGAGGATCAGGAGAACAACAGCCCTGCTCCAGTCATTCCAGAAGCTGACTGGTCTATGCACGGCTGAAGCTTGAGAGTACGGCCCTGTTTCAGCCACACTGGAGGGACTGGCTGATCAATGCATGGTGAAAGATAAACTTCCCACCAGGACTAATGAACTCTTTCAACCTCTAAGATAGTTCTTATACTGTAATGCATTGCCACCCTTGCTTCTAGATGTATTCATAGTTCTCTGTTTGGGTTTTGCTACTGGTTTTATAACAGTAACTCCTACTGACCTGACTCTGGTAACAAAATTTTTATCTTGCTCATATAAGTTTTTTAGGATTTGTTTGGTGTTATTATTTGGCTTTGTTAATTTATGCTGTTTAAACTATGCTAACCAAAATGTTAGTCTATTATTTAGCTTGGTTTCCATTGATAACATTAAGGGGTTCTGCCCTGCTCCTATTCCAATGGTGGAGAACATGTGAACCACGTGTCTGTCCAATCCACTATAACCAAGAGGTGGTAAAACGTATTTAGGACCTGTCGCACCAGAGGATTGCTATAAATGGATGACTGTTTGGAAAGAAAAAAAGAGGTTCATTGGGAAGGAACTTGATCTAGGAGGTCACCAATCTTGGGGTGAAGGTAACTGGCCACCCCAGAGGATTATTGCCACTTATGGTCCTGCTACCTGGGCACAAAATGGCAATTCGGGCAATAGAACTCCTATTTACATGCTAAACAGAATTATTCACTTACAAGCTGTATTAGAGATTATTATCAATCAGACTGCCACAGCCTTTGAACTCCTAGCCACACAACAGACCGAGATGAGAGTGGCTAACTATCAAAGCTGCTTGGCATTAGATTATCTACTTGCTGAGGAAAGAAAAATATGTGGCGAGTTCAACAGCTCAAATTGTTGCATCCAAATGAATGACAATAGACAAACAGTTAAGGATATAGCCAACAACATAAGAAACCTAGCCCATGTGCTGGTAAATACCTAGAAGGGCATTAAAGTTTGGGTCCATAAAAATGCAGCACTTGATTTAGAGACCCTAGGAAAAGTATTTTTCCCCATTTTCTTTTGTATGATTCAATACTATTGAACAAAAGACTCATCCTGCTATTACTGTTCTACATAAGGGGAATATTTTACTGGTAGCACAAAGTAATTTAGGTTCCCATAAGAGGAAGGAGTCCAGAAAATAAATATTGTCGATGCTACTCAGACTCTTAGCTTCATTGAGAAATAAGATATATGACTTGAAAATTTGCCTTTGATACAAGATATGTAAAACTGAAACTTGGGGTTTGTCCTGTGTAATGTAGAGTTGGCAAGAGGGAGAAAATCTCAATATTTTGGACATTCAGAAAGGACACCAGCTTTTTTTCCTAGACAAGGGAGGAATGAACTCAGTTGTTTTAGTGACAGTATAAGAGTTAATTTTATTCCTAGGAAGATGGCATTCAGTAGGATTACATATGCTTTTTGTTGATATAAACAGACTGAAGTGCAAACCTAATCATTATACAAAAATACAGTTTCTTAAATGTTTATGTACGTATGCATGTATAAGTGGGTTGTCTGTGTGTAGTTATATAGTCAGACATCCATATGTATATGTGTATATGTGTAGTTAGGCCTCTGGATCTGTGGATCATGCATCCATGGAGTCAATGAATCATGAATTAAAAATATTTGAAGCGAAAAAAAAAAAAAAAGTTTGGGTCCCAAACACTTTTGGGAGATGGTTTTCAACTCTTGGTAGATTTAAAAGCTTAATTGGTATAGTGGGTATTCTGCTATTAACCTGTTTATTGCTCCCATGTTTGGCTCCACTGTGCATTAAAACTATTGGGTCCACTATGGAAGCTGCTGTTGAAAGGACGACAACAACTAAGGTTTTGGCATTATATAAAGCTTTAAGCCTAGATGATGATAATGATGCTCTTAAATTTAAAGAATTAAATTATGGGGAGTATCTTTAAAGGGGAGAATTGTAGTGGCACCCTCTTTCTCCACAGAAAAGTCTTAACTGGGCTTCTCCAGAAATCTTCACCATGGTTGATTTTAGAACTGTCAGCAAAATAGTCTTTACAAAAGAGTTCAATGTAGATAAACTTCCAATTTTCATGTTGCCCTGTCTTACTTGGACACTGGCCAGGAAGAAATCAGCACTCCAGGTGCTGGACACCCCCTTACTAGTTTCTCATAAACATGTATCCAGTATAGTAGTTTGTAAAAATGTGTAAACAGGGCCTCTGCCCTTGAGCTTGGCTTCACAGAGATGACTACATTTCTAAGATAAGAGAAGTTACCAATTGGGCTCTATGGTAACAGCTGGCAGAGGGAGGAAAGAAATGGGAGAAGAAGCTCTCCCCTTCTCAGGTATTGTCCTTGAAGGGTTAACTTGCCCAGAACAATGAAAGCAAAAGCTGCTCTTATGTGAACTTCTGCTTTTATGTGAACCTGGCTGCAGCCAAATAAAACTGTTTCCTGCTATCTTCAGTGCCTTGCTTCGTGTGTCCCTACAACAGGAAAGCTGAGAAATTTTGAACTCCAACTGACAACTTGGAGAGCAACACAAAAATCAGAACGGTTTAAGAACCATTGGCCCTTACTCTCATGCTCAGCTCAAGAAGAAACAAAAAGAGACAGTTATAGACAGTGAATCTATATTCTCATTGACTACTTTGACCACCTCAGTGGAAACAATTCCTTGATTTTTCATTAAGAATCCTTTTTCTGGGGCTGGGATTGTGGCTCAGTGGTAGAACGCTCACCTAGCATGTGTGAGGCCCTCGGTTCGATTCTCAGCACGACATAAAAATAAAAGGTATTGTGTCCAACTACAACTAAAAAATAATATAATAAAAAAGAATCCTTTTTCTTTTTTTTCCCTTTTTCTTCTTTGTGTGTTTGTGTGTATGTGTTGTACTGATTGGTTCATATATATGTATATGTGTGTATGTGGGGGGTGTGTGTATACACATATTTGTTTCTTTTTTTCTCACTTGTAAGTTTTTAAAATGTATTTATTTTTCCTTGCCTATTTCTCTTGTCTTTTGAAGGTTAGGATTTTTGATTAGTATATTTTAGTTTTGTTTTGTATTTTTTATTTGTCTATTTCTCTTGTTTCTCTTTCTCTCTTTTCTTCTGCTTAAAAGCCAAATTCTATTCTCTCTTCCTTTAATTTTTTACTTCTATTTTTCTCCTTCTTCCTTATAACATCATATTCTATTTCTCTTATGCATTTTCTCTGTTCACTTTTTGAAATTGTAAACTCTTTTCTACATTCCTATCACATTTTCTTTGCTCTTAATTAGCTGTATTCTTATCATCTTTTAGCACTAATTGGTTTGTGTAATCCTTGCCCCCCCACCATTAATGCTTTTGCAATTTTTACTGCTATAGATGACATAGTTCACACCTGTTGTTTGATTTAATGCAAGATATATTTCATACTTACTTATTGTTTTTGCTTGTGGAAATAGTTGACCCCAACATTTCTGTTTTTTAATGGCAGTTAACATTGTAGATGTCATAGTAGGAACCAAGTATTTAGTTTAATGCTATATATTGTTTGCATTGGTTGTTGTTATTATTTGTTTCCCCCTAGTTGTTGAGGTACTGGAAACCTATAGGGACACTACAAGTTCACAGGGTAGAGACTCTACTGCTGAACTAAACTTAACCAGTAGACAGCTTACCTTGGTCCACACACAAATTTAATGACACACAATCTTCAGCTACACTTTAATACAAAGAATAGAAGAGACAAAAAAGTCAAACTACCTTCCTATCACATTTTCTTGTGACCAGTTCCCAAGTAGAAACAGCTAAGTGTGGGCCCCTAGGTCTCACCTCCATTGCTATAGCAGAAATAGGATGAAATAACACAAAGACTGTGGACATCACATCTATGAAGGGAATCTCAATCCAGATCACTCTAGGACACTTTAGCAACGGAAGACTGTGCACTAAAGAGGTAAAGTAATCCAATTCAATTTCTTTCTTCTATGTTCGGTAAATGGATGAAAATGAAGAATCTCATGCTAAGTGAAATTAGCCAAACTCGGAAACTCAAAGGTTGAATGTTTTCTCTCTCACATGGAAGCTGGAGTAAAATAAAGGAAAGTGGGAGGATAAGCACAAAGAACCAATCAAATACAAATTAATAGACCAGTGAAAGGAAGTCTAAAATAATAGGGGAAGGAGAAAGGCAGAGAGGGAGGAGGATGGGAGCGGGGGAAAGGGGAGGGAAAAAGGGATGTTATGAACTGAAACCAATTTCCATGCATGTATGAATTTGGATGAATCCAACTACTAAGTATAATGATAAAGCTCTAATGTGTTCAACATCTCTAGTAATTAAAGAAATGCAAATCAAAATTACTCTAAGATTTCATCTCACTCCAGTCAGAATGGCAGTTATCAAGAATACAAACAACAATAAGTGTTGACGAGGATGTAGGGAAAAGGCACACTCATACATTGCTGATGGGATAAATTGGTGCAAATTGGTGCAACCAATCTGGAAAGCAGTATGGAGATTCCTTAAAAAACTTGGAATGGAACCACCATTTGACCCAGCTATCCCACTGCTTGGTCTGTACCCAAAGGACTTAAAATCAGCATACTATAGTGATGCAGCCATATCAGTGTTCATAGCAGCTCAATTTACAATTGCTAAACTGTGGAACCAACTTAGATGCCCTTCAATAGATGAATGGACAAAGAAACTGTGGTAACATATACACAATGGAATATTACTCAGCATTAAAAGAGAATAAAATTATGGCATTTGCAGGTAAATGGATGGAGCTGGAGAATATCATGCTATGCGAAATAAGCCAATCTCAAAAAACAAGGAGCCAAATATTTTCTCTGATAAGTGGATGCTAATCCATAATGAGGGGAGCATGGGACAAGTGCAGGAACTTTGGATAGGGCAAAGGGAGGTCAGGAGGGAGTAAAGGGAAAGAAAATATGGTGGAATGAGATGGACATCCTTACCTTAGGTACATGTATGATTGCATGAATGGTGACTTTACTCCATGTACAACCAGAGAAGTGAAAAATTCAGCTCCATTTGTGTACAATGAATCAAAGAGCCTTCTTCTGTCATGAATAACTGATTAGAACTGATAAATAAATTTTAAAAATACCAATAAGTAAATAAATAAATATTAAGGGATAAAATTGTAAGCACTCAATAAATGTTGAAAAAATGATAAAATGAATTAGTTTTGGAAAGGGCTATGTATTACTCTTTTTTGTTTGTTTTGTTATCCTTACTTCATATACTACCTAGAATAGTGTCTGGCACATAGCAGGGACTCAAAGAAAATACTGAAAGGAAGAATACAAAGGAGAGGAGAACAGGAAGGGATGAATAACTTTATTTAAGTGAGAGATGTAACACTGGGTCAAAAAACTGCTATATATTTTTAATTCTTTTATTCTATCACAATTTTTTGCTTTTACATCTTGCTTTAATTGTTATCATAATATGTGTCTATATAGTCATTTATAGTTTACAGAGCTATTTCATTTACATGATTCCATGTGGTTCATGCAACATAAAAAGCAGGAGCATTTTGAGGCTCCCTGAGGTTAAGGCACTTTCCTTGAAGGAGAAATAATATGACTGTTAAACTGTTTTCTAACTTCAATGGTAGTGACCTGTCTATTTAGTGCCAACCTAAATGGACAGCAAGCTATATGTGTGGATTATCAACTAATATCCTAACTGGGACACTTTTAGGAGTAAAAGTAGGTTTCATTTACTCCAAGGCAATAGGTGTAAATTAAGACCCTCCTGGGCACCCTGGAGGTGTTGTTACCTTACCTATGGATAAAAACTGATATAAAGCTGATATAAATTAACAAAGGTCAGAAAGTCATTTTCTGTGCTATGGATATTATAAAAGCTATTCCTGGTGGGGTGTGTGTGTGTGTGTGTGTGTGTGTGCGTGTGTGTGTGTGTGTTGTTTTGGGAATTGAACCAAGTGTTTAATGTTTCATCCTAAGCAAATGTTTCACCACTGAGAAACCTAGGGGTTTATTTTTGTAAAAGGAATGTTACATGCTTAGAGTTTGGTTAATATAATATATGTGGAGCAAAGTTGCTGGTATCTTTCTTCCTTTTGTCCATCTAAACCCAAATGGCATTTCAGGTTTATGTGTCTACTATAGTGTAAGATATCACTGTGTGATGGCTGTAATCCCATCTTCCTTCTTCAAGTATTTCATAATGTGAAGATAATAAGTGGGTCTTTGGGTAAACTGCTTACCGAATCAACCATTACTTATTTTTTTATATAGCTTTTGGTATTTACATTAACTAAAGAATTTTCTTTAATTATAAATTTTGCAGTGTATTAATAATTTTAAGTAAAGATCTCTAACCTGTAAAGATATTGAATAGTTTTATTTGCTTGCTTTTTGGTGCTGGGGATCTGCACTCAGGACTTGTGCATGCTAGGCATGTGCTTTACCACTGAGCTACACCTCCAGTCCATTAACTTAAAAAGGAAGATTTAATCAATTGTTTGATTACATTTTCAATTAACCTAACTTTAACAGATAAAAGTCTCTTAACATTATAAAAACATAAATGATTATGCAGACTTCATACAATGTGATCATCTTGGTGAATGTTCCATGTAAGCTTGAGAAGAATATGTATTCTGCTGTTGTTGGATAAAATAGTTTATGGATATCAATTATGTTCAGTTAGTTGATGGTGTTGTTGAGTTCAACTATATTCTTAATGAATCTATAACTTCTGGATCTCTCCATTTCTGACAAAGGAGTATTGAAGTGCTCAATGATAATAGTGCATTGATTTATTTTTCTTTGCAGTTTATCAAGTTTTTTCCTAACATATTTTGATGTTTTCTTGTTAGGCACATACATGATAAGGATGGATATGTCTTCTTGGAGAGTTGACCTCTTTATTGCTATTTAATATCCCTGTTTTTCCATGAGAACTTTACTTTGAATTCTGCTCTTAATAAAATTAATACAACTACTCCCATTTTTTTGGATTATTGTTATCATGCTATACTTTTATCAATTTACTTTTAGCCCATATTTGTCTTTATATTTCAAGTGGGTTTCTTATAGAGAGCATATAGTTAGGTCTGGTTTTTTGATTCACTCCAGCAATCTGTGTCATCTGTCTAGTGCATCTGGACAATTGATACAGTGAATATTGACATAGTTGGATTAACATCTACTGTATTTGTTACCATTTTCTATTTGTTGTCCTTGTTCTTGTTTTTGTTTTTGTCTTCCACTCCTTTTCTGCCTTTTGTGGTTTTGAGTATTTTAGACACACACATGTTAAGGATTGATATGTTTCCTTGGAAAATTGACTTCTTTGTTGCTGTTTAATAGCCCTCTGAAAAAAACATGGGAACAGAGATTTAAAATACCTTTAATGGACTCATTAGTAGACTGGACATGGCTAAAAAAAGACTGTCTGAAGTAATTCTATTTTCTCTCAGTAGCATTCTTCCTCCTCCTCTTCTCTTCTTCTGTTTTATTTGTTTACTGGTTACTTCAAAATTTGCAATATAAACTTACAAATCCAAACCCACTTTCAAATAGCACTGCACTGCTTCATGGGTAGTGTGAGTACCTTGTAATACCAAAATAACCTTATTCTTCCATCCTATCCCTGTTATCAGTGCTGTCATTCATATCACTTCTATCTAAGTATACATACCATATATATACACAAGATATATACCTAACCATACATAACCAAATAAGTCATTGCTATTATTATGTTGAATTTGTTATCTGTTAGGTCAATAAAAAATAAAAATAAACATTTTAATATTAACTTCACTTATTCACCTCCTGGCATTTATATCATACAATATGTTAGACCTTTATAATTGTCCAATTCCTGAATCATCTCTTCTATTTTTTCTAGTCTTCATTCTCTTTGCAGTCTCAGCTTGGGAAGTTTTTATTGATTGATCCTCAAGCTCAGAGAGTCTTTCCTCATCCATGTCCAGTCTAATAATATGTTCACTAAAGGCATTCTCCATATCTTTTTCCTCTCTTGCATTTCTTTAGGTTCTTTCTTCTTTGCTTAAGTTGCCCATTTGTTCTTACTTATCTACTTTATCCCTTAGAGCTTTTCACATATTAATCATGGTTATATTAAATTACTTATCAGATACTTCAGTATTTCTGCCATTTCTGGTTCTGATACTTGCTCTTTTCTCTTCAAGTTGTGATTCTGTCTTTTAGTATGCCTTGTATGTTTTCTTGCTATCTGGGCATGATGTGCTGGGTAAAAGGAAGTGTTATAAATATTGCCTTTAGTAATATGGTGGTAAAGTATAGGGGAGGAGAAGCCTTCTACAGTTCTATGACTAGTTTTGTCTTTTAGTAAGCCTGTGCCTCTGGACTGAACTGCACAAGTGTTTCTCAGCCTTTTCTCTTGCTTTGATGAATCAGGAAGACGAGATGGGGCTAGAGTTGGGTATTTTTCTTCCTCCAGGTCAGTTAGACTCTGATAAAACCCTAGCAGGTTAGGCTTTGGTTAGTTAATTTCCTCTGAAGACAGACCTTGTTAAGAAAAACAGTGCTCTGGTATATTTCAAAATGGTTCCTTTCCTTCCCTCCAGGCCTCATCAGAAACATGAGGGGATTTTCATCCAACATGTACTGTGAGAACCTGGTCAAGCTTCTAGATCTAAAACACTAAAAGGCATGAGAGTCCTCCTATGATTTGATCCCCCTGGAATTTGTCATTCTCAGTCTTGTATACACTGATCCTCTAGCAAGTTATCAATTCTAGTTCAAGTTTTCCTATTCCCGCACTAGTTCCTTCTGTGTGTTGTGATTCTCTGTTGCCTATATGCCCCCAATTGGGGGTGGGGGCAATGGTTACCTGTGACATTCCTTCTCATTAATCTGAAAATTGTTGTGGAATTTTCCATTTGTTCAGCACTTTACTTATTATTAGGATGGAATGGCAACTTCTAAATTCCTCACATGCATAATTAGAAACTGAACATGACCAACACCTTCTATGAGCTATGTAGACATATTTAACCACCCACATGGCTGACCTTAGTTTCTAGTTCTTTGAGAGGTTTGCCTTGTATTTCATGGCCCAAGGAGTCCACTACAAATCATGTTTTTAACATAGACCACACAGCAAGTTGGTAGACACCCATTCTGACTCATATTTTTAGCATAGACTATCAGCATGGCAAAAAACCTCCAGATCAACAAAGGGACATTTCAAGAGCTTAGAGGTGACCTCCCAAGAAACAGATAAAGCATCAAACATTTCTTTGGAAAAGATTAATCCATGACTTGCCAATGATCCTGAGCAATTTTTTTCATGTGCTTTTTGGCTATTTGTATATCGTTGGATATGTCTATTCAGATTCTTTGCCCATTTTTAAATTGGGTTGTTTGTTTTTTCATTACTGAGTTGTTAGAGTGAATTCTTTATATATTCCAGATGCAAGTCCTTTATCAGATTAAGATTTGCAAATAGTTTCTCCCATTGTGTTTCTAATTGTTTTTTCACTTTGTCATTGGTGTCCATGGATGCATAAAAGTTGAATTTTGATGAAGTCCAATTTTGTCTTTTTCTCTGATAGGTTGTGCTTTTTAAACTATAAGTTTAAGTTCTTTGGCAGGTGAGGATTCTAGTTATTTCTTTCATCTCAAGTAAGCTTTGTCAGTTATGTCTTTCAAGAAATTTATTTCATCTACGTTGTCAAATATGTTAGCTTAGAATTGCTTGTAGAATCCCTTATTACCTGTTTAAAGCTTGTGGAATGTAGAGTGATATCTTCTTTTTACTCCTTTTTAAAAACACTGTTCAAAGGTTTATCAGGTTTTTTGTAATAAACTTATTTAATAATTTTCTTTTCATTCCAAATAAGTGTGTTTGTTTTTAAATTTTATATATAACAACTTTCTTTCATTACTAACAGTATAGCAGACTTTAAAATATAAATAACTTATATAGTTTTAAAATTGAAGTTGATGGTGACATTTATACTTAATCTGAGTGACTCTCAGATAAATATGTATATTTAATTTTCTGTTCTAATTTTTTATATATGACATCAAAATGCATTACAATTCATATTACACATATAGAGCAATTTTTTAAATATCTCTGTATACAAAGTATATTCATACCGTTCGTAAGACTCTCATATTTTTATCTGATAAAATATTACTTCAAATATTTTTTTTCTGTTCCCTTCTTTCTTCTCCTTCTGTTATTCTCAAACTGGTGTTACCCTTCTGTAAGTGTCCTTCAGTTCTTGGATGCTTGTACCATTTTTTTCCCAGTCTTTCATCTCTTTGTTTTTCAATTTTGGAAGCTTCTATTGACACTTGTGCAATCCCACCAGTTCTTATGTTCAGTCTACTGATGAGTCTATCAAATGTGTTCTTCATTTCTTGTAGTAAGACACAACTAATAGGTAGAGGGAGCTGATGTAAATATTCCTTTAGTGTGAAATTTATGCTTATCTGCTTAGGAGTTCAGCATATATTCCTGCTCCTCCCCTAGGGTGGAATTTTTTTTTTTGTTCTACCTACTCCTGGCCCCAAGGATAAAAGACTTGCTCTACTTGCCCTGGATGAGTGAAGTTTGCTAAGATGCTGGCATACAGAAAATCACCTGGAGAGTTGCAGGTAATACTTGCTAAGAAGCCAGCAAGGGCACTACTAAAATCTTTTGGGAAGTTAACCTCTGGGAGCTGCCTGCTAGAGTGCTGCTAAGACTTGCTGGGAAGCCACCTATGGATGTCACTGAAATGTACATGGAACTGCCCCCCTGGGATGAATGTTGGCCAAACTCATTAGAAAGCTTCCCCTTGAGGTACCATCGAAACTTAGTGGGAAAGCACCTCTTGCCTGTCTTACATGCTGCTGACAGCTGTGTGTGACAAAACAAGGGAAAAAGACAAAGAAAAGGAAAGAAAGAAAAGGACGGAAAGAAGGAAGGAAGGAAGGAGAAAAGAAAAAGAGGAAAAAAGTACTCAAATCAGAAAAGTGAAGCCCCCTCTTTCTGCCTTATCTTTCTAGTACCCACTACTGACAAAACTTGGCATTGCACAGCAAAAGAAGAAATGTTCCCCAAATCCAGCTCTGCTATCACAGCTCAAGGCAAAGAAAGGTGAAGAGAGCTGAAAGGCTATCTGTGAAGAACTGGCACAACTTCCTGTTACACACAGAATATATTCCAATTCATTTTGCCAAGATCTACAATTATCTACCCTCTGTATGATTCTTTAACCTATTCAGTGGGCAGCTCTGTATCATTCCCATTGTTCAAGTCATTTCCGTGTTATTTTTACACCCTAGGCTCATCTTACTCAAGAGTGTTTGACCTTGGGATAGTCCCTCCCCAAGCCTTTGTATAGTTAACTCTATTGATATTTTGGTTTTTGTTAAATGCCATTCTTTTCTTGGACTTCACTGACCACATAATCTAAAATAGAGTCAGTGTCTCTCATACCTGCTGCTGCTTTCCTGTTCAGTTTTCTTCATTCTACTTATCACTGAATTGTCTTTGTTTTGTTTTGCTTTGTTTTGTTTTTTAAACTGTGTCCCCCTATCTACATAATGTAAGTCAAACAAGAGTCTGGACCTAATTCATATTACACATCAGCAATGAGAAGAGTGAAGATTCACCTCAGGTCTTCCCAATCAGGGTGCATCTGATTGTCATTGCTCTCTACATCTGCCTCCCTGTGTCCTAAAAAGAGTGCATCTTTGTACTTGATGTAGTGAATTTCTAAAATAAACTAGCCTGACTTTGATCTATATTCCCTCTAAATTGCATGTCATCTCTTTTTTCTTTCACAGGGCATAGCTTTGGCATAGATACCAACCCACTCACACATTCACTCCCACTTCCAAATAGTACTATGTTTGATATCTTTTAGAGAAGAAATTATTAGAGAAAGGAGTCATGGAACTCTTCACAGAAAAGCTTACCTTTGGAACA
This sequence comes from Marmota flaviventris, assembly GCF_047511675.1. Lineage (NCBI taxonomy): Eukaryota > Metazoa > Chordata > Mammalia > Rodentia > Sciuridae > Marmota > Marmota flaviventris. Next base: position 53,621,211 of record NC_092507.1, read on the forward strand.
CTTTGGAAAAGTAGAAATTTGCTGGGGAAAATAAATACACATAGGATGGATAAAGACACCCAGATCTTGTTTTCAAATACTACTCTCTAATGAAATAAACAGGCTTCCCAGGAAAAATGGTTCATTCCAGCACTGGGGCAGAAAACATAAAAATAAGCCCAAAGTACCAGAAAGCAAGCAAAAGAAAAAAAAAAAAAAGAAAAAGAAAAGAAAAAAAAAAGAAAAAGAAAAAAAAAGCCAAACAAAACAAAACAAACCTCACACAAGGGTAGAGGTATGTTAAAGAGAAGCAGAAGCTAAAGGAAAGAAAAACTTGGGCAACAAAAATCAAAAAAGTAGTATGGGATTATGATCTAAAGTATACAATAAATATCCACAAGTCTATCTCTACTGATACAAGTAAATGTTTGAACAAATAAACAGGAAAGAATGAAGGAGTCCCCCATACAGAAGAATTCCAAATAATTTCTATGGATAGTCTGTCCTCAAGGAGATGGAGCACAACTTCCCAGTCCTTAAGTGTGGGTTGTACATGATGACTCCCTTTAAATGGTACAGTATAGGGAGGGGGAATAAGACAGTGGAGAAACCTGACAAACACCCCCTCACCCAGGGGATCAGATCAGCAATCTGTATTCCTGATATGAAGTGATGACAATGTCATTTTCTCTCTGTGGTCTCTCTTGCCCAAGCTCATAACCTAGTCTAATCATGGAAAAAAAAATTCCCAATTGAGGGGCAATCTGTAAAATACTAGACCAGTACTCCTCAAATCTGTTATGGTTGTAGGAAACAAAGAAAGCCTGAGAAACTCTAATAGCCCAGAGGAGACTAAGGAGACACCATGACTAAATGTAATGTGATATCCTGGATGGAATCTTAAGAACAGAAAGAGGACATTAGGTGGGAAAATATAAATAACAAAGGAAATGTGAATGAAGTATGGATGTTAGTTAATAATCACGTGTTAATATTGGTTTACAATAGTCACAAGTAAACCATATGTTTTTGTCAGCTTTTAGCTACTGTGACAAAAATACCTGACAAGAACAACTTAGAGGTGAAAAGTTCATTTGGGATTCATGGTTTCAGAGGTCTCAGTCCATAGATGGCTGATTCCATTGCTCTGGGCAGCGCATCATGGGGGAAAGGCCCAGGGGAGGAAAGATGCTCAACTCATGGTGGGTCAGGAAATGAGGGTGGGATGGGGTTGTTCCAGGACATGCCCCCGGTGATCTGCCTATTGCAATCATGCCCTAACTAGGTACAGTTACCATCCACTCAGTGCATTCAAATGAGGGCAGACCAATTAAGTTATATCTCTGAAAATCTAATCATTTCACCTCTGAATACTTTCTGCATTAACAGGAGCTTTATCCAAAGCATAATTCCATTCCAATGTAAGATGTTAACAATAGAAAAAGGTGAGTATGGAGTGTTGTAAGATGGGAGCAATCTTTTCTATCTTAGCAACTTTTCTGTGATCCAGGCATTCTGAATTGAAAAACTTACTGAAAATATGGATGGAAGAGCCGCAGTAAATATTTTTGTTTTGCAGCCTTTGAATAAAAAACGTTGGAACAAAATCCACAGAGGACTAGAACTGGCATTACTACCTAGAATAGGAGGAAGGGAGGCGATAACATTTGGTTGGGAGATGGGCTGACGCTATGTGAGCAAGTTCATCTTGTTTCTGCTCTGTTGTCTCAGGACCCTCCTGAGAACTATAGCTCTACAGAGCCACGTGGATTGGAGATTGAGGTTCCCCTGGTGGTGGTGGTGGTGGTGGTGGTGTGTGTGTGTGTTTATGTATGAGTGTTTTGCATATGCAAATTCGAATGACCACAGCATTCAGCCAGGGAGTCTGAATAAATAAACCAAGGGTGTAAAAGAAGGCAGGAATGCTAGAAACTGTTAACAAAGCCTCAGATGAAAGAGAACAGCTGCTGCTCAGTGCTGACTGATTTTTGACTATGTAGAAAGGTGAGCTGAGATACATCATTCTCTAGTATTTCTAAAGAAACTGGAAGTCCAGATTTTTTTTTTTAATATAGAAAATTCCACTTTTTAAACATTGGCAATGATTTCAGGAAGTTTTTGTTGAACATCCTACATACCCTAACTGTGTCAAAGGAAATGCTTTTGTACATAGTCCTCAGACTGCAGTTTGCAATGACCTCTACTGTAGATGAACTGGGGCTGTCTTTGTGGTGTGAAGCGTGGAGTTACTGGTACGTATTGAGCTATGACGAGATCAGTCTCTGAGAGTACGTGTCTGTGTGTGTGTCCTTGAGAGTTTGGGATGATGCAGAGAAGAGAGTGACATGAGCAAAAGTTAAGGGAACATCACAAGGGGCAATGGGTGACAGGAAGGAGAATTTGTGAAGGGGAGAAGCAGTTATTGGGCTATAAGGCTGAAGCCAGATATAACAGTCCTGGGCATTTGAAATTTATGCCATTGGCAACATATGACTAATCCCCAGGTTCTCTTGAAGGAGCAGAAATCAGGAGTTATAATGAGAAATTTGACATTTACACCTGAAATTCCCAGAAAGAGCAAGGCTCTGTAAATCAATGCACTGAGTCTAGTTAGGATGATTGTGTTCAGGTGAAGGTGGCCATTAATAACAGCCAGAGGGTGTCTACGTATGGCCTCGTTTGGTTATCTGATACACAGGTATTTGTATTTGGTTAAGCTGACCTGTTTTGGCCAGGCGGAACAGCTCCTATGGGCACCCCAGTTTTGTATTGATAAGAAAATGCTGTATTCATCCTCATTCTTGTTTCTGTTCCAGCGCTTCTTGACTCCCCTAAGGATTATTGCAGAGCTGGTGAAATGGAGAAACTCATGCCTAACCTGTGCACACAGCACACAGCAGTGACATTTGATGTGAGATTAGGTCCTAGTAGGCCAGGAGACCTTATACAGGGTGGCATACAACCAGCAAAATGAAAAAAAGGGTTTATTTGGGGGAAAATGTTTCCTCTCTGCCTGCCTGGGCTTTCTTACCCTCCCCAGGGCACCCTGCTACCCTTTTCCTCTAAATTTTAGTCCATAATTTTTATTGGAAACTCTCAAATTCTATTGGCTACTGGATAGCACATTGTTTTCTAATCAGTAGCATTATTTCAAACCCTCACTATACTAATATTGGTGTTTCAAAAGCCCCAGAGAGACTGAAGTAACGACTTCTTGCCTCACCCCCTTCTCCAAGGAGATAATTTCTAGATTTTTATGGTGAGTCCTTTATGCTGAAAGCACAGAAATCAGAAACCAAGCAACTGGCAGCTATGTATTTTAAATAGGGTTTTGCTACTTGTTGGTTGGTCTTCCCTAACAACGATTATAAGTTGTTTTCCTGACTTCTAACCTCTTGGTTCTAGTTCTGTCCTGCGAGACAGTTCGAAAGAGCTCTAATCTCATTTTCATCATATGAACAAGCACTTATTTTTAATAGAAACTCTTAGCAACCTTGATAAATGAATAGTATCCTTTCCTACTGTAATTTATAAACATGGCTGTCATTTGGTAGAAGGAGTGGAGGGGACTCCCTTCCCAAATAAGTAAACAGAAGAATTTTTATTTTAATGTTAATGATGTATCACTGATAACCCAACCTCACTTATGACTTTACCATTAAGATTTATAATGAAAACTCATGTATATATTATAGAAATTAAACTTTATGTGAGAAGTGGAACAGTGAACATCCCTGGTATCCAAATGAGTGTATCCCATACCAGTGATCAGCAGGATGGAGGAAGGTCCTACCCTTAGTTTTAAAAATGTCCAAAATATTTTGTCACAATTAGATAATTTTAAACACTTAACAAGGAATTATTTGAAGTAAAGAATTGAGTAAAATGGATGATTAAGACATCTAATAATTGTTGGGGTGCAGTAAAGTTGGTGTGATTAAAAATTAAGGAGACAGTTTCCTCACATGGTTCAAAAACAGCTTCCAAGGGCAGTTTCCACAGAGGAGCTAGCTGCTAAGGTGTCTTTTTAAATTTTTTAAATTTGTTTTAATTATACATGATAGTAGAATGCATTTATGCACTTTGATACATCATACATAGGTGAGATATAATTTCTCATTTTTCTGAGTGTACATGTTGTAGAATCACATTGGTCATGTAGTCACATATATACATAAAGTAATAATGTTTGTTTCTTTCTACTATTCTTCCTATCCCCACATCCTCTCCCCTCCCTTCCCTTCACTTCCCTCTACCTAATCTAAGGTGACTCTCTTATTCTCTAGTGCTTTCTGCTTATTGTGAACTAGCATCCACATATTAGAGAAAACATTCAGCCTTTGGTTTTTTGGGATTGGCTTATTTTGCTTAGCATGATATTCTCCAACTCCATCTATTTACTGGCAAATGCCATAGTTTCATTCTTCTGTAAAGCTGAGTAATATTCCATTGAATACATATACCACATTTTCTTTATCTATTCATCTATTGAAGGGTACCTAGGTTGGTTCCATAGTTTAGCTATTGTTAGCCACATTAATGTGGCTGTATCATTGTAGCATGCTGATGTTAAGTCCTTTGGATATAAACCAAGAAGTGGGATAGCTGGGTCAAATGGTGGTTCCATTCCATGTTTTCTGAGGAATCTCCATACTGCTTCCATAATGATTGTACCAATTTGTAGTACCACCAGCAATGTATGAGTGTACCCTTTCCCCCACATCCTCACCAATATTTTTTATTGCTTGTATTCTTGATGATTGCCATTCTGACTGGAGTGAGATGAAATCTTAGTGTGGTTTTGATTTGCATTTCTCTAATTGCTAGAGATGTTCAACACTTTTTAAAATATTTGTTGATTGTCTGTATTTCTTCTTCTGTGAAGTATCTGTTCAGTTCTTTAGCCCATTTATTGATTGGGTTATTTGTTTTTTTTGGGGTGGTATTAAGTTTTTTGAGTTCTTTATATATCCTAGAGATTAATGCTTTATTGGAGATGCATATGGTAAAGATTTTCTCCTAACCTGTAGGCTTTTTCCTCATGTTATTGTTCCCTTTAAGAGAAGAAGCTTTTTAAAATTTGAATCCATCCCATTTATTGATTCTTTGATTTTACTTCTTGCACTTTAGGGGTCTTGTTAAGGAAGTCAGATCCTAGGCCGACATCGTGAAGATTTGGGCTTATTTTTTCTTCTCTTAGGCACAGGGTCTTTGTTCTAGTGTCTAAGCCTTTGATCCACTTTGAGTTGATTTTTGTGCAGGTGAGAGTTAGAGGTTTAATTTCATTTTGCTACATATCAATTTCCAGTTTTGCCAGCACCATTTGTTCAATAGGCTATATTTTCTCCAGTGAATGTTTTTGGCACCTTTGTCTAGTATCAGATGACTGTATTTATGTGGGTTTGTCTCTATGTCTTCTATTCTGTACCATTGGTCTACATGTCTATTTTGGTGCTAATACCATGCCGTTTTTGTTTTGTTTTGCTCTGTAGTGTAGTTTAAAGTCTGGTATTATGGTGCCTCCTGCTTCACTTTTCTTGCTAAGGATTGCTTTGACTATTCTGGCTCTCTTGTTTTTCCCAAATAAATTTTATGATTGCTTTTTCTATTTCTATGAAGAATGTCATTGGATTTTAATAGGAATTGATTAAGTCTATATAATGCTTTTGGTAGTATGGCCATTTAACAATATTAATTCTGCCTATCCAGGAGCATGGGAGATCTTTCCATCTTCTGAGGTTTCATTCAATTTCTTTCTTTAGTGTTGTATAGTTTTCATTCTAGAGGTCTTTCACCTCTTTTGTTAGATTGGTTCCCAGGTATTTTATTTTATTTTTTTGAGGCTATTGTGAATGGAGTAGTTTTCCAAATTTCTCTTTCAGTGGATCCATCACTGATGTACAGGAATGTGTTTGATTTATGGGTATCCAAAGTGTTCTTGTCAGCAGCAGTAAAGAAAGACAGTACTCATGATGATTGGTAACCAAGATACTATTTTATAACCAAACTTCTCTTGCTGACATAAGAGTTTCTATTTATTTTTGGTCAGATTATTCCTAATTTGCCTCCATCCATGGAGAATTAGAATAAGGTAGAATTCGACTTGATGATTGCTTATTGAGCACCTGCTGTGTTCTGGGTATCAGGAGTAAGATGAGGAACATGGTGGATGTGGGCCCTACCTTGTGAATTTATGGTAAGGGAGTGGGGTTCATGGTATAGAAAAAACAAAAAACAAAACCAAAAAGCAAATCTTTGTCAGATTGATTCAAAACCACTGCTGTTAACCTTTTGAGTTAAATTTTTACTTTTCCCCAAACACTGTCTGGAAAACATTGTTATCCTAGGAAATATTGGGGAATGCAGTAATGAAACTGTGTCAGGTCTTGTACCTGTACAATGTTCATGCTGCTCATGCCCTTTGTGCATGAATATGTTTATCCACATGGCCAGTCAAAAAAATGATCTGGTTGACCTGTGTTTGCAGAAGACCTTTGACCGAATCTTTGATGGACAAACAGAAAATCATGTTTCCAAGAAGGATCTATTCATAAACAAAATCCTATAGTGTCATGCCTTTTAAAATAAAAAAAAATGGGGAGCAAAATTCCACATTTGCAAATACACCACTCTGCAGTTTAAAAGATAAAACAAAGGCCTGGGGTTGGGGCTCAGAGGTTGTGGTGCTTGCCTAGCATGCGTAGGGCACTGGGTTCAATCTTCAGCACCACATGAAATAAAATAAGTCCACCTATACTTAAAAAATAAATTAAAAAAAAAAGATAAAGCAAAGGGCAGCGTAGACCTCAGAGCATCAATACTACCAAACATTCATTAAGAAAAATAAAGCAAGGGTAAAATCAACTCACCAATATTCATGTATGTGGGTACTAAAAAAGCTATAGTGACTTTAAACATTTAGGAGAGACTTAACATGTTAGGAATTTAACATTTATTTATTTCTCTCTGATTTAATATCATTAGTTCATTCACTCATTTAACTAATATTATTAAGCACTTATCATGTACAAGCATTTTGCTAAGTGTTAGGGCATAATGGAAAGCAAGATATAACTGGTATTTTATACTTTGGTTGGGGAGAGAGATAAATTAATCACATAGATAAATACATAACTACAAAGTTTGAGTATTTGCAGAAGGAAAGTGGTCCAATTCTATGGAAGCATAGAATAGGAGACACCATGCAGGTTGGAGGGTAGTCAGAGAAGGCTCTATGAAAAAACAATATATTTAAGGAAAGACCTAAAGAAAAGTAGAAAAATAAAAGACTAGAAGACTAGAGGAAGGGGAAGAGGGAAGAGAAAGAGGAAATACTGGCAAATGCATCAAAATAAATTATGTTATATGTATATATGAATATGTCACAGTGAGCCATTATTGTGTATAACTATACTGTACCAATAAAACTATAACAGGAAAAGGGGAGAGGAGATTTACAGGCAGGAGGAACAGCATCTGGGACAGAGTATACTTTGATTTTAATAAATTTCATATTGTGAACAATTTCCAAAGTCCAAAAGAGAAACATAACATCCCGTGATATTAGAAAAATCTCATCAATTTACCTCAGTCTAGCCAGAAATGTGTCAAGAGGAAAACTTCAAAGAGGCAGATTTCATCTCTCTAGCCTGTAAACAAAAGGCCCAAGACACTTCCCTAAGACTTGAGATCAATTTGTAATTTCTCTTTTTGTCATCCCTGAAGAATTTCCAAATTTACTCTTACTCTAGTAAGAGTAAAATATTTTTCCACCTTTATAGATATGCTATTACTAAATATAGTTCAAACGATGAAACAAAGAACAACTCATATCTTCAAAACCCCAGGTCTACCAAACACTAAGGGGGAAAAAAAAAAGCAAAGGATAAAATCCATTCACCAATGGTATGCTTGTGTGAAGTAGTAAAATGAAGCAACTCAGAACATATGCTGTAATTCAATAGCAGGGCTGTAGTTTGGGAGAAGGAGTGGAGTGGCTAAGGAAGTTAACATGCAATCTTTCCATTCCTAATTCTATTCCTCTGGGCCATCTAGCTGGGGCTATAAATCAAAAGTGTATAGGTCTTAAAAAAAAAAAAAAGCATGATCGATGCCAAAGTTACCATGCTTTCAGGGCTGCTTCCCCCTGTGAAGTGTGCCCATTGACCTGAGATTACAAATAGTTCTTTTCCTTGTCAGACTTCTGCAGAGGGTATGGACTTGACCCCAAAGGGGAGTGGAAAAAATGAAGATCTTTCCCTGAACTCTCATCCTACTGCTGCAACTCAAATCAAGCTTTCCCCGCTGCCCAGAGAGCTCATTTTGTAGGTAAGAGAAAGCAGATCGTTTCTTAAATAGAATCTCCTCTTTAAAAGGGACTTCAGATAGCATCTAATCCTAAACTCAAGCTATGCAGTGTAGTATTCTCCTAAACATATATGAAATCTGGCTAAGTACCCCTAGGGAGGGAAGTGCACTATCTCTGACAGCTACCATTTTTGAACATTCTTCCTTACATGGAGGCAAAGTTCATTGTTCTTTAACTTCCACAAAGAGCAGCAATAATAAAAACAAAAACAAAAAACAAATCTTTCCATGTTTGCTTTGATCACTTTCCATGTTCCAGGGCTGTGCAAAGGCATTTCAAATGCATTGTTTCTAATGTTTCCAAACAGCAGCACCAGGAATGATCATCATACACATACAGGTGAGAAAACAGGTACAAGGTCACATGGTTAGAAGAGGTGATCCAGTCTGGCCAAATTCAATGCCTAGGCACCATCCTCCCTCCCTCCCTTCCTTCCTTCCTTTCTTCCTTTCTCCCCCCCAACCCCACCCTCTATCTCTCTGTTGCATGCTAGGATTGTATACAGGGACACTTTACCACTGGAGCTATGTCCCCTGCTCCCTCCTGCCCACTCTATTTTTATAAAAAATTTGAGACAGGGTTAGGCCCAATTCTTGACAACACACATAACTCTTGTTTCAAGTTTGTATATTTGAAGGCACCTCTAAGAACCTGTTTTCAGCTTCCTCATTCATAACTTATATGCCATGGTTTCCAGTACTCTCAGAATAAGTATGACTCTCTCCATAAAAGATATCTGTATCTGGGGCTGGAATTGTGGCTCAGTGATACAGCGCTTGCCTTGCACGTGTGAGGCACTGGGTTCGATCCTCAGCACTACATAAAAATAAATAAGCAAAATAAAGGTATTGTGTCCGTCTACAATTAAAAAAATTAAAAATATATCTATATCTCTCTTTCTCTAACTACACACACACACACACGTTTTGATTCACTGAAAACTGCACTTTGTTCTCCAAATTAAATATGCATTATGAACAGACTTCCTTGAGTCTTTTTTTTAATAAACTTTTTTTTTAAGAGAGAGAAAATTTTTTAATATTTATTTTTTAGTTTTCGGCGGGCACAACATCTTTATTTGTATGTGGTGCTGAGGATCGAACCCGGCATCAAGCGCATGCCAGGCGAGCGCGCTACCGCTTGAGCCACATCCCCAGCCCCTCCCTTGAGTCTTTTATGAGTGACATTTATATTGGTTAAGACATAGATACACAATATATTGGTTAAGACATAGATTTATGTAGGTTTAACTGTGGGTTTCAACATTGACTAGTTTTTAGACTCTTGGGCATTTTTACTTCTCAAATAATCAGCTTTCTCACCTATAAGGAGGAGGGAGCAGTAAGATGATGCAGCTTACTTTTAATAATTATTGTGAAAATTGACACTGCATGTATAGTACTTAGCATAATGTCCAGCAAGCACTATGTCAAAATAAATGGTGTTACTATTATTTCTTTATTTGCAGTAAATCAAAACCTATCTAATTGCTGTCAAGTCAGATTTTCCTTTTACCATGTTTGTAAATTTGGATTTTAGATATGAGAAATTTAAAAATTCATGCTAAATTTCTTTTTTAAAAAATGTTCTTATTAGTTGTTGATGGACCTTTATTTTATTTATTTATGTACATATGGTGCCGAGAATCAAACCCAGTGCCTCACACATGCTAACAAGCACTCTACCACTGAGCCACAACCCCAGCCCAACCCCTAAATTTCATCTTAGTTAAATTTTAGCCAATAGTTCCAGCTGGAATCTTGCTTCTGTCATTTAATATATTAATAACCCTTTCTAGGTTATTAATTAATTAAGATGGTTTTGAGCCACCTATAGATTTACAAAATTATTATGAGTACCTTCAAGTTGTTGCTAAATTAAACAGAGAAGTCAAAGTCTATTTTCGTTTGTGATACTGTAGTCCAAGTTGTAAATGTATAGCAGCTACTAGCAGCTACGTGTGGAATCTTTCCTGTGCTCTTCTGTTTCCTGCAATTGTATCCCCCAGTGATTCCTTGAGTTTTAAGCTGCCTCTGACCTATGATACTGTAGATCTTCTGATGTTGACATAGCTGAGTCTATTAACTATCTTGTAGACTGAAAACCAGGACACCTGGGGCTAAACACTAGCTTTCCACCAATGTACTTAAGCTCTCCGGGGCTCCATTTTTATACTTGTAAAAGTGAGCAAATATTCACCCTTTCTTTTCTTTTGATGATATGGCGAAGATGAATTTTAAAGTAATTATAAAGGGATATTACATTCTTAAAATTGATGGCATATCATGTATAAATTTCACTGTCTAAATGTTAGCAAGAGAAGTCTCTGAGCAGCTGATGTAGATGACACAAAGCCTAGGCATTTAGCATATCCATTTTAGTCATAGATTCAACATATGCACATGTCCAATAAGCTTGTTTTTTTCATTTCTTAGGTCACGGTGAGTAGAAGATGAAAATGGATAGAGACTGCCCAAGGTAGGTAAATTAAAAGTAGCAAATAATCAATTTAAAAGGAGAGAGGAAAGACATATAAAAATTAGAAACTAAAAATTATGCAGAAATATGAGACCAATAAGTAAATGGGAAAAGACCCCAGCTTCGCAGGTTCTGAAGAATATCACTGAATTATATAACTCAGTACTATGATTGATGTTCAAAGTGGTTACTAGTTCTTGCATTGGAATTCTGGTTTTGTATGTTCAGTGTTCGTTGTGTTCTCTTCTGGAAGCACTGCTCTGATTTTCCTTTGGATAATAACCTTTCCAAGCTGTACTTAGTTCCAAAGGAAACAACACTATGGTATTTTTCTCTCCTCTGGCCAAGTTTGAGCCTGTGGTCTAAGCCAGGTCAGTCGCCTTCTTGCAGGAATTTGGATGTTGAGCAGAGCAACACAAAACTGTTGGGCTAATTCATCCTCATGATGGTATTCTGAATAGATACTCTATTCTTCCCTTCTGTACAGAACCTTGAGACTGTGGTCCCTGACTTTTCAAGACTCGTCCATTTTTCCTTAATTTGGGGGAGTGCACTAAATCATTCTAATAAAATGCTATTTGTTTGCTTAACTTAGCCAAAGGTATTTTTTGGCTGCTCACAATTTATTAATTGACACAGATTTATTCAATTTTTATTCCATATTTAATGTTTAGAAAACTACAGATATTTGTGACAAAATTAAGAATATTTCCAATAACCCAATCAACAAATGGGCCAAGGACCTGAACAGACACTTCTCAGAGGAGGACATACAATCAATCAACAAGTACATGAAAAATGCTCACCATCTCTAGCAGTCAGAGAAATGCAAATCAAAACCACCCTAAGATACCATCTCACTCCAGTAAGATTGGCAGCCATTATGAAGTCAAACAACAACAAGTGCTGGCGAGGATGTGGGGAAAAGGGTACACTTGTACATTGCTGGTGGGACTGCAAATTGGTGCAGCCAATTTGGAAAGCAGTATGGAGATTTCTTGGAAAGCTGGGAATGGAACCACCATTTGACCCAGCTATTCCCCTTCTCGGTCTATTCCCTAAAGACCTAAAAAGAGCATGCTACAGGGACACTGCTACATCGATGTTCATAGCAGCACAATTCACAATAGCAAGACTGTGGAACCAACCTAGATGCCCTTCAATAGACGAATGGATAAAAAAAAAAAATGTGGCATTTATACACAATGGAGTATTACTCTGCATTAAAAAATGACAAAATCATAGAATTTGCAGGGAAATGGATGGCATTAGAGCAGATTATGCTAAGTGAAGCTAGCCAATCCCTAAAAAACAAATGCCAAATGTCTTCTTTGATATAAGGAGAGTAACTAAGTACAGAGTAGGGACGAAGAGCATGAGAAGAAGATTAACATTAAACTGGGATGAGAGGTGGGAGGGAAAGGGAGAGAGAAGGGAAATTGCATGGAAATGGAAGGAGACCCTCAGGGTTATACAAAATTTCATACAAGAGGAAGTGAGGGGAAAGGGGAAATAATACAAGGGGGAGAAATGAATGACAGTAGAGGGGGTAGAGAGAGAAGAGGGGAGGGGAGGGGAGGGGATGGGGGATAGTAGAGGATAGGAAAGGCAGCAGAATACAACAGACACTAGTATGTCAATATGTAAATCAATGGATGTGTAACTGATGTGATTCTGCAATTTGTATACGGGGTAAAAATGGGAGTTCATAACCCACTTGAATCAAAGTGTGAAATATGATATATCAAGAACTATGTAATGTTTTGAACAACAAACAATAAAAAAATTTAAAAAAAGAATATTTCCATAAAACTTTGTTAAAATTCCAAACTTTGGGATAAAGGGATATTTCTATACTAAAGAATTTATTGATTTCCTAGCAACAGCAAATCAATGATTTTCTAGTAATAGCAATCAAAGTTGTAATAGCATACATATCCAACAATTGATTATGTATTATTTTTGTAGCTTAAATATATCTTGGTTAACATATTATTTCTGATTAGGTTCTTATTAAAATGTTGGTAGATGACATAGAAACTGCCTGGGGATGTGTCTAAAATGAATATGCTTTTAGTTGTGAACAAAACCCTGAACCTTTAACATATGTTGCCATCTGTTTGTACTGGTTGTGCTAAGTGCTGAGACAAAGCAGTGGACAGGGAGGACACAAACAGCTCCTGACGCTGCAGAGCTTGTGGTACAGTAGCCCCGTGACTGTGCACTGAACAAAAGGAAGAATTGCCTTTGCTCCTGACAAGCTGCTTTCCCACGTCTTTGGCCATGCATTTCTCCAGCCTAGAAAATCAAATGTCAACGTATTAGCTACATCCCTTTTCTATTCTATATCCTGTTCCTTTTCCAAGGTCCAGATTGAACAGAGGGTTCTCCATTAAGCTTTTCATAGTAACCACAATAGTGATGACAGTGAAACATGTATTGAGCACCATGCTAACCTCTCGACAAGGATTACATCACTTATTTCTCACTGTGTGCTGCGAGCTATTTATGCACGACTCTTTGGCTATTGAATTGGTGGAAACTTTGGGAAGATTTAAAAATATATATAACTTAAAATATTGAATGCCCAGAATCACCAGGATCTGTTAAAGCCTAGAATCTAAAATATAAGGTGGGAAGGAAACAGATTTATATTTAACCATGCATCAGAATTGCTGGGGGAGTTGTGTGTGTGTGTGTGTTATTTTAAAGTAGAGATACCTTCTCAAGATTCCAGCTGAAAAGACACACGCATACATATAGAATTCAGCCCATTCAGATCTAGAGATAATCATAAAGAGCACTTGGTTGTGATTCCATTCTTCTTCTCCTCCCTCCCCCTCCCTCCTCCCCCTCCTCCTCCCTCCTCCTCCTCCCTCCTCCTCCTCCTCCTCCTCCTCCTCCTCCTCCTCCTCCTCTCCTCCTCCTCCTCCTCCTCCTCCTCCTCTTCCTCCTCCTCCTCCTCCTCCTCCTCCTTCTTCCCTTCTTCTTCTTCCCTTCTTCTCCTTCTCCTCTCTTTTTTTTATTGGTTGTTCAAAACATTACAAAGCTCTTGACTTCTTCTTCTGTAGCTGTAAAGTTTAAAACATGATTTTAGGAGAAATGTCAACTTATCAATGAGATCTTCCCTGATCACCTTATTTAAAATTTTAACCCATCCCATTCACATTAATGCTTAAGTGGTTTCCACAGAATGTGTCACCTTCTGCTTATTAATTACCTTTCATTTTTCTCCACCGGAGTAGCTTATACCTCCACCCACAAGAATGTCAGCTCCATAATGGTGGAGAGTTTTGTCAGCTTTGTTCATTGTAGCAGCTACAGCCCCTGAAAGGGTGCCTGGCATAGAGGGTCACTCTTTTTAATTTTTTTTAAATTGTAGATGGACACAATACCTTTATTTTATTTATATATGGTGTTGAGTATCGAACCCAGTGCCTTCCACATGCAAGGCGAGCACTCTACCACTGAGCTACACCCCAGCCCTAGAGGGACACTCTTTATCCAATGATGAATACATGAAAGAATTCAAAGGCCAAAGTACCCTTCAGAAATTCAGTACTATTTCCCCTCCTATGAGAAGTGGAAGGCAGTGCTGTATCAGTAAAATTTTTTGGTGGATAGAATCATGGAGCCTCACTGCCTCGCAGAGGGCACTGTGTCAGGAGCCTTGCAATACCCAGGCAGTGCCTACTGTGTCTGGGGCCACCTGGTCAACAGCAGGTGTTACACACAAGAGCAAGGCCATGAGGAAGAGCTCTCCTGACCTCAGATGGGTTCAATGAGTGTTTATTAAACATACTCAGCTGTTGGTTTCAGCACTTGTGCATATAACTTGTCTGTATTACAACTTCTGGGATTTGTTCAGGGCCATTTCCTGGTTCCTTCAGATCCCAGCTTTCTGCCACCCATATTGTCTAATTTTTGAACTTTTGAAGAGCAGAGTACTGCTTTCAGTGCCATTTAGTCATTTCCTGCAGCTCTTCATCTCTTTAGAGTAGCTTTTAAAGTTACTATGATCATTTTGGATATAGGACATTGGATTTCTATTTTTATTCAACTAAATAAATGGAAGCCACAAAACATGCAAGCTGCACTCTTATTCAACTGGAGGTTGGTTTTGAAATCATTCTCTAATTACCCGATGTCTTTCCAAATCAGACAGATCTGAAAGTAAAAAATTTGGAATTAAAGACACAGAAAGACATGAAGCCCCTCTTATAAGAATTAAGGGGAGTAGAGTTTCAAGGAAAATCACCGGGGGCTTAGATTCAGACGTGGATCCCAAAGACAGCTCTGTCAATTATTAGCCCTGCAAGTTCCACATTGAGTTGGATAATGGGGCTGCCATCTCAGTTCACAAGCTGCAGCTCTATTGTGTAGAATTATAAATATGAAAATCACAATGAAAACTGCATATATGTCCAATCTAAAAAGCACTCTAATTTTGCTGAACACTGAAGAATGAAGGTGAGTTGGTAAGAAGAGGGATTTGAAGGCATCTAGCATTAATTTTCCCATCCTTTTTTGCATGGAAGTCCACTTCAGTGAAATGTATTTAGTCAGCTTTTGCTGCATGTCAGTCTCAATGCCTAAGTGGTTTCTAAGCCATCCACATTCATTCTCTTGCTCATTTGTCTGCAGTTCAACTGTACCAGTGGATCCACTCTTCAGTTACAGGTTTGAGAAAAGTAGTTACTGCCTACACCAATGGACACTGTGTGGGGACCAAGAATATCTTTACTCACTCCTGTTACTGAAAACCTAGAGCTGGAATAGGTCTTAACTTTTTTAAATAGAAAAGGAAAAAATAAAATAGTATCTATGGTAGAAAAATACAACAGAATAATGAAAAAGATACCTATCAAGAGGACTTGTCTAGGTGGGGCTCCTTGGGTGACTTGACTTCAAGGTTGTGGGTCATGTAGGCCGGTTTTCATGCTACTGGTTGTAATTGGGTTTTCTCATGCAATTCCCATCATTCTGAGACAGATGGCTAATGAAGATGGCTTTTCAGGGCAAAGACAAAGTTCAAGAAGGAAACTAATTGATACAAAAGTATTAAGGCCCAAACTTCAATCACATCCTCTAGCACTCCATTGGCCAAAACAGGTCAAATTACTAAGACCAATATCAGAAGGGTTGGGAAGTACATGTCACCATAATGAGGGCCGAGAGTGTGACTTGCTAAATATTAATCTAAACCTTCACAGATGTTCTTTGAATGGGACTATGTTTAAAAGTGCTTGTTAATCTCTTAGAAATTCCCAGTGTATAGGTATATTAAAGGCTCTAGGGAGTCTTGTTCTAAACAAACTTGTTTGATTTCATTTGGCTGAATGCTTCCCAATTTATGTTTTACCTCTACTTTACAAAGACTATTTTTATTTCATGGAACCAGATTTTTGCTGAATACCCATTGGGAAATACTGTTTCCAAGCATGGAATTATACAAATATTAAGAGCACTGGTTCTGGATCAGAGCTGTGTCTCTGAGTTATTTTAAACACCTGAAATTCTTGGGTAGACAGTAGCTTATGGTAGATTGAATTGTGATTCTGGGATTTGGAGATGGATGTACAACTTGGACGGAAGTTGTGAAGGGAAAGAAGTAGTTATTAGAAGGTTGAACCAGACAAAATCCAGCTGAGGGTTCTCATGATAGTTTCTGCATAGACCTGGTAGAAAATAGCCCACTATCACAGGGTTTGCTTAGTTGATTTTGAGGATAAAGCCTCAGGCTCGTGGCAGAAATCATGGATGTGTGACTTGTCAAATTGTTTTTACCTTTTCCCCTTCTAGACATATTTCACAAGTACATAATAATACCAGGGAACATATTTTGCCATGAAAATAAAGCCTTAAATTGTATAGCGAATGAGAAAAGTTTGATTTGATAGTGTGAATGAAATTTGTTCATTTTATATTTCAAGGTGTAATTAGTCAATGAATTGATTGATATAGGATCTATCTCACTTTGGAGATTACAATGCTGTTAAGGAAAATGACACTGAGATCTGAATTGGAGGGAAAGAAGCCCAGAGAGAAGGCTAGAAAGGAGAAAAAAAGAAAGATACACTGCAAAGGCATCATTCATTAGGGTCAACTAAGGACAAATGAAGTTTGTGTTAAAGTATTTTGCTTTGTGGGTTTTAGAAAGAACTGTGTTTGTTGAATACGGATTTATAAAGAATTTTCTTTCCCAGAGGATACATGAAGCAAAGTGTTGCTACAGCCTCCACAGAATGTTAGTACATCAGAGCAGGCAAGATTTTGAAGATTATATACCCTAACACTATAATTTTAAAAATGAGACAATTAAGGCACAGAGAAGAAAATAAAGCTCAAGATTATTCAATTGGAAGAGAATAATCTGGAAATGGACCTAAGTCTCATAACTTTCAGTATAGGACACTTTTTATACAACAACAGCAGCATTATTAAATAATAATAATTATGGAGAATTTATTAAGCCAGCCACAGCTCTAAGTAGTTTATATGGACTATCCCTTTTCTGCCCCATAATAACTCAATGGGTAGCTCTCCTCTTTATATAGATTAGGAAATGGAGACACAGAGAGGTTAAAAACTTGAACCCAAGGGTTACCTATAAAGGAGTGATAAGAGACAGGAAAAATCATAAGCAATTTCCAAAACAATGTCTGGCATTCATCAACCTCAGTTCCAGAAATATCCATCTGACAAAATACAGGAAAATACTTGATATCTCTTCACTTGCTCAAATAGAAAATGGACTTAGAGATCTTTTATGCCCCTTTAAAGCTGCTTTCTAAGAAAGAGTGCATATTTCCTTATCTTTAAATCCACCATCAAACTCAACCATCCTCCTCTTCATTCAAGTTAATACTAAACTACACCCCCCCAAACAATTGGGTAGAAAGTAGAAGACAATCAGCAGTTTTCATTGCATTCTAAGAACATAACTCCCAGGAACATGGTCCTAAAGTTTTAAGTTCAAAGGAAGAAACTTGATCTTAGTGAGTACTTAGTCAGTCAGTTCAATAAAAAGTAAATACGTAAGTAAATAAATAAATGCAGACAAAACACAACACAAAAATAGATGAACAAATTTAAAAAATTTAAAAAAACCCCACTTGAGTGGAAGAATCATATTAGCCATAAAAAGAAGAGGTAGGCCCAAAGGAAGTTAGGTTTGGAATGAAGTTAGGAGTGAAGTCATAAACCTGCCCTTTAGTTATAGATTTGAGAAAAGGAGTCAAGCCACCTGATGGACAAGGAAAGCTCCACCCTCCACCCTCCCCACCTACTGAGAACATGGAGGGTGGAGGGTGCTTTATTCAAGGGGTAGAAAAGAAAAATAAAATAGTCCCCACATACTGTGCAACCTTGAAAAGAAACAGCATAAAAAAGACTGGGGGTTGGGCAGAAAAAGAGGTACCTATCTGAAAAAAAAGCTGCTCTAGGATGCAGAAGGATATTTAAGAAATAGTTTGGTACATTCAGAAAAGCACAAGAAGATGTGGTGCCTACAGACCAGAAGCACAAGGCCTGCCTGGGGTATTGCAAGCTGCAAGGAGGCAGGTTGTTAAAGAGCACAGCAATGTAAGACAACAGAGAAGGACTCCTTAACTCTGAAAATAGGCCAAAAAAAGAATTCAGGTGTCCAAGTCATCCAATAAGTCCTAATCTATAATGAAATTATAAAATACCTATAGCTGAATACCTTCAATTTTCTATCAAAATTTGCTGAAAGTAGCTAAAGCAGAGGAAATGTATAGGTTTGCATACATTTTCTGACAGGAAAAAGCAATGCTAAAAAATAAATTATCAAAGACTGGAAGAAACTAGAAAAAGAAAAAAGTAAGCCCCAAACCAAAACTAGGAAGTATATTATGGAACATAAAGATAAAATTATGGTAAAATAAAACAAAAGAGAGAATAACATCCAAGACGATACTTTAAATTTTGACCATAAAAATATTAGCTATAACAAAATAACAAAACAGCTAATATTTAGTACTTACTTGCATTGTTACTAAGTGATTCATTTTTGTTAATTGATCATTTATTTGTCTTAATTCAATTAAGGAGGGCATTATAATTATCCTCATTTACAATAGAGGGAAACAAAGCTAAGTGGCTTACCAAAGCTTATGCGACTAGAAATGCAGAGCCAGAATCTGAACAAGGATATTTGGTTCACTCTCTTCTCTCTCTCTCTCTCTCTCTCTCTCTCTCTCTCTCTCTCTCTCTCTCTCTCTCTCTCTCTTTCTCTGTGTGTATGTGTGTGTGTGTGTGTTTGTGGGGATTGAACATATAGGTATTTATAAATGTATAAATAGGTATTTATAAATGTATCAATGTTAAGAATGTGCTATAGCAGTGAGCAACACTCCCAGCCCCTGTTTCATTCTTAAATAAGACATAAAGCCTCCAGCAAGGCTGATAAGAAGACATGAATAAGCAAAATGTACAATAAAAAGGAAAAGGAAAAATGAGAATATTTTGAATAGCTAGCTTATATTTAATAAATGTGTGAGGAATATGTTAGTTTTCTAGGGTTACCATAGTGAAATATCACAGACCACGTGGCCTATGCAACAGAAATTTATTTTTCACAGTTCTGGAGATGGTAGGTCTAAGATCAAGGTATCTGTAGGTTTGGTTTTCCTGAGGCCTCTCTCCTTGGCTTGCAGAAGCCTGCCTGCTAACACCATCCGCATGTGCTCTTTTCTCCTTGTGCAAGCACACCTGCTGCTAAATTTCTTTGTGTGGAAGATCTCCTTCTTTTATAAAGGACACCAGTCAGATTGATTAAGGGTCTACTAAGGGCCTCATTTTAAGTTAATAATTTATTTGAAGAACTTATCTCTAAACATATGTTTGTTTACCTGAAATGCCAGGCAGAAGTTTAATATTAAAGATGTCAGAAACTACTTGATTTAAGTTCTTGATTTCAAACAAATTGAGTGCAAATTACAGGTGTGCCACTCAAAATTTAACTTTGAGCAATTTACTTAACTCCCCTGAGTCTCAATGTCCTCAACCATAAAATATTTCTTCATCTTTAAAGCCAGGAGGAATAATGATAAAATTCAAAGCAGTCAGTACATATTAATATTATATAAACTATGTAACAAATTATTGCTAAATGTTCACTATGAACCACACATTGCACTAGGCTAAATGCCTTAAGTCTATTATTTTTTTCTTTTTATCATTATGTGAACTAAGTGCTGTGATTCTATCTACTTCCAAATAAAGAAAAAGGTATAGGCCAGAGAGGAGGGAGCCAGACTGAAACACACATTGGCAGGTTTCAAAGTCAGCATTAAAACCCTGGTGTTTGTTGCTTCCCTCTGTTGCCATCAAGAGCATTGCCTGTCACAGATGATCTTCAAGGTTGCTTACATAAATCCTTTATTGCATCACAGGCAGAGACACACACATATACTCAGAGAAATCAGCCCATTTCCCTTTCTGATTAGAAGTGGTGTCATTTCTCAGTATTGTTCTAAAAACAGATTAGTCACAATAGATCCTATAGTGCTTCTATTACAGATTTGTACAGTCAGCCTACAACATGGCTTATAAAAATGTTCTTTCAGAGCCACGGTGGCTCTCTTTGAACATTTGTGCAATGTCTTTAGTACAGAGAGTACATCTATGAAGATCAAGGATGGGGAAAAACGTAATGAAGCCTGTTGGGAAGCCCTCTCTGCGGTCAACTGTAGTTTCAGATGTTGTCATTCTGTTTCTGAACTCCATTCTGTGAAGCTCCATTTTGGAATCAGAGTGTTTTTTTGTTTGTTTGGTTTTTTTTTTTTGTTGTTGTTTGTTTGTTTTTGTTTTTAATTGTAGATGGACACCAATACCTTTATTTTTATGTGGAGCTGAGGATCAAACCCAGTGCCTCACACATTCTAGGCAGATGCTCTGTTACTGAGCTACAGCCCCAGCCCCTGGAATCATGGAGTTTAAAGAGACTAGCAAATGCTTTAGTTCCATCTTCTCCCCCATGCTAGAATCACTTCAACACTATTCTTGATAGTTGCTGGCACTTGCTGTGGTTGAGGAGCTAGGTAAAGCATCCTGGAATCTTCCATTTAATTTCTGGAGTCCACCAGTGGTTGTATAGTTCTTTTTTTCTGTCATTTTCATTCTCGATCTGAGTTCTGCCTTCAAAACAGCATAGAATATATACTAATCTCTTCTCAAGTGTGAGTTCCATATGGTGAGAGACCACATATTATAAGGAAACAGATAAATAAGTGGTTGAATGAATAACTTCTGAATGGCTGTTTTAGGCAGTAATGGTTCTAACATTTACCCTGCCACACTTGGCTACAACTGGTTTGATTAAGGGTAAACATCTGATTTAGTCTGGGCCAATCAGATTCATTTCTTGGGGAATTTGGAATTAGACCTATTTCTGGGGAAATGAGCAGAAAGGTGGGATATTGAAGCTGGAATTAAGGACAAAACTAGACACCGCTCAAAGTTCCTAGCAGAACCACGAGATTCTTTACACAGATTCATAACACAGGTGAGAATCACATTAACTTCTGGGAGAGTGAGGTGGACCATGGATCTGATTGCTTCCCTGCATGTGGCTCCAGTTTCCATGAGGGTCAGCTGTTCTTCATGTCTGTGAGAGTTCTGAATTCTTATAGTAATTATTATTTCCCCAGAGGGACAGTTACATACACATGCTTTGAATGGAGTTGGCCTAGGTTAGTTCTGTTCCTTATACTCAAGCTATCACTGAAAAAGACAGTTTGTTCAACCTAACAAAACAGTAATTCTTTTTGTTTTAAATTTTATATACATATTTAGTTGTTGATGGACCTTTATTTATTTTTTTGTATATGGAGCTGAGGATTGAACCCAGTGCCTCACATGTGCTAGGCAAGTGCCCTACCACTGAGCTACAACCCCAACCCATATAACAGTAATTCTTGACTCATGCTCTGAGCACAGAAAACTAAAACACTAAGTCCCCCCACCCCCGTAATAAGAATTCGTGCTAACACAACTGTATAATAGATTTTGGGTAAAGTTTACTCAGTCACAAAATTGTTCAGCAAAATGGGGCTGGGGATGTGGCTCAAGCAGTAGCGCGCTCCCCTGGCATGCGTGCGGCCCGGGTTCGATCCTCAGCACCACATACAAACAAAGATGTTGTGTCCGCCGAAAACTGAAAAAATAAATAAAAATTTTCTCTCTCTCTCTCTCTCTCTCTCTCTCTCTCAAAAAACAAAAACAATGTATTAAGCAGCTCAAGTCATGTCACTTTTTGTGGCCAAGGCATATCTTTATCTCTAATAATTTTCCCTTTCTTACTTCTTCTCCAGGAGAATAAAAATAAACAGGCTACTAATAACAAGCCCCTGAGCAATGGTAAGTAAATAAAAGTGAATTAGCTTTGAGAGTGGGCAGGAGGGACAAGGCAGTGCTCTAAGTACCTGATTTTTACCACATCCATTTTGAATGCAGAGAGAATGTTTTGTTTATTGTGTATTTCCCTCTTAAGTTCTTGGTTGCCAAATGTGTGGTAAGAAAATATTGGATACCTGGTTATATATGGTTTTAGGCATATGTGTGTATACGGAGATTTCATATAAGTTGCATCTAAACCTAAGTATATGTACACACACATACCATACTAATCCAACAATGAGGAAGAGTCAATTTATTTTTATTTATTATTTTTCATAAATAAATGTGATTGCATGTACAGACCAGCAGATATATTGGGAATCTCAATCTCTGATTCACACATCTTGAGTAAAACTGTAGGCTACCTTTGTCTATTCATGAGGATTTTAATTCATCTCCTCTATCCCACCCTTTACTTAAACCAAATTAATTAAACCAAACATTCAGATACCATTTCCTAGCTGCTTTTCTGCAGTTCTAGTTTGTGTGGGATCCCCATTGCCCCCATCACTTTGGGGTTCAGCTTCAAGGATGACAAGGGACATGATAAAGAAGCACATTTTTTTCCATAGTCCAAATGCCAGTGCAGTTTTTACTTGGTGCAAATTCATTTTAATTACCAATAGAGTTATTGTGAGAGTTAAAAGAATTTATGTCTGTAAAACACTTTGCATAGCCCGTGGTACTTAGTAAGTGCTCAATAGGTGATTGTTTCTAGCACTGTTTCAATTGTTGGAGAATTTTGCTATCCATGACCCCAAAGAGAAATGTAGGAAATGATTTGTGATGTACAGGATTAAGGTCAGAGGAAGAATTTTAAAAAGAATTGTACGTTTTCTGTTCCTACTGATCTTAGTTTTAAATGTTATTATTATTATTATTTTTGGTGATAACCTATTTATTTAGAGCTCTATCCTGCACTTTCTTGTGAGGACAATCCCAAGCTTCTTTTTCTGTGAGAGCAAATTCCCTTGTGCTTCTTAAATTTTTGTTTTCTTGGTGTAGAGTCTGTTTTCCCTAATTCACTGTGGGTTTCATGAACTTTTCCCCTTTCAATCCTAGTTGTTTCAATCTGGGCTGTGGCAGGAATGGTATTTAGAGAAAAGAGATATGAGAAATGGCAGCTCTTTAAGATAAACATATTTTAAGACCCCAGATACTTTTATAATAATTTTTCATTCCTTCTTAGACACTTTGTAAGAAAACGGCCTATTTTGTGTATTTTTACTCTTGGAATTAGGAACAAGTTCTTACCAGCCAGCTGCTGTGCTTTTGAAGGCTGAAATGCTAGTGTTTTGGTCTCCACCCTCTTGGATGACTTGCGGAAATACCTTCCAAGCACCTTCCTATGAGAGTTTCCTCAGATTTGAATGAAGAATTAGAAAGGACTGAGGCTACATAATGTCATAAGTGCATATAATTTATATTTGTGGGAAACCCAATCAAACTCACAGGGGAGGTTGAGGAATGTGGATGCCCATAGATTTTAAATAACAGGATAGAATATTATTTGGAAAACAGGGGATTGGATGGATTTTGGATTGGATGTTGATCACAAGATTGTATCTCCAAAATGAACACTGTTGGCTGAGCAATATACAGTTGTGTATATGGTTGTGTAATGTGCTCCATTTACTTGCCACACACCCACTCCAAAGGCTAGTCTGTGTTCTTTACTTACTTTGTACCCCCATCCTCAGGTCTGAGTCCCTGTTGACAGGGAGATCAGCCTGGCCTCAAGAACATGTTCTGTTAGTTCAGATGTTAAGTGGTTAATGTTTTTCATATACTTAAATTTCTTTATGGTAAATGGTAGAGACAATTATTTTACTGTATTCCCAGAATATACCAAGGGAATCAAAGAACTCTAACAAGAGACCTCATTTTCAGCTAATATGTCTGTGGCTAGGTTGTAAAACTTCAGAAAAATCTCAAGTTCTCATGTTACCCTGAAGCAAGAAATGAACTTTCTTAGTAAATATGTCACTAAATAACTATTGTTAAGTGACTATTAAAATAACCTACATCATCCTTTATCTGTGCTTTAGTTTAAGATTCGAGCAGAATTATGATTAGATTTATCAATACAATTAATTTACTCTCTAAGATTTGTCTTCTAGGAGAGAGCTCTTTGTTCTCTACCTGGGGAACCTCTGTCTCTCTATGGTGTAAAAAGGAAACATCTTTTTTAGAAAATAGTCAGATATTGCGGTAGGGAGTATGTAGATCATCTTCATTATTGTATCGTCCATCAGGGCAGAGATGGAAACATTGCGAGCTGGGAACATCGAGTTTCATTTTTACCGGTATCTTTGCCTTTTAGAAGGTATTTGTTAGGAGTACTTAAAGTAAAATGGATTGCTTCAAAAATTGTGAGATGAGCTATAGGGCAGCTTTTCAATTTAATTAGCTTTTTTGTTTGTTTTATATTTGCTACTGAGAAAAACCGAGTAACACCTAAGTTATCCATTCTTTGAAATATCCAAGTTGCTTAGAATTCTGTTAGGTTAGCTAAGAACACTGTTTCTAATCATCCCAAAATGTATAGCTAGATAATTCAATTTCCTGTCAATTATAATCTCCTTATTGTACTCCTTTCTGTATTGTGGGTATTTACCAACTCAATTCTAGTTTACACCTCCAATGAGAAGGATTAACAATAAAAAGCCTTTCCTATGCACAGATTGGGGTAGAAGACCCATGATCTTCCCCTACCCCATCTTCAAAGCTCCCAGACCCCAAACTTCAAAATCATATTATTTCTCCCCTTTTGATCTAATATTAAATCATATTGAATTTGTTTCAACAATACTTTTCTATTTATTTCTCATTGTTCATTACCATTGCTATAGCCTTAGCTTAGATCCTCCTAATTAATTCATTAGTGTTTTTTATGCATTGATTTGTTAACTCAGCAAATAACTGCTATTCATCTATACCTACTAGGTACTAGGTATTAGTAACTGAATACCAGCAATAATCAAGCTGAAACTCATATTAGGCATAATCTTATCTAGTCACAGAAGAAGTCTTTAAATACATTTTTATGTATTATATCTCCCTGTTCCAATGCATTAAAAACATATTACCAGATTAATTTTATTTATTGCTGTATTCTGACCTGAGAGACCCTAATGGTACCGTCCTCATCTTTTTTCCAGGGTTATCTCACAGCGTTATTTTTCTTACATTTTAGATCAATGCATCTGCTAGGTATGCATTACCACATTCTCTAGACTTTCCTTAGCTTTACTGGGCATGCCATTTTTATCGTATGGAAATGCTCTTTTGTACATCTCATGTTCAAAATTCATCTCTTTTTTCCCTAGTATACTGAACAGTTTAGTAATCTGAAAGCTGAGATTATGATGCTAAATTTTAAACTGGAGAATGTAACACAAAACAGAGAAAGACTGGAAACAGAAAAATACAGATCACTTCACAAATTTACATGTTGTTCTTGTGCAGGGCCATGCTAATTCTCTGTGTATCACTTCAATTTTAGTATATGTGCTGCCAAAGCAAGCACACTTTTTTTTTGGTACCAAGGATTGAACCCAGGGGCACTTAAACCACTGAGCACCACCGACCTTGTTTATTTTTTAATTTTGATACAGGGTCTGGCTAAGTTGCTTAGGACCTCACTAAGTTGCTGAGGCTGCCCTTCAACTTTGATCCTATTGCCTCAGCCTCCCAAATTGCTGGCAATTACAGGCATGTGCCACCATGCCCAGCCTATTTTTAAAGTTCACATTCACTGTCACTTTTTCCAGGAAGCTTTTCTTGATCTTCCTCCTTCCATTTGGGCAGATCCTTGTCGGTTGTTGTCCTGCATCAACCCTTGCTATCTAACACCAACTCTGTACCTACTCATAATGAAATCCTTGTCTTGCAACTTGAAGAGGGAGCCAGAGATGCCCAAAACAGTTGGCAATTGCTCCGTATTTCCTCTTATTGCTGGAATGCTCTTGTGCTCTGCCAATAACTTTGTCCATCTCTGTCCTCTTTTCTCTGAACTTTCACACAAATTCTGGTGTTTTCTTGCATTTTATAATTGATTTTCCTGAATGGATTTTGAACTGACTTCTCTGTTTTTTCCAAACTGGATATTCTTGGTTGAAAATTTGCTTTTCTTCCATTCCCCAGAATCCAGTCTTGCCTGGGGCCAGGTCAATGCCAGACTTTCCCTGTCTTTTTCCCCAACAGAGTAGGGTGGTTGACAAATTTATCTTCAGCTGGACGTGGTGGCACATGCCTGTAATCCCATCAGCTTGGAGGCTGAGGCAGGAGAATCGTGAGTTCAAAGCCAGCTTCAGCAACTTAGTATGCCTCTAAGCAACTCAGTGAAACCCTTTCTCAAAGTAAAATACAAAAAAAGTGGGGGGGAGCTGGGGATGTGGCTTAGTGGTTAAGCACCCCTGGTTTCAATTCCTGGTACCAAAAAGGAAAAAAAAATATTATCTTCACTTACATTTTTCTCTTTATATTTAAATTAAAATTTTAATTGTGATAAAATACATATAAAATTTACCACTTCGACCATTTTAAGTGTACAGTTCAGGGGTGTTAAGTCTGTTTACAATGTTGTGCAACCAATCACCTGAACTTTTTTCATCTAGCAACCTTTTTTACATTGTTTAAATGGCCACTTACTTGTTGGTTTTATCTCGTCTGTTAGATTGAAAGTCTCCTGAAGTCAGAGCAGAGTTCTTGATTTCGGTATCTCTTATTGAACTGTCCGGTATAACCAATAATTGCTTCATGAGATTGAATTGTTTTCTCCAGGTTCTTTTCTAATGTGTTCTCTGCAGGGACTTTGTTTTGCTAGAAGACCTAGATTCTGCTGTCAATGAAACAGTGCACATCTTGAAAACATTTCCACTTATGCAAGCAAGGGAGATGAATCAACCGAGTTAGAGGCTGGTGTAAGAGGTTGGTTGCCTCTGCTTTGGATATTTTGGCTTTTGACTTCACTTTGACATGATGCTGGTGCTGTTTTTGTTCTGGGAGGTGGGGCAGTGCTGCTTGATTTATTTTAAGAAGGCAGAAAGCCAGGAACACATAATTGAAAGGAAGTTTCTGTGCTGGCATTCGGTTTTTCCAACTAAGATGGCAATGAATAAATCGCAACTTCCTTTTGTTTGAAGTGGCTGATGTGAACTGGAGTTTAACATTTTATGCTCATAAAATTGCATGTGGCAGATACTTTTAAAATTCCTGTTTTAAAGCAGGCCTCCACACACTACCAACAATGTGTCCTCTTACCTAGCAGCCTTGCAGATTTGTACTTTACTTGCCAGCCACATTCCTCAGACTTAGAGGAAACTCATTTCCCCCTTCTTTGTGTCCCTAAAGGTTCTCAGAGGACTATGTCTCTTCTAGTCACCTCTGGTTCCCATTTGTTTTCTCAAAATCATTTTTCTTACCTGTGTTTTGGTTTTGTGACTGTTCTCCGTTCTCAATCAAGCAGCATATTTTCCTCGATTTCTCAAAAATATCACATTAAATCACTTGTCTATAAGAGATATTTAATGGAGAAAGAGGAAGCACAAAAGTGGACTTTACCATGTATCATAATTGTATAGAAAAATTAAATTGCTATTTGGCACACTGTTCTTTTTTTAATGGGCTTTTAATTTATTTATTCATTCACTATATATTCAGCAAGTACCAGTTTGTCCCTAGACATTGGACCAAGTAACTTCTTAAACATAAAATATCAGGCATTTTATTTAAAATACTACAATTCAAGTTAAAATAGGAAACAAAATTTGAATCTTCCTAGAAAGTAGATTAACAAAGCTACCTTTACAAGTCACACTACTAAAAGTACAAATTAACTGTTTCAATTATAACTCAAATCAAAGAAATAATATTTAGTTCCTGAATCTCATATGTGCTTCAAACCACATTATTTGTGTCAAATAATTTTAAAGTATCAGTTCTTCCAGTGATCACAGACAAAGGGTTTC
The DNA here is from genome assembly GCF_047511675.1 of Marmota flaviventris. Taxonomy (NCBI): domain Eukaryota; kingdom Metazoa; phylum Chordata; class Mammalia; order Rodentia; family Sciuridae; genus Marmota; species Marmota flaviventris. Next base: position 53,649,429 of record NC_092507.1, read on the forward strand.
TGGGTTCCATGTTGACATTTCTTCTGCCTTCTGAAATTTGTCAGAATATTGATTTTTAAAAATATTTATTTATTTATTCTAATTAGGTATATATAACAGCAGAATGCATTTTGATTCATTGAACACAAATGGAGCACAACTTTTCATTTTTCTGATTGTGCATGATGTAGCATCACACCTATGTGTTCCTCATAATGATGTCAATCTCATTCCACCATCTTTCCTGTCCCCATTCCCCCTCTGCTTCTCTTTTGGCCAAAGTTGCTCCATTCTTCCCATGTCCCTCCTCCTGATTATGGATCAGCATCCACTTATCAGAGAGAACATTTGGCCTTTGGTTTTTTGGGATTGTCTTACTTTGCTTAGCATGATGTTCTCCAACTCCATCCATTTACCTGCAAATGCCATAATTTTATTCTCTTTTAATGCTGAGTAATATTCCATTATGTATATATATCACAGTTTCTTTATCCATTCATCTATTGAAGCGCGTCTCAGTTGCTCCCACAATTTAACTACTTTGAATTGAGCTGCTATAAACATTGATGTGGCTGTGTCACTATAATATGCTGATTTTAAATCTTTGGGTATAAACTAAGCAGTTGGATAGCTGGGTCAAATGGTAGTTCCAGTCCAAGTTTTCTAAGCAATCTCCATACTGCTTTCCAGAGTGGATGCACCAATTTGCAATGCCACCAGCAATGTATCAGTGTACCTTTTCCCCCACATCCTTGCCAACACTTATTATTGCTTGTATTCTTGATAATTACCATTCTGAGTGGAGTGAGATGAAATCTTAGAGTAGTTTTAATTGCATTTCTCTAATTACTAGAGATGCTGAACATTTTTTCATGTCTTTATACTAGTTGATAAATTAGTATCCCACAGGAGCATAAAGGAACAATTCTGAAACCATGGTGCACATACACTACAATTGAATAAAAGTAAATGTGTCGCAGATGGTGGGAGCTAACTTTCTTACTGTCTGAGTAGGAAGTTACAGACAAGAAATGGGGAAAGGCCAGTTTATCACGTGAAGGGGTTTATAAGCCATGAAAACTAGTAGCAATTTGTGATGTTTATGATAAATGTATTTATTTATTTATTTATTTGCTCCTTTATTTCTCCCTTGCTTATGTAAGTGGAAATGTTTTCAAGATTTTCACTGTTTCATTGATAGCAAAGTCTATGTCTCCTAGCAAAACAAGGTCCCTACAGAGTACACATTAGATGTGGTGTTTATGTACAGTTTCTTTTGCCTTTAGTCTTAAAACTATTTCCAAAGTTACTTAGAGTTGCACCCTTCTCTTCAACCCCCTTCAGTGAGACTATTTCATACATTTGTAATATAGATTGTTTTGCCACATGCTGAATTTCTTCCTGTGATTTCCTCAATGATTTTTTCCAATTTTGCATACACAGTGGGATTCATATCATATTATAATGTTTTATGAATTCTGACAAATGCATAATCCAAATCATATCTATAATAGCAGTGTTGTAAAGAATAAGTTTACTGCACTAAAAAAATCCATGTGCTTCAACTGTTTGTATCTTGTCCATTTATCTGGATCTGGAAACCACTGATTTAAAAATTGTCTTTATCATTTTGCCTTTTCCAAGTGTCATGTAATTGGAAGATAGTATGTGGTCTCTTCACACTGACTTCTTTCACTTAGCAATCTGCACTTAGCATCCATCCATGCTTTTGCATGGGATGTAAGCTTATTCTGTTTTATTCCTGCTGTATTCCTTTATATTAACGTCTCTATATAATTTTTCCTTTTGTCCTGAAGAACTTGTTTTGGCATTTCTTTGTATCTCCCATTCTGTTGGAAATGAATACCTTCTATCTTTGTTGAGAAGATTTTATTTCTTCTTCATGTTTGAAGGATAATTCCACTGGTAGAGGCTGATTTTTTTTTTCAACACAAAAATATTTCATTCCACTCTCTTCTTGTGTGCATAGTTTCTGATGAGAAGTCTGCTGTAATCTTCATTTTTGGTCCTCTACTTGTAAGATGCCTCCCTGCCCTTCACATCCCTGGGTCTGGCTTTTTCCAAGATTTTGTCTTTGTCTTTGGTTGCCTGAAGTTTGATCATACCAAGTGTAGTTTAAGAAAAAAGTTATTATGCTTAGTATTATCTGAGCTTCCTGGATCTCTGGGTTTGTATCTTTCATTAATTTTGGAAGATTTTCATCCTTTATTACTTCGTATTTCTTTTGCTCCTTTCTTTCTTTTTTCTTTTTCTGGTTTTCTAGTTTCACATACATTGCCCCATTTAGAAGTTGTCCTACAATTTTCATGTATTCTAATTTGGCATTTTAATTCTTTTATTTCTTTGAATTTGAATTTAGGCTGTTTTTATTGACTGGTCTTCAAGATCACCAGTTTTTTTTTATTAGCTGTGTTAAGTCTACTAATCTGCACTTAGAAGATGTTCTTCACTTTTGTAGCAGTATGTTTGGTTTCTAGCCCTTAATTTTTTTTTTCCTTAGAGTTCTTAATCTTTCTACTTATGTTACCCATCTCTTGTATGTTGCCTACTTTTTACCTTATAGGCCTTAACATATTATTCATAGTTATTTCAAATCTTCAGTCAGAAATGATTTTTTAAAATTTATTTATTTATTTTTTAAAAAAATTTTTATTGTTGGTTGTTCAAAACATTACAAATTTCTTGACATATCATATTCCACACTTTGATTCAAGTGGGTTATGAACTCCCACCTTCACCCCATACACAGATTGCAGAATCACATCAGTTACACATCCATTGATTTACATATTGCCATACTAGTGTCTGTTGTGCTCCGCTGCCTTTCCCATCCTCCACCCTCCCCCCTCCCCACCTCTCCCCTCCCCTCCCCTCTTCTCTCTCTACCCCCTCCACTGTATAACCCTGAGGGTCTCCTTCCATTTCCATGCAATTTCCCTTTTCTCTCCCTTTCCCTCCCACCTCTCATCCCTGTTAAATGTTAATCTTCTTCTCCTGCTCTTCGTCCCTACTCTGATCTTAGTTACTCTCCTTATATCAAAGAAGACATTTGGCATTTGTTTTTTAGGGATTGGCTAGCTTCACTTAGCATAATCTGCTCTAATGCCATCCATTTCCCTGCAAATTCTATGATTTTGTCATTTTTTAATGCAGAGTAATACTCCATTGTGTATAAATGCCACATTTTTTTTATCCATTCGTCTATTGAAGGGCATCTAGGTTGGTTCCACAGTCTTGCTATTGTGAATTGTGCTGCTATGAACATCGATGTAGCAGTGTCCCTGTAGCATGCTCTTTTTAGGTCTTTAGGGAATAGACCAAGAAGGGGAATAGCTGGGTCAAATGGTGGCTCCATTCCCAGCTTTCCAAGAAATCTCCATACTGCTTTCCAAATTGGCTGCACCAATCTGCAGTCCCACCAGCAATGTACAAGTGTACCCTTTTCCTCACATCCTCGCCAGCACTTGTTGTTGTTTGACTTCCTAATGGCTGCCAATCTTACTGGAGTGAGATGGTATCTTAGGGTGGTTTTGATTTGCATTTCTCTGACTGCTAGAGATGGTGAGCATTTTTTCATGTACTTGTTGATTGACTGTATGTCCTCCTCTGAGAAGTGTTTGTTCAGGTCCTTGGCCCATTTGTTGATTGGGTTGTTTGTTCTCTTATTGTCTAATTTTTTGAGTTCTTTGTATACTCTGGATATTAGGGCTCTATCTGAAGTGTGAGGAGTAAAGATTTGTTCCCAGGGTGTAGGCTCCCTATTTACCTCTCTTATTGTTTCTTTTGCTGAGAAAAAACTTTTTAGTTTGAGTAAGTCCCATTTGTTGATTCTAGTTATTAACTTTTGTGCTATGGGTGTCCTATTGAGGAATTTGGAGCCCGACCCCACTGAATGTAGATCGTATCCAACTTTTTCTTCTATCAGACGGCGTGTCTCTGATTTGATATCAAGCTCCTTGATCCATTTTGAATTCACTTTTGTGCATGGCGAGAGAAAGGGATTCAGTTTCATTTTGTTGCATATGGATTTCCAGTTTTCCCAGCACCATTTGTTGAAGATGCTATCCTTCCTCCATTGCATGCTTTTAGCCCCTTTATCAAATATAAGATAGTTGTAGTTTTGTGGATTGGTTTCTGTGTCCTCTATTCTGTACCATTGGTCCACCCGCCTGTTTTGGTACCAGTACCATGCTGTTTTTGTTACTATTGCTCTGTAGTATAGTTTGAAGTCTGGTATCGCTATACCGCCTGATTCACACTTCCTGCTTAGCATTGTTTTTGCTATTCTGGGTCTTTTATTTTTCCATATGAATTTCATGATTGCTTTCTCTATTTCTACAAGAAATGCCATTGGGATTTTGATTGGCATTGCATTAAACCTATAGAGAACTTTTGGTAATATCGCCATTTTGATGATGTTAGTTCTGCCTATCCATGAACAGGGTATATTTTTCCATCTTCTAAGATCTTCTTCTATTTCTCTCTTTAGGGTTCTGTAGTTTTCATTGTATAAGTCTTTTACCTCTTTTGTTAGGTTGATTCCCAAGTATTTTATTTTTTTTTGAAGATATTGTGAATGGAGTGGTTGTCCTCATTTCCATTTCAGAGGATTTGTCGCTGATATACAGGAATGCCTTTGATTTATGCGTGTTGATTTTATAGCCTGCCACTTTGCTGAATTCATTTATTAGCTCTAATAGTTTCTTTGTAGAGCCTTTTGGGTCTGCTAGGTATAGAATCATATCATCTGCAAATAGTGATAATTTAAGTTCTTCTTTTCCTATTTTTATGCCTTTAATTTCTTTCGTCAGTCTAATTGCTCTGGCCAGTGTTTCGAGAACTATGTTGAACAGAAGTGGAGAGAGAGGGCATCCCTGTCTTGTTCCAGATTTTAGAGGGAATGCCTTCAGTTTTTCTCCATTCAGAATGATGCTAGCCTGAGGCTTAGCATAGATTGCTTTTACAATATTGAGGTATGTTCCTGTTATCCCTAGTTTTTCTAGACTTTTGAACATAAAGTGATGCTGTACTTTGTCGAATGCTTTTTCCGCATCTATCGAGATGATCATATGGTTCTTATTTTTAAGTCTATTGATGTGGTGAATAACATTTATTGATTTCCGTATATTGAACCAGCCTTGCATCCCAGGGATGAATCCTACTTGATCATGGTGCACAATTTTTTTGATATGTTTTTGTATCCGATTCGCCAGAATTTTATTGAGGATTTTTGCATCTAGGTTCATTAGAGATATTGGTCTGTAGTTTTCTTTCTTTGAAGTGTCTTTGTCTGGTTTAGGTATCAGGGTGATGTTGGCCTCATAGAATGAATTTGGAAGTTCTCCCTCTTTTTCTATTTCCTGAAGTAGCTTGAAAAGTATTGGTATTAGTTCTTCTTTAAAGGTTTTGTAAAATTCTGCTGTATACCCATCCGGTCCTGGGCTTTTCTTAGTTGGTAGTCTTTTTATGGTTTCTTCTATTTCCTCAATTGATATTGGTCTGTTTAGGTTGTCTATATCCTCCTGACTCAATCTGGGCAGATCATATGACTTAAGAAATTTATTGATGCCTTCACTATCTTCTAATTTATTGGAGTATAAGGATTCAAAATAGTTTTTGATTATCTTCTGTATTTCTGAAGTGTCTGTTGTGATATTGCCTTTTTCATCCCGTATGCTAGTAATTTGAGTTCTCTCTCTTCTTCTCTTCGCTAGCATCGCTAAGGGTCTGTCGATTTTGTTTATTTTTTCAAAGAACCAACTTTTAGTTTTGTCAATTTTTTCAATTGTTTCTTTTGTTTCGATTTCATTAATTTCAGCTCTGATTTTAATTATTTCTTGCCTTCTACTTCTTTTGCTGTTGTTTTGCTCTTCTTTTTCTAGGATTTTGAGATGAAGTATGAGATCATTTATTTGTTGGTTTTTTCTTTTTTTAAGGAATGAACTCCAAGCAATGAATTTTCCTCTTAGAACTGCTTTCAATGTGTCCCATAGATTCCGATATGTTGTGTCTGTGTTTTCATTTATCTCTAAGAATTTTTTAATTTCCTCCTTGATGTCTTCTATAACCCATTGATCATTCAGTAACCTATTGTTCATTCTCCAAGTGATGTATGCTTTTTCCTTCCTTCTTTTATTGTTGATTTTCAGTTTCATTCCATTATGATCAGATAAGATGCATGGTATTATCTCTACTCCTTTATATTGTCTGAGAGTTGCCTTGTGACATAATATGTGATCTATTTTTGAGAAGGATCCATGTGCTGCTGAGAAAAAAGTATAACTGCTTGATGTTGGGTGGTATATTCTATATATGTCAATTAAGTCTAGGTTATTAATTGTGTTTTTGAGTTCTATAGTTTCCTTATTCAACTTTTGTTTGGAAGATCTGTCCAGTGGCGAGAGAGGTGTGTTGAAGTCTCCCATGATTATGGTATGGTGGTCTATTAGACTCTTGAACTTGAGAAGAGTTTGTTTGACGAACATAGCTGCACCATTGTTTGGGGCATAAATATTTATGATTGTTATGTCTTGTTGGTGTATGGTTCCCTTAAGCAGTATGTAGTGTCCCTCTTTATCCCTTTTGATTAACTTTGGCTTGAAATCTATTTTATTTGATATGAGTATGGACACTCCTGCTTGTTTCCGAAGTCCATATGAGTGATATGATTTTTCCCAACCTTTCACCTTCAGCCTATGTATGTCTTTTCCTATCAAATGCGTCTCCTGTAGGCAGCATATTGTTAGGTCTTGTTTTGTGATCCATTCTACTAGCCTGTGTCTCTTAATTGGTGAGTTTAAGCCATTAACATTTAGGGTTATTATTGAGATATGGGTTGTTCTTCCAGCCATATTTGTTTATTTCTGTTATTAAACATGGTTTGTTTTCCTCTTTGATTATTTTCCCCCCCTTTACTGTCCTACCTCCCACTGTTAGTTTTCATTGTTATTTTCCATTTCCTCTTCCTGTAATGTTTCGCCGAGGATGTTTTGAAGAGATGGTTTTCTAGCTGCGAATTCTTTAAACTTTTGTTTATCGTGGAAGGTTTTAATTTCATCTTCCATCCTGAAGCTTAATTTCGCTGGATACACAATTCTTGGTTGGAACCCATTTTCTTTCAGTGTTTGAAATATGTTATTCCAGGATCTTCTAGCTTTCAGAGTCTGTGTTGAAAGATCAGCTGTTATCCTGATTGGCTTACCCCTAAATGTAATCTGCTTCCTTTCTCTTGTAGCTTTTAAAATTCTCTCCTTATTCTGTATGTTGGGCATCTTCATTATAATGTGTCTAGGTGTGGATCTCTTATGATTTTGCACATTCGGCGTCCTGTAGGCTTCTAGGATTTGGAATTCTGTCTCATTCTTCAAGTCTGGGAAGTTTTCTCGTATTATTTCATTGAATAGACTGCTCATTCCTTTGGTTTGGAGCTCTGTACCTTCCTGTATCCCAATGACTCTTAAGTTTGGTCTCTTAATGTTATCCCATATTTCTTGGATGTTCTGCTCATGGTTTCTTAACAGTCTTGTTGAGCTGTCTATGTTCTTTTCCAGTTGAAATACTTTGTCTTCATTGTCTGATGTTCTATCTTCTAAGTGTTCTACTCTGCTGGTAGTATTCTCCATTGAGTTTTTAAGTTGGTTTATTGCTTCCTGCATTTCTAGGATTTCTGTTTGTTTTTTATAACCTCTATCTCCCTGTATAGTTGATCCTTTGCTTCCTGGATTTGTTTGCGTAATTCATTGTCGAAGTGATCTTTCATTGTCTGATTTTGCTGTCTAATGTCTTCCTTGATACTCCAGATCATCTGAAGCATGTATATCCTGAATTCTTTATCTGACATTCCATCTGCTGCAGCTGTTACCTCTTCTAAAGTTGCGTTGACCTGCATTGCTTGTGGTCCTTTCTTTCCTTGTCTTTTCATACTGCTTGCGTATCTTTCCTGCAGGCGCGGGCAGCGGCTCTGCTCTCTCCTTATTCCAATTGGGGTGTCGTGGCTACCACGCCGGCAAGTCACTGGGCCTGTTCTGGGCGCTGGTGGCGGCTCTGTTCTGCCCCTACTCCAATTGGGGTGACGAGTGTACCACGCCGGCAGGCCACCGGGCCTGATCCGCCGGTCGGTTGCAGGTTTGCCTACCCTGCAGGCGCGGGCGGCGGCTCTACTCTGCCCCTACTCCAAATGGGGTGACGTGTCTGTCATACCGGCAGGCCACTGGGCCTGTCCCGCTGGTCGGTCGCAGATCTGCCCACCTTTCGGGCACGGGTGGCGGCTCTGCTCTGCCCCTACTCCAATTGGGGTGTCGTGACTACCCCGCCTGCAGGTCGCTGGGCCTGTTCCTGGCACGGGCGGCGACTCTGCTCTGCCCCTACTCCAATTAGGGTGGTGTGTGTACCACGCCGGCAGGCTCCTGGGCCTGATCCGCCGGTCTGTAGCAGGTCTGCCTACCTTGGAGGCACAGGCGGCGGATCTGCCCTGCCCCTCCTACCATGCCTGCGGACCCCTGGGCCTGATCTGCAGGTTGGTCACAGGTCTGCTCACCCTGCGGGCACAGGTGGCGGTTCCGCTCCGCCCCCACTCCAATTGGGGTCACGTGGCCACCACACCTGCAGGGCCTGATCCGGTCGTGGGAGAAGGATCTGCTCTGCCCCTACTCCAGTTGGGGTGACGTGTGTACCACACTGGCAGGCCACTGGGCCTGACCCGCCAGTCTGTGACAGGTCTGTTTACCTTGCAAGCGCGGGTGGCGGCTCTGCCCTGCCCCTCCTACCACGCCCATGTACCACTGGGTCGCGGGTCTGTCCACCTTGCGGGTGCGGGTGGCGGCTCCACTCTGCCCCCTCTCCAATTGGAGTCACGTGGTCACCACGCTGGCAAGCCGCTGGGCCTGCTCTGGGCGCTGGCGGTGGCCCGGCTCCTCCCCTCTGGCTCGACGACAAATTGAGGAGACTCGGGTGTCTGTGCCTCACCCCCCCCTACCAGGAGACCAACTGTTTCTGTCGCTGCTGGTATTGATGAAGTTCTCTCCTCCACCGCTTTCTGATGACATCAGATCTCTGCCATGTTGGTATCCTATGCGAATGGCAGCATTTCGTTCCCCTTGCCGGGCAACCAAAGCAACGGGTGAGTCCTGACTGGCCCTCAGCAGGACCCGGACCGAGAAGCAGTTTCCGTGGGCTCCTAGCCCTGGGCCAGGGCAGTTCCGGAAGCCGGAACTCGGCCGCTCCGTGCTCGGTGTAAGCTCCGATAAGAGTAGGCTCCAAGAAGCAGTCCCTGCGGGCTCAGTTCCGGGAGCCGGAATTCGGCCGCTTAGTGCTTGGTGTATGCTCTGATAGGAGCAGGGTCCAAGAAGCAGCCTCCGCAGGCTCCGCAGCCCTGGGCCAGGGCGGTTCCGGGAGCCGGAACTCGGCCGCCCCGCGCTCGGTGTTCGCTCCGATTAGATCAGGTTCTAAGAAGCACCCAGGCACTGAACCCTAGCAATCTGTCTGCAAGCCGCAGGCGAATGGCAGCCTGAAATTACCTGTTCTATGGCTGAATGAGCTGCGGTCAGTCGAAAACAGGGATGGTGACGTCAGCTTTCCAACATGGTGGCTGCTGGCCTCCTCTGTGGTCTGACCGGTGTGGAGAACCGAGATGGACCGCTTCCTTCCCCCGTCTCGAACCCAGAATTCAGCACTGAGTACGGTGCTTGCACGGCTGGCAGAAACTGCAGCGCTGTATCCCTGCGTCGCTATCTCCTCGTTTCCCAGCGCGCGCTGCAGACTCTAGCCGCGGGGCGATTTGCTGAATAAGCAGTGTTACCCTCCGTGCGACAAACCTCTCGCGTTTGAGTCCCCGTAGCCGATCCTCGTGCGATGGAAATCCTTCCTCCAGGTTCTGGAGCACCCCACTATTGCTGGAAATTCCTAACAAGATAGCCTTTAGCCGTCCTGACTTGTCATACTCCCACACAGTGAAGCAGCACACGGGGGCAATGCACTCCCCTCGCCGCCATCTTCGAATGTGTCCAGAAATGATTTTAACATTTGAATCTTATCTGAGTTGGCTTCTGATACTTGCTTTGTCTCTTCTCTGTTTTTTTTTTTTTTTTTTCTTGCCTTTTAGTTTTTGGTTGAAAGCTGGATATAGGATTTGAAGTAAATGTTCCTTTAATCTGGCTAAGAATTGGACTGCTCTTAATATTTACTAGGGACTTTGAATTCCTTTAGTGGTTTTGTTTTTGTCTTCTCTCTTGACTTTGGAATCCCTTAACTACTTTTCCTTCAAAAAAGTGTGTTTTGCAGTCATCTCTCTGGGATACCAACCAGCCCCTTGAAGACAAATTGATTACATTAGATTTCTTTTACCCTGGAAGAAGAACAATCATATATTGATTACAAGTGACATGGGTATTGGTTGGCCTTTCCTGGTTAGCCAACACCACTCTATGAAGGTTTACCTAATGTTTGATCCACTGACACAGCATCTGATAAAACACAGCATGGATTAAAAAACCTCTTTTACCACAAAAGGAGATGTGCAGCATAAAGATTGTGAGTTCATTGGTTCTATCACATATTGTAACATCCAGAAGCTGCTGGCCTATTTGAGTGATGGAGTAAACTTTGCAGAGACAATTACAGTAACAGCTTAGAGGTGATACTCTGCACAGATGGAGTGCAATCCTCCAGGATGCAGCATATATCCTAAATGAGTGACCATTATATAGTACTGTGTTCCCAGTCAATAAGACACAAATGAAGCAAGGGACAGAAGCAGGAACTTCCCTGTGTTCACCATCACTCCCAGTGATCAATTTGGAAAATATTTTCTAGGATTTCAGAGAGGAACTATTTTGTATCAGGAATTCCATTACATAATTTTTTTCAGTTAATACCAGTCACTTTAGTTTCCTTATACCAAGAGATAACAGAAAAGAGACACTCTGCTAGCAGTGGTAACTCCTGGAAGTAGTAGGCTGTTGCTACATGGTGACGTCAGGGAAAAATACATTTAGCATCCAGATAATCTAGCAAGTTTCTCTTGACACTTCCCTGCCTAAGTTAATGGTAAATGTGCAAGTGAAGTAACCACAGCATGAGAAAAAGGATTGGTGACCAGGGGCTCCTACATCTCATGAATGAGTCTCTGGGTCACCCAACAGTTAAACTAGCAGAGACGCAGCTAAGGGTGAGGGGAATTTAGAATAGAAGGAAAGGAAGATGATGACCAGAATCAACTCTGGCTCAAAGGCTAGCTATAGTAGTGGAGGCTATGGTTTTTCCCCTCCATCCTTTGTCTTGTAAATTTTTCCAAGAGAAAAGAAAAAAAAGCTGGGCATAGTGGTGTATGCCTGTAATTCCAGTGACTTGGGAGACTGAGGTAGGAGGATTGCAAGTTCAAGGCCAGCCTCAGCTATTTAGTGAGCCCCTTAGCAACTTAGTGAGACCCTGTCTCAAAATAAAAAAGGACTGGGGATGCAGATCAGTGGTAAAGTACCTCTGGGTTCAATCCCCAGGACAAAATGGAGGGGGGTGCCCATCCTGGAAGAGCTCTTTTCAGATGAAGTGAATTTATTATATGAAGCAAATAAATCCCATTAGTGCAGGAGTTAGCTTGTAATAGATGCTGCTATATGCACCTTGAGAACTGAGACTCATTTCCTCAGCTGTTAGCAGTACTGTGTGCTGACATCTCATAGCTGTATCTAACTGTGGGATTAACCCTTCAAAATAGGGAAATGATTCATCTAAGATTCTGCTTCCAGCTCAGGAGCAGGTCCATTTCTTATGACTGATCAATTCAAGGGTACAAAGTTTCTCTCTATTTGCTGCAAATAGAGCTCCTTAAAGAACTACTTTAGCATCTGTAGCAGCTGTTTTGCCTTTTTTTTTTTTTTTGCTTCACTCACTCCCTTGCAGATGGTATTCCATTATAAAAAAATCCACCTGGTATAGCTGGGGGTATAGTTCAGCATGTGAAAATTCCTGGGTTTGGTCTTCAGCCAAAAAAAAAAGGAAAGGAAACAAACAAACAAATCAAAAACAAAACAAAAAACACCTGCTTGCTAACCTCCATCAGAACCTGTTTCATGGTTAAAACTAGCCTTTGACCATAATTAGGCTACCAGAGACCATACAAAGATACATCAGTTTATCTCTGTCTTTTTCCTAATATGTGAGCTTAAATATAAAGTGGGAAGAATAGTTGGTTGAAGGATATTAAATAAAGATGATATAGAGAAACAAGAAAGGAGTAGAACCTTGCAGAGAGCATTAATTCATAAGGAGCTTAGTAGCATTCTGATCTTCAAAAGGTAGATAAAATATGGAGACCATTAGGGAGTTATTCAGGGGATTGAGAGAGAGTAATGGTGACATGCTGTATGTTCCAGAGTATTGAAGAAAGAAATAAATGTCCAAGTTCACACCCAAACTGAACATACATTCAGCCTGCAAGGTCTTGATAGGGTTTTATCTCCCTGAGGTCCTAGTAGCCAACTTTTCCAGTGTGAAGGCTGCAAGACAGCCTTGTAGGAGGTTTTTGGTCTCAGCCTACAAAGTGGGCAGTGGAGGGTGGGTCATTTGGTGGGGAAGTGAGTACATGGCTTGTTTGTAGTAATTAGGATGATTTAATTCTTGCCAATATTATGCTTCATTGGAGTGGGATGAAATGTTGGCCTGTCAAAGTGCCAGGGTCATTCTGTCTATTCCTAATGGATCCAGAGCTGCTTGAACAGTTTAGTAGGGCTTTTCTCTGGTGTTGCTGTTCCTTTTGACACTAAATGATTGATGAGCTTCCCTTTGGTCGCATTGTCATGATGAGTTTCTTTGATCCTGGCTTTTTTGGCAATTCAATGTGCTATAGCAAATAAAATGTATGACATAAGGTGTTGCATGCTGTTCAGCTAGATTTGAACTTTGGAGGGCAGGAGCCAGGTTGGTTTAATTTGTTGCTGAATGTCCAGCTCTGTGCCAGAGTTGGCTGAGAGTAGATGCTCAATAAGTTTGTTGAATGATGGAGTAAATTTTGAACTAGTCATTTACTATCTAAGGACTTTTCTTTCTCCATCTATTTAAGAAAGTTTTGCCTTACTTTTTTATTATGTATGTGAATGTATTATAATACTTAAACAATCACATGGAAATTCTATTATAAAAAGCATTGAATCAAATCATTTGATTTGAAAGGGAATATAGAACCCATTCTCACATGCAGTGTAGAAATCCTTTATTATTAGCAGCTACTCAAATACTTCCAATGATTGGCAACCAAGTAGGCCTCAATGAATCCCATTGTCAGATAACTGTTCAGTAACTTGAGAGATGGTTCTAGAACCAGCAGCACCAGAACAACCTGGGATTTTGTTAGAATCGAAGACCTCAATTCAGACTTGAAGTAGAATTTACATTTAACAGGATATCCAGGTGATTCACATACAATTTTAAAAGTATTGCTTTTGATTTTTTTTCCTTTTAAAAAATATATATTGATCTGAAAGTTTATTCTTTCTAATATTCACTTGTCAATCTCAAATTGTTTTCTTATAACTTTAAGTCTAGTTGTTCCTTATTGCACATGACAGCTGTTCAAATCTTTGAAGCCCAAATCCAAATTTTTTTCCTTCCCTGTACTCTTCCCAGGGTATTCAAGGTTGGGAACTCTTCCTGCCTTGAGCTTTCCAATAGTACCAGTGTTCTGCAGGATTTGTCTTAATATAAACATCAGCATCTGCAACTGAGGGATTTATGAAAAGAGAGGCAGGCTACATCACCCCTTTTCCCTTGTGATAAATTGAATCGGAATGAGAAAGAGCATTATAAGCTGGTTGTTTATGCATTCAAGCCTCAAGGCATGTAAACAGGATGAAACCACTTGTTTCACCCTCAGTGATTATTTTCTCCAGATCGTGGCATTTTCCTGACTTTTCTATCCTCTCAGGGACAGCTCTTCAAACTTAGTCTTCTCTTTTCTAAACAAAAAATACTCTTGCATGTCAGGATTGGAATGTAAACTTTTTGAGAGAAAGGATAAGTCTTTTTTAGATTTCAAGTGAAATCCATACTTAGCACATAATGTACTCTAATTTAAGTTTTTTTGAATACACCAGTGATTCAATGACTGGGGTAATGGGGTAAAAAGACCTAAAGTGATCTTTTGAAAACACATGTATTTTCATGTGTCCCTGATAAAACGTGGCCTTGGGAATTGAATTGAATACTTGCTGTGTCATATGACTACATAGAGTAGTGTTATTATTAGTGCCCCTAATTTAGACTTTATGTTCCAATGAGCTCAACCTAATGATGACAAAAAGAATACCAGCTCCATCATTATGGCCATCTGTATTTAGAAGGCCAAAATGGACCTCTATGAAGTTGATTAAACTTCTTAACACGGTAAAATTTGCTTTTAATGGCATTTTTTACAGGTTTTTCTTTGGAATACAAGGGGCTTTCCAAGATTAGGAAGAGCCTCCTGGCTGAATGGCTTCAGTGATTGTTTCTCCTCACTTCCTTCCCACCATTCTTTTCTTCCTTCTGCCTCTAACTGCATTGGAAGCCACTTCCCTCACTTGCAATCACCTTTTTTTTTCTGAGTATTACTGAGAAAAAGACTGTGGAGGAGCGTGGTAAACGCAGAGTAGATGGATAAACATAATGATCTAAGAATGACGATGGTGAAATCTGACATTTTCTGGTATTGAGTATAATAATGGGTAGAGATAGAGGAATGGGAAAAACAGACTGTCTCTTTTGCCATGGCAACAATGAGTGCATTTATTAGATAAACTGAAGAAGGAAAAGCATTGATTTGGTCCCTGTGCTTTTCTTTCCTAATCCTAGATTCTCTTGTTTTTGGCTTAGTTGAGATTCTAAACCAAAGACAAAGCCAGTTACCTTGCAGTGACATCAGTCATTTCTTTAAATGTGCAGGCCATGCAGGTATACGCTTGACTCTATGATATTTCATTATTTAAAAATAAATAAATCAAGGATTTCTTTAAAAGCTCACTGAAGAATAGCTCAAGTGCTCTTTTGTCAAGCACAAAAAATAATGTTCTCTTTCAAAGTTTGCATCTTTATTTTGAGGCAATAAACTTACAAGCAGGAATCAAGGTGCAGCTTTCTTTCCAATTATGTGTCATTAGAAATTGGTTCATTCATGTCTGTCTGAAGAGTAAATGGTCATCAGTGAGTCTCTGACAGAGGAGCACTAAGTGATCCCAGTCTAAAAGGAAAACCAATGTGCACTTGAGCAGCAGCATTCACTTTAAAGATAGTTCAAAGGGGACTTTACTATGTCAAAATGCCCCTGATGTCCACTGGTGCCAGTGGAAAAAGCTATTAAATGCTTATGATAGTGAAACACTGTTATTTAGGAGATAGGAAAGATGGGGAAAATAGATGGCAAACCGATTGCAAGGCAAGAATACAGCAAGTTTCCCGAGAGCATTGCTGGTTTCTTTCTTCTTCTTTTTTAAATCTTTTATTGATTTTATTTTTTTTAAATACACAACAGCAGTGGAATGCATTACAATTCTTATTACACATATAGAGCACAATTTTTCTTATCTCTGTATATACAGTATGTTCACGCCAAAGTTCTCAATAAAATTTTTTTTTTCTCTTCATAGTCTTCTTCCCCTATTTGGGGGGAAGGGAGTGGGTGAAAAATGAATAAAGTATAAAACCTTACTTAAAAGTTTTCCAAGTAACCCCAAACTTGCCACAAGAGTTGCAGCATGGGTTGGGATATGCTGATGAGGCAGGAACCCAAGAATATTCCAAATTTCTAGGTATAACCATCAGCCCCACCCCTTTTTTGTTGGTTCTAGCGATTAAACTCAGGGCCTTGAACATGTCAAGTATGTGCTTTACCATTGAGCTAGATCCTAAGCCCTCCATTTCTTTCCAATTTAGTGTCATTAGAAATTGGTTCATTCATGTCTGTCTCATGTCTGTGTGAATTCAGTCAAGGTACTGAATGTATATCCACAAGTACAGTATACAATTAGAGTAATAAATTCTACCACAGAGAGGTGTTATCAGAGTTAGTGCAGGGAAGCCAGAAGGGGAGCTGATACTTGGGAGGGATTCAAAGATAGAAACGGACTGCATTTACATTTCCACTGTCAATAGAGTTCATATCTGCAGAATCCTTTTTTTTTTTTTCCTGGTACTGGGAATTGAATCCAGGGGTGCTTAACCACTGAGCGGCAGCACCAGCCATTTTTTATATTTTATTTAAAGACAGGGTCTTGATGAGTTGTTAAGTGCCTTGATGAGTTGTTAAGTTGTTAAAGCTGGCTTTGAACTCATGATCCTCATTCCTCAGCTTCCTGAGCCTCTGGGATTACAGGTATGAACCACCATGCCCATCTTCTTTACTGTTTGCTTACATCATGATACCTCTATAATGTTTTATATACAGCTTTCCTAACTTAATAATTTGTCATGCCCCATTTTCAAGAGAAGAATTAAAACTTCTTATCATAACTTTTAAGGACATCCATGATCTGACCCCAAATAACATCTCCTTAATAAAGAGCTCATGTTCTATTGGTCCTGCATTTTTTCCTCCTTAATTTTAATCACCTTTTTTCTGCTGCTACTTTCCCTTTTTGCATATTGAAATCTTAATTTAAATTCCAATCTCAATGTCACATTCTCCATGAAATCTTCCTCAACCTGTCAAACAGAAAGTGATCTCTATACTTTTTGAAGTTGCCTGACAATTTCTTATGACATTGGTAATAAACTCCTAGACATTTGCATAATGCTAAATTCAATGGACACTTTATCATTTGAATACTATCTAGCCTGTTTAGGGTAGCTCACAATACACAGATGTCTCCATCCAGTTTCTTCTTCCAAATTCTGAAACAGTCTAGTTTTCTCACTATCTTTCTGGTTTCTTCTCAATCTTCTTGTGGGATACATATTCATTTCCCTGGACTGCCTTTAAAAAGTAATATAAACTGGATTAAAATGAATTTATCTCACAGTTCCGGAGGCTTGAAGTCCATACAAGATGTTGGTAGGGCCATTCTCCATGTGAAGTTTCTGTGGAAGGATCATTTTTTTTCCTCTTCTAGGTTCTCATGGCCCCTGGCATACCTTTAGCTTCTGGTAGCATAGTTCCAACCTCATCTTCATTTGGCTATCTTCCCTCTGTTTGCCATGTTTTCCTCTTTGAATTTCTGTTTTTCTCTTTTATAAGGGCATCTGTTATATTGAACTATGGCCCACCCTAATCAACAGTGATCTCATCTTAATTCAATAACATCTATATAGACCCTTTTTACAAAGAACATCATGTTAAGAGGTACCAGGGGTTAGGATTTGAGCATATCTCACGGGGGAATACCATTTAATCCAAAATAGTGGGGCTCCCATTTCTTGCCTCTCCTTCAAATATTAGGGATTTTTAGAGTGACTTCTTGTGCTTTCTTCTTTCAATAATCATTTATATAAGGAAAAAAAAAATAAGGTGGCAATGCCAAATAGGGTGATTCATATGTCAGGTATAATACAAGGGCCTAAGTTGGATATTCTAGATATATTCTTCTCACATAGTCTCCTAAAATATGGTTATTTCCCCTCAGCCTTTTTTTTAGAACCATGCTTGAGAAGAGATGATGGATTCTTTAAAAAAATCATTGAATGTTATTTTTGAAAAAGTAACAAGAATATTTAACAGGGCAACACTGATAATGCAGAAGTTATATGAGATAGAATTGCAGTGGTCCTCAGTTTGGTCCCACTGAAAAAGCAATTAATGTAGGCTGAACTGTATTCCCTTTGAAATTTGTAAGTTGAAGTCCTAACCCCCACTACCTCAGAATGTGCATGAACTTGGAGGAAGGGTCTTTGGGGCAGATCCTTATCCAATATGATACGTGTCCTCATAAAAAGAGAAAATTTGAACACAGAGAAACACAAGGGATGTGGGTGCACAGAAAGAAGATGAGGTGAGGACACAATGAGAAAGCAGCCATCTGCAAGCCAAGAATAGCCACAGGAGAGACCAAACCTGCTGAGTCCTTGATCTTGGACCTCCAGCCTCCAGAAGTGTGAGAAAAACATGTCTGATGTTTAAAACACCCACTTGGTGGTAATTTGATATGGCAGCCGTTGCCAGTAAACACAAC
Source organism: Marmota flaviventris (assembly GCF_047511675.1). Taxonomy (NCBI): domain Eukaryota; kingdom Metazoa; phylum Chordata; class Mammalia; order Rodentia; family Sciuridae; genus Marmota; species Marmota flaviventris. The sequence goes on from NC_092507.1 coordinate 53,667,557, forward strand.
CTTTTGTAAACTTATTTGCCTAGTCATTACTAGTACAGTCTAAATGCTGTCCTAGGTGCTAAGGATGAAGTTTCCTTATGGAATTGATGCTAGTAGGTGGAGAAAAGCTCTAACAACAAATAAGCAAAATATTTGCCAAATATGAGTAAGTGCTACAGAGCAAAATAAATAAGGGAGATTTCACATGGGAGGTGGCAATTTTGCTGTCATAAAGGCCTCACTGTGAAGGTGAAATTTAGGCAAATACGAGTAAGACAAGGAGGGAGGCCCAAATATCTGGAGGCAGAGAATCTCAGGTAGAGGAAATAGCAAGTGCAAAGACCCTGAGCTGGGATGGAGCCTGACATGTTCCAGGACAATGGTAAGAAGGCTGTGGGGCTGAGATGTGTATCACTCAGGAGAGTAACATGTCAGAGACATACAGGGTATTTGCTAGGAACTAACTTGTATAGGAAACCAACTCCCAGAATGAAATAAATACAGAAAAGAATGGAGGAATAGAGACATGAGGGAGGGAAAAATGGAGGGAGTTCTCAGAAAGTTAGAGAAATAGGAAAAGAAGGAAGCCATTCTGTAAAGACTACATAATATATGATTTTATGTATAGGACATTAAGGAAATGTATAACTATGGAAACTACAAATAGATCCATCATTACTGGGGTTTAGGGAGGGAGGAAAGTTTAATAAGTGAAGCACAGAGGATATTTTATGTAAGTGGTGAGACTGTTTTGCATGATGTTATAATGGTGGGTACCCACTCAGCACTAGTCAAACCCCATAGAACTTTACTGTACAGAGTGTATGAAAAAGTAGAAAAAAAATTCTTTAGGAAGTTGGAGGATCCCAGAATATGGAACATGACCAAATAATTTAATTATATTTTCTAATAAGTTACACAGACCCTCACTGAAGGGTCTGGGGTAAGGGAAGTTGCCTAACCTAAGTAACCTTGGAAATGAATGAAGACTGTAAGACTAAAGGAAAAATGAATGATACATAAATACTATATCCTAGTTTATAACATTTTTCCATAGGGGAATAGGTTAACAATCCCTAAACAAACACGTATGGATCCTGGAATTGGACAGTTAAGTAAATGGAATTCAGATAGATTTCCCACTGTTGAAGGAAGCGCTTACAAGTAAGCATGGGAGAATGATCCATGTGGTCATGGGTTAGAGTTGGGGACATCAGCATGAACTCATGGTAACATTACTATAGATACAGATGTTGACATGTAGAAACATTTGCAGAAATGTTGTATGCAAGGGTTAGCTATATATTACATATTCTCCCCATCTCCCACCATCAGCTGAAAAGATCTAGATTCAAGGACACCTAGAACCCCATCTAGATATTTATTAATGTTTGTTCCAATAAAAGGAAGTAGGAATATTTGGAGAAATGACTGTTTTCAGAAAATATACAAGATAAATCTGTAGCATGTCATAGTGCCATAAAGAAATGCTTAAAAAATACAATAATGGGGGCATATTAAAGAGAGATGAGCCAATATTAAGAGTTTTTAATTCAGGAATTTGAACCAATTAAGCAACAAAATTAAGTAGTATTGTATTATAATCCAAAATATAAGATATGCATACTCTGATATAAATAAGTGATTGAATAAGTATATAAGTGGTGTAAAAGATAGATCTGTGCGGAAGAGTTCCAAATAAATAATGTAGATTCTCCACCTTCAAGGAGGCATCACTTAACTCCCCACTTCTTAAACATGGGTGGCACATCGTGATTTCTTTCCAAAAAGTGAAGCTTGAAATGAGGAGAAGAGTATCTTTAAGGGGTGAAACCTGATAACACCACCTCAGCCAAGTGATCAAAGCCAATATCGATTGAGGGTAGTCATGTTGATAGTATGTACTCTTGTGCTATAAGAAGAATGGTGCTTTACCTCCATGGTCTTCCTCTCAGCATAACTGATAAGAGCCTAGCCATGAGAACAACATTGGAAAGCTGTAGTTGAAGGACATTTTACAAAATGACCAGTACTAACCAGTACTCCTCAAAGCTATCAAGGGTATCAAAAACAAGAAAACTCTTAGAAATTGTCATAATCAAAAGCAACCTAAGGAGATTTACTTGCTACATATAATGCAGCATCCTGGAGGGAATCTTGGGACTGAAAAAGAATAGATGGTAAAAACTATCGAAATCTCAAAAAAGTGTGGACTTCAGTTAATAATTATGGGTCAGTTTGGGTTTATTGCAACCAATGTACCATGATAATGGTACAAATAAGATGCAAGAAGGGAGACTTGGTTTAAGGTACATGAGAATGCTACCATCTTTACCATTTTTCTGTAAATCTACAACTTCCCAAAAAAAAACTTTATTGAAAAAAAATCACTATGCCAAATTTCACCCCACACCAATTAAGTCAGAATTTCTGGCGATGTGAGCCAGGCATCAGCATTTTTTTGAAAGGGTCCCAGGTGCTATCAATGGGTAGCAAGGTTTGGGAACCTCTGGGGCAGAAGTCCCTGAGCCGTGGAGGCCATTATATTGTGGCACTCCTTAATTCACTCAAAAATGTTCCGAACTAAATGAAAATGTTGAGTGTTGCTTTTATTTTAGACCTCTTTGGAGCTGAATTTTTAATTATGAGTGAGTTAAAAATAAAGTCCTGGAACAAGTTGCCCATTTCAGTACCACTTGATGTCCTACAATTGGATATGGAGCCACTAATTGACAAATGTATCAAGTGTATAATTACAAGCAATATGATATCTTAAATTTTCTCTTGTAACTTTCCTGTAATTAAAATGAAAAAATATATATAGGCATACCCTATTCTCTATCTAATTGCCATACCATGCCCTCCCCTCCCAAGCACAACCAGTGGACCTCACCATGGTTCCATGCTTCCATTTTCTATCTTTTCTAGCCTTCTCTGTGCTCCAGGAGGCTGCCACTATGAGCTCAATGCTTAGGCTCCCTTGCCCCCTGACTTCCATTTGTGTGCAGGCACAGTGGCAACAAAATCAGTACCTTCAGCCTTACTCTTTCCTTATCAGGGAGTGGCTGTATCTGCAGCTCCTGTGTACTTCTTCTCTCCACTCTGAAACCATGATTTCCTTTCCTCATTCCTTCAGGTTGAGGAGGAGTAATGGTTTCTGCTGTGGCTAGTCTCTTTGTGTGTGTGTGTGTGTGTGTGTGTGTGTGTGTGTGTTTAACTTTTCCTATACCTGAGTGAATTGTCTACTGAAATTATTTTTTAATTTTGACCCTTTGAGGGTACTGTTTCCTATCAAAATTCTGACAACACAATTAGTATTAAATTGTCAGCTTTCTGTTCTTGAGAATGATAACCCACCCTTTTAAATTAATATACTTACTTATTGACCTTAAAAATGTCCATTTTTTAAACAAAATTATGCTGAAACTAGAGTACATCACTTTCTCTAAATCTTTACTTAGCAAAGAAAGAGTCAGAAAACCTATGCTGGTTCTCTGCATATTTTTGAAATTTCACTTTTAATGAGAGAATCTGGAACCATTAATCTAAATGAGAACTCAGCTTTGAAACATTAAAGGAATCCAGTTGTAATTTATTTTACCACAGGAATCTTACAAATCTGGTGAAAGTTGCCAAAGGCTGTCACAACGGACACTCAGATTACTGGGGTTCATTGTTTGTATGACTTATTGTCCCATTTCTGGTAAAAAGGGAAATAGGATCAGGGAAAATAAAAGTAACTATAAAAATTAAAGTGGTTATTTTCTGTACCTATTGCCACATAAGGAGATGTTATACCACGTTGTGTTTTGAATCTCACAAACACAGACCTGTATTATATTTCACTGGGAAACTAATGTGGAGAGGGGTAGAGAATGAGCCACAGAGTAAATCTCAGAGGACGGGCAAGAGATTGAATAGGTTCTTGAATGACTTGCAGATGTTTGGTGACAATGACTCAGAAACTCCATGTTCACAGATCTAGAAATATTTACATTTTCACTCTTCCAAAGTCTTTTTGGTTCTAAATAATTACAAAAGCTCATTTACAGATGACTCTATCGCTAAGCAACAGCATTGGACATTTGTGTTTATTGGTGTTTTAAATGTTTGAATGTGTTTCATAATGTCAAGCACCTTCGATCTATAATTGAGATAAAAAATTTGAAGTACCCTATCCTTGGGTAGGGTACAAGAATGTAGGGCATATATTTATCATGGTTTAGTCTCCTTGACTTTAATATTTTTCCATGCTGAAAAAGCAGTATCCTTCTTTGTTGTGTCCTATCACATTTAATTTTGGCTGCAAAGCCATTAAAACATTTTAAAATGTTTCATCTATTTAAAAACATTTTTTGTGGTTTTTATTCTCATTACTTTTTCTTCTCTGTTTAAGAAAAGACACAACGCAATATTTTAAAATTCATCCTTTTCTTCATACACTTTAAAAAATTTATTTGTTTTAATTAGTTATACATGATAGTAGAATGCACTTTGATACATCATATATAAATGGAGTATAATTTCTCATTCTTCTGGTTATACATGATGTAGAATCCCACCGGTCATATAGTTATATATGTACATAGGGTAACAACGTCTGATTCATTTGACTATACTTCCTACCTCATATCCCCTCCCCTCCCTTCACTCCCTTCTAACTAAAGTAACTTCTTCATACACTTTTAAAGGGAACTTTAAAAGGGCTACAAGGCTTAGTCATAAGTTTTATAGTTACAATCTGAACACAAGCTATTGTTCACATGGCATGGAAGAATAATTACCAAACTCAAGGATTTCCTTTCTCTTTACATTTCTAATTGAAATTTTTAAAAAATAAACTTTTAACTCTGGTTTATTTTTTCTTTTATCTGGTGGTAGAAACCAGTTGATAGTAAAACTGGGAATGGTTTCAGTATGTTTTCCATTATGTGAAGAAAGTTGGTCATTAAGGAGGAATGAAACTCATGTCAAGAAGTGATATGGAATAAGAGATGGGAAAGGTACTGGTGATTCTGGGTGTTTTCTTCTTCCTGTTGTTGGTTGAAATCTTTCTGTTTCCATAAAATAATAGTTACTCCTTTTTGGCTAATCTTGGGTGGGACTCTAAAGGGCAAAGGTGATACAATTATAACCAGAATTAGATTCAGAAACAAGATGGAACTGAGTGTAGATGCTAAAGTAGCTGGGAGAAAACAGAAGAACCGTTCCACTGAGAGCCAGGAGACACTTGGAGCTTAGTGCCAGGTCTGGGGCACTATCAGGACTCATTTTTCCCTAGGCTCCTTCCCTGTCTGAGCATTGTGCCCTGTGTGGAGGAATATTTTGATTATCTGGTGTGTTTTCCCTCAGCACTTACTTCTGTTTATCCTATAAACAGAACACAGTCCTGGAGTGAACTCAGGCTCTGAAAACTAAGAGAGCTATCCCACACCAGATAGGAACTAGGAACACCAAAGGGAAGCAAAGAGAGCTCAGTTGTTGAACCCCTGAGCAGAGGGCTCAGCATCCATCACTGAACAAAACATAGTGGGCATTAAAATTGAATGTGTTTTATAATATTGACTCATCTAATCTAATGGAACAAGAATTTTAAAGTACCCAATGAAGTTCATATTGCAAGACTGAAACCTGTGAGGAAGGAACAACAGAATCTCTCAATGAGTTTGACAGGAATCTAAGACCTGAGAGAATCAGAGTACAAAGAGCTATTACTCCTTATTCTAGGTGGAGCTAGGGGTGGAGAAGAGAGCCCTGTGTTTTCTGTAACTTGGAATAGCATGGAGCAATATATAGTGTGTGGTCAAGGTAGTCAGATTTGAAGCACCCTCACATACTTTCACCTTCCTCTGGTCAAGAGGTGTAAGAGCAGCAGAATACTTCCTAAGCTTAGCAAAGACATGGAGCCAGGCTTGGAAAGTATCACCAAGATGTCCATGGCCCAGCGTGGTGTTGGAGAACACTTCTTGGTACACTTCAGAGTCAGTGATCTGAAGTAAACTTTGCCATGAATCCATGTAGATCACTACTTAAAGCCAAAAACAGAAAAATGCAGACAGAAGGCTCAGGTGCCAAATTCAACAGAGGAACAAGTATTAGAAACTTTGCTTATCTTGGCCCTTCCCTGGTCCCCTGCTTAGAAGTGAGTTGTGAACTCAACACTAAATAAATAAATAAATAAATAAATAAATAATATTAAAAGAAAAATAGAAACACCAACCAGAATCCCTTGAGGCTTAGTTGCTAAGACAGAATCTCATTGAAGATGTTAAATTCAGGTGCAGAGTTCCTGAACCCTTGCTATGTGGCCAGAAATTAAAATTGTATCTTTTTCACAGACCATGCTCTTACCTGTAACAGAGAACCAGGCTACTAGCAGCTGCAGTTTACAAACACATATGCAATAGTCCCTCAGTATCCATGAAAGATCTATTCCAGTACCTCCACATGTAACACAAGTTGCTTATATAAAATGGCATATTATTTGTATAAAACCTATGCCCAACCTCTCATATACTTTAAATCACCTCTATGTTACTTATAATACCTAATACAATGTCAGTAATTATTATACTGTATTGTTTAGGAAATGATGTAAAGGAAGAAATGTCTATATCTGTTCAGCCCAGATGCAATTTTCCCCCGATATTTTCAAATGCTCTTGGTTGAATCTGTGGTTGTGGAATTTGCAGACATGAAGGCCCACCCAGTTATCATCTGGAAAGTAAAAGCTCTTCTCGAATCACACTCCCTACTGTCTTCCAGTTATAGAGTCCCAGGTGGGAGTTACTATAATAGGTTCCACCTAGATCACAGGCTGTGTGGCCTCTGCAGTCTGGGTGCTGTAACTGGAAGCCTGACCAGATCCATGTGGTTGAAGTTAGGGAAAAATGAGTGTCTCTACCAAAAGGAAGCGCTTTGACTAGAGGAAAGAGAGAAGAGGAGCTGGCTGATACTTCAAAGTGGTTTTTCTATCTCATTTGACCATACTAATAAAAGTTCATCAATGTCACATTGATATTATCCAAGAAATCAACATAACAAACAAGATACTGTGTCTTTTATGACTTATTAGCTCAGAACTGACACCTGGATTCTGGAGAAAAAAATCTATAAATCATCTATCTATCTATCTATCTATCTATCTATCTATCTATGCTTTTCACTGTAAACTTGAAAACTTCGCAGCATCTTAACTATAAGGGTTTGCTTATAGGTCAGTGAATAGGCCTGGTGATTTTTGTCCTCAGATCTTATTAAACTCCTGCAGAGAACAAAGTGCTTTGTGCTATGTGAAAATTGGTTTGCAGTATGTGTATTACTGATCATCAGGAGAATCAGAAATATTGGTCACTTACCTTTAAGTCCATAGGGACTTAAATCTAAAATGAATTTCTATGAGAACTTCATTTAGCTGCATAATTCTGAAATGATTTTTATTCCAACCATTTTTTTTTCTCAGCAACTTTTCCAGGCAATGTTCTAGAAACACTTTTCCAATATTTATTCTTTCAATTTATTTTTCATTATATTCTTTCAGGTGCAAGGAAATAATAATTGACATGGCTTATGTGTAAAATTTGGAGAATTTTTTAGTTTTTCTTACATCCTTGCACCCACTGCCAATAAACAGGCAAATAGGCAACAAATAAAAGAATGCAACATAAAGTACTAAAAAAATTCCTTAAGGAAAAGTAATATTTTAGTTCCAGTACTAATTCATTTTTGTTCTGGTACAGAATTGTAAATAATGTGCCTTTCAACTCTAAACAGCTTTTCATCCCAGCATAAAGAGCTGGTGTGAGTCTCACCGGTATTCCACAGCTTTTTGGCAGTCAAGGTAATATGATTCTTCTATATTCATGCCACCAGCATTCTAGCAGGCAGGAAAGGTATTCCAAAAGATTAGGAGCCTGAATGGTTTCTGGATTGGGGCAGTTGGCCAGAAAATAACACCCCACAGTCACTGGGCTGCCTCAGTCCTTCAGGAGCATCTGAATGGCTCCCAGTTCCCAGGACTAGACTAAGAACACATAAACTTACATAGATATTTTCAAATAACACGTCTCCTCTTTGACTCTAAAAGTAATATATGACCATTGTAGACAATTTGTAAAGGTAAAAATAAAGAATAAAATATATTCCTTCATTATTTCTTAATCTGAAGATAGCTACAGATAATATGTTGCTGTATTTCTCATCATTGTTTTCTGTGTGTATAAACATATATATTTCATATATGTACTTAACATCCATTGAGATTATGTGACATATATATTTCCTATAATGTATGTCCTATGGAAACTTAGAATAAAAATTCCTCTTTGTCAGGTGAATTTTATTTTTTAGTTGTTCTTTTTAGATATACATGACAATAGAGTACATTTTGACATACATGGAATATAATTTATTCTAGTTAGGATCCCTTTCTTGTGGTCATACATGATGTGGAATCACACTGGTCGTGTATTCATATATGAACACAGGAAACTTATGTCCGATTCATTCTACTGTCTTTTCTATTTCCATCTCTCCTCCCTTCCCTTCATTACCCTTTATCTAATCTAATGAACTTCTATTCCCTCCACCCCTCTTATTGTGTGTCAGCATCCACATATCAGAAAGAATATTTGGTCTTTGATTTTTTGGGATTGGGTTATTTCACTTACCATGATACTATTCAGATCCATCCATTTACTGGCAAATGGCATGTGAATTTTAAACAATACTATAGATATATAATCATTGGGATGCAATTATGCCTAAAACAAAACACTTTGTGTTTGTTCTTTTTAATTGTACAGACAGAAAACTATAAGATATGCCTTTTTATGTCAGTCCAATGCCTACTAGTTGAGCAATTTCTACAAACAAGATAGTGTACTAAATACTTTAGGTGATAAAGAAAAAATAAACATCAGGGCATTTACCTGGATATACACATAAGTAACTACCAAATTAAATCAGATAATAGTGATTCATGATAAAAGGACAACAAAATAAATTTGCAAATGATATAGACCACAGATAACATAGTTCCAATTTGGGAGATTGTAAAGAAGGCTCATTTAGTTGGATCTTGGCATATTGGCTAGGATTTCAGTCAGCAGATGATGGTGGCTGAAGAATGAGGAACCCCTCATGGAATGGAGGAAAAACATTCAGGATGGAATAGCATGAACAAAATCAGGAAGTGGGAAAAAAAAGGAAAGATGTGTTTAGATAACTGCTAATTGTCTCTGGTGGTGGAAGAAAGCATCTATGAACTAGCTGACTGTGCAGAGAATGAACTGAATGCCAGACTGAGTTTGAAGTAAAAGCATAGAATGATCAGGGCTGTGCCCTAAGAATACCATCAGGTGGATCTTGGGGGTGTAGCTTAGTGATAAAGTGCTTTCCTACCATATAAGCCTGAGGTTTGATTTCCAACATTGAAAAAAAATGTATATATATATATATATATATATATATATATATATATATATATATGACTTAAAAATCCTAGAAGGAATGATGAGGCCAGATGTGTGAAGGGAAGTGTTCATATAACTGTTTTTTAATCATCTAATTTTTTAAAGATATAAATTATTATTTTTTTATCCCCCCAAAATACATTATTAGAAGTTGTTACAAAGCATAAGAATTTCTCGATGTGTTTTAATGTTTCAACTTCCTTGTCATTAGTATTTGTTTTTATATAATTTATGGCTTGACAATAAAGTATTCATTTATTCTGACAAAAGAACAAATATTTTTTTCTTTCATGAAATTTTTCTCACTCAAAAAGCATTTATGGAGTAATTGTATGACATGAATAGTATATAATGAACATTATAGGACTATGTCTTCTGGGTAATTTGATGTAAATTCTGGGACTGGAGATGCTTGAGCAAGAGAGATTTTGAATATCATTAATTGATTAGTTAATCAATATTTTGAAAAAAAAGAAGGTTTATTGCTTTGCTATCAAAAGAGAAACACGGGGGACTCCTGTCCCAAAGGCTGTGATTCTGCCCATCATCAGGAACAGGGGCTTTTGAAGAGGTGATCCAAAGGCTACATTCCATGTGTTCTCTGGAGTTGTAATTCACTTGTTAATTTGGGAGATAGACATTTCTGAGATCTTCTGGTACAATCCTCAAGTCTGGATTACTTCATTCCTATGGTGGGTGTGTACTCAAGGATATATAACTCTGTTTAGGATGGGAAAGAAAGGTAATCCTGTTTCCCCTGAGATTAAGGAGGGGGAGAGATTAGGAAGGAGCAGGGAGAGAGGAAGAGAAAGAAACATGTCCATTTAAAAATTAAGTTGTAGTTGCAGAGCAGCAGGGGCTATACTCAAAGCATAAAGTGGACCACTGTTACATATTCTCACTGTCAATTTATATATTCCATTCCTATGGAAAAATGGGCAATGACATCTTCAAGCTGCTTCCTGCTGAAAAGGGACAAAGCTGGAGGAAGTAACCCAAAGTTCTTATTCTCTATCATGTGGGGCATGGATGGTTAAGGGTATTCAGCATCAGAAAAGTTCAGAGGTCCACAGTGGCCAATGGTAGGTGGTTAGACAAGGCATACATAGGGCAGGGATCATGTTAAGACATCAATAAATAAGACAGGAAAACATTACTAGTTGCACAAAAGCAACTAGTATTTAAGGCCAGTCTCTGAAAACCATGAAGACAATAACTCATAATCATATCAGTGAAAAACAGATCGAGTTTATCAATGTAGGAAGTTAGGAAGATTTGTAAGTTTATGAGATCAGGCTCAGATTAACTCAGGACAAACTGGTGACTCTGGAGTCCTTTGTGATCATTATTATTAGATACTCTCACACAAGAACCCTTTCTCTACAGTCTTCAGCTTTATTTACTTTGGTAGGGCTGACACAAGTGTACATCTTAAGTTTCATTAAAAAAAAAATTCCTTTTAAATGTCCATGTAGAACTGTGCTTAGGCTATAGTTTCCTGCCAGGTGTTTAAGACCAAGTTGGTCAAAACGGACTTTGTTCATATCTACTCTTAAGAGTCAGCTGAAATTCCTCAGAGATCACTCTTGGGGGATGGATGTGAAGTCTCTCAGCTTCTTAAGCTTTCTTCTACCAGTAGGGCCACTGGGCCAGGATGGGTCAGGGTCCTGCTTCTCTTGGAAGCATCAGGAACATTTCCTGCTCCAATGATGCTCCTGGTAGGTTCCCTATTCTCTAGGGTTCTCTTGATCTTCCTGATCAGCAGATTGGGTGACTCACCAGAGTTTCAAGGCCCAGAGAAGGTTCCTGTTGTTCTCTGAATCCTGGTTGAACTTAGAGGGCAAGAGCCAAAATGTGGCTGCTTTTTCTTTGACCCTTTTACTTCTTTGACTTTGGTCTTCAAGTTTTTAATTTTAAAGACTCAGGAAGCCAGTTTCACTAGTCTTAAAGAGAGAGTAACAGGTTATAACTTTAATGTCTATAATTTTACTGTTACATTTTCATTTAATTTGTGTTATTATTAGTCAGCATTATATACTATCTGTCCTATAGGTGATGGCTTATTATCTCAAATTAACCCAGATTTTTTTTTTTTTTAAGAAGCAATGCTCTGTAAAACACTTATAGGCAACAATTATGAAGTTTTCAAGGAAAACACACAAAAAAATGAAATTAACAAGCAAAAACATATTCAATTTGTGTAATAGCTACGAACCAAGAAAAATGACTTTTATAATCTTAAACCTTTACATTGCATCCCCAGTTTGAGATCATAGTAATCTTTACAACAAAAATCAACTTTTTGAACACAACTTTAAATGAGCTGAAGTCTAACCTATTTTGGAGCCATTCTAATACAGAATAAGGTGGGAAGCAGGGCTTTATCTCAGGTAAGGGGGGACTCTTCACAAATAATACAGTATAACCTTATATCTGAAACATGATTCAAAGAAAGGTTAAGAGAGCTTTTAACTTTCTTTTTGTGGAAGAAGTAGCAGAATACTTCTATGTTTTTCAATGTCACCTTTAAACAGATCAGGCTCTCCTTATTATCTTCCAAAAATACATTCCAATTCCAATTCCAGTGTTTAACACAAAATTATATATATAACTTATTGACAACAGTTTACTTTATCCATCAATAAAACATCCAATAAAATGAATAAATACCAACAAAATTTGTTATTTTTATACAAATCAGAGACTTTTGCTATACGTAATTTTAGTTTTGTAGAATGCCAACTTGGCAAAGTGCTTGCCTAAGCTTTACACTTAACTAAGTCTAACTTTTAAAGTCCAATTTAGAATCCAGAGTGTATGGTAACAATAATCACAGGTCTATATGGGTTAACAAAAATCAAAGGATGGCCTTAAATCTCTTATACATTTAGGAAACAATGTTAATGATCAGAAATTTACTTAGTGAAAGCAAACAGTTATAAAACAGGTCTTCAGATGACAGTGTGGCCTTTCTATGTCAGATACAATTATTGGCTATCTTGCCAGTAATCTTACATAAACTTTCATTTTATAAACTTTTACATAACACTTAGACAAGGCTAAGACAGAGTTCTGAGATGCACACATATACCTAGTCGCCTATATGTAGGGTGTCAACTATATTGTTATATCTTAAATAACAGTTGTTTGTTTTAACAGTTATAAAGTAGTCATTTAAAACTTTAAAACAGGTACAAACCCTAATTACTTTAAGACTTAGTTTCCAGTAATAAAACCTTAACAAATACAAGAAAATTATCTTGATAGATAAGAGCAGATCAATGTTTCAGACTTTGCTTCACATCAGTACATTAAAGTTCAAATAACTTTAACTGATTATGCTAATTATAGCCAATTTAACCACCACAAACACAAACTTTTTGAGTTTTTACTTTCCACAAACCTTCTGCAAGTTACTTAAACATTCACTACTTTACATGCTTAATTTTCTTTCATCTTGAACTTTAGCCCAAGATTATTACTTTACCAGACAAAAATACTTTCTCATCCAGACACATTTCTTTTACCTTCTAATTTTCTATACTAAAATATATTTCCATACATATAACTTTCTTTCATCTTTTTCTAGTTTTGGACCCTTTCTTAAATTCATATTCTGAAATAGTCCTTATGAATATTATTTATGCCTTTAATTTATACAACAAATTTCATCCCAGGAGAGGTTTGAACAATCCAGCATATACAAAAACTGTGCCTTAATCTTTTTTCTCCCAGGTTGCATTCAAGGGGTTGGAGCACAGGATATTTTTGAGCCTGATATGTCTCTGTTATCATTATCACAATGCCATCAACTTTAAGTGAGTTCCCCACTGTCAATTGTATCCAGAGGCTCCTTTTGGGCTTTTTTCTTATACTAGGCATACTGATATGCAATGGAGGAGGCTCTTTCCATCCTTTTCTTTAAGCTTCTTTGAAAATTCTTTTGTGGATGCTGCCTACAAAACACAAGTTGGCTTTAGTTTCTGTCTTCTTCTTTTCTGGATGCAGTTATTTAGTCTGCCAGTCCCCCCGTAGTATTTAGTTTAATGGGATACTATTATAGAAAGAATTTCTTTGCCCCAATGCTGAATATCTCCTGGCCAAATGGGGTATCCTATCAGATCTTAAAAGGGGAGACTATTCCTTCCCCTATGTCATAAACAGTGCTGGAAACTACCGTCACATCCTTGTGGCCAGCAGCTTCCACCCCCCAGTGGCAAAAGGAGAGCAGGGCAGAGGCCAGGTTCTCTTTGGCCATTTTTCTACAGCCCAGGCAGATTTTCTGGGATTCCCTGCCCAGGTTAGGGCTGGTGTCCTTGACCCTCAGTGAGATGTTCTATGGCTGCCTGGGGCCAGGCTGAGAAACAGTGCTAGGATTGCCAGCTCTGGGTTTAAAAGATTTAAATTTTTTTGGAACCCTTTCTTCTGGTGTCCTGCTATCCTTGCACACCAGAGGCATTGTCATCTGGCACCTTCAAATTAGTTTCTGACTGTTCAGAGCCCTTATCATGCAACTGCATAAATGTCTGTACATACAGAATCTCTTTCATATACCTTACCCCTGACAGAGCAACTTCAATGTCAAGATTGTACAATAATCCAAAAAACTATTCAAAAGCCAGATCAAAACAGTAAAACATTATCTTAGACAGGCTTATACCTATAGGTGGCCCTTCAAATTACTTTTCCTCTGACAGACAAATTTCAATTGCAAGATTATACAAAAAAGAAACAGAGAGAGACAATCAGAGAGGAGCCTCCAAACCATGGCCAACAGACAGAAACCTTTAAGTTGACCAGCCAAGATCTTTTCCAGGAGACTTCCTACATGACTGATGCAGTATTGGCCATGTCTTAAAAGGGGCAATAACAGATAGAAACAAAACAAAAATGCAGATAGACAACCAGAGGGAATTCTCAAACCCAAAGCCAACAAACAGATGACGACCTAAAACAGATTAGAAGGGAGTAAATATCCCTACATTAGTGGTGCCACAGATGTCCCAGAAAGACAGACCAGCTGTTCCCACAGAGGGACCAGATGTACGGAGTTAAGGGTCTCCGGATACACATAGCGGGACTTACCAGATGGCCAAGTGTGTTGTGACTTTACTGAGTTCAGTTTCCTTTTTCTCAAAGTGGATCATGATGGGGCAACCCGTACTATTCAGGGAGAAAAGGCAGGAGTTCCCCTGAAGCAAAAGGAGCTTCAGCAGCTGCTGGGACTGTCCCTCAGTTTCTCCCTTTACTCACAGGAATAGCTCTTCCAGTTCAACCTGATGCAAACTCACCTGTCTCCTAGCCCCTGCAATCAGTTGCTCTCAACAAGTTCGCCAGCACCTTGCATCCTCTGCATGGAAGTGGGGTCCTGGAAAGCTGGAGTGGGGACTGTTCTTGGGTCCCATCTGGGTCGCCAAATTTATTGCCAAAAGCTCAGTCCTTGTCCTGGATGCTAATCCAATAATCAGGACATGGTTTTGAGAAAAAGGAAAATGGTTTATTGCTTTGTTAGCAAGGAGAAGCAGGGTACTCTTGTCCCAAAGCCTGTGATTCTAGAATATCATTAATTTAAAGAAAAATTGTTAGTACTTAAGATAGCCAAGCTTGTTTAGTTGATGTTAATTATCATATTTATTAAATATGTTGAAACTAAAAATTTCCTCATATTTTCTTCAATTTCCTTTCAAAAATTTTAAAATATATCCCTTGCATTGCTTATTAACCATTTTGTTTAACTTTGAGTTGCTAAAACCTTTTGAAAAATGGGATGTGTTTTAGGGGTACTGTTTGTGTTGAAGATGAAAAATTGATTTTAGGCTTTCATTAAGTCAGCTTTTATATTATCTGTGCTGCACTTTCCCTGGTTAAATATACTTCTAGTGTAGGCAAAGGTACTAGCTACTATTTATTCATGAAAGTGAGCCTGCTAATTATCTGCAAATAGCATGTCAAGTGACTTCAAAGTTAAAACACCTTTATGTAAAAGGTTTTCTCTTCCAATGTTTACTTTGGTCTTAGAACCCATTATTTAATTAAGCAGTTATATTGTTTATCCAGCTAATGGGATTCACTATCATTAAATACAAGAAAACATTTACCCAAATCCAAGAATATACTAGGACAATTATTGTTATGGATTGTATTGCTGGATTCTTTTCATCATAACACCTTTCAAATTTTAAAACACATCTTTTTAATTGTTAGATCAAAGTGCTCCTGAATCCATTTCTTTAAGCCTCATCACATACTCTAAGATCTCAATTTTGCTGCTGCATAGCCCCTTTCCCTTCTAAAGGCAAGAATAAATCAAAGTAGGGATAGCAATACAAAAATTACAATGGCAAAAACAAGGCTTAGTGGTACTGCTTAGAACCTTAATAACCAAATATCCTCAAGCACACTCTCATGAATTTTAATGTTTCTATAGTATCCCATAGTTTTTTGATCCTAATAGTACTTTCTACCTCTACCAGTTTGTTCCAGACTTCTTCGATATTACTAGTGGTATATGGAATATAAAGCTGGTCAAAGCCAGGGAAACTTTGTAACTATAGACACTTGTAGTTTCTGTAGGGTACTGGTGTTCTAGACCCAAAGGATTCAGGCATAATCAATCTGAAGGTTACATAAGAGCAGACACATCATAAGCTGCCAAGATATCTAATGGTTATTTGAATTTTTAACTACACTGGTTAAAGTCATGAGCTGTGTATTTATGATTTAAATAATAATCTGTATTAGTTATTTTTCCTGTTTTAGATTTGCTAATTCACCCAACCATCTTGAAAATGAGGGATCGATACTTCTACATTGTCTATCTATATAGCTAACTATCAATCAACCATCTTGAAAACAAGTTATAACTATCTCCATGTTATCTCTTCTCCTCTCCCTCCTCTTCTTCACAATGGAGAACAGATATGGGCAATCACTACCTTTGGAAGAAAAAAATGTTCATGTTCTGTAGGTGGTGGATCAACTCTACCATGGATAGTAGGTAACATTTTTTACTTCACAACTCATCATTATCACCCCAGACCTTCATATAAGTGCTCAGAAGTTGCAGTTTCAAATCATAGAGTATTTAATATGGGGAAATGCTTAATCACCATTTTCCCATCTCACCTGTTTCTCATCCAATGCTGTCCTACAACATTCTTGAGGGAGAGTCATTCAGTCTCTGTTTAAAAGTATGTATGATAAAAAGTTCATTATCTCATCAGGTAGCTTATCCCATCTTTAATGGTTGTGAGAGTTAAAAAGTTATCCTATAGGAATCAGGCATTGCGGCACATGCCTGTAAGCTGCTAGGAGGCTGAGGCAGAAGGATCACAAATTTGAGGCCAGTCTCGGCAATTTAGACAGACCCTGTCTCAAGATAAAAAAGGGGGGTTGCTTGGGATGTAGCTCAGAGATGGAGCACTTGTCCTGCATGTGTGAATGTGTGCAGCCTTAGGTTCAAACCCCAGCACTAAAAAGAAAAAAAAGAAAAAGAAAAAGAAAAAAAATTTAATTTGGTTTAAATTTGCTCCCTATGCTTTTTCACTCACTGATATTATTTTGGCTTATAGAAACTAGTTAAAATAGTCCACCACATCTTCCTCAGGACAATCCTTCCGATGCTGGAAGTGAATTTTAATTCTTGCCTTCTTCCCAAAGCTAATTTTCTCCAAATTAATTTAGCATGGATTTTAAAATGTGGAGTCCTGTTTCTCTACCCCTAGAGGTTTTCATACATTAGGTGTTTGGTGATCTTTAGGATTTTTGTGTTTTTTGTAGTGTGGTCTGTATTTGAAGCTAAGTAGTTTTATCAACTTGTTTCCTGTCTATAGAATTAGGAGGGTCTGGCAGTTTTCTTTAATTTTGTGTTCTTTTCTTTTTAATTTCAAGATGCAAGTGTTTGTATTGATGAAAAAGTTCTCAATAACTTTATATGTTTTCTGGGCATATTAGAGGGATCACTCCAGAAGGAAGAGGTTTGTCTACAAATTTTCCTTAGATAATCTCATTTCTCTTTGGGGGGGTTCTGTTAGATGGCTGAAACGATCTATGAATCACTCACTGAATTTCTTTGCAGAGTTGTTTGTATGACTGAATACTCTCAATTTGTAGTAATCTTTCTGAGGTATTAGGAGAAGTTTCATCAGACACACTCAGCTTTTTCTTTACGATATACTTTCTCAATAGTGAATCTCTTAACTGAGAACTTTAAATCATTGAGTTGTGGACCCTTTTTGTTTAACAACCATTTCCCTAATTTCTCTTGTTCTTTTCACATTTTACTATAAGCAGCAAGAAGCTGGGAGGCATCTTCAACACTTTGCTTGGAAATCTCCTCACCTACACACTCAATTGTATTATTTACAAGTTCTGCTTCCCACATAACTGGAGGGTGTGATTTTGCTAAGCTTCCTACCACTATATAACAAGCATCACCCTTCCTCAAGTTTCCAGTAACATGATCCTCTTTGTCTTCTGAATCCTTATCACTAACCACTTTGATGTCCACATTTCTACCAATAAGTTGTTTAAGATGATTTAGATATTTGCTAAGGTAATGTGTTTTCTCTGCCAAAATCTGTACCAGAAAAGCTGAACTGATAGGAGCTATATAGTGACAAATTTATAATAAGGAATTGATTTATTTGATTGTAGGAAATGGCAAACCAAGCCCATAATCATAAAGTGGACTACTAGGAAAGGCAAGCTGGAATCCTCAGCCATAGGCTAAAGCTTTTATTCATAGGTAGACATCTTCCCTTTCTGCTTTTCCCTCTCCAGTTACCCCTTCCCTCCTTGTAACACTCCTCCTCCCCCTTGTAACACTCAGCTCTGTTTTCTAGGCCTTTCATCTGACTGGAAGGCCTGACTGAATTAGGCCCACTCCAATTATCTAGGATGATCTCTCTTAGTCATAATCAATTGATTATGGGCTTTAATCACACATAAAAATGCCTTCATAGTAACACACATATTGATGTCTGCTTGCATAACTGTGAGCTGTAGCCTAGTCATGTTGACACATTAAAAAGACCATCACAGTGTCCTGTATCATATTTCTCCACTAACCAAAATTGTCTCCTCACATACAACCCATTTATTTTCATGGGAAATTCAGGCTTTACAGGGCTTTATTCTCAGAAATTTGTTAAGACTCAAGAAAGAAATATTTGTATATAATGGACTCATTAAACAAAATAGTTCTTCAGTTAGCAGTTACAGCTTTATAAGTTGAAAATGATTTCCTGACAAGGACTTAAGAAAGTGTCATGTACATTAAACATAGATTTCTTTTTGCTGAAAATGGCATTAGCGTTGTTTAAATAGTCTGTTGCCTTGCCAAAGACTAGCAACATTGGCCTTACCCTGGAGCTTTTTAGAAACGCAGACTCCAGTGCTCACTGAAGCTTTCCTAAATCAAAATTTGTGCCACAAAGCTTCCTAGGTGGATTCATTTGCATTTTGAACTTTGAGAAGCACTAGTCCTAACAGATATTTATTTATTTATTTCTCTCTCTTTCCTTCCTTTTTGGGGAGAGTGATATGGGGGAGTGAACTCAGGGGCGCTCAACCACTGAGCCACATCCCCAGCCCTATTTTGTATTTTATTTAGAGACAAGGTCTCACTGAGAGGAGGAAAGATTTTCTCCTTGAGCTGTGGGAAGGAGTGCAGACTTGCTGACATCATGATTTTGGACTTCTGGCCTCCCAGAATGTTGAGTGCTTAGTGCCTCACTTTTGCTGAGGCTGGCTTTGAACTCTCAATTCTCCTGTCTCAGCCTCCTGAGCTGCTGGGATTACAGGTGTGTGCCATGGCGCCTAGGCCTAACAGATATTTCTGCCAAATAAAGCCCTCCATTTTTCTTTCTCTGTCATATTCCACATGCTTTGAATATTCTTTCCTCTAAAAATCTGAAAACATCATTCCAGAGCCCAGGTGTTTTCAATACGGAAGGTGAAAGATACATAAGGTAAATAGATACTGATTATTTTATTGGCGTCTATGAAGGGAAGAATTAATGGTCAAAGAATATCTACATAAAATGTTTTCTAGGATGTTATGAAGACTAAATGAGAAAATAATAGGCAAACCATAGATTACTAGGTAACTATTATTTTTTAGGCACAGTTATTATTGCATTACTTACATGATAGTTCAGAGAGGTGATTATTGTGATTATTATTTTTTCCAAAAAAAAAAGAAGGAAATAACCAGTAAGGAACGTATTCAAGGGCTCACAGTAACTGTGCATAAAAACTCAGGCAATTAGACTCCAGAGCCCATGTGCTTGCCTATATTGCCTCCAGTGCAAATTGTTAAGATTTGTGTGGTGACTATACACATAATCAAGTGTTCTTATTTTATTTTGAAAATAATTCCAGAAAATTTTTAGGGCACCAATGCACTGTTTTAATTAAAACTACAGTCAGTTCAACAATACCTCTCTGAATTTCTATCGTAGTGGATATATATGCCTTCTGGGGCCTACATGCCCCTCAGGAATAGCACACTAATTTTATTTTGGGATACCACTCACCCTCATTTATTTGATTAGGGTGAAATGATATCTTTTCCGTCTCCTGTTTTCCAGGAGTACACAGGTGACTCACGCCTGTTCTATCATCATATTCCAACTCACTGACCATACGACTGGTTCACAGATGGGCCTGTGACCAAGTAAGTCCGTGAATTCGATTCAGCCTGGTAGTTAATAACATGCTGGTTGATTATTCCAAATCAAAAGAGTGAAAGAGTAAGAAGGGAAGTCATAGAGCAAAGAGGGGAACCTAGAGAGAGTAGAATCATTGAAAGCACTCTAAAGGGTTTCAGGAAGTGATGCATCAATATTATCAACTTGATAATTGGGCAATGTTTATGTTTTTGAAGTTAACAACCAAAATACTTGGATAAAATATTCACTTTAAGCAACTGTAAGTTCAGTCATGATTGATTGTCCCCAGCAGGATTTGTATCTGTGTAAATAGGCATTTCATTGATTTTTTTTCAAAAGAGCAGATAGGTGAGCTCATTAATTTCTTT
Organism: Marmota flaviventris; assembly: GCF_047511675.1. Classification (NCBI taxonomy): domain Eukaryota; kingdom Metazoa; phylum Chordata; class Mammalia; order Rodentia; family Sciuridae; genus Marmota; species Marmota flaviventris. The sequence goes on from NC_092507.1 coordinate 53,688,050, forward strand.
TTTAAATCAAAGATTTCCTTTTAGGGATTTTTTCCTTTACTCAAGAAAATACTGAATGAGTCAGGGTGCTAATCTGTTTTGCTCTCATAATTCTATTTTCGTATTATAGAAATGTTTTTCACTGTGCTAATAATTGCCTAGTGGGTTGGTAGTGACTTATTTTTACTCATTTACAACTTTTTATCAGGCCTGAGATAAGCATCAAGCATTGTGCCAGAGGGAATGAGATTCAAAAGTGTCCCATCGCCTAGAATGTAAATGATCTCTAGAGCCCCTGACTCAGAATGTGAGGGACAGTGGGCACTTGGTATTGCATTACCTACAGAAATATTTGTATAGGATGTTAGGATCTTGAAATGAGATCATCCTGGGTTATCAGGATGGTCCCTAAATCCAAAGACAAGTGTGTCCCTACAACACATCATGTTTGGATGGAGGCAGAGAATTAAGTCACCTGAGACTGGAAGAGGGGAGGAGAGATTTTCTCCTTGAGCTGTGGGAAGGAGTGCAGACATCATGATTTTGCTGACATCATGATTTTGGATTCTGGCCTCCCAGAATGTTGAGAGATAAAATCTGTTGTTTTAAGCATTAAGTTTGTGGTAATTTATTGCAGCAGCCAAGGAAACTAATATGCTAGTTCATACAGATTACTTAATTAAGGATTCTTTTGATGTTGTTTTGCTTCATAATGATTTGGAGAAACCAATATCTATACCCCAATTCTTGCTTCCATACAATGGAGACTTTTGTCTGTGTTTTGATGTTTGGTGAAAAGCCAAAGGTTAGAATTTCTTGGTTATTTTTTTACCTACCATAGATGTCCAAGGAAGTACAACTGGTGCACAAATATGACATTTCTAAATAAAGTGGTTTCAATAGTGGTCTGGAGAGCCACACACTTTCTAAAAAAGTGGTACTGGTCCTGAAAGGATATTTCTACCGGGGCAAACTCCCATTTACAGAGTTCCACATGTGGGCAGTTTTCTAGACCAGGGAGCCAGGAGACCTTACTTCCAGCCCTACCATCTCTGTGGCACTTCATGCAACTCACTTTCTCTTATTGCCTGATGTGCCTTTCTGAGAGTGTTGGTTAAATTAATTTTTAGATGCCTTTAAACTAATCATTCACCCAAAGGAGAGTATGTCCACTCCCCTTTACTCTTTCTACTTCGCCCTGTTGGTTTTCCTCATATTACTCAGCACTACTGGGAATTTTATGAATACTTGCTTATCTGCCTTCCTACCTCTCACTCTCTTAGTTGAAAGAACACAATAAAAGTGCATTTAGCACACTGTCTTGCACATAACATACCCTCAATAGAAATGCAGTAAATAAGTAAACAAATAAATAAGTGAATATTTTGAGCAGAAACCAAGAAAAAGGTCTATTTTCTTTGGTGTTGGAATCAGACTGGACCAGAAAATATTTTCCCCCCACGTCAAATATTATTGAATTTCGGGATCGAAGAATAAGTGGGCATTAGTTCACCTCTCCTCTCAGATGCTTGAGTGCCCTCTTCCTCCTTCCTGACCAGGTGACCAAGATGTTGGCTGAAGCATCTTTGATGACAGGAGACTCACTCCCTCACAACTTCTGGTCTTTTCTATTTCACTTTCTTTCCCCACTCCTCCCAATTATTGAAAGCTTTATGGTTGGCATTTCCTACACCTGCTGCAGCAGAGGTCTTGGAAGCCTAGGGGTGGGGGAGAAAAGGGGAACCCCAGTGCCACGCTCAAGTCTGAGAGCCACTGATTCAAGGGGGGAGGCTGTGGCTGACTCCCGAGGAACTAGCGACGCCTTGATCCCGCTGCGTTGCCTCTGTTCTCCGCCTTCCTGCTGGCAGGGGGTCTTCCTTCCCGAGGTCAACTCCCTGCCGCCACCCTGGTCACCTGCGCGGCCGCCCGCCCTGCTCCGGGGGTCCGCTCCTCCCTCCCTGGAGCCACCACCCAGCTCCGCCCTCCCCGCTCCCCAGCCCAGCCCGCTCCTCCTCAGCCACTCCTCCCCACACGCCCTCCTCTCCGGAGAGTTTCCCCGCACCTTCCGCGAGGAGTTCGGACACGGCAGCCCAGCGGAGCTCACGGTCAGCAGAGCGCTAGCGACGCAGGTGCCCGAGCCCCGGAGCCGCCGCCATCTCTGCCTCGGTAGGCATTGGCTTTCTGGATCAAGGTAGGACCCAATTCCCTGCTTCCCTCTCCTCCACCCTTGCTGTCACCCTTCCTGCTACGGGAAGCTCTGGAGCGGCGCGTTGGGGCGCGTGTGACGGGCGCAGAGCCCTCGGGGGACTTGGGGACTGGGTGTTCGAGGCCAGCCTTTCAGGGTCTCCGAGGGGCAGCAAGCGGCGGGAGCGCGGGTGCATGGGACGCTGCGCGACTTGCTCCCAGGGGCGAGCAGGATGGGGCGCCCGCTGGTTGCTGCCGGTGGAGCCTGGGCGCGCACCTGCGGGGCAGCGGAGAGGACCTGCCATCGGGGGAACTTCTTTTCCAGGCCTCCTGTCTACTTTGGAAACGGAAGGGACTGCGACTTGAACCTGTAAGCCCTGGGTCCCCGAGGGAGGTTTTGTTGGTTTAAATGACAAAAGAAAAAAAAAAAAATGTGTTTGTTGGGACTTTGTAGATCTCGGCTTCAGTTTCCTACCCTCTCCACCTTCCCGGGAGCAAATTAAAAACAACCCCCACCCCCAGACAAAATCAACCAAATCAACCCAAACCCCAAGCCCCAGTCCAAACAAAGCACTAATTTAAAGGGATTTGTACTGAAAAGAGATCCACCTGAGGAATCATTTTGGAAACCCCGTTGCCGGGTAAGAAATTGGTTATTGCCGGTGCTATTTCTAGAAATTGTGTTTGCTAACAGAAGATGAGAGTGACTCTTGTAAACCTCAGGGAGTTCTTTAAACAGAAGGAGCTGCCTGGAGTGTCCACAATTATTTAAGTATATTGACAAATGCTCTTTCAGAGCTCTGGACTTGGAAGTCAGAAAATCTGAATTTTGGTATTATCTGTGATGCTGTGGTTAGCTTAACCTCTGTGGGCCTCAGTTTCCTCATCTTTCAAATGAGAGAGCTGGATTAGGATCATTTCTGAGGGCTTTTTAGTAATATCTAAGGTGTATCCCAGGTTTTAAAAAATGTGTAATTCTTTAAATCTCTTAATCTGTTACAAATATTGCTAGTTTCATGAAACGTGTGTGTGTGTGTGTGTGTGTGTGTATATAATCAAACACACACACACACATATAATGTGTGTGTGTATCTTGGCATTTGTTTTATATGCATTTATTATTTATATTTTCAGGATTTCCAGCCCAAAGTTGTAGAGAATACAAAACATTTGTAAATAACTCAGAAACATATAGCTTTTATATGAATATTTAGTACACCCCCGAAACTAACTTTAAGAATCAGGTTTACCTTTATGTCAATAGTTGCAACACTATTGAAAAAATATGTGGCTTTAGCATAGCACTTATTCTCTTCCAGTATTATACATTTGGAGGAAATAAAAATTGTTTTGGAGATAAACAAAAATTGTATCTTTGCTATCAATTACTGCTTTTGTAGAATGCTTGTTACTTTTTAGCATAAAGTTGTGTGCAGAATGTTAAAAAAATGGTTTCAGACCACTTCAGAGCCTCTTTGAAATTAAGCTCAATAGCAGAGATGCCAATTTTAGTAATATATTTAGTTGACTTGGAATGAATCCCAGAAAGTAGCAGAGGTTAACTAAACAGATAAACCAGAAATTAAGTATTGACACACACACACACACACACACACACACAAAATTTGTACTATAAAGTATCAGTGTCCCTTATGCTTCCTTTTTGATTTAAAAAAACTAAAAACAATCCCTGATGTTTAAGCAGACAGGGAATGATTAAATAGCTTTTGTTACTCCTTGTAACAAATATTTACCATGGTGTTTTCAGAATGATTTGAGATTTGGTCATGGCTAGTTAGGATAGGCTTAGAAATGTTTCTAGCTCTTTTTGTTGGCTTGGCCTAAAATAATAAAATCACCTTTAGCCACCCACATGTGCACGTGTGCAGTTTGGGAGAGTAGAATGGATTTGAAGTACTCATTTATAAACGTGTTTTAACTTATTTTTTATTGTCTTGCCTTTGGGATGGAAATATCAATCATTCAAGCATTTATCTTTCCTCATATTCTCTGGTCAAGTAGATGGGTATCTCCTGAAACAGATGCTCATAGAGTTAAGTAAATTGCTTGTTGATAGAACAGGGAGTAATAGTAGAACTCACATACCCTGGCTGCTAGTTGCTTAAAAAAACAACTGAATCAGTGGATGGATTTGATTGCTCATGGTCCACAGCCAACTCATTCATGGACTGGGAGTGTCTTTGTGGTTGGCATAGGCTGTAGTCCTCTTTTGCAGTGTTGACTTTACTCTTTCACAAATTTATCAAGGAAAAAAAGTGACCATCTTTTCACACTTAGATCACTATTGTAGGACCAAACTTTTTATGTTTGTGAAGTATCTTTAGAAAATCTTAGAATTAAGACCTAAATGTGTCGAGGAGGAAAAAAATGAATTCCCTTGGCTGATACTGTACTGCATTTTTTATTCTGGGAGCCAAACACATGTACTAAAAATATGTCCTGTGGAGTTAAAAATGAAGAAAAAGGCTTAGGATCTGTTCTAATTCTTAAGATTTTATGTGATTTACAAATTCCGATTTTAATTAAATTAGAAAGGCTCAAACGTTCACCTACTGGCCAGATTTAGTACATATAGCCTTTTGGATTTTCTATTCAAATTTCATCTGCTTATAATTTGGAATATTATTTCTCAAATACTTTTTATGATTCAATAAAAAAATATATCTTTTGTCTTTTCACACACATGATCTTAGTAATCTTAAAAAATTTAATACTTTGAACCATAACGTAAATAGCAAGTATATAAGACAGATTTATTAGTTGATATACAACATAATAGATGATTTTAACAGATAATTATAAGGCCTCACTACTTACTTGCCAATATCCAGAAACTTCTTGTTTGATCTCTCCTTATTGCAAGGAGAATCTGAAATTTTAGTCTGAAATTTTCTTAAAAGAAAATTAACATGACTATAGTAGCATTCTTCTGTAGATTATTTTGCTTAACATTTCGTTATTTCCAATTTTTTTTCTGTACTTTTTCTTAACCCCATTCTTATCCAACTTCAGTTTTCAATACTCTGCCAGAACTACTTCAAGGTCTGCTGCTGTTAAGGTCAACAGTGATACCACCTTTGTTCATCTTATTTTCCCTGTTTCTTGATTTCCAGGACACCATGCACTCTTTGATTTTCCTCCTTCCCTGGCTGCTTTTTTCTCTCTGCTTTGCTGGACTCTCCTCTCAGAGGTTTTTTTGTTTTGTTTTGTTTTGGTACCAGGGATTGAATTCAGGGGCACTGGAACACTGAACCACATCCCCAGTTCTATTTTGCATTTTATTTAGAGACAGGGTCTCACTGAGTTGCTTAGCACCTCACTGTTGCTGAGGCTGGCTTTGAACTTGAGATTCTCCTGCCGCTGGGGTTACAGGCATGCGCCATGCATCTGGCTCTCTCAGAGATTTTAACTTTGCAGCACCTTAAGGTATAGTGAATTTTTCTCTATACTCTTTGATGATTTATGCAATCTCTATATTTTATACTGAGAACTCAAAAAGCAATAGCTTAAGGCTTGATATTGCCCTCTGAACTTCAGACCTTATGATCCAGCTGCCTAACAACATTTTCATTTGGATGTCTAATAGACATTTTCAGTTTAAACAGGCTCCAAATGGAATCTTCATCTTGCCCGAACCTACATATTCTACAGTCTTTTCTATCTTCATCTTTGATCTCTCTCAGTCTCTCATATGTTATATATTACATGTTAGGAAATGTTTGCCTTGTCTTCAAAATAAATATAATCACCTTTTTCACCTCCATGGCTGCCACCCTGATATAAACTGCCCTCATCCTGAGTTACTGCAAGGACCTTCTAACCATTATCCCTGTTTTTATCTTTTGCTCTCCTCAGTCCGTTTTTAGAATGACAGTTAGAGTCAGATTTTGACACTTTTCTGCTCCAGTCTCTAATGGTTTTGTAGTTCATACAGAGTAAATTTCAGAGTCCTAAGGATAACCTTTCTGGTCTTTCTGCCCTTCCCTTTACCTAGCTAATCTCTTTTCCTACAGTTCTTCCTCTGATTTAGTTGAAGCCATACTGGGCTCCTTGCTATTCCTTGAATAAATTGGGAGCCATCTTTGGTTTCCTCTGTTGGGAATGCTCTTCTCCCAGAGATCTGCATGATTTATTCTGTCACAATCATTTCCTTTTTGTTCAAAGGTTTCCTTTTCAATTAGGCCACTCTGTCATATTTAAAATTGTTGATTGTCTTTTACCTTGTAATATATCTTTTTGTTTTTCCTTTGCTTTTCATCATAGCATTTCCCTGCCTTTTAAAATACTTTATTATTATTTTTTCCCTGTTTGGTTCATCCTGTTTTATCCCTAGTGTGTAAAATATGGCCTAGCATTTAAGAGGAAAGCCATATTTTTTTTCCTGTTGATTGAATACTGTTGCTTGTTCATTTTCATTGCTGGATTTATTTCATTGTAGGAATATGACACATTTTAAATCTTGATTCTGAGGATGGCTATTTAGGTTCTTTCCTTTTTCTTCCCTTGTTCTCTCCTTCCTTTTTGTTTTGTTACTGAATTAGTTCAGAGTACCACAGCCTGGGTAATTTTTAAGTAACAGAAGTTTATTTGGTTCATGATTCTGGAGGCTGAAAAGTCTAAGAGCAAGGAGCCGCATATGATAAGGGTCTTCTTGCTGTCTCAGCATCACAGAGGGGCAAGCAAGCACAAATGAGAGAGGGCAAGAGGGGGCTGAACTTAGAACAAACCCATTCCAGCAATAGTGTCAATTACTTCATTCATGAGGGCAGAGTCCTAATAACCTTATATCAACTCTTATTAGGCCCCCCTCCCTACACTGTTGTATTGAACACATGAACTTGGGGGAAGCTACGCAGACCATACCAGTTATTATAAATAAAGCTGCTGTGACCCATCCTTTACAACTATCCTAGTACATAGGTACAGGAGATTTTTTAAGAGTATACAAGTAGTAGGCAAATTACTGGGTTACAGGACTTGCAGATTTCCGCTTTATTAGATAATGCCACACTTCTTAAGTGTGGACTTACCAATTTATATTCCTACTCTTGTTGTTGTATATCTTTGACAAAACTTGGTATTGACTGAACATTTAAGTTTTGCTCATCTGATAGGTGTGTATTATATCCTTAATATTCATTTCTTTGATTAGTAGTGAGATTGAAGATACTGATATAACTTCTCTACCTTTCTTTTGTTAGTATGTGCTTGGTAAATCATCCTTTTGTTTTCAATTTCTTCATATTATTTTTGGATGTATCTCCATATGGTATATATCTTATTTCCATCCTTCTTCATTCAAACTGAATTTTTAGATGTGTTTCTTATAAACAACACATATTCCTTAAGATGTTTTACATTCAATGTCTTTTCACTGAAGAATTTAGTCAATTTCTATTCAACTTGATTACTGATGTATTTAGGTTTGTATTTACTCATCTGTAATTTTTATTTGTGCTGTATTTTGGTTTATTGTCCCCTTTTTTATTTTTATGTTTTAGGTTGATTCCTTTTTTTATTCTAAGTTTTCTATAACTACTTAAAAAATTTCTATAATTCAGTGATTATTGTAGAAGAATCATGAGTCCTTTAGTTATCAAATTTGAAAATGAATGAAGTTTGAACAGTAATGAATCGAGGAACATACAAGGGCATTAGCTTACATTAACCCCATTTAAACTCTCTTGACATATATTACCAATATTTTGAATTTCATTTATTCAACAAACATTTATTGAGCACTTAGTCTGGGTTAAGCATTATTTTAGATGTTGAATATAACAAATGACCATCCCTGTGCTTGTTAAACACAACAGGGGACAGATAGAAAATGAACAATTTAAATGAGCAAACTGTGCCATATATGGGAAGGTGATAAGTGCTACAGAAAAGAGAAAAAAAAAATAGAGAAGGTGAAAAGGATGAGGAACGCTGAGCAAGGGAAAGAGAGTGAGTGCCCAAGTGCAATGGAAGTGGCTGAGCACATCCCACCCTTGACTCAGTCAGTTCATCATGTAAGTGTTTTATATGTTATAATAGATGATAGCTAAAGGTTTAAGCCAAATAGAGATTCTCAGGAGTCTCCATAATGATATTACAATAGGATTTAAAAATGTGAAGTCATATTTAAGAATGGCTGTCACCAAATATCTGTTTTGTGAAGGTCTAGGACAACATAGTTTTTCTCAGAATTATATTTTCTCATTTTACTTTAGCAGCTGTTCCTGGATGTCTAAATGTATGAACATCGAGAGACTATCAATAGGAGATAATTGAACAATTAGATTTCTGTGGGTAACTACAGAATTTCTGAACCAAACCGGTCAATGTTTAGGAGAGGAAAGAAAATAAAGTTTACACAAAGACACACACAAACGTGCATACGTAGACAGAACCTACTGGCACACACATAAACACTCATTAATTGCAGTTGCTTGTATGTTAGCAAGATGCTATTGCTTAAAATCTGACATACTTAATATATTAGACCTATCCAGGAGATAGCTGGGTATTTCTCTGATGTCCTGGGTGTCTTACAATAATGTTGCTTATGGGGAAAAAGCTTTCTCATAGAACCAACAGAATGTAAAAATATGGTGTATAAAAAGCAGTCATCTGGTCATGTGGCTTTTGGGTCTTTTGACTCCATGATTTTAAACTTGCAGATCAGTTCTTGCACAGGAGGTCCTGCTGTTTTTTACCTCTATGCTGTGGCTGATCATTGTTCCTACTGACCACAGGTTCTTTGAGAGTTAGGTTACATTACTAACACTGTGCTTCATATTTGTCCCCATTCTTGCAGGGGCAGTTAAGTATGCACTCAATGGAGTCTTTTATGATTTCTCAAACTAGAAGTAATGCCACTGATCTATTCTTTCTAAAGTGTGTCATTCTTAAAAATCTAAGACACTGTGGAATTTTAAGATTTACCACTTTTTTTTAATCATTAAGAAAGATACCTATTTAAATATTTTGTAATACATTCCTGTCATTTAGAATTTTAGTTCTATACTTATTGAAATAATTCATTTAGAATTAGATAAAAATTTCTATTTAAATCATATTCTTATATAGAATGTATGAATCAAATACTGTTTTTTTAAATCATTATTTTTTATTTTTTACTTGTTGTTGGACCTTTATTTATTTACTTATTTGTATGTGGTGCTGAGAATCGAACTCAGTGCCTCATGCATGCTAGGCAAGCACACTACCACTGAGCCACAACCCCAGCCCTGAATCAAATACTTTAGGTAAGGATTTCTTATTCATATTCCTAGTCTGTTTTTTGTTTTGTTTTGAGTTGCTTTTGAATGTGGAGCTGTTGATATCAATATCTCTCCAAACATATCATACTGTGGGCTGTCCAGAATATTGATACAGCAATTAAAAAGAGAATGTTTCATTCATGTTTCCAAGAATGTTACAAGAATCAAGGTTAACTGGATTCTTCCTTCTTTTAAATGGATTCTTTAAGTCCTGTATTTGCTTAGAATAATGTCATATTTTATTTTGGGTTCATATTTATATCATGACTTTCTGAAAAGCTTTTCTCAATTAACTTTATTTTTTATTATTGGGAAAAAGTAAATGGACTGTCTTCATTTCATCTTTAATAATTTTCAGATTCTACTTATTCTCTTTATTGTTCAGAATCCATTGCAGTATTTTTTAAGTCCACTGACTCATTTTCTAAATTGGTTTAGTAGCTTGAATTTCAAATTATGACTTCCTTTTGCCCATTGCGTTATTCTGAGTTTTTTTTTTTTTTGCCTTATTTTCAAGATTTTCCAGTTTCATAATCACATTATGTATCAAGTTGTCTTCCATCTCCACATTCCTGGTTGTCATCCCTTCTCAGCCATCTGTGCTGTAGCTCCTATCCTGACTGCTCCCTCCCTGGTCTGCAGAGACATCTAACAGGCTTGTGGTCATGTTCTTGCATGTTTCCCTCTTCCTTTGGTTTACTCTTTACTTTGTGGAACACTTTGTAGTTATTTTTGAGAGAAAGGGTCATACTGTATCAATTTTCTAAGTCATTGCACTCCTGCAAAATCTATTTGTTTCCTTCTAGTAGTTCTTCACTAGATACAGAACTCTAAAATGAAAGCCATTTTCTATTAGGCAACTACTAGGTTGTCTTCTCTAACATTCAGTGTTTGAAGTGAAACACATTCCTGTTCTGTTTCTTATTTTTATTCCAGAGGGAAAATCTTTGCTCTTCTGAAGTTTCTTAAATATGTTGTTTAGAAATGGATCTTTTCCCATTTTTCTTTTCAGTTTGAACACTTGGGCTTTTTTTTTTTTTTTAAGTCTGCACTGGGGAATTTTCTTGTATTATTTCTTTGATAATTTCCTCTTATTTTCCTTTTCTGAAAATACTGTCAGTTTGATTTCAATCTCTTAACTTTATCCAAGGTAACATACCTATTTTCATTTTAAAGGAAAAAAATCTCCTTTCTATCTTCTTCATGCCTTGGGAATATTAATTATGCAAATTTGTTTTTAAGTCTTTCCAGTGGGAAAACTTTACACTATGCATCTGTGCATTAAATTTTCAGAAGTTCATTATTTCCCTTTAAACATTCTTTTTTTTTTTTCCTTTGCGATTCTCTGAATGCAAAATCTTCGGAAATGTCCCCAAGGATAACTCATTATACATTTGCTAAATTTATTTTTTTCTTTTTTGATTTGTTTCTGTGTCTCCAGGTGGTCTGTTTTCTTTTTTCTTTCTTTTAATAAAACTTTTGACATTATGCTAAAGGCTTTCTTTAACTCTTCATTCATGATTTCATTGAGCATAGCTATTAAGTGAAAACAGAAGAATGTTAATTCTCAGCATAGGGGTAGTGTCTATCGATTGATTGCTTCATTTTATGCATTTAGTTAAGGAGCTGACATTGATGATGAAGGTCTAGCACCCTAAATGTCAACATGTGTAAAGGCCTTGTCATATTTGTGCCAGCTTTATATATACACTCTTATTTATAGATTCCATATTCATGGACTTGCACTTGTGATTGCCTAAGGAATGTGTATTTCATTTACTTATATATATGAACAACTCAATCTGGGAGCTTTGGATGAATTTCAGAGGGTTTGTTGACCACCTAAAACATTTGGGTACATGTGCTTCCTCCTGGCAGTTTTTACACTGTTCCCACCAAATTCTCAATGAGGTTCTTATTCCAAAAATGCTTAAGCATTCAGAATCACTGTTCTGAAGCACTTCTTGGTATTAAACTACATTCTCAAAAACCTCTATATGAATGATATTAGGATGCCTCTTTTAAAGATGGCTTCCATTCAGTTTTGTCTTGGTGTGGTGCCACCAGTCTGTATAGGAGGATATTTTAAGAAAGATGTGTATTTTGCTATTCTTCTTTCTTTTATTCATTTGTCCAGCTACTTACTACATATATACCACCTGCTACATGAAGGTCAGGCTTATGTTTGTGAAAGATATAATGAGAAAATAAATCAGAAAAAAAATCCCCTGGTTTGTAGGGTTTTTATTCTAGTACGGAGACAGACAGTAAAACAAGAAAAAAAAATAAGATATTCAAGTTAGTGTTCAGTGATAAGGTGAAAATTTTAAGCAGAAGAGTGGATATGAGATTTTGGGGTAGGGAAACTGTGTGACTTTAGATGGGATGGCCAGGCAGGGCTCCTCTGAGAAGGGGCCTAAAGCAAAGGTTTGTGACATCAAGAGGCAATTGGGATCCAGGTCCTCAGAGTCTTGTGCAGGACTTAGACTTTTATTCTGAGTGAAAAGGGAGTATTCTAGTGTTTTGAGAAAGAGAGACATGACTATTGCTGTGTTGAGAACAGACTTAATTGGGAAGAAATGGCAGAATTGGAAATTTTGGAAATTTTGAAAATTCTTTATTGGAAATAAATATGTCATTACCTCTGCTATAACCATTTAACTTTGTATGATCACAGTAAAGATAAAGGTTTTAGAAAATAAGGGAAGTTTGAACACTGAACAGGGAGACTGTAAAGCTCCTCTTCTTGTAGTCTAAGGAAGAGATAATGGTGACTCTGAACAGGATATTGGTGGTTGCAGGGGAGATAAGTTATTGAAATTTGAAATTCCCATAAAATTCTGGTACTATACCCGGTATGTTATGCAGTTAATCAGGAAAATATCTTATTATTCTTAGTGTTAGGATCAATTTACTTTTTCCCCTAAGCTGTTAGTTTCATTTTACATACTAGGTGAATTTATTAGACTGTTACAAATTATAGTCACGCTTAGGAAGCACATTCAAATTGATAGTTGTTTGGCATATTTGATGCAGTTGACTTATTTTGATTACCCTATACTTGATTTTTTTCTCATAGTTTAAATTTTTTGTTATATTTTTCTGTATTGTTTGTTTTGTAAACCTCCTTGTATTCCTTTTGTTATAGTTTAGGGTACATATAAATATTTTTCTCTTTGAGTCTATATGAGATGCCACCTTTCACCATCTCTTCAAGGCTCTTTCTAGCCCTTTTACATTGTGATTGTTTCTCTTACATTAGAATGAAATCCAATGGAAAGAATTCAAACCATCAGAATAATTAGTGTTTTGCATGGAACTTTAAATAAAGGAATAGTTGTCTCATGTAAGGATGACAGCTGACCTATTTGGTCACTTAGCAGATCATTTCAGTTAAATGTGAGTCAAATCAATTTTTGGACTAAATTATTAGTCACTAGTTTAATCAAAGCAGCCCAGAGGTGTATTGTATCTATGACACATCCTGATTATTATCCTTGATCTTGAGCTTATTTTATGGGGATGTTTTATATAAGAAACAGATAACAAAAATTATATTAAGCATTATATTAAATATTAAAATCATATTAATGTTTGCATATATTAATATGATTAGATCATGTGGATACTAAGTACTTCACCCATTCCTAGAGATCCTAAAGAAATGTTGTGATGTCACAGAATCCCAATGAATATTGTCAAACCAAAATTCTAATGAAAAACTGATACTCTGAAAAACAAATAGACCAGAACACAAATTGTTTATATGCATCCATTTTCTTCCTAAGAGTTTGTAAGTTGTAAAATAAACAAACCCCCTTTTCTGTTTACTCATCATATGGGGTCATTCCTCAGGTGAGTTATAAGGCATGTTTCTTATTTAATAATTTCTAATATTCTTTGTAGTAAAGCTGTGATTTCTGTTTTAAAGTAAAAATTTCTCAGAATCATAGGCAGCTCTGAAAGAAATTGTAGAGGTCATCTAGCGGTCTTATTTGTAGATGAGGAACCAGAGGTCGATACAGTTGAAATCCCAAGTCCTGCAAGCTTAACAGTAGAAAAGTAGTAGAGGCCAGCATCCAAGACTCCTGATAAACACAATTCAGGGTTTTTTTTTTTTTTTTTTTGGTTGTTGTTGTTAATATCTCAGATGACATATGTGTGGTGGACTGAGTCCCAAATTTGAGATCATAAAAAAAGATTTAAACATCCAAGTCTTATAGGGTTTCATCATAAGTTCAAACTTAATGAATTAAAATTTTACTGCCATTCTAATTCATGATGTAGTAGTATAAATAATCTTATTGATGATGTATTTCAAATTGAGTAGAATTCATGGGAAAGCTTATGTATGAAGTCATTCCTAGCAATTGGATAAATTAAGTCATGAGGCCCTCCCTGAATTATTCTGGTAACTCTTTAGTGTGAATATTATCTGCAAATGAATAATAGGTCTTCAAAAACATTTTGGAAAATTTTTTTATTCTTTATTGGAAATAAATATGTCATAACCTGTGCTATAACCATTTGACTTTGTATGATCACCGTAAAGATAAAGGTTTTAGAAAATAAGGGAAGTTTGAACCCTGGACATAAAAAAAAACAAAAACGGTCAAGATGGTGATATTAATGGTGTTCGATTACCTGTCATATATTTAATTGATACTGAGATCATTTTTGTTTAGTTGAAAATTCACTTTTGTCCTGTGACACTTGTGCTGGTTTCCATGGCATAGAGGAACATTGACTGTTTCTGTCTTAAAATATAAGCTGCATAACTATGTAGGATAATATGTGCATAGCAATAAATCTATAACTTTCAATTCAGAGTGGAAGACTTCTCTGATAGTGATCCAGATTATTACAGAGGGTTAATTTTAAATACTTATTTATAATTCTTTTCCTTTTATATTTTCTACAGACACCTAGTATATGTGTTGTTTTTGTTTCAGATTTGCTGTTTTTCAGGTACATGTCTCTGAAGTAAGATGACTAGTCAAAAACTCTTTGTGATTTTATTACATTGGGGTAAGTTATTTGCTGTTTTAATGTATTTATATAAAGTGGAGATTGTGCTTTCTGAGATGTTATTTGTTTCATTGACTAACAGAATTTCCTTTTTCCAATCAGGAATTCTTATTTATGCTCATAATTAACTATAAACCAAAAACCCTTTTCAATCTCCTGAAAACAACTTGATACTTTACTTGTCCAGAATTCTAGCGCATGTGCGCGCGCGCACACACAAACACACACACACACACACACACACACCCCTACCTTATAGTGGCAAAACTAGAATTGGTCTTTATATTTTGATCTGCATGTTTCTTTTTCCACTTAACAAGTTTTCAATTTATCAGGACAATTTTTCTCATCGGGTTTTACCACTGTACTTATTAATTTAATGGTTACATGACAGTGCATTGCATGAATGTATCTTAAATTATTTATTTAAGCAATTCTGGATTGATAGACATTTTTCTTTAACAAATAATGCTGTATTGCAAATCTTTATACATACATCTTTGAATGTTTGGAAGAATATTTCTGTGACTTAATTCCTAGACAGAATCATCCATGTTGAACACTGTGTACGTTTTTAAATTTGATACTGTGAAATCTCCACATAGGTTCATATCTTTTGCTGTCCCAACATAAGGCTGCTATCCCATTGAATTTCTGCCACAGATGCACATTATGTATCATTTTCTACTTTTTGCCCTGACAGACAAGCAAAATATGTCATCTCATTTCAGTTTTATTTGCGTATTTGTGAGGTTGAGTTTATTGACCATTTGTATATCTGATGTGTTCCTCTAGTTCATGTCCTTTGACCATTTTGTTATTAGGTTGTATTGTTCCTAATTGAATTTAGAAATTTCTAAAATGTAGTAGACAGTTAGCTCTCTATTAGGACTCTCCAAGAGAAACAAAACCAGTGAATTGGATTTGTGTACATGCATACCCATGTGTGTGTGAATATTTATATAAAGACATTTAGTATAAAGAATTGGGTCATGTATTATAAGACCAAAATGTGCCAAGATCTATAGTTGCCAGGTTGGAGACCCAGGTAAGGCAAGGGTGTTATTCCAGTCCAAGTCCAAAGGCCCGAAAACCAGAAGAGCCAACAGTGTGAGTTCCAGTCCAAATGCCAGCAGACTTGAGACCCAGGAGGAGCCAACGTTTCAGTTCTGGTCCACAGGCAGGAAAAGATTGCGTCTCAGCTCAGAGCAGCCAGGCAGAAGGAGCTGTCTCTTAGTCAGCCTTTTTGTTTTATCCAGGACTTTGGATGAGGACCATCCACTCAGCCTGCCAATTTAAATGTTAATCTTACCCAGAAACATTCTCACAGACATACCCAGAATGATGTTTGATAAAATATCTGAGCATCCCTGGGCCTAGTCAAGCTAAAACACAACATGAACCATCATAAGCTTTAACAGTTTGTCATGTTTGCAAATATTTCCTTACTGCCCAATATTTGCTTTGTAATTATTTTCTTTTACAGTACAGAAAATTTATGATATGCTAACACATACTTTAAATAAGCTAAAGTGACACTTAACTTTTAATTTTACTTAGCAAATATAGCAATTTTAAATTATAAAATATACTAGATAATAGTCAAAAATTAAATTTTCTATGTCAAGGAATAGTTTAATTGGTAATAATAGTCACATGTTATGTGACTGTGACACAAAATTATGGGTTTGTTTTCAAACAGAAGGGTGATCATGTTGTAAATGCTATTCTGTATTATAACTGGAAAGTAATGACAAGTGTGAACGTAAAGGGTTACCAAGGAATGGTAACAAATACCACCAGAAGAATGCTTTAAGAAATTAAATGCTTTTCTTCCTATGCATTGCAGGATTGTCCTCCAGAGAAAGCTTCACATGATCTTTTATTGTCTTAGCTTTCAACCTTTTGTTTGAAATAAGTCACATGTTGCTGATAACTTTTAATTTTAGACAGGAAAACTAAGCTAATTTTTTTTCTCATTTAATTTTTTCTTTTTTCAAATTTATTTATATTTCTAAATTGGCATATGAAATTATATGCATTTATCATGTACAAGATGACTTTTGAAGTCTTTATGCTTTTTGCAGTGGTTTAATCTAGCTAATTATAGCAAAGCCATTACTTCACATATTTATTGTTTTTGTGGTAAGAACATTTAACATCTACTGTCCCAATATTTTTCAAGAAATATATTATCATTTTTTTCTTTTTTCTAAAATTTGTTATTTTTAGTTACACATGACAATAGAATGTATTTTGACTTATCATACATACATGGAATATAACTTCCCATTTTTGTGGTTGTACATCATATGGAGTTACATTGATCACATATTCATATATGAACATAGGAAAGTTATATCTGATTCAATCTACTGTCTTTTCCATTCCCACCCACCTTCCCCTCACTCCACTCTCTTCAATCTGATTACCAACCCCCACACACTCTGCTCCACTACCACCTATTGTGAATCAGCATCTACATATCAGAATATTTGGCCTTTGATTTTTTTTTGGATTGGCTTATTTCACTTAGCATGATAGTCTCCAGTTCCATCCATTTATCAGCAAATGCCATAATTTCATTCTTATTTATGGCAGCCTTTAAATTTTTATCCTTATTCTGTATGTTAGACATTTTCATAATAATATGCCTTGGTGAGAGGAAAGTGACCTGCTCCATTCCGCCATCTTGAAACCTCCCCCAATATATCATCATTAACTGTAGCCATTGTGCTACATGTTAGCTCTTTGAACTTACTCTTCCCAACTATAAATATGTATTATTCTTTGACATTTCATTTTGTCACTCCTGCCTCTTATAACTACCATTCTTCTCTCTACTTCTATGAGATCAGCTATTTTAAATTCCATATATAAGTGAGGTCATGTAGTTAGTATTTTTCTTTCTGTGCTTGGCTTATTTCACTTAACATAATGTCCTCTAGATTTATCTATGTTGTTGCAAATTTCAGTGGTTCCTTATTTTTTTATGTTCTGTTGCTCTGGGGTAGATGTGGTTTGAGTGTCCACCAGAGGTCTATTGTAATTGGATCCTTAGTTCCCAGGGAGGTGATATGAAGGAGTGCTGTAGAACCTTTAAGAGGAGGGCCTACTGAAAAGTTCTTACATCACTGAGGCATGTGAGACCTCAAGTTCTTTTGAAAAGGTTATTGTAAAAGAAGCAAGAGTGACCATGTCCAGCTTCCCCTTGCTTCTGATTGGAGATATAATCACTTGATTGCCCTCCCTATTGGACTTCTCCCATTTATGTCCATACCCTGAAGGCAGCCATTGCTAAGCCTACACTATGTCATTTGGATAGACAGCCTCCAAAATGAGCTAAATGAACTTGTTTGCTTATAAAGTTAGCCTGTGTCAGGTTAATATTTTTAGAATGTATATATACCATACTTTCTTTGTAATAAATATGGGAATACAGATATCTCTTTAATGCTTATTTCATTTCATTTTTTCCCATATTTTTAATTGGTGCATTATATTTGTACACATTTATGGGAATTGTTGTTATATATACTCATTTTATTTCTTTTAGATATATGCCCAGTACTGAACCAAATGGTAGTTCTATTTTTCATTTTTGTTTTTAAGGAATCTCTGTACTGTTTTCCATAATGGCCATACTAATTAACATTCCAACCACCACTGTACAAGGGTTCTCTTTTCTTCACAATTTTGCCAGCATTTGTTACCCTTTGTCTTTTGGATAATAATCATCCTTGCAGGAATAGGTGATGTCTCATCATGATTTTGATTTGCATTTCCTTGATTTGTGATATTGAGCATTTTTTTCATATACCTGTTGACCATTTGTACATCTTCTTTTGAAAAATGTTATTTATGTCATTTTCCCATCTTTAAATCAGGTTATTTGTGGAGCTTTTTTTCCTCAGAGGTTTTTGAGTTCTCTGTATATTTTGGATGTAAACCCCCTTATTTGATATATAGTATACAGATATTTCATCCCATTTTGCAGGTAGTATCATCACTTTGTTGATTGTTTCCTTTGCTGTACAGATGCTTCTTAGTTTGAAATAATCCTGGTTTTCTATTTTTGCTTTTGTTGTCTGTAATTTGGGGTTTTATCTAAAACATTGGTGTCTGTACAAATGTCTTGAAGTGTTGGCCCTAGTTTTTTTTTCCTAGTAGTTTCATATCTGATGTTTGGTCTTCGATCCATTTGGGGTTGATTTTTTTTGTTATGGTTAGAAACAGAGGTCCATTTTTCTATTATTTTTCCATAAGAATGTCTAGTTTTCCCAGCATCATTTATTGAAGAGACTGTCATTTCTCCAATGAATGTTTTTGACTTATAAATTCTCCCTTTGTTGAGGATCACTTGGCTGTAGAAATATGGACTTATTTTTGGGTTTTCTATTCTGTTCTGTTGGTCTGTGTATCTGTTTTTATTCTAGCACTATGATGTTTTTTTAAAAAATTTGTAGTTGTTGATGGACCTTTATTTTATTCATTTATTTATATGTGGTGCTGAGAATTGAATCCAATGCCTCACACATGTAAAGCAAGTGCTCTATCACTGATCCACAACCCCAGCCCCTGTTTTGGTTACTATAACTTGGTAGTATGTTTTGAGGTGAGGTATTGTGATACTTCCAATTTTGTTCCTTTTGATCTAGATTTCTTTGGCTATTTGGGGTTTTTTGGGGTTACATATGAATTGTATTTTCTATTTCTGTTAAGAAAGCCATTTGTATTTTGGTACGCATTGAATTGAATTTGTAGACTACTTTGGGTAGGATGGAAATTTTAACATCATTAATTCCTTTAATCCATGAACACGGGATATTTTTCCATTTATTTGTGTCTTCAATTTCTTTAATCAATATTTTATGGTTTTCAGTATAGGAATATTTCATATATTGTAGTTATTATAAATCAGATTGTTTTTTAAAGATTTCTTTTTCATATAGTTTGCTACTATTGTATAGAAATTCTACTGGGTTTTGCTTTTTTTTCTGCAACTTTAATGAATTTGTTTATTCTAACAGATTTTTTTTTTTTTTGCAGAGACTGTAAGATTTTCAATGTATAAGATCATTTGTTTGCAAAAGGGTCAATATAACTTCTTCATTTCAATTTAATTTCTTTCTCTTTACTAATTACTTTGGCTAGTACTTTCAATAACATATGTTGAAGAAAAGTGGCAGGATTGGTTATCCTTGTCTTATTCTAGATCTCAGAAGAAAAGATTTCAACTTTTCCTTATTTAGTATGATATTACCTGTGGGTTTATCGTATATGGACTTTATTTTGTTGAGGTAAATTTCTTCTATTTCTAATTTGTTGAGAGGTTTATCATGAAGGGATGTTGAATTTTGTCAAATGATTTCTCTGAATATCTTGAAACGATCATATTGTTTTTGTTCTCTGTTCTATTTATGTGGTATGTCATTTGCATGTGTTGAACCATCCTTGCATCCCTGGGTTGATTCCCACTTGATCATGGTGAATGATCTCTTTAATGTACTATTGAATTGAGTTTGCTGTTTTGTTGAGGATTTTTGCCACTATGTTAATCAGGGATTTGGCCTATATTTTTGTTTATTTTCCTTTTGTTGTGTACTTGACTGGTTTTGGAGTCAATTATGTAGAATGAGTTTGAAAGTGTTACATCATCTTCAACTTTTTGGAAGAGTTTGAGAATTGATTTTAGTTCTGCTTTAAATGGTTATTAGAATTCAACAGTGAAGTGATCAAGCCCTGAGATTTTCATTCATGAGAGAATTTTTATTACTGATTCAATCTTCTTTCTTGTTATTAGTATATTCAGATTTATTGTCTCTTTATAATTCAATCTTAGAAGGTTGTATGAATTCCAGAATTTATTAATTCCTTCTATGATACCCAATTTGTTTGAGTATGATGATTTACATTTCTTTCAATCTTTTGTATTTCTGTGATCAATTTTTTTGTTATTTATTTTATAACTTTTTTTGAAGTAGGCATTTATTACCAAAAACATGTATTAGAACTTCTTTTGCTATATTCAATAAGTTTTGATATGTTGTGTTTTCATTTTCATTTCTTTCTTTCAAGAATTTTTAAAATTCCCTTTTAAATTTCTTCATTGACCCATTGGTTGTTCATTGACCCATTAGTTTTTTTTTTTTTAGTTTTCGATGGACACAACATCTTTATTTTATTTTTATATGGTGCTGAGGATCGAACCCAGTGCCCTGCGCATGCCAGGCGAGTGCGCTACTGCTTGAGCCACATCCCCAGCCCCTGTCCTATTGGTTTTTAAATTTCCATGTATTTGTAAATTTTCTGAAGTTCCTCTTTTTATTTCATATGAGGGATTGAGCCCAGGGGCATGTAACCATTGAGCCATATCCTCAGCTCTTTTTTATTTTGAGTCAGGGTCTTGCTAAGTTGCTTAGGGCCTCCCTGAGTTGCTTTGAATTTAAGATCCTCCTGCTTCAGCCTCCCGAGCCATTGGGATTACAGGCGTGTGCCACTACATCTGAGGTTATTCTTGTTATTCATTTCTAGTTTTATACCACTGTGGCCAGAAGAGATAATCGATTTCAGTCTTCTTGAATTTGGGAAGACTTATTTTGTTGCTTAACATGTGATCTATCCTGGAGAATGCTGCCTGTGCAGTTGAGAAGACTGTACATTCTGCAACTGTGGATGGAATATTCTGTACATATATCTATAAGGTTCATTTGGTCTAAAGCGTAGTTTAAGTCCTTGATTTTCTGTCTGGATGATCTGTCCATTGCTAAAAATGGGGTGTTGAAGTTTCCTAATATTAGTGTATGGTAGTCTACCTCTCCTTTCAGACCTATTAATAATTGTTTGATATATTTTGTTTTTTACTTGCTCTTGAACTCCAGTAACTTGAAATTTTGTTCTTTTGATGCTGTCCCATAAATTCCACAAGCTTCCTTTATTCCTTTTCATTCCCTTTTCTTTTTTCTCCTCTAATTGTATATCTTCAAATAACCCCTAGTTCATAGATTGTTCTACTTTGTTAATTCTGTTATTGGTGCTCTCCATGCCCTTTTTTATTTTATCCATTCTGTTTTTCATTCCCAGTATTTCTGTTTGGCTTTTAAAATTATTATTATTTTAATGTCTCTGTTTTTCATATTCTGGTCCCTTATTTTCCTCATTTCTTTGAATCGTTTCTCTGTAGTTTTTGAAATTTGTTGAGTGTCTTTCAAAAAGTTATCTTGATTTTTTGTCAAGCAGTACGTGCATCTTCATCTACTTATGATGGATCACTGTTACTTTATTTTTTCTATTTGGTGCTAGCATGTTTCCCTGCTGATTTCTTTATCCTTGTGGTTATTTATGTATTGGTATTTGAAGTATATACTTATTCAACTCTTTTCAGATTGGATTTGTTCAGGAACATTGTTTAGCAGGAAACCTGTGCTGAAATTCTGGTCATCTGGTAGGTCATCTGGTATGGTCCCTAAGCCTATGATTGCTGCAGCTGTGGAAGCACTATAGGATGTCTTAAGCCCATGACTTGTGCAGCACACAGTGCCAATTGAGAATTTCTTGACTACCCAGGTTGGCACATCACTGCGATACACCCAAAGCCCTCTGGTTGCCATGGCTATCACAGTACTTTGTACACCTGAAGTCTTGTCCATTGAGGCTTCCTTGCTTCTGAGGTTTGTCTCAAACCTAAGTCTTCTGTAATATAGGTCAGCAAACTTCTGATTCAGAGATCAGATCGATCAACCTTCTGACTCCAAAATCAGAGATCATTGCAAGGGCTGTGGGGTCCAATCTTGCATTTGGGTGGGGCAGGTCAGGAGACTCACTTTTTAGGTACCAGTAGTGTTTAGGAGCCATGGGTGTCTGGGTATTTTCATGCATGGATAGTTGTTTTAATTGATGTTTCTTTAGGGGATGATCAGTGGAGAGTTCTCATCTGTCTTCTTGCTCCACCTTCTCCAATTACTGGTAACTTTTCAACAAATGGTATTTACTTGCTTCTCATCATATTCTGATTTTTAAAAATCTGAATAATCTAATTTTGTTTAGGTTGCAAAGTTTTGAAATTAAAGTCAGGCTATCTTTAACTGAACTTATTTTATCTGGCAAGTGTTACCTTTGTGTCAACTAGTTCTGAGCATAACTTTTGCTGCTCCAATGTAAAGGTGCTCTTGTAAGCTTCCTTACAAGTCCACCTTGTATATCCTGTTGTTTCTCATTGCAGCCATCTGTATCCTTCCAGAAAATACTCAGAATAGCTCCACTATTACAGATTTCCAAAAACCTATGTTACTGGGACTGTCAAAGAGAAATAATTATCATTTATATTCTTCATCTAATTGTATTATATATTTAAAAGAACTATTAATTATTCTTTATATTTTTTCTAATTTTTATTAGACTCATGTTTTATGCTGGCTTTTGAAAGATTTGTTTTAGCCTCACGAATCAGAAGATATCCTAGGTTATTATTACTGGACAGCATTTTGGAGAAAAATGCTGGATATCTTGCTTTTCAGGATTCATTCTGAGGGAAAGAAATATTTGCAAAGAAAGATTGTAAACAAAATAGTCTCATCTTTTAATTAAAGCAATTCAATTGCTGCTATGTTTATGAATTTAATTTGTTTGTTTATTTCAATATTTGAGTCTTTGAGATTAATTTCAGTTCAGTTCACTGAATTTTCCATGTGCAATTATAAAACAAAATGCTTTAATTAGTAGTATAACATATTCATGTTTTTAAAAATACATAACAAAGAAACCCCACAAAACAAATATTTTTTTAAAATAAAAATATTCTGATTTCATAGAGATCTTCTGTTTTTCAGAAACAGAAGGTTGTTAGAAAAGTTGAAGTTCAGAGAAATCCAGTTATACTGAACATTTTCTTTTGGTGATGTTAATGATACCTAATTGTCATCAGTGTGGGGATGGTAACATTACTCAAGTTAATCATTTTTGACTTGATTTTTGCATCAATACATATTTATATTATTTTATATTTAGAGAAAGGTTTAGAAATCAAACTTGTAAGTCAATACCTATATATTATATTTGAGTATTTTACACATTTTGCTTTTGTATTTAAAAAAATTTGTGAACTAAATTTAAAGATTTCTTTGGTCTTACATTTTTAATAGGTTTTATTTTTAAAGTCAGTTTTAGGCTCATAGCAAAATTGTGAGGAAGACAGAGAGATTTTCTGTCTACTTGCTGCCTCCACACATTTGTAACCATCCCCATTATCAACATCCCTCCCCTGAATGGTAACATTTGCTAACTGATAAACTTTGGTGCTTCATCACCACCCAAAGTCTGCAGTTTGCATTAGGGTTCATTCTTGTACGTTCCGTGACTTTTGCCAAGTCTAATGACATTTGCCCACTGTTACAGGGTCATGCAGAGTAGTTTGACCCCTGTTCGTCCTCTGTGTTATTTATTCATCCCTCTTTCTCCCAACTCCTGGAAACCACTGATCTTTTTAATATCTTCATAGTTCTGCCTTTTCCAGAATGGCACATAGTTAAGAATCAAACGACATGTCTCCTTTTTCAGATGAGCTTCTTTTTCTTAGTATTATGCATTTAATTTTCCTCCATGTCTTTTCATTGCTTGATAGCTCATTTCTTTTTAGAACTGATTAATATTTCTTTGTCTGAATGTACTGCAATTTATTTATCCATTCACCTACTGCAGAACACCTTTGTTGCTTCTATTTTCTTATATTTTTGCATTTACCATAATTCTTCAAATTCCACTGAAAGCCATACAAAATTCTCAGAATTTTTCATTCTGCATTAGTGTATATATATATGGCAACAAACTTATTGGAATATTTGGATAATTTGTAAAACAAATGAACAAAACCCTCCCCCAGAATTGTAGATTTAATAATTATTTTATTTTCAAACAATTACTTATTTAAAGATTAATTTTTGAATATTTCTTGGTACAAGGTTATATAAATGTTCTTAATCTTTATATTTAGAAAGTGATAATTAAATTAGCAGTTGAAATTTTCTGGAAGAAATCTGTTGCTGTGTATCACTTCTTGGAGAGTACTAATTAGGGCATGCATGTCTTATATGATATCTTATATCTGAGGATCCTGGTCATAGTTTGTCCAACTGTCCTCATGTCAGGGCAAACTGTTTTCAAAAGCGCTCAGTAAAAGCAGCGTTAATGTTTTGATTTTACTCTTCAATAAATGCTAAAAGAACGCTTTCATTTTTGTTTATATAATTTCACAACCATATATTTCTTATTCCTGCCAGATGTTAGAATGATTTTATTATAGAAAAGAAAAATAATAAATTGAGTGTTAATGTCCAAATTATTGGACATTATTGAATTATAAATATGTTAGATTAACAAGGAAAAATGATGTGTGAACTTTCAAAAAAGAGCTGACAGAGTGTGGGAGTTATTTGAATAAATAAGTGAACAATCTCGAGTTTAACACATTGTAATATGGAAGCTTAGAGCTGGTCATTAAATATGACTGAGCACTTTGAAAGTTGAATAATTATTACTGGGTGCTACATGGTTTCAGATACTTTCAGCTTATATTTTAGTCAGAATGATGACTTACATTCTGTGTATCTTGTTAATGTCCTACAGAATTTCTTTGTGTGATAACTGCATTTAACTCGGCATAT
The DNA here is from genome assembly GCF_047511675.1 of Marmota flaviventris. Taxonomy (NCBI): domain Eukaryota; kingdom Metazoa; phylum Chordata; class Mammalia; order Rodentia; family Sciuridae; genus Marmota; species Marmota flaviventris. The sequence goes on from NC_092507.1 coordinate 53,713,188, forward strand.
CCAATTACTCCCTGGAGATTTAAATTGTCTTGTATGCCAGCAAATGCAACTGGTGATGACTTCCTTTTGCCTGCCGGAACCTCAAAGAATGCTTCACGTTTGGGTGGACATTATGAGGCAGTTGTTGAAGCTAAATTTAATTCAAGTGTTGCCTACATTTCTAACTTATCCCAAACAAAGTTCCACTGTTGTTTTTGGAGTGAACAAGAAAAGAACTGCTCTGTATCTGAGGACGGCACGGATGGGAGGACATTTGTTTCAGCAGTAAATTCCTTAGTTTTTCAACATCTAGGTAAGTATTTTAATTTTCCAGACATTAACTGTTAGGTTTTAACTGTATCAAACAGAGTATTTTAATTCTCTAAAACCTGTAGGAAATAGATGTCTTACGATATTGTTCTTAACATATAATATTGCTTTTGTTATTAATAAAATTAGGATTCACCATATGACCGAGCTAATATATATGCCCCAAATTATTTTATATCCCATGAAAATGCAATAAGTGAACTCTTTTTTACCTTTAAGAACATTCCTTGTAGTCTTCTAAATTTGCTTTTAAACAGAAAAATTATTGTATTTTTGTTAATTAGATAAGATATCAATTTATTAACGACAATGTTGAATGAGTTAAGTTTTAAATAGTTTAAAAATTCCAATGATTTGTTCAGGCAAGGCATCTTTCTAAAACCATATACATTTTAAATTAAGGGGTTTGTTGTTTTAAGTATAATGCATAATAAATATAGGTAGTCTAGTTAATAATTCTGCCTCTGAAAATATAAACAATAAAACTATTTACAGGTCTTCTGGAAAAACTAAATAGACTAGAGTTAATTGATTTAACCTTATGAAGAGACTTTATAAAAATATAAGTGTAAAGCATAACACTTCCTTGTGGGCCTCTCAGGATATTCCAATTGATATTCTTGCCATTTTGGTGCATGCATGGGCATGGATGTCTTTTATAAGGTCTTATACTTTGGAGGATCTTGGGTACATTTTGTCCAGCTGTTCTAAAGTCAGGGTAAACACCTTGCCAAAAAAAAAAAGTCTTCAGTAAAAAGCCATCTTTACATTTTGGTTTTATTCTTTGTTTTGGGGGGCTAACCTGTACATTGTGGGATGCTAAGCAATAGCTCTGGACTTTATCCATTAGATGCCAGTAGCATTCCCTCCCCAACTGGAATGAAAAAAAGTCTCTAGGAATTGCCAGATATGCCCTGAAATACAAAATTAACCCTTGTTCATCATCATTGATAGACATGATGATGTGGAGAAACACTCTGGTATATTGAAATCAGTTTAGGAATAATGATGGAACATAAATATGAAATAAAATCAGATTTAAAAAATAAAGTAATAGCAATAACTCACTGTGTCCCCAATTCCATTCATAGCTATTAACTTCATTTTAAGTGAGGTACTTTTTAAAATGTGTAAGGAAACTTAGCCAATTTAGTAATTATTAAATATGCCAAGAATTAAGTGAAGAAGTCAGGTCCCAGTGATGAGTCTTGAAATGATAAATTATTTATGATTATTATTTTAATTTTATATTACATATGAAGGCTGATAACTAGCTACTTTTAAGTGAGTTTAAATTTTTATAACTAAAATTGCTAAGTTAAGTAGTGATTCTTGAGGATTTCAGTTTATTCTTCTAAGTAGGCTGCTGCTTTCATAGGGGCAACAGTGTTTCAAGGTCCCTAGTAGCTAGAAATCCTGGTTTGGGAATATGTGTTAGTGTTGTCTTAAGTTAGTTATGATTTCCAACATTTGCTATTCCTGCCTTATAAATTATGCATAGTTTATCTTCATCACATCAGGTGTGTGTGTGTTTCAATGTGTAGTGGAAATGTACTTTTATTAGTTGTATTTGGGGCCTATGATATTGTAATAAACAAAAATTTAAGACATGGATCATAGCTCAGATATGAGTCACTGTGCCTTTATTTGCTAAAACAGCCATGTAAATATCCCTCTAGATTTGCTTATTCACTGATATCTGTTGTTCTTTTTTCTCCTGAAAAGTGAGAAAGAACTGAATTAAATGAATTTTGAGGTCTTTTGTCTGACTTAAGTGGTTTGTTATTAAAAACAAGTTTGAGAAGAAATCATTGAATTTAATTCTCTTACATAACAAAGAAGGAAACTGAGGGTCACAGGTACTACATCACTTGGGCAAGCCTACCAGTAGTTAGAGCTTAGTCTTTTTCTCTCAGAACAGGCAATGGAAGTTGCTTCAGAACATAAGTAAATTCAATTTAGCTCTTCTCTTTCACTGAGTTGTTCAGAATGTTTTTCAGACTTAATGCAGTTTATTTTTAATTCAGGTGCAAACTGGAACATACAGTGCTGGATGAAAGGGGACTTGAATCTATTCATCTGTTACATGGAGCCATTATTAAAGAATTCTTTCAAGAATTATGACCTTAAGGTCCATCTTTTTTATTTTCTGTAAGTAACAAATAATTAATTTGACCATTTCTGCAGAGTTTTTTTTTCCTGAAATGCAAGAGTTTCTGTCTACAAAAGTATATTATGAAACCTCTCCCATCCCTACATTTCCTTTAATAGCAAACCATTTATAGAGGGTTCTTTGCATATATGTTTCTTTTTATGTACAACACTCTTCTCCATTAGATTTCCTTTTTGCTCCTCCTGTTGATTAAGGTAGCAAGATATTGCAGATATGAATAGGCATATAGTCTGAAAGAAAAGTGAACTCAGTTCAGGGATCCTAGATATTTAAGTGGAAAAGGGAAAAACTTATTTTGTATTTCTTCCTCAGGTAAATTTTTTCTATATGTGATATTTTTGGTTAAAAATACAAATACTTGATATTTATTTGTGTTAGGCAGAGAACCAAAAAAGTGGTTTGAAATAGCCATATATTTATAATTCTATCAGGTAATATATTCAAGTTTTCTTATATGCTCCAATAATAATATGAACTCTTAATTTTAACTCTAATTTTTTTCTCATTCATTCTTTCATTTGGTACTTAAAGAGAAACTTGACTCCTTTAGTACTATAGTTACTGAGACATAACATGGGGTGATATGCTAAAACCTATCCATATGAAGACAAATGGAAACACAAAGTAGAGTTCTGGTTATCAGGTGCCTGGAGGAGGGGATGTAGGGAGTCATTGCTTGATGGATTCTGAGTTTTGGTTTGAGAAGATGAAAAAAGTCCTGGAGTCATATGGTGGTGAAAGTTGCAAGACAGCATGAACGTACTTGATGTTGCTGAATTTGACACTAAAAGTAGTTACAGTGGCAAATTTTGTGTTATATATATTTTACCACAATAAAATGTTTTTGAAAAGAAAATTAAAAATATAAAGATGAATAGTTATGACTCTGCCCTTGAGGTGGTTGTAGGCTAGTGCTTGGGACAGACATGTATAAAGTTTCAGTTTCAGTGGTTACTTAGACGTACTTGGTGGGTACATGCTGCTTTGGAAGCCCTTGACTCTTGAGAGGCATTTAGTCCAACTGGTAAGAAAAGAGAGGAGGGAGGGAAGGTTGCTTAAGGAAGGATATGGCTGAGTTGAATTTTTAACTGTAAATAAGAACTAACAGGAACATGTGTGGGTAGTGTAGCATTTTGCAGAAATCAGCATCATGTGAATACTTTATGAAAATTTAAGTTAGGTAGCTCTACCCCAGAACTGGTAAATCCACATTCTGGAGGGGGGCCTCACTAATCCTTATTTTACCAAGCTCTTTAGATGATTCTTTAGAACTCAACTTTGAGAGTCCCTGGTATAGAAGTTGATATGACATATTACTTGGTCATACCACTTAGTAATGTACACACATAGCACTTACTATGCTGAGCAGTAGTTCTACCTGTAGAAATTAACTCAATGGAAATATTTACATAAATGCTTAAAATTATTTGTTGAATGAATAAAAAACTTCTATTTTTCTTTCTAATTTACCCTACAGAAATGTTTTAATTAGCCAAAAATTATTAATAAAGTAATAATTTCAAGAGAAGTTGAATGACCAATGCTCAAATATAGCAGAAAGATATAATAAAGTCAGACTTATATCAATGGACTTGACAGTGTAGAAGTAATGGGTACTGTAATAGAGGTTTTGTTTTGTTGTGTTTAGGTACCAGGGATTGAACTCAGGGGCACTCAGTTACTGAGCCACATCCCCAGCCCTATTTTGTATTTTATTTAGAGACAGAGTCTCACTCACTGAGTTGCTTAGTGCCTTGCTTTTTGACTGAGGCTGGCTTTAAACTCACTATCCTCCTGCCTCAGCTTTCCAAGCTGCTGGGATTACAGGTATGCACCACTGTGCCCAGTTTGGTTTAGAGGTTTAATGATTGGGCTAGGAGAGCCTTAATCTAATCAATTCCTCAGGCTCTTGATGAGAGGGGCTTTGAGAGCTGGAACTTATATACTCAAGGAGGTGATGTGGGATGTCTGTGGAGGAGGTGTCTCTGAGGGGGCATACTATGGCATGTTCTGAGAATGTGGAAAAACACTGGTTACAGGGACCACTTGCTGCTGCCTAGGTGGGAAACCTTTGCTGGGCGATACTTTTCAATAATGGGAAGCAAAACAGGAAGGACCAGGTTCTTTGTTCCTCCACTAGCCTCTACTCTTCCACTAGCACCCCTATAGGTAGGTTTTTTTAAAAAAAAAATTAATAAAAACCTAGGTGGTAGAATATTGTGGTTTGCAGAGTTCTAGCCCCAGCCTGGCAAAACAAGGTGGCTTTGAAGCTGAGAGGCAGCACCCCATTGCCAGTACAGTCCACCCCTTTGGCTTCTTAGCCTGCACTCTCCAGTCTGTATATTTTTGAGTTTTTCTACAACTTTCCTATACTTCATGCTTTCACTTAGTAAGATGCATCTACACTTTAAACAAAAGGAGGTATTCTTATCCTCTCTCTCAAGTGAGATAATGGTGTGCCCCAGTCGTCATTGTATACATTTTCCTTTTCCTTCCTTCCTTCTTTTTTTTTTTTTTTTTTTGGGTGGTACTGGGAATTGAACCAGGGGTACTCTGCCCTTGAGCTATATCTCCTCCTGCCTCAGCCTCCCGAGTTATTAGAATTATAGGCACGCCATTTCTGGGCAATATTAATTGCTTCTCATACTCAGTCACAATCCTACCTGAATGAATATTCTAGAAGCTAAATTTTAAAGTTAACACTATCAAGAATTCTTATATAAAATTACAAGGAGGAGATTGAGAAAAAAATTAGTGAATATAATATATACACATGCATACCGAAGCATAGCTGCTACAGCAGAATACCACAGAATGTGTGATTAGTAAAGGAAACTTCTTTCTCTTAGTTGGGAAGGTGGGAAATCCAAAATCAAGGGGCTGCAAGTAGTAGAAGCAGATCACATAATGAGAGGGTAAGAGGCAAGAGAGTGTGCAGGCTCAATTCTATAACAAAGCCATTCCTGTGATAATGGCCTTAATTCATTCTTGACCTAATTACCTCTTAAAAGACCCAGGTCTCAATAGCATCACAGTGGCAATGAATTTCAATATGAGTTTTGGAGGGACTTTGAAATCAATAGCAATAGTTAAAGGATAGAAAAGCATGAGCTTGTTTCTAGCCTGTAGAAAATGACCCATGGGGAAAGAAAATTGAAAGATATGGTAGAAGGAGACCCACTGAAGACATTTATAGAGAGTGAATAATTGAAAGGCAACAACCAGAGAAAGACCACAAATGTGATTGGTCTTAAAATGAAGGAGGCTGTTTTGGTTAGCTGTCCATCTCTGTGAAAGAATACCTGAGATAATAAATTGGTAAGGAGGAAACATTTATTTTGGTTGACAGTTTCTGAATTTTACTTCCTGGTTGCTTGGCTTTGTTGCCTTTGGCCTGTGGTGAGGCAGAGCATCATGATGGGGGTTCATGGGGGAGCAAAGCTGTTCATCTCATGGCAGCTGGGAAAAGAAAGATGGAGAAGGAGGGAGGGGAAGGGGTCAGCATCTCAATATCCCCTTTGAAGCCATGCCCCCAGTGATCTAACTTCCTTCCATAAGGCCCCTTTTTCTAAAGGGGCCACCACCTCCCAACAGTGCCACAGGCTGGTAACCAAGCCTTAGACACATGGCCTTTGAGAAACATTTAAGATCTAAACTGTAACAGGTTCATTTCAGCTAGTTAAGTATTGAGAGAAGAAAGCAAGCACTGTGGTAGATGAAGACACATTTTAGATTTGGGGCAGAAATTTTCCTGCTTTATTGAGCAAATAAGTTTGAGTTCAGAGAAAAGCATTCCTTTGCAAAATGGTACATTCCTACAATGAGTCTAATGCTTTGGATGGTGACCAAATACTGGTGCCTAAGCTAGAGAATTTCAAATCTTACCAGCAGGCTTAGAGCAGTGTGCTCAGTTTTAAAGTTACATGAACATGTGTGAGGATTTATATATAAATATATATATTGCAGAGCATTAAAAGTCTGAGTAGTAACTTAGCTATACCTGATAATTTTAACTTTAATCAAGTCAACTAAACATTTGTTTATGTAAATGACAGAACCCAGAAAAATGAGAAAATTGTGATAACTTAATGAGTTTTTAAAACTCACTTATTTGACAAATCCAAGATTTTCTTTTTGCCTGTTTTTATTTGAGAATCAATTTTCTAAAATTATTATAATCATTTATATTTCTGGTAATTGGAGAAAGAGTTTCTCAATTGTTTTGTGCCAAATTATAGCTCTCTGTGATTTGGTTAGTATGTATGTCCATTGTGTCAATGATCACCTGCTACTTCTGCCTTGACTTCTGTTTCTATGTGCTTCTTTAGGCACTATAGCTCCAAATAATTTAAGTAAACCTCCTCAGATGAAAATGAAGAATTGGTCAATATAACAAATGAGATCTCTATAGAAGGGAAAATCCATCATGGTGGTTTCTACTGAAGTTTTTAATCTCTCCTTTTGTGGACATCAGGGAATTCATGAGAGAAATCTTTTTAAGGCTTCTATGCGTAAAAAAAATATATATTGTTTTAAGAAACTATAAACCTAATGTTTATAAGGGATTTTAAACCCCATATATTCGTGTGCTAAGGGAAAGCATTGTTTGAGCTCAGATATTAATGTTTGTCAGAGAATCTGGAGAGGCGCCCTAGAAATGGGATATTTTGAAAACTGCTTCAGACGTTTTATCTGAGACCTAGGAAGGAAATCGTCTTTTTCCTTCATAAGGTCTTTGCTGTGTCTACCAGACACTGAGCTGAGTGTGGGGAACACTGTTCAACACTATAGGATCCACCCTGGCTCTCATGGAGTTAATAGGGTTCTAAAAATAAGACATAAGAGCCAAGTTTAAAAATACTGTGATGTAATAATTTTAGGGACTTGTAGAAACATACCCAGGAACATCCAGCCCACTTCAGGGTGGGCAGAGGAGAATGAGCCAGAGAGAGGAGAGCATTCTCAAAGTCCCAGAGTCACATATGGTATGTTTGAGGACTGGAAATGTTGAATGTGCTTGGGCTGGTAATGAAGAGAGGTCAAGGCAAAGGAATACGTCAGGGCAGATCATGAGGATCCCTGTGGGTCATGTTCATGAGTTTGGACTTTTGTAATTACTAATATCTAGTTTGCTTTGTCTCATCACAGTTACTGTCAGCATTCTTAGTGATTTCAGCAGCCAGGTGGATGATCTCCCAGTTCCTTGAATGCTTTTGGTATTATATTTTTGCCTCACCTAGTTCACTCATTCTCTGGACTTTGTCATTACTGGTGATCTTGCTTTTTCTGTAATCTCAGTTTTGAGAGCCCCACTCTTAGACTGCTCTCCCCTAACCCCTCATGTTAGTCATTCCCTCTGTTACTTAACTCCAGGGATAATTCCCCATGGTTCTTGGCTTGACCCTCTGGGTACTTATTTCTGGCCTGAGCCACCCATTTGGAAGGTAGCACATATCTGTCCCTGACAGTTTTCTCAGCCTACCCGTTTTCAGTGCAATTTTAGGGGAACCCTGTGGCTTTTTTCCATTTTGTATAGTCTCTGTCTATAAGTCTTTATGTTAAGGGCATTTCTACTAATTTAATTCTCTCATAGAATCACATGGACCTCCTGTGAAATTTACTCCACTTGGTTTTGGGGATTATCCCCTGAAGATAAGCCCTTTTCTTTTTAATCTTTGCTCAGAAGCAATTTCTTACTGTTAGGCCACGTGCCATTGGGAAAGACTGTGCACTTAAAATTATCATGTCCTTTTGTTTAACAGCCTTTTCTTCAGTGCTTATATCTCCTCTTTCAGCAAGAAGAGACTCTGAAGTCTGCTTGCTTGGAAACTCCTGTAAAGCCCCATCAGGAGTTGTATTCTGTGCTTTCCACATAAACATGATGAAGGTGGTATCACTAAGTTCTGCCACTATTCAAGAAAGATCTCCTTTCTTCCAGTTTCTATAACATGTTTCTCATATCCTTTTTGCCCTCACTGGCAGTATCCTTAAAGTCTAGATCCATTTTTAAAAAAAATTTTGCCATTTCTTTTCTTCCACCATTTAATTAGTGCATTATAGTTGTACATAATGGTGGGACACATTGCTATATATTTGAATATGCACACAATATAACAATATAATTTGGCCAATATCATTCCCCAGAAGTTCCACTTGAAGTCTAGATTCCTACTAATAGCCTGTTCAAGGCACCTTACACTTTTCTTGCTATGTTTCCTCAAATCCTTCTTGTCTCTGTGTGTTGTCTGGTTCCAAAGCCACTCCTATATTTTAAGTATTTAGTATCCCATCCCCTTGTTCCAATATATGCACGAATTATCTGTTAGAACTGCCTTTTCCAGTTCTATGAAGAATGCCATTGGTATTTTGATGGGGATTGCATTGAATCTGTGTAACATGGTAGCATGTCCATTTTGATAGTATTAATTCTACCTGTTCATGAACATGGGAGGTATCTTTCTGGTTTTTTTTTTTTCAGTATTCTATAGTTTTCATTGAAGAGCTCCTTCACATCCTTTGTTACATTAATTCCCAAGTATTTTATTTTTTATTTTGTTTTCTTTTAAAAGTTGGAATCCTTCATGAATTTTGCATGTCATCCTTGTGCAGGGGCCATGCTAATCTTCTCTGTATCATTCCAATTTTAGTACATGTGCTACCAAAGTGAGCACTTATTTTTTTGTTTTGTTTTGTTTTTTTTGAGGTTATTGTGAATGGAATAGTTTTCCTAATTTCTTTTCAGCAGATTCATTATTGGAGTATAGGAAAGTGATTGATTTATAAATGTTGATCTTATATCCTGCTACTTTACCAAATTTGTTTGTCAGCTGTAGAAGTCTTCTGTTGGAATTTTTGGGTCCTCTAAATATAGAATCATGTCATCAGTAAACAGATAAATTGCCCTCTTCTTTCCCTTTTCATATCCCTTTAATTTTCTTTTCTTGTCTGACTGTTCTGGCTAGAGTTTCGAGGACTCTATTGAATAGAAGAGGTAAGAATGGGCATCCTTGTCTTGTTCTTGTTTTAAGAGGAAATGCTTTCCATTTTTCTCTCTTCAGTATAATATTGGCCTTATACACAATGGAGTATTACTCAGTAATAAATGAGAGTGAAATTATGGCATTTGCCGGTAAATGATGGAACTGGAGATGATCATGCTAAATGAATTTAGTCACCAGACTCATTAAGTCAAAGGTTGAATGTTTTCTCTGATATGTGGAGGCTAGTTCAAAATAATGGGGTAAGGGGAAGGGAAGGAAGGATGGGTTCCATCAAAATAGAAGAAAGGTCAGTAGACTAGATGAAGGGGATTGAGGGAAAAGGAAAAGGGATGGGATAAGGGAAGTACAGTGAAATGAGTCTGACCTAACTGTTCTCTGTACATATATGAATATACCACAGTGAATCACACCATCATGTGTATCCATAAGACACTAACTAAAAACAAATAGACAAAAACCTAAAATAAACAAACAAAACCTAAAAATAAATAGTATGGATTTTTATTTTATGGACGATAATCTTTTACTGTCATTATTTAGTTACTCAGATTGACTTGTATTTGGCCTGTGGGAGCCTATTTAAGCTGATTTTTGTGTTCTTTCATTTTGTGTCCCTTTATTTATTTATTTTTTTGAGAACTTTCTAATTTTCTATCATTATAGGACGTTCCAGGTTGATCTTATATTTTTCCTGATATAGCAGAAGAATCAGACATTTCTCCAGGGAACCTATAGTCTTATTGGAAAAGGTATCTTCAAACTAGTATCTGGAGGCTGGTGCTCATTGTTAGTGAGTTGACATTGTTTCTAGTCCTTTCATAAAGGACATAAAGCTACTCATATGTATGTGCGTGTACAATATACAACACAAGTTAGAACCACAGGGCCCATTTCTGTTTTTTCCCTCTCTCTCTATCTCTTAACTCCTTCTCTGGCAGTGAGAAACCTGGCTTCCCTTTTCCACACTACACAGTTGTGTATTACTTATTTGCTTAGCCCTAGAGTACACATAAGGTAGTTTCGGAATGTCTAACCCATACCACTGTGAAAAAAAAAAACATACCAAACAGAGTACGATATTGTTTACACTCATTTTATCTTTGCTAAGGCTAAAGGTTACACAATCAAAATATTTTGTTCCAAAGTTAATCAGGATGGGTCTTTCCCCTCCCTTCTGTGTGGTTATGTTATTAACTTGACAGATTGATGGGTTCATTTGTTTCTGTTTGCATTCCTCTTTTTTTTTTTTTTTTTTAATTCTCCTCGTCTCATCCTTGTTGATTTTCTATTTGCTCAGTTGTATCTTAGTTGGAGGAGTATCTTGTGTTTTACAAAATGCTTCATAAGCTTATGTCCTTGAAAAAGGACATATCTGGTCAGTTCTCACCTTTGCCCAATTCAGTAGGTCTGAGGTGGAGCTTGATTGTTTGCATTTATGAAAAACAAAATCCTTAGTCCCAAACTTACTGAATTCCTCAAGAAAGGTCTAGGAATTTAGTTTAACAAGAGCTTCGAGTGATTTTAATGATGAGATTAGATTGAGACATTAACCTGGTCTGTAAATTCCTTGGGATAAGCAAGGTAAACTGGGTAACATTTTGATAGATTTCCCAGCGTGAGATTGAAAATAAGTGACTTGATTAAATCATTTATGAAGCTAATACTAAGTATTCTAATCCCTCTTCACTGGTTTTTGTCTATTATGTTTTGCTATCAGTTTATATAACAATCAATAACTTGGGTGGCACACCTTTGCTGTTATTTCTGTCATAACCTAGTGTAGATAACTGTTTGAGGAAGTTTTAACATATTCAGAGAGAAATTTGGGGGAAAGAAAAAATTGGATCAAGGGTCAGAGGACAGAGGGTACTTTCTATAACTGTGTATGGCTACCTAAATTCTTATGTCTGTAACTTCTGAGTAGAAAAATTTCTCAAAAAAAAATTTGCAGAGAAGCCATTTTTTAAAATATTTATTTTTTAGGTATAGATGGACACAACACAATGCCTTTATTTTTATGTGGTGCTGAGGATTGAACCTGGGTCCCACCCGCGCTAGGCGAGCGCTCTACTGCGAGCCACAATCCCAGCCCCGAGAAGCCAAATTTAACATTCATTTGACAAATGTTTTTATACCATTTTCACTTTCAATTAAAGTTTATTCATATATGTCAAGGGGTGAAATAAACAGTGGCACTTACGTGTGTGTGTGTGTGTGTTGGCAAGGCATAAAAGACTTTGTTGCATACAAAAGTTTCAAAAATTCTTAAGATTTAGTTCTTTTAATTCAGGTATATCTCTCCTTATTTTATAAAATGGATGATTCTTTTATTCTTATATGTTTTTAAATCACCAAAAATTTTAGATTTTTGTTTAATATCCATGAAGACTTAAAAGTCATTTGGAAAGTAAATGTTCTTAATTCTTTTGTTGACTTGGGCATGTAACGAGGCTAGTTCCAGGTCTTCTTACACAGACTTGGAAGAACTCTCATGTATATGAGAAATATGTAGTGTTTTTCCTCACAGAACAAGTAATGTGAGCATATAATTATTGAAACATTAACATAATTCAGATTACAGTTATTTTTTAGCTGTAGAACTAATGTCTTATTGACCCTAAATAAAAATAGCAGTCAGTGAGATTTGTCTTGCAGTCATAAGGCATGTAATGAGTGTAACGAAATTACACCAAACGTGGAGGCCTAAGACTTTAGTTGAGTTCTAGTTCTGTGCTCTCTCTGGGCCTGTTTCCTAACCTATAAAGCAGACACAGTTACCTTACTGTAGGACCGATAAGGCTGGACACCCGAGGAATTTTCAGGAAGCAGGTTTATTGGCTGCAGCAGTTCAGAGGGGTTAGTACCTAAAAATCTCTGGACCCTGGGTCTAGAACTTCTTTCAGATTTATACTCAGTGGGGTAGTTACTTGACAGTGGGTAGCTACAGAAGTTACTCTTTGTTATATGTTTTAGGTCAGACAGAGGTTCCACAAGTTTTTACCAAGGAAAACAGTAACTTTTTTATAGCAAGCTCTCTTGAGAGTCTATCTTACCTTTTGTTTGCAAACCTGGCATTTACAAGAAAGAGGAAGCTTCAAACACATTGAACTCTCGCAGAAATCCTGTTGACCCTATAAAATCTTGCTGACAAGAAGCTTAATTATGATGGGTGGTCCCTGGAGAAGCTTAATTATGGTGGGTCTTTTGTGACCTACTTCAATCTGACAAGGTAGTTTGAAAACTTGGATTAAATAATGTTCCTAGAAGTGTCTCATGTCAATTGTAATAATGAAATTATACTGTATATTGAACAAATTTCTCTATTTTTGTGTCCTTTGTTCATCAAGAATTCCTCAGGAGGGAGTAAAAAATGTTTTGGGACTAAATCTGGGGTGAGCAAAAAATAAATTGTTTTTAATTGGGTACCAGGGATTGAACTAAGGGGCACTTGGCCACTGAGCCACATCCCCAATCCTATTTTGTGTTTTATCTAGAGACCCGGTCTCACTGAGTTTCTTAGTGCCTTGCTTTTGCTGAGGCTGCCTTTGAACTCACAGTCCTCCTGCCTCAGCTTCCCAAGCTGATGGATTACAGGAGTGAGCCACCTCAACTGGCTAAATTTTTTTCTTAAAGGAACAGATAGTAAGTATTTTTGACTTTGTATACCATAATGTCTGTTACAAGTATTTAACTCTGCCCTTGTATACACACAGCCATTGTTACTCTGTAAATGAATTAGCTTGATTATGTTTATGGATGCTGAAATTTGAGCTTCATGTCATTTCCACATATCACAACAGATCCTTTTTTTTTTCTTTTTTAACTTTTGAAAATGTAGGAAACCATTCTTAAGGCTGTACAAAAAAAAAAAAAAAAAAAAACAGGCAGAAGGATGGATTTGGCTTGTGGGGCTATAATTTGCTGACTCCTACCTTAGAACATATAGAAATTAGATTTAGATTAAATTCTTATGATTTCATAATGAAGTTTTCAGTTGCAGTGATTAGGGAAATTTCTGAAAGGAACTGCTGCTTTTTTAAAAAACAAATTATTAATTTCTGTAATGAATGTACGTATAGTATGGATACTACATACAGTCACTATTAAGGGTATATCCTGTCATGCATGATTTTTTGCATATATTATAATTGCTACCCTAGCTCAATGATAGATTGCTTGCTTAGCATGTGCGAGACACTGGGTTCAATCCTCAGCACCGCATATCAATCAATCAATCAATCAATCACTGCCAAAATGAGAAATAAATAAATAGAAAACACAATAGTGTTGGAGAAACTATAGAGTAATCTGATAGTCAGCTATTTTTTTTTAATAAAAATCCACTATATTTAGAAAAGGATGACATTGGGGAAACCATCTAAGTAAGATGATATGATTCTAACTTTTTGTCTTATAAAAGAAAAAATATGACTAGAATTTTCTAATCTTTAAAAATATTAGTGGAAAATATGTGTCTTATTTTGTGTTCAGTTCTGGTTTTGTCTTAAGATCTAGTAGTTCTCCAGTTAGAATGGCAGTCATCAAGAATACAAATACTAACTGCTGATGAGGATGTTGTACACTGATGCACTGTTGGTGGGACTGTAAATAAGTACAATCACTTTGGAATGCATTAGGGAGATTTCTGAAAAGACTAGGAATGGAACCACCATAAGGCCAAGCCATCCCACTCCTCTGTATATATCCAAAAGATCTAAAGTCAGTACATTGTAATGATAGAGTCATTTCAATGTTTATACAGCACAATTCACAATAGCCACGTTAAGGAATCAGCCTAGGTGTCCCTTGTTTTAGATGAACGGAAAAGGAAAATATCAGCCATAAAAAAAGAAACAGGTATGTCATTTGCTGGTAAATGGATGGAACTGGAGAATATCATCCTAAGTGAAATAAGCCAGATTCAGAAAGTCAAGGGTCAAATGTTTTCTCTCATATGTGGAAGCTAGAGAGAAATAGGGAATTTTTTAAAAAGGGGTTCTCATGAAAATAGAAGGGGATCAGTAGAGGGAGAGAAAGGGGATTGAGGGAGAAGGAGGAGTGAGGGGAAAGGGGAAGAACTGTGGAATGAAATTGACCAAACTGCTATGTGCATGTATGAATATATCATGATGAATTTCACAATTCCATATATATAATGTACCAGTCAAAAAAAATAAAAGAAGGAAGATCAATAGCATAAAGGAAGGGATCGGGGGAAGGAAAAGAGGAGGGAAGCAGGGGAATTGAAATGGAGCAAATTATGTTATATGTATTTTTGAATATGTCAGAGTGAACTTCACAATTATGTATAATTATATTGCATGAATAAATAAATATATAGGGGAGTTTTTTGTCAAAGAAGAACATACCTTGAAGACATGTTTCTGACTTAAAATACCACAATTTATTCAATTTGTTTATACCTTTTTGTTAAAACTTGTAATATTTGAAAAACATGTAGAAGACTTTTTTAAAAAATTGTATTAACTGGCTTTATTTAAAAGTGCAAATAAAATTGAAAGCACTAAGTCATGCTGATTCAAAACAATATTTCATGGGTGTGTAGCAATTAAAAAATTTTAAGGGTCTGGGGTTGTGGCTCAGTGGTAGAGCACTAGCCTAGCATGTGCAAGGCCTTGGGTTCGATCTTCGGCACCACATAAAAATAAATAAATAAAATAAAAGTATTGTGTCCAACTACAACTAAAAAATAAATATTTAAAAAAATTTATAAATACTTAAGTAGATATTTTCTGATTGTTACAACTACCTTGTAAAGCTAGATGGTGCATTTTTCTTTTTTATACTGATTAAGAAAACTGAGGTTCACAATATTAAGGTACTTGTCTGTGATCTTATGGTCAATAAGCAAACAGAAGTACTTGATTTTAGATTTCAGTGTTAATTTAGTGTGCTTTCTGATTTAGTCTATATCCTTTCTACTGTAACCAGTAGACTTCCTTGCACATCAAAGCTCTGTAAATATTGTTTCCTAATTGATTTTTAAGTAATAGATTATTAATAATTTTCATCTCAGAAAACTTGAAAATCTGTCATCATTGAAAACAGTACTAGTGGGATGTGTGTAAGGTTAGGGTTCATTTCTTCATGCTTTATTTACATCTGAATGCTCATCTCTGTTAAAACTATTTCTAAAGCAACTCTTTTCTAGCTGAATTTTTAATTTTTACGTTTATCATTAATAGTTCTTTCCTTCCAATGTTTCTGAAGGCAGTGATCATCCCTAAATATCAATACTCTCTCTCTATCTATGAGCTCTTTAAAAAGCAGAGTGGTTTGAATATAAGGCAGTAGCTATTTAAGGACAGAATGGGGTCACTCAGGTGAAATGGGGAATTTGAGGCACTGTTACTCCCATGAATACTCCCACTCCTAAATCATCTCATTTACACCAAGGCTTAAACTCCCTAAGGGACAAGTCATATTAAAACAAAATCTAATAAATGAGAAAGAATAACTTCTGTCTGTTGCATGCTGTTATTCATTATCCTCTCAATTAGGTAATCTTATTCAACTAATTACAGTTTTTTAAGGCTAACCTACTAATTTGAATATTTATAATGATAAAATATTGCTTACAAAGATTTTCCTGAATTTTCTTTCTTTCCATTTTTGTAAATGGCTTTACTAGTATATTATTGATATTTATAAATAATACATAAAGATTACATTTAATAAGTTTTGATAGATGAAATCACTCATAAAACCATCACTTTAATAAAGAAAATGAATATATTTCTTTTTGCCTCTTTGTAATCCCACCCTCTTACTCCTATCCTTCCCCTTTCAACTACCACCACCACTAGGGAATGGCTGTTGTGATATCTGTCACTGTTACATTATGTTTTTTAGAATTTTATATAAATGCAATTATGTACTTTTGCATGATGTGATTATTCTGAAATTCCTTAATGTATATATCAATATTTTATTGCTGAGTATCTTTCCATTTTATGGATTTACAGCACAAGTTCTTTTTTATCTCTTTCCTTTTTTACAGATATTTGAATTGTTTACTGTTTGGGGCTATTACAAATAAAGCTGCTATACATCTCTGAATTGATATGTACTTTCAGTTTTCTTGACAGGAATATTTGAGAGTGGAATGGTACATTCATGTGTCAGGTGTATGTTTAGCAATTTAAGAAATTGCCAAAGTGTTTTCAAAAGTTGGATCAATTTTACTTTCCCAACTGCAGCGCTGTAGAGTTCCAATTTCTCCATATCATTGGCAATACTTGGCATGGTTAATCTTTTTTACTTTTAGTCATTCTAATGTGTGGATAGTGATATCTCATTGTGAGTTTAGCTTATATTTCTTAAATGACTAACGACTTTGAGCATTTTTTCATGTACTTGTCATTCCTATAATTTCTATGGTAAAGTGACTAATTGAGATCTTTGCCTGTTTCTTAACTGGGTTGTTTGCTTTATTGTTGTTGAGTTTTGAATATTATTCATATCTTATGGATACAGACCTTTAATTAGATAAATGATTAGCAAATACATTTTCTTTATCTATGGCTTTTCTTAGTGCCATTCATAGTGCCTTTCAAAGAACAGGTTTGAATTTTGATACAGCCTCTTTATTAATTCAATCCTTTAGGATTATGTTTTTGGTATTATATATAAGAAATTTTTAACTAATTCAATGCCAAAATTTTTTTTTCGATATTTTTATCTAGAAGTTTCATAGCTTTAGATTTTTCATTTAGGTTCATGATTAATTTGAAATTAATTTTTGTATCTGATGTGAGGTATTGATCGAAGTTATTTCTCTTCCTCCTCCACCTTTTTTGAATATAGATATCCCTTTATCTTGGGACAATTTATTACAAAGATTATCCGCTCTCCATAGAGGTACTTTTTCTAACTTTGTAAAAAAATCTATTTTCCATATATATATTTGTCTGTTTCTGGATTCTATTCTGTTTCATTCATCTCTTTTCCATTTTTACACAAATACCCCATGGGCCTTATTATTATAGTTTTATGATATGTCTTAAATAAGGTGGTATTATTCCTCAAATATATTATTCCATTTCAAAGTTGTTTTGGCTATTCTAGATCCTTTGTATTTCCATATGCATTGCAAAATCATGTTGTCAATTTATATAAAAAGTCTGCTGGGATTTGGATTTGCATTGCATTGAATCTATAGATGAATTTCAGTAATGTTGACATTTTAGCATTATTAGGTCTTCAATCTGTGAGCACAGTATCTCTCATTTTAGTTGTAATAATTTCTATCGAAATATTTTGTAGCTTTCAGTGCATAGATCCTAAGCATCTTTTAGCAAATATATTCCCTAAGTATTTCTATTTTTGATGTATTGCAAATGGTATTTTAAAACAATTTCAATTCCATTAGTTTTCAAATATGAATTCAGTGGCATAAAATTGCTCAAAATATTCCTTTATTATTAATACCCATGGTCTATGTAGTGATGCTATCTCTCTCATTTTTCATAGTGCTAGTTTGTGTCTTCTAGTGTTTTTCCTCTTCAGTCTGGCTAAAGGTTTATCAGTTTTACTGATCTTCTTAATCAGCTTTTAGGTTTCTCAATCTTTGTTTATTTTTTGTTTGTTTGTTTTCTGTTTCATTATATTCTATCTCAAGATTAAGTAAGGTAGAAACTAAAGTAATCATTTCATTGAGACCTTCATTTTTTTAAATTTAAGCATTGAATCCACATTTTTGCATATCGTTTATAGGTGTATTGTAGTTATACATAATAGTTCCCATTTTTAGTGTTAAAAAATTCCCTGGAATTATTATTCTAAGCAACACGCCATAGTTTTTTTTAATATCTTGTGTGTTCCATTTTTAATTATTTAAATGAAAATTTCTTCTTTGATCTATGGGTTATTTTGTAGTTTGTTTTCAAATATTTAAGGCCTTTCCAAATATTTTTGTTATTGAATTCTGTTATTAATTCTATTTTAATGTGACTTTTGAATGTTTTAAAAATTTATTGGGACTTGTTTTATGTTCTAGAATGTGGTCTGCCTTGGTAAATATTAGGTATGCTCTTGAAAAGTATGTATACCTGTTCTTGAAATGTCTGCTGCGTCAAGTTGATTGATAGTGTTGCTCAAGTCTTTATCTTTAATGACTTCTGTCTACTTGAGAGAAGGGTTGACATTCTGTCAATAATTGTCTATTAGTCTTTTTTTCCCTGTGGTTCTACTATCCTTTTGCTTCATGTGTGTTAAAACTCTGTTATTAAAGTACATCAGTGTTTTGGATTGTTAGCTCCTTTTGGTAATTGACCCCTATGTCCTTATGAAATGACCTTCTTGACCATGCTGATATTCATTGCTTTAGCTGCTTTATCTTACCTTGATGAGGGCATTCCAACTTGCTTTTGACTAATCTTATAATAGTATAGCTTTTTCACCTGTTTCCTGTTGCTTATTTGTGTTTTGTAATTCAATTTGATTTCTTGTTGGCCTCACTCTTTCATCCAGTTTGATAATCATTACCTTTAAGTGGGATATTCATTTCTGAGTTCTATTCCATTTATATTTAGTGTGATTATGGAGATGTTAGACTTACGTCTTTTCATATATCATTTATTCTTTGTTCCTTTCCCCCTTTTTACTCCATCTTTTGGATTGATATTATTTTATGATTCTACTTTATCTCCTTTGTTTCTTCTTAGCTTTAGCTTCTTGATTTGTTATCTTAGGATTTATAATATATGTCTTAGCTTATTGTAGTCTAAGTGATATATTACTAGATATAGCATGCCACTTTATACATAGTATAAAAACATCACAATTTATACTTATATTTCTCCTCTTCCTCACTTGGTATTAATTTCATATACTTCACTTCTGCCTGTGTATAAACCCCACACTACATGGCTGCTATTTTTACTTTGAACATCTAATAAATAATTACTCTTTTAGTGAAATTTTATTTCTTCATGTGAAATCAGATTTCCATCTCTATCATTTTCTTTTTGCCAGAGGACTGACTTTAATACTTTTTCCCTCATGCATATCTGGTGATTATGGATTCTTTAAGCTTTGGGATATCTAAAGGAAGCCTTTCACTTAATATTTATTTTGAAAAATATTTTTGCTGGGTTTAGGATTTTAGGATTGCAGCTTTTCTTTCCTTTTGGTACTTCACTGTTGCTGCACTATCTTCTTATTTATGTTACTTCTGACAATCAGCTGTAATCCTTATCTTTGTTTTTCTGATATAATGTATTTTTTTAAAATTTAGAAACTCTGAACTTGGCGTCAGTAATAGCTTACCTCAATGGATTTGATGTCCTCCTTTTAAAAACTATCCAGTTCTTTCACATCCATGTTAATTTTTAGCCCTTATATTTTATTGTAGGCCTGAAGTGACAGAAGATTTGCCACTGGCCACCCAGAGAGGCAGTTTTCAGATTGTCCAGTGCAACTGCAGTGCTCAAGAATGTTGTGAATGTCATGTGCCTATACCAACAGCCAAACTCAACTACACTCTTCTTATGTATTTGAAAGTCGCATCTGGTGGAGTAACTTTTCAGTCACCCCTAATGTCAGTTCAGCCCATAAATGTTGGTAAGTCCTGCATTAAAATGATAACAAACCTCAACATCAATTATACAGTAAGGTTACAGATTGCTTAAAAGATTTTTCACTGGGGCTGGAGTTGTGGCTCAGAGGTAGAGTGCTTGCCTAGTGCCTGTGAGGTGCTGGGTTTAAGCCTCAGCACCACATAAAAATAAATAAATAAAATAAGGGTATTGTGTCCAACTACAACTAAAAAATAAAAATTTAAAAAAGATTTTTCACTGGCTTATATCTTTTTGACCAACACTGTAAGTTATGGTAAATGTAATAGTAGGATATATTATGATCATCTTCTAGACTGAGATAATAGTATTTTCATTTAAATTCTTTTAAAAAAGCACTTTGATTCCTTTAAATCCTAGATCTAATGGAT
Organism: Marmota flaviventris; assembly: GCF_047511675.1. Taxonomy (NCBI): domain Eukaryota; kingdom Metazoa; phylum Chordata; class Mammalia; order Rodentia; family Sciuridae; genus Marmota; species Marmota flaviventris. The sequence continues at coordinate 53,733,640 of NC_092507.1, forward strand.
ATGTATTATTTGATTATCACTTTTTCATATCTCATATAACTAATTCTGAAAATTATTACAAGTATATTTCTGCCTGAGTTTACTTCTTCAATGAATATTTCTTAGAAATCATGTTTGTCATGGACTGTTCAAGGGGCTGGAGAAACAGTTGAGAACAAGAGAAAATTCCTGTCTCATAGAACAGGGGCACATGGTAATTCCTGTCTGATAGAACAGGTATCAAATGATAAAAAGGTGAACAAGTGAGCAATTTATCGCACAAATCTTATTATAAGAAAACCTCAAATAATAGATGGTGCCCTTTTTACTTAGTGCAAAGATCCCCAAACCTCTTTTGGTCAATTTAAATATACAATTACAAACATGAATAGTAGAAACAAATGGTAGCTAAAAGTATTTGTTAACTCAGTTTTGCATATACAAGTTAAGCTATCTTATATATTATATATATTTCAGCAGTGTTGCTAGTTTCTTTTTTTTAAAGAGAGAGAGAGAGAGAGAATTTTTTAATATTTATTTTTTAGTTTTCGGCAGACACAACATCTTTGTTTGTCTGTGGTGCTGAGGATCGAACCCGGGCCGCATGCATGCCAGGCTAGTGCGCTGCTACCGCTTGAGCCACATCCCCAGCCCGCTAGTTTCTATTTATATTTCCTGAAATAATTATATGCAACTGTACATCCATCTTTTCACCATTGATTTTTACATAACTGGTGTCAATTTTCTGATTATTTGTCACAATTTTACTTCTTTTTTAAGTCTCTTAAGATATACCACTTTTTGAGTCTGTGCATATTTTTTTTAACATTAGGATTTTCAAATAATTTGTTCTCTAAGGATATATTTGTGATCTTTCCAATATATTTATAGTGATATCCAAGCAATTCAATTGTGAAGTTACACCAGAGAAAAAAAATTTAAAAAAACATTGTTAATATTATCTTCTTTTATCTTTAAAACTAATTTCCACATGGTGATTTTTACAAATATTTAAGCTAGTATTGCTTTTAATTAATTTTAATTTTTAAAGTACTAAACTGCTACGATAAATTAACAAGAACTTGAAAACTTTCTTAATTTTGTCTTTATGTGGAGATAATTTAGGAAAAAAATCTTTTCTTATATTGGGCATATATAATAATATCTGAAAATTGTAAATACTTTGAAAGAAATAAAACAAGTGGTATAATGGAGTGTCGGGGGTAGATGCAATTATTTCTGCTATGGAGATCAAAGAAAACTTCCTTTAGAGCATAGTACTTAAACTGATGAAGAAAACACAACTGTATAAAAATTCAGGAAAGAAGGTACTCCAAGCAGGAATAACACATCTACAGAGTCCCTGAGATGGAATGAATTTGGCAATTTGAAGAACAAAAGAGAAGGTTTTTGTCTTAGAGTGAATGAGATTCAGAAATATTAGGTGGAGTTCAGAGTTGTCTCGGTTGAGAGCATATCAGAGGCCAGGGTTATAGAGTTTGGATTTTTTTCCAATCACAGGGGAAGCTTTTGAATTAGAGAACTGATATGATCAGATGTACGTTTGTGTGTTTGAAATTTACTCTACATTGTAGAGAATGAAACTGATAAGGAAGGAAATGAAGGATAGTTGGAAGAATGGAAGGAGGAGCCCAGAGAAGGCCAAATTGTTTAGGGTTGTAACAGTGGAGAAGTAAAGAACTGATGAGATATGGATTTATTTGGAAAATGCTGCTGACTGGACTCTCTAGTGGATTGAGTTACAGGGTGTGAAAGATAGAGTGGAATGAAGGATAAACCTTAGACTTGGACCTGAGCATCCAAGGAAAAGTATTACCAGATACCAAGGGGAAACTGAGGCTTAGATGTATGTGCAGAAATCCAGAGCTTTATTTGGGACACATTGTGCTTGAGATCCCTGTTAGAAACCCAAGAGATGTTGAGTAGGCCATTGGGTATGTGATTTTAAAGTTCTGGGGAGATACATACTTGGGAGTTGTTAGCTGTTAGGGTCTGTAAACAAGTCAGGATGGCGCCGGGCATTTTGCCCGAGGGAGTGGTTTGTGAAGTAACGCCAGCGAGCCATTAAGTGTGGAGATTCCTTATTGGTTGACTGCTGTATCTAGTTTATGTTAATTAAGATAAGCTGTGTGTGTGTATATATATATATATATATATATATATATATATATATATATATATATATATATATATACACCCCTCTGGTCCTACAATAAACGGCTCCCACTCCAGCTGTATCAATCTACACAAGTTCCTCGTCACCCCCTGGCTATTTTGCCCAGGCAGTCGGGCTGCGGCAGTTAGCATATAGGATTGTATGATATCACTCATTTAGAGTTCAGGAAGAGAAGGACTTAGGGGTGATCTGTAAGAATGAAGGAATAAAAGACTGTGTTGTCCTGTAAAAATGTATTTCAAGCAGAAGGGAGTAAGCAGCAGTGTGGAACATGGCTGAGAGGCAGAGGAAGGCAAATTGGTAATTTTCGTTGGATTTGGTAAAGAGCAGATTCAGTAAGTTGATGAGCAGGGTATGACTGGAGTAGGTATGTAGAGGATGGCATGCAAAATAGAGAGTGAGCCATGCCAATTCTGAGGAACGTTGTTCAGGAAGAAGCAGTTAGGTGTGAGTAAATCTGAAACTAGGCATATAGGGGATTCAGGGAAAATTTATTTTTGTACTTCTATTACTGATGCACATTAGTATATTGATAAGAAATATATAGTATTTATAATTTTATGATTTAACTTTGCTTTGTTTTAGGTCATGGAAACATATCCATAAACATGCTCACATACATTTTAATTCACAAATACCTTATAAAACTCTATTAAGCTTAGAAACTTCATCTCTATTTCTGGTGACAACCAGGGTGGATGGTAAATTTATTGTGTGGTAATATTCATACTGTGGGTTATTTTAACAGGTGTGTTTGTATTGTGATTTTGAATGAATAGATATGCCGAATTTTGTATAATTTATCCATTTTTCAAATAGCTTTCTGTAAAGCGCTTTTCCCCCTTGATATTCACTAAAACAAGCAAGGTGGGGATTGGGAAAAGACTTCAAATAAGTTTAAGAAATACTGAGTTAAATAAAGTTTAGCAGGCTTTTTATATAGGAAATCACATTTATCAAAATAATCTCATTTACCAATTTATAGTCTTTACCACTTAGGGGGAAGGAAATGAAGATATGTGGATTGCTATGATAAGGTACAAAGAATAAGCCCAATATCATAACTTTGTTTTGGTTTGTAATTAGCCCTGAGTGAAGTTACCTTTTAAGTAGTTAAAAGGCAGGATATGCTTAAAATTCATGTTGACTTCATTTTATTCAGATAGTGGTTATCATGAAAATTGCTTGACTTAAAGTATTCTCTTTTTTTTTTAAGTGAAGCCTGATCCACCATTAGATGTGCATATGGAAATCACAGATGATGGAGATTTAGAGGTTTCTTGGCACAGCCCAACATCGGTACCGTTTCCACTTCAATATCAAGTGAAATATTCAGAAAATTCTACGACAGTTACAAGGGAAGTAAGTATATTTCAGTAAATAATATGAAAACTTGAGTTGCTAAAGACTAAAGACTGCCCCAAATCCCATAAAAATTATCCTCTGCGTGTTAATATACGTGCTCCTTTTTAGAGCAAAATGAATTATTATTGAATGGATTATAATTTCGTTATAATTAATAAATACACATACACACATGCACGAGGCCACAGGAACTCCATTTGTAGAAACTTTAATTCATAATTATAACTGTTTTTCAACTACAGACTATTTTTTTACAACTCATCGTTTTAGTATTGCTTAATATATTCATTTACACATTAATATATTGATTTTACTGTGAAGTGTGTCAAAACCTTCTTTATTCATTAAATATTATTGCGTACCTATTTGGTGCTAGGAGCTGTTCTATGTGCATCGGGAAATGTTGAGATACTAGAACAGGATAAGAAGAATTTGGGGTACCAGTGGGAAACAAAGGTTGTAATAGTAAATGTAGGTTGTTGAGATCACTTTTGGTAAAGGTTTCATATTAATTTGATGCTCTGATGTTTTAAAATAATACTTAACAGGCTGATGAGATTGTCTCAACTACATCCTTTCTAATATATGGTGTGTTTCCTGGGTCCTTGTATGAGGTTCAGGTGAGGGGCAAGAGACTGGATGGCCCTGGAATCTGGGGTGACTGGAGTACCCCTCACATCTTTATCACACAAGGTAGGTTTTGTGATAGCTTCTGTTGAAACACAGTAAAATTCATCTATTGCTTACAAGACATTATGTTTTGTTTATCCCTGCTTTAAAGTAACTTCAATTTATAATATGACCCATTAAATAAAATCATCAATTTGACTGAAGAAGAAAACTACGTCTAAATTCCTGAAAATGTGGAATGTGAAAATATCTCTTATGCCACTTTAATTATGAGAATGAAATTCCAACCAGTTAATGTTTCAGTGGCATGATGATTTCTATGTTATGAGTAATTCCTATTAATTGCAAAATCTTGCAAATATAGGTGTGTTTGCCTATGGTACATTGTCAGCAGGTTATGTTTTATGACTCTAAAACAAAAGTGGGGGCACAATATTTTCTTTAAATTTAGAATAGGCTAATTTGTTAATTAAAATCGTGTCAGAGTTCCTGTGTTTATATGCTTCCATAGCAGCATCTTGTTGAATTGCTTTTTATTAGAAGTTAATATAAAATCCCAAATTAACAAATTCAGAACATCATTCCATTAGTAATTCTTTAATTTATGTTTGAAAACCAAGTATATATTTATTTGATATAAATTTGAAATATTAAAATTTTAATATTATATTCCACGTAACAGATGAATTCTTGTCACTCCAAATGCTTGATTTTACAGTTTTCAATATATATTTTTTTATTGTTTCAAGGATTTACTTATTTATTTATTTCATAGTGCTGGGGATTTAACCCTGAATCTTGTGCATGGTTGGCAAGTACTCTACCACAGTTACATTCCCAGTCCCTGAATTTATTTTTATCATGAGAAAAACTGCACTTTATTATAACTTCTTCATGAAGATGATGGATGTAGATACATAGGAGTTGTGGCATAGTCCTAGCCCTGTCACATGCTAAGTTGTGATTATAGGAAAAGACTTACTGGCCCTTTGGTTGTCTGATCTATTTGAAGGGATTTTTTTCCTTATTCTGATTTTTTCCTTATACTTATTCCTTATTCTTAATTATGAATATGGAATATGGAATTATAAATTTGGAAATAACAAGTACCATTTAAATATTAAGCAAATATTCAAGTCATTTAATGTGACGAGTTTATTTATTGATTACTTACTACTTAAAAAGCATTAATTAGTCAGAAAGCAAGTAGTATTGCTGGTTTACTGTAATTATGTAATTATATGATGGTATGTAAATCTTAAATATATAACCAGGTTCAGATTTCCCTGTTGAAAAATAACCACAGTTGACAGGTATGAGGTATGCTTCCTGTATTTCAGGCAAGTGTGCAGTTAATGAAAGATAGACTATTCCTAATCAAGGAATTCTTATGGTTTCATTCATATATATATATATATATATATATATATATGTATTTATTTATATACATACACACATATGTATATATGTAAAATCTTATGGATTCTTATATAAATACACATACACATATAACAAGTACTATTATTTCTGTTTTGTATATGAGATTGAGATTTGGAGAAGTAATTTGTAAAAAAAAAGTTTACACAGTTAGTGATAGGACTTGCTGTCTAAGTCCAATGTCCATTGCAAACATACTACAAGGCAGATTAGTGCACCATCTATAATTATAATTATGTAAGATTTCCAGTGACACCAAAAATTGGTACTCAAACCTATTAAGCAAAATTATGTAAAACATCATTTCCTTTGCAGTATGTGGGAAATGAAGTTTTAGAGTTGCATGGAGTTTTTTGTTTGTTTCTTTGCTGAATTGTCTTTGCAGCAGTGTCTACTTTCATAGCAATTAATGATAGTTGCGCTTTGTCCTCTGAATGGTATACAACACCACAACAGGTTTCTCCAAACTTGGGAACTTTCTGTTCTTTGTATAGAGAATTCTTCTTGCTTAAGTCAAAGTTCTTAATATTATTGGATTGTCTTTCATTGATAACAGCATTGATATTGACCTATGATATTGTCATAAATTTATGTACCGTGAACTAATATGAGCACCTCATTTCCAATTTGGATTTTATCATTTTTTTGAACAGAGATTGCCTGATATAGTCCTGTCATAACAAACAATATGAATTATTATTACCTTTAAAGTTCCTTTTATTCATTGATACAATTGTACCTACGAAGTGTACAGTTAATGAAGGATTGACTATTCCTAATCAAGGAATTCTTAGAAATTCTCTTGAAAGGAATTGGCAGGGTTTACTCTCTATAGCTGTTGGAAGGTTTTAGCTTTTAGAGGAAAACCCAGATCTTTTACCAGAACTGACCAAACCTTAGAATATTGCAATTAGGTTATGATATGAACCGAAAACAACTTTATTAAAAGCATTTTTGATGTTACCAAAGAAGAGAAGAAATAGACATTATGCAATTTTCACATTTCACTGTTGGCAGCTCTTATAATGGGATACAGACAATATTTTCCTCTTAAAGAAAAATAGATACATTTGCTCCAAGACTTAAAAACCTATTTTCTGAAACAAACACCTATTCAAATAACTGTGTCTGAAATTTTTTGATTCATGATTGATATTATTTTGAGTAATTCGTAATTTTAATATTTATCAGAATTCATCTTTTAATAAAAGTTCATTCATGTAGATCTTGCAAAGCTACTGCTGCAAGTGACTGTTACTAAAACATACTTTGCATTGAATAAGCCTCTGTGTTTAGAAGACATCGGAGACATTCCTGGCAGCTTGATTCACTTGAGAGCAGGAGTTCTTGAGACACTGAATAGCTGCCATGAACAGGCATTTAGAGTCTTCCAGCTCTTAGAATACTGGTTTTATTTTTGTCAGTGTATTCCTGGAATGTGTTGTGAATCCTTTTTACAAGATGTATGTCGCTTCCATGATGTTTTCTGTTTCATCTGAGCTCCTCTCTTTCTTTTCTTTCGTTACAGATGTCATATACTTTCCCCCTAAAATTCTGACAAGTGTTGGGTCTAACGTTTCTTTTCACTGCATTTATAAAAATGAAAACAAGATTGTTTCCTCAAAAAAGATTGTTTGGTGGATGAATTTGGCTGAGAAAATTCCTCAAAGTCAGTATCAGGTTGTGAGTGACCATGTTAGCAAAGTTACTTTTCCCAACTTGAAAGCAACCAAGCCTCGAGGGAAGTTTACCTACGATGCAGTGTACTGCTGCAATGAACATGAATGCCACCATCGTTATGCTGAATTATATGTGATTGGTAAGAATTCTGAGGTTTTGTTCATTTAGTTCCGCTAGACACATTTTTATTATGGACCCTGTATCAGTGGCCTATTAAAGATGTTAGGACAATTTTTTTTCATTAAAAGTTCTGGTGTTTTTGCTTTGTATTAATATTTCAATGTGTTTTAAATAGATGTCAATATCAATATATCATGTGAAACTGATGGGTACTTAACTAAAATGACTTGCAGATGGCCAGCCAATATAGTCCAGTCACTTGTGGGAAGTACTCTGCACTTGAGGTATCACAGGTATGTGTTATTTTTGCCGCTTTATTTTTCTGTGCATATGGTGAAATAAAAATAAAAATTTTCCATAGAAATACCACAGATAGAGGCTGGGATTGTGGCTCAGTGGTTGAACGCTTACCTAGTACATATGAGACATTGGGTTTTATCCTCAGCACCACATAAAAATAATAAATAAAACAAAGATATTGTGTCTGTCTATAATTAAAATTTAAACAATAATAGGAAATACCACTGATAATAGTACTCTTGTAGATTTTCTTCCTGAAAGCAGAAGGTAGAATATAATTAGTGGGGAAATTTTTGAGGGATTAAATAAGTTGATAATTCTTGAAAAACATTTATACCTGAGGTTTAAAAATTTGTAACTTTTTTTTACTTCAGATTTCTTATCTAACAACTGGTTTTCTTTCCATGTTTTTTTATTGGTGCATTATAGTTACTTACAACCAGTTTTCTAAAATCGCATTTTAAATCTTGAATGATATTCAGGAAAAAATAGTTTATATACAATTTAATTTGACCTAGAAAATTGACTAGAGTAGAAGAATGTGGAGGATTAAAAAAGTTTATCATTTGGCTGAAGATTAATATTTTAGAAAAAAGAGGCAGACACAAAATATTCTAATAGACAATATGAATGTTTTTTAGAACTGGATGATATTTTAGGAAATATGTTAATGAAGAGTAAAATGTTCTAATAAAGAGAAATGTGTGCCTGCTTTTTACCTTTCTTTGTTTTAAATACAATTTGAGAAATCAAATTGTGAAGGAACCATTATAGTCATTTCTGTAACCCCCTGCATCACTGGGCACAAAAATCAACCCAAAAATCTAATTAATTCTGAGTTATGGTTAGCATATAGTCATTGATAGTTGTAATGGGGACTGTGATGTCAGTTCCTTTATTTGCTCAAGACCATGCAGATGAAGAGGAATAAATGTGAGATTCTTGATTTGTACCCACATGAAGATCACACGATATGTTACCTTGGGATGCACATGGCTACTCATCTCAGAAGCTGTTTGCTGTTTCAAGCACAGTCACACAGTTTGACACCATAGAAGATATTCATTAAGAAATTTCTAGTCCCATCTTGCTGTAAAAATGAAGTTATTAGAGAATTTTAGTTGCTATGGGGGGAAAACACACTCCTCTTGAAAAATAAAAGAATGCATTTAAAAAAACCAATTTAAGACATATTCTTACAGTATTCCCCTTGTCTCTATAAAGCATTTTATCTAGAATGATATCACCTTTGATAAGAAGTTAGATACAGTGTCATTTAAAAAATACTTTATAGTATTTTAAAATATGTGTACTGTTCTTAAACACTGTGCTCCAATTTGGTCTTTATTTGTATTGGAGACTGAACATGTAGAACATGCTCATTTGTTTTTAGAATCTAAAATTTCTACTTGAAAAATGAATCCCCTCCTTCAAATATTGTGGTTTGAATTCTGTTCCTAGTTGCTCTGATTCTCTTCGTATGACGTGTCAAGAAAAAAAAAAAGTGACTATTTCTGCATTTCCCAAATTAGAAAAATAGCTGCCTTTATCCTACTTGGTTTTAGTTTTTTAAGTCAATATAATATTCATGATATGGCATTTTACTTTTATAATCTCTCTTTACATTCTTTTCATGGTGTTTTCACATTAAGAGAGGTGTTAATGGAAGACTGTAATATAAACCCCATACCCTATTGACCTCACTAACATTTATAGAATAACCATGGTACTAGCTGTACATTCTTGGGTGAGTTTCTGAACCTCCTCAAGCCTAAACTTCCTTTGCTTTTATAGATAGGATCTAAAGGGTTTCTATGAAAAATAATGCCATATTTCATTTACTTATAATTAAATGATATAATTTCTAGAAAACATTCAGTAAGTGATTACTGCTGTCAGAATGACAATGATGCTAAACATTTGACTTGACTTAAAGTGAATATTGCTATGCTTCTACAGTGTTCTTATGTTTTATCCACAGATGGTCCCTTCTCTCTCTTTTTTATTTTTCCCCTCTTATTATTACTTATACCTTCATTTTGGTAATCTTCAGGGAATAAAAAAATCATTACAAAAATGAGAAATGAGAGAATATAGATTAGATTTCTTCCTGAATTCCTCATTCCCACTTCGATGGAAAGAGTAACTGCTACTTTTGCATTTGAATACCATATTCAGAGCAAGTAGAGGACAGAAGAGCTGTTTGCAGAGGAAAGGAGAAATGTTTTATATATTTAGAAGTGGGATGTTGTTGGTTGAGACTCAAAATGTTTTTCACTTTGTTTTCTGAGAAAATGAATAATCTACTTGACTTTATGATTCATATGTGTATCAGGAATTGGTATTATTTTTATTATATTAATTTGAACTCAAATATCAGGTACTATCAATTCAGCTATATTGTGTACTATCAGCTACATTTTCCATTTGTTGTGGAATTGAATCCCCTATTTATTGTGTGAGGATTTTGCCTTTTCCCATCCAAAGAATGTTTCCATTACTACTTTTGATCTATACTTTTAAAATTATATCACTAATATATAATATTAGCTTAGCTTTCTAAGTATTTTAGATTTTAACTGGATTTTATTATTTGCATTTATTTCATAAATAATATTAATGGAGTATGGGGTTTATATTACAATTTATTTATTCATTGCATCCCCACTTAATACATAATGAAATATTTTATAGGAGTTATGCCTATAGAAAAACATAAGATTAAAATATAGCTGGGAATTCAAGAATGCCTTTCTAATACGAATATTTACTTGTAGATAGAACATTTATTTGTAGTCAGCAAAACTGTTTCTTAAACAAGTCAGAATTCTCAAATATTTTCCTATTGATTTTATCAGTGTTGTATACTAACTAATTGACTATTTTTGTATATTTTAAGGAGCAGCCTTTATTGTTCTGATATTCCATCTATTCATCCCATATCTGAACCCAAGGATTGCCATTTGCAGAGGGATGGTTTTTATGAATGCATTTTCCAGCCAATCTTTCTATTATCTGGCTACACAATGTGGATTAGGATCAATCACTCTTTAGGTTCACTGGACTCTACACCAACATGTGTCCTTCCTGACTCTGTAGGTATGTCAAACTGTGTTGTGTGTCTACACTTTATTTTCTTTTTGCAATACTGGGGATTGAATCTCAACCTGTGTCTCCATTTTTATTAGCAGATTTAGTTGCAGATGGATTCAGGATTAATGTATTTTTCTATTTTCTGATTATACTGGAATTTGGAAACAAACTGTTTACAATGGAATTGAGATGATCAACCTTAGAAAGTTATACATTTTAAATTTCATTTATAGCATTCAACAATTGAAATATTTCCAGCACACTATCTGATGAATTACATGGGCCACTGTGAATGAAATTTAGTAATATTTTTCTAAATAATGCACTGTTTTTTGTTTTTCTCCTAGTGTAGTTATGAAAACATCAATATTTTTAATCTGAAAGTTTAATTTGGATATTCTAGTGTCTTTGTAATCTGGATAGTCATAGTCCAAGATTTTAATTTGGAGTCTGTGTTGTAAAAGCATTTGGAATATTTACAGTGAAGTGCCTAAAACAGACCAGATGATGACGTTCATCATGATATTAAAATATTCTTTTCAAAAGGTGCTTTGACTTCAGAGGATTTAGACAATCCTTTGAAAATTGGAGCTATCCCTTCAAAACCATTGTGAAATCTTTAGGCAGTGACTATACAACAGAGTGAAAGAATATTTTTGAATTAGAACCTACATATTGTTAAATGTAAGATGAACTTGTTTTAATTACTAGATTTCTTTTTCAATGTTAAGTCATAATCAATTGATTCTCTCTCCCATTATATAATTCCCTTGTAAGTAAGTGTTTTAACTTCACGTGGCATTTTTCTGGTGCTAAATATCTTAGGACAGCAAGGAATCCTTCTTCCCCAACAGCACATACAGATAACACATCATCTCTTAATTTTCCACATAACACATAATCTCTTAAGGTAGACAGAATGTCTACATTTAATCTTCATCATGGCTTGAATTGCTTAGTGGTTTCTGTGGTTGTTGTTGGTAGTGGCTGGTAGTGGAACTGGCCTTGTGAAGTTGATCCCTGGAGTTATGACAGAGAGCTCTAGAAGCTCCCAGTTATGCTTGGGTTTCCAGGCTTTCAGTTTCAAATATGTCACATTTCCATATTGACTTTTATTGTTAGGAGGAGAGGCCCTCAAATTAAAATATTAAGAACTTAGGAAAATTTCTGTAGTTCACATATTTCATACATAAGCTGAAGCTTTGACTTTACCTCTGAGAATAGCAATATAAAAAGGTGATAAGAAAATAAGGTAACTTTTTTTCTTTGCATTTCTATGGTTTGTTTTTTACATTATGCCTTTAAATATGTCTTTCCTATATATTTAACTTTTAAAATGCTGTTTTGAAATATCAGGGCATATTAGTTCTGTTTTTCTGCTTATTAACCTGTTTTCCTCAGATTGTACAACACCAAGATTTTACTTTAAGAGACTACTGTTGATCTTGACCTTAATCTATAAGTAATAATAGACATCAAGAGAAGAGTTTGAAACTGATGCATGTAGAAATTGATGATGTTTTGATCTCCAGTTAAAGGTGCATGTAGAACAGAATTTACTATAGCTATTTATCATGTGTTCAGTATGGTAAATTTGCACGCAGAACCAATATCTAAATTTCTAATCAGGCATTATTATTACCATGTTGGAGTAACATGGATATTGTTCTTTTTTTTTTAAATCAGTCTGTTTGCAAAACAGAGATTATTCTTCTCTTATGTATCACATAAAGTTATAGGGGATCAGATAAGGCAATGAATGATTGTTTTTAAAAGATAGTGCTTTATAAATAAGGTATGAAAATATAAAATGTTTACATTTCTATTACATAATATTGTTTTTTAAATTTCAAGTGAAACCACTGCCTCCATCTAGTGTAAAAGCAGAAATTACTGTAAATATTGGCTTATTGAAAGTCTCTTGGGAAAAGCCAGTCTTTCCAGAGAATAATCTTCAGTTTCAGATTCGATATGGATTAAGTGGAAAAGAAGTACAATGGAAGGTACATTTTTCCTTAGCTTGCCTCACTATATGCAGTTTTATATAATGTTTAAGAATTTCATGACACAAGATTAATTTTATTGACATAAAAATATATCCTTCTGAATTCTTGTAGCTATTTTCACTAATTAGATTGATTAAAGTCTGACCCTTTTAGGGACGAGTTTGCTGTTCCATCATTTCCCAAAGTATGTCTCATAGAACATTGGTCTTGTGAAATGTCCCTTGAGAAAAGTGTCATGGCTAAACAAATTTAGGAAACCCTGCACCTCTCTATCTTCCTCATGAAGAGTTGCCATATTTTACACAGGAAAGGTCTGGAGACATAAAGATCCTACATTAAAAAACATTTGTGAATTTGTTTCATCTCAAGTCTCCCAAACTCATTTTTATAAGAAACTCTTTTTCTTCGAACATCTATTAATATTTTTTAGTACACCATTGTTCAATGGAATGCATTTTGAAAGAAGATGCTTTTATTAAACAATCATATTTGTATCCATAGTGACAAGCATGTATATGGTAGCTTTCCGTGACAGTTTCGTGATGGCAGCCTGCAGAAATCTAGCAATATGAGAAACCCCAGTGATGTCCATTAGCCACAAGGTTTACAATTAAATGAATGTAACATTTTATCTGCTTGTGGAGCGAGACTAAATGCAGAGATTCTCTACAGAAGTAATCACTAAATTAAAATTCTGAGAAGTCTTTGTGGATAGAGAATTAGAGGAAAAAGATTAGTAATAGGGTAAAAGAGTACTTGCAAAACGAGGTTGCAAGTGGACCAATCCAAAATCTTGTCCTAAAGAGATCTTTGACTTAAAGGCACTCAGTCCAATCTTTTGTGTGTGTGTGTGTGTGTGTGTGTGGGTGTGTTTATGTAAGGCAAGCACTTTACCAACTGCAGCCATACCACTCTGAACATGCCCAATCTTGCCTGATCTCAGAAGCTAAGCAAGATCAGTCAGGCCTGGTTAGTACTTGGATGGGAGACCACCTAGGAATACCCCGTGCTGTAGGCTTTTGTGCCCCTCTCCCACACACACTCAGTCCAATCTTAATGTGACTATTTCTGAAACCAGAAAAACAAAATCAGCTGTCTTTTAATTTTGAAATAGTGTTAAGGTTTCAAATAAAATGCACCCAAGACCTTTTAGATACATGTGCATCAGTAATGATTAACCTAATGCTTTGACTTAATTTACAGGTACATGAGGTATATGATGCAAAATCAAAATCTGCCAGTCTTCCAGTGCCAGATCTATGTGCAGTCTATGCTGTTCAGGTGCGCTGTAAGAGGTTAGATGGACTGGGATATTGGAGTAATTGGAGCAGTCCAGCCTACACAGTTGTCATGGATGTCAAAGGTCTGCAAGGATTATGTAAACATGTTTTGAAAATCCATAAGTGTGTGCTTCAAATATGACTGAAAATATTCCTTCCCAAAACATATGTGTAACTTGAGCTTCTTGTTGTTTTTGCAGTTCCTATCAAAGGACCTGAATTTTGGAGAATCATTAATGGAGATACTACTAAAAAAGAGAGAAATGTCACCTTACTTTGGAAGGTATTCCTGCTTTTTATGTCATTCTTAAACTTTATGTTTATACTCTTAAAAGATGTACTTATTGTTCATAATCCTATCAATATTAATCTCTCAAATGACCTGCAATCCCATATTTTCACTTCATTTTTTAATGTGAGTAGGATGTATAGTGGTAGAATGTAAAGAGATAGGATATATAGTAACTGGAGCATTGGCCTGGAGTTAGTAGACTCTCATTCTTTTCTCAGCTTATCATTTTATAATTATGCTATTACTATTATACTTTGACTTTTGGGGCTTCATTTTACTCATCTGTATAAATGTAAGAGTGGACCAATGATATTTAGTGTTCCTTTGAGTCCCCAAACTGCCTTATATTTAATCCTGAACAATGTAAATGTGGTCTTCCCCTCATAGCTCAAAAACATCTAAGACATATGAGACTGTTCTATCAATGTAATGACATATAAATAATGTTCCGTAAACAATGGATATTTGATAGAAATTCCAGAGTATTCTTTCTCCCAAATGAATTGATTTCTATCCCAAGTGAATAAATTATTTGATCAGTAGACACCAAATGTAAGACTGATTTGGGAATACAGTAGTATTTGTATCACCCTAAATGTGAGACTCAAGTTCAGTTCTCAGGTGTGAATCAACATGTTTGAAAGTGGTTTCCTGAAAAATTAGGGTGTATAAGAGTTTATGTACTTTTAGTTTGTAAATCCAGTAATACTATACAATTTTATTTGGCTAATAAGCAATGCAATTTCTGAATGTTTTCTATTTCAATATTTTAATGTAAAGTTTGCATTAATAACTGATAATTTTAAAAAACTTTAATTTATGTAAATTTAAATAGCCACAAATAGCTAGTGACCATCATGATACACACCTCAACTCTGTGTGTTCTTCAGTGTTGTTCTGAGGGAGGGAGATTGACCCTTACTAATCTACCATCTTTCAAGGAACTTGAATGCCTTTTGTTAACTGAATTATCTTTCATTAACTTTGTTTTGTATGATTTTATTTTGGTTTCCTAAACTGAGGTACTAAGTCAGTGATTATGGTTCCTGTGTTAGCCAGCTTTCCAACTGACATCTTACAGGGAGGAGGAAGGATTTATTTTGGCTCACAGTTTCTGAGGATTCAGTCCATGGTCAGTTGGCTCCATTGCTTTTGGCTTTGTGGCAGGGCAGAACATCATGGTGGAAGCACATGGCTGGGGAAACTGGCTGCCTTACTGTGGTGGGGAGGCAAGAGGGAAGGGTGATGTCCCAATAACCCCCCTTCAAGAACACACCCACAATGTCCTAACTTCCTTTTTCTAGGCCTCACCTTCTAAAGGTCCCACCACTTTCCAGTGGCACCACAAGCTAGTGACCAAGGCTTTAATCCATGGCCTTTGGGGGACATTCAAGATCCAAACCATAGATGTTCCCCAGGGCTGTGCTTCTCAAACCTCTGGGGTAAAATTTGCCCAAAGGTTTAGAATGAATAAGTCACAAGACCACAGGATAAGAACAGTACGATATATATTTATAGTTCCCCTCTGGCTTTAAGTTAAATAAAAACTTCATTTGGGGGCAGTTTTACATTTATAGAGAAACAACAAAGATAGCGCAGAAAATTCCCATCTATCTCATATCAAGTTTATTAATAACATTTTAGAATAACATTATACTTTTGTTATAATTAAACAACATATGTTATTATTTACTGAAGTTCTTTTATTCAGATTCAGATTTCCTTAGTTTTTACTGAAGGGTTTCTTTTTGGTCCATCACATTATAGCTTCAGTAGTCATGACACCCTATGCTCTTCCTAGATGTAAAAGTTTCTTAGACCTTTGTTTTTGATGAACTTGACATATTTGAGGATTACTGGTTGGATATTTTGTAGAATTTCTCTCAAATGGGTTTTGTCTGATGTTCCCTAATGTTTACTTTCTGGGAGAAAGACCACTGATTAAAGAGGCATTCCATCATATCATATTAAGGCTGCATATTACCAATGTGACTTAATAAAGTTGGTGCTAAAGCTGCTCACTTGACTGAGGTAGTTTATCAGTTTCCCGTTGTGAAATTACTCTTTTTTCCCCCTTTCCATTTTGTACTTTTTGGAATAAACTCATTATGTACTGTCCCTGCTTAAGGAGTGAGAGCTGTATGTTCCACCTTCTTGAGAGTGGAGGATCTACTTAAATTATTGAGATTTTGCATGGGAGATTCATATATTTTCCTACATTTATTTATTTATTCATTTGTTTTTATCACTATGAACAATGTATATTCACACTATACTTTAGGTCATGTTCTAATACAGGTTGAGTATTCCTTATGCTAAGTGCTTGGGACCAGATGTGTTTCAGATTTTGAAGGTTCTTTCTCTCTTTCTTTCTAGTGCATTATAATTATACATAATATTGGGGTCCATTTTGATAAAATTACACAAGCATGGAATATAATTTGCTCCAATTCAGTCCCCAGCACTTCCCTCCCCTCCTTCTACTCCTGTTCCCTTTCCTCTACTGGTCAGTCTTCTATTTATTTTTATATTTTATTTTTTTAAACTAATGGATTAAAGTTATCTCATAAGGGACGTATAACCAAATTACACAAAGAACTCTTAAAATTTAAACAATAGGAAAACAACCCAATTACATACATCTAACCAAAGTAAATATACTAATGGTAAATAAAAATATTAAAACCATTTAACATAATTTGTCATTAAGGACTTTCGAAGTGTAACAACAATGAGATACCATTCCACACCTATTAGAATGATTAAAGTAAAACAAAAACAACAACAACAAAAAAAACCCTGAAATACAAATTGATGACGAGGATGCAGGACAATAAGAATTTTTATTTATTGCTGGTAGGAATGCAAAATCATCCCTCCACTTGGGAAGGTTTGGCAGTTTCTTAAAGTGCTAAATGTAGCCTTACCATATGATGCAGCATTGCACTCCCAGTTATTACCCAGGTGATTTGAAAACTTATTTGTCCACATAAAAACTTGCACATGGATGTTCAAACCGCTTCATTCATAAATCACTCTAAACTGGAAGCAACCAAGATATCCTTCAAAAGTTAAACTGTTCTGTGTAATACTGAAATGGTAAGTATATAGCACTGTGCATTTGCCAAAACCCATGAGCTTTATAGCACAAGGAGTGATTTGAAACGCATGTAGATTTTTAAAAAAAATCCAAGGACGTTGGAACATCCCAGGATGGAATATAGACCATGACAAGGTGGTAGGAGAAAAGTCCTTAAGTAAGTGGAAAGGTGTGGAGTTTTACTACTAAAGCTGAAAGAAACCACAATAAACACTGAAATGTAGTTGATGTGTCTCTCATGAGAGTATAGACTAACAGTATTGAACCACCATACATATCCTAGAATGGAACAAGTAAGTAAATGAATGGCAAGTGGTGAGATACAGGTTTCTCACTGTTGGAAGGGGAGGTTACAGATAAGCAAGGGGAGGAGGCTAGAGTGATCCATGTGGTCATTAATTAAGGTTGGAGACATGATCATGGATTCGAGTTGAAATATAAACTCATATTTAGCTTAGTATAGGTAGACTTTTGAGGGAATATCAAAAGTCTAGAGATATGTGTATATGCAGGAGTTAATTCACACGTACATTTCCTTGATTTGTAAGCTAAGAGCTAAAAGTAATGACACTCAAGTATAAGAAGCATGCCCAGATTTATTTCTAATATCATTATCCAATGAAAGGAACAGCAGGGGCTGGGGTTGTAGCTCAGTGGTAGAATGCTTGCTTAGCATGTATGAGGCACTGGATTAGATCCTCAGCACCATATAAAAAATAAACAAATAAACAAATGGTCCATTTACAATCAGAAATGTTTAAAAAAAAAGGAAAAGAAAGAAAGGAACAGGGATCTTGAGAGAAATGGCTAATGTTAGGGCTGGGGCAGGAACTATATAAGATGAGCCTATAGCATCTTGTAGTAGATGTTTATTATTGATGATTACAAAAATAAGTATTTGTATATTAAAACTGACATGGATTATTCAAATAAAATTCAAAGTTTGCATGACTTTCGAGATATTTCTTTCTTGCTGTAGCTGCTAACATCTTACTCCCAATCTATGCACAGGATTCTAAGAAATACATGTGTTTGTTTTTCTCTGTCATTTCTGACTTAGAGGCATCTAAATGGGGGAAAAAAATAAAAGCAGATTTCTAGTATGTAGTCACCTTTCTATGGCTTTATAAGGGATTGGTAGCTTTTAATTTTACCTCTAACAGGTCAAGATGATTGGGAAAGTAGGGTATGTTTTTAAGCTCTGTAGAATAGAATAGAGTTGTACTCAGTATATATTTTACATAGTAATCTTTGACCTAGTGTGATTTGAGAAAAATAAAACTATAGGACAGAAATGCTGATAGCCTCTGTTGTTTGTTAACCTTTCCCCAATCTTCCAAGCATATCAGAGCAATGACTGACAGATCTTACTAGGATTAATGTAAATGATGATTAATATCTTCTTAGCTCTTTCTTGTTGCTTTACAGAATATGAGAGTTAGTTCTTATTTGCTTTTGAGATGAGGAAACCCTATGTCTTGTCATTCTTTCTTTCTCTAAAATTAGAGTGAAGTGTCTTATTAGAAAAGTGTCCTAATTATCTCATTACTTCATTATTTTTGAGGGATTTATTCTCCCAGTCTTAAGAAAAAACAAAAACTAAAACAAAGAAAAATGTGGGGGTAGTGGGGGGAGATTAAGTTTCCTATGCTCCATAATTACCCAGACATCTGTATGGTGGTTGTGGTTCCAGGCAGCCTCCATCTCTCCCCACCTTCCCAGTCCCTCCACATTATTAATAGGCAATGCCTGGTCTGATTCCTGCCTCCCAATGGCAAATGTATAAAAGCTGCATGAGCTCAGCTGATATAAAAAGCACTGTGTTCTTAAAACTAATCAATTTTTATGTTTACTACAGCCCCTGATGAAAAATGACTCATTGTGCAGTGTGAGGAGATATGTGGTAAAGCATCATACTTCCCACAATAGAACATGGTCAGAAGATGTGGGAAATCACACCAAATCCACTTTCTTGTGGACAGAGCAAGCACATACTGTTACAGTTCTGGCCATCAATTCAATTGGTGCTTCTTTTGAAAATTTTAATTTAACATTGTCATGGGCTATGAGCAAAGGTAAGAAGATATACAGAGTAGTAATCTGTTGTCCCTCTTAATATTTAACTTTTGCAAAGCATTCCCTTTTTAACTTATCTTCTGAGCAGCGTGGGGTTCTCTTTCATGCTTTATCTCTTCTTTGACTGAAAAATAACAAAATACAGTATACACAGGTTATGTTCATGTGATAGAACATTGTTGAAATGGTATTATAATAATTTAAAATATTCTACTAAATCTAATACTTAAACTTTTGGAGCAATGGAGGTTGTAGGTCATTGTCCCCTTTCTCTGTGCATGTGCAAAAATAAATTCATATAGTATTTTATGTATAAATATATATTATAGATAGTCTACTATATATATATGCACTTTATAATATGTGGTATATTTACATATAATACTTTATACACAAAACACTATACATTCATAGTAATATGACATGTTATATGGATACAGGTTAATTGCTGAGATTTGAAAATTACTGTAGACTTCATTTACTGTGAGTAGCAAACCCTTTTTCATTAATTTTGATATATGATTAATCAGAGAATCAAGGACCACTTTCAATAGGAGTTTCTATTCTGGATTATATATTCAAAGTATAAGTTTTTAATAAAAATGCAACATTGTTTAACTTATTGTGTAAACTTCTTGTAAGTTTGATAATGCCCAGTACAACATTTATACTTAAATTTTTTTCAGTAAATGTGTTCTAGAAGTATTTGTTGAATGCTTCAGTGTGCTAAGTGGGGAAGTTTCAACATGAGAAAAAACTATAATGAGGCATAGTCAGAGTCAATGGATGGGATAGTTATGAATCAAATAATCATACAAGTGATTGGCTACTTATAAGCTAAGTGTCCTTAAGAAAGGAATATAATTTTATGAAATTAAAAAATGAATAAATAAAAAGGAACATGACCTGGCATTGAGGATCAGAGAAGTCACCTTGAGGAAATGGTATTAAATTGAAATCTGAAGTGTGAATAGAAGTTAGATTTCCTCATTTGTGGGGTGGGGTGAAGGACATTGGTCCCAACAGAGGAGCAGCTGATCAAAAGTCTTTTTAGCACAGGATAAGAAAAGAAGGAAAACCAGGATGGCTTTATTGTAGAAATTTGCAAAAGTCAGAGAAGTAGGCTGAGACTTGGCCCTCAGAGCCTTTTAGGCATGATAGGAATTTTAGGCTCAGATGTGGAAATCGACTGGAGGCTTTTAAGTCAGAATCTGTTCTGAGGGTATTAAAATGAACAGATTTTTTGCTTTGAAAGCATCACTGTGTCAGTAGGAGAGAAGAGTTTGGAGGGAATCCTAGAGGATGGTTAATAGGCTTGTGCAGGATTCCAGCTGAGAACAATTTTGACTCTCGAGAAAATTCCTGTTTTTAGATCTTAGGTGGAATCATTTTTCTCCTCCATATCATGTATTCCTATCTCTCTCTGCTTATGTGACTCTCATGATGGAAAAATAATTGGTATGTATTACATTTACATAAATTGTCTGCTGCCTTTTCTCCCTTCATCCAATAGGTCATAAGTTCCTCTAGGGTATTAATAAATTTTCATTAATTTTAATTTAAAAATAAATGTTCTCTTTTCCTTTCAGTAAATCTCATGCAGTCGCTCAGTGTTTATCCTTTAAACAGCAGTTGTGTGATTCTTTCCTGGGTGCTATCACCCAGTGATTACCGTCTCATGTACTTTATCATTGAATGGAAAAATCTTCATGAAGATGATGAAATTAAATGGCTTAGAATCCCTTCAAATGTTAAGAAATATTATATCCATGGTAAGTTTGCTATACTTTCTTTTTCTTTTCTTTTTTTTTTTTTTTTTTGGTGGTAATGGGGATTGAACTAAGGCCTCATGTATGTGAGGCAAACACTCTACCACTGAGCTACATACCCAGTCCTAAATTTACTGTATTTTAAAAAGTTTGGCTCATGGATTAGTATGATACTGTATAAATTAATTCAAATAATTTAGCTAGTTAATGAAAACTTTAAAAACATAGATAGTACTACCAGCTTAATACTTCTATCACCTTATCAAAACATTTGATTCTATTTCCCTTGACCTTTTTTCATTTTAATAATTTACATCATTGTAATCATATATCTTATATATTTGACTCAATCCTTTCTATCATTATTTTTAATGCCCATATAACTTTTTATTTCCAAATCTGCTTAAACTACTTGAGATTATTTATGTTGCTTTCAGCTTTACCTTTTTAAAACTATTGCCAAATTGCTTTCCCAAAGTATGTACTCGCTTATAATGTCACTAGAAATGAGTGGGAGTGGTAGGCCACAAATCTAAGCATCTAAGTAACCACTTAGGCCAGTGTGATCTCTCAGCAGTATAACAGTTATCCCAAGGGACATGTAAAGCACAGATTGTAAGTGTTTAATACAGCCTCTCCAAGTCAGAGTAAGGATTAAGGGAAAGTAAGTAGGTAAACTAAGGATTACCATGATCTTATCACAGAAAATCATCCAAAGGACTTACACTTTCATTTCATTCCAGAAACTTATAATTTAGCATCAGGGTAAATTTGTTTATAAATTCTGGATAGAGAACTGAGTTCATGACCACTGTTGTCTAGGTGGTTACTCTCTCTGCCTTTCTTTAAATAATGGGGATATAGAATTTAAGCTTCAAAAAGATCTGCCTCTTCTAGAATAATATTCACATGTTATTAACAATCATGAAAATCCTTGTTAAGTCTTTGAGCTTTGCCACAAGCATGGCCATTCTCCTGGTATCTAGACCTCCATATAGTGCAAGAGGAGGCTTGGTCATCATATCCATCCTCTTTGCAAAGGATTTCACAAGACTTTAGTCTTTCAGTTACCTTGATTTGAGAAACTAAGTAAACTAAATTCCTATAGAAGGGAAATATTACCTACTTTGAGGATAAGGGAGAGAAGGGAGTACATATTATTCTGGAAAAGTGAAGGAAAGAAAGCTCTTATTCTGAATTGAACATAGTGGCTATAACTGAAACACACCTTTGAAAAATCACAATCTTCTGTGTCTGAGTAATATATTTGAAAAGTTGTTTGGAAAACTATTATCATTACTAGGGAGTGTGGAATGCTTAGGTTATTTTCAAAACTCCATCATGACTTCAGTCTATAAATAACTGCTGACTTCTGTTTGGAAAACAGCATATTTTTTTAAAATAGGGTCTCCTCAGTATTAGTTAAGCAGAAATGAATTTTTACTGTATTTTCCTCCTCAGATCATTTTATCCCTATTGAGAAGTATCAGTTCAGTCTTTACCCAGTATTTATGGAAGGAGTGGGAAAACCAAAGATAACTACTAGTTTCACCCAAGGTAAAAGTTTTTCTTTTAGATCATTTTACACTGATATGTGTTTCCAGATTTATTTGAAATTATGTTGCCATTGGATTATTCTTTTTCTGATGAGATCATGGAAGAGTCAAGTCTTATGTAAATGTAAAATAGGATGGTTCAAAAGCAAATATCTTTTCTCTAAAAATAAAAATAGATAGTTATACAGTTACATTCACTGTACCTTTTATATTTCTGATGTGATTTATTGTACTTGAATTACCAATGATTTGATCTTATTTTTCTTTAATTGTCTTCAAATTCAAACAACCCAATAATATACTTTTGGTTTTGGTATTAGGTATTGAACCCAGTGGCACTTAAGCCATATCCTCAGCCCTTTTATTTATTTATTTTGAGACAGGGTCTCACTAAGTTGCATAGGGCTTGCTAAACAACTGAAGCTAACTTTGAATTTGCCTCAGATTCCCAAACCACTGGGATTAGAGGTGTGCCCCACCATGCTTGGTTCCCAATAATGTAGTTTTTATAAAGAAACATTTTATCTGATTTTAGAATGAAGATAATTTTTAAAATTATTTCAGTATTTAACAAACATTTATTGATATAATCTAAAGGTAATCTGATAGAGTTGCGTGGCAAAGAAATAATATTGTTCTAAGAATGGAGGTTAAAGGGTGAACATAAGATTCTGTCATCATGGAGGCTAAACTCCAGTGAACTAATGGGAGTGATGGACAAAGAAAGTATGTAAAATATAATGTCAGATAGAAATAGGTACCTAAAGGAAAATAAAAGTAAGATGAAGGGATGGAGTTAAAAATGTGTTGCTTTAGTTAGTAAGGCCAGAAATGGTAATTTTGTGGTGCTGATATTTGCGTATAAAAGGGAGGAACACTCCAGGCAAAGGGGTAGCTTTATGTAAAGGCCCTGAAGAATGAGCATAGTAATTCTAGAAACAGCCAGGAGGTGCGTGTCTCTGGAGGGAACAAGATAAAGTTTGGCAAGTATTTTAGATTGGGTTTGTTGGGAGAAGATGCTATGACTCATCATGAAAACTTTTTTAAAAAAATCTGTTCTTTTTAGATATACATTACAGTAGAGTGTATTTTGATATATCATTCATACATGATGTATAACTTCCCATTTTTGTGGTTATGCATGATGTGGCATTTCACTGGTGGTATATTCACATATGAACATAGGAAAGTTATGTCCAATTCATTCCATTGTCTTTCCTATTTCAATCCCCCATCCCTTTCATTCCTTTCCCTTTGTCTAATCCACTGAACTTCTATTCTTCTTCCCTCCCCCTTCTTGTGTGTTAGCCTCCACATATCAGAGAGAACATTTGACCTTTGGTTTTTTGGGATTGGCTTATTTCACTTAGCATGATAGTCTCCAAATCCATCCATTTACCAGCAAAAGTCATAAAGTCACTCTTTTTATAGCTGAGTAACATTCCAAAGTGTGTGTGTGTGTGTGTGTGTGTGTGTATCACATTTTCTTTATCCACTCATCTGTTGAAGGTGTCCTTCAACACCTGGTTTGGCTCCATAGCTTAGTTACTGTGAATTGAGCCATTATAAACATTGATGTGGCTGTGTCATCATCACAAGTTTGATACTTTGACTCATATCTAAAGATAATCTGATGGAGTGGCATGGCAAATAAATAATTTTGAAAAAATTTTTGCTGGGTCTTAAGTATAATGCTAAACAAAACATTAATGTGGATATAATATACTTTTGTCTCCCTCTTATTTTTTAAGACAAAGATTTATTTTGAAATCTGAAAAAGTCTACTATAATTTTGATACAGAAAGAAATTAAGATTGCCTTAAGTATCTGAATTGTGTCAATTATATTTCTTTTTCAGATGATATTGAAAAACACAAGAATGATGCAGGTCTATATGTCATTGTGCCGATAATTATTTCCTCTTCTGTCTTACTGCTTGGAACATTGTTAATATCACACCAAAGGTATTGTACTTAATGTTAAGAATCTTTATGGCAAAAGCTCTAAGATTAAAACTCAAATCATGAATGTTGAAGTATTCTAAATGTTTTTGTATGTATTCATTATACAGTTAAGATGGTATAAAGTAAAAAGTTTTGCTTTCATGAAATGACTTTTCAATTTCATAGAACAACATATACCTTAAGGAAGAATTTAGTTGAGTCTTTTTTTTTTAACCCCTCTTATTATACACTTAGGAGTTAATAGACTAAAAATAGAAGTCTGGGCATGTTCTTGGATGTGATAAAAATGGCTCTTGGAGCCCTCAAATTTGGTTTGAAGATTTTAGTGGTGATCACAGGACTTTAAAAATGGACTTTATTTGTGACCTGGAGCAGTCGTTCATTTGCAATGAGCAGTCACTGTGCTCTTTAGAGAACAGCCCTGCCTGGCTCCAGTCTGTCTGGCTTGTCAACAAATGGCCTTGAGTTCCCTGGATGGTTCTATGGCTGCCATAGATGGTTCTATGGTCAGTTGAGTTGCTGGGGCTCTATCAGATGGGTTTGTTTCTGACACCCATGTGGTAGCCACTTTCAATATTTTATTTTTTGAGGAAAAGCTATGCAAAAAGATCTGTGTTTAGCCTGGTGCCTGGCCCAAGCTTTCAATAAAATGAGCTATTTTTATTATGATGCATCATTAACTTGGCTCTAGGTAGAAATTTGATGGCACTCTTCATGGGACAGAATGTAAAAATGAATTAGACCCTGCTGAAGCATAACTGCCCTGAAGGACCAATTTCTATTTTGTATATTCATTAACTTTTAGCATTTTCAATATGCATGTTTTTCTGTAATTCTTATGACTTACTTATTTATCCTTTGTAGAATGAAGAAGCTGTTATGGGAAGATGTTCCAAACCCCAAGAATTGTTCCTGGGCACAAGGACTCAATTTTCAGAAGGTCGCTTTTTCAATCTTTTTAACCCAAAATATGTAAGATTGCATTTTAGATGCCATATGATTTCTAAATCTTTAAACATGTTTTAAGATATAAGAGTTTTTGTTTTATTTAATTCATTTTAATTTGAGTCTGTTTAGACCTTTAAAATATCAGAATGCAGGTATTTGAAATTAGGAAGAAAAGAAATTCAGTACCAGCTTATATATGACTTGACAATATGCATATATTTCTTCTGGCCATAGTAGAAAATAAAATGAATAGTAGAATACTAAGGGTCAAATCTGATGAAGAATGGATATTTGGCCACTTTTTTGGTATAAATTCTCTTTAGGCAAAAGGCTTTGTGTCATTATATTTATATGATTTAATGTCCATAATTATTTAAGGAAACTTGAAAATTATATCAGTAATCTTGTCCTCAAACTCTACAAACTGAAAAATGCATTTATCATAAAAACCCATGTTTATGCAGATATTCCCCTTTAAGCTAAAATACTTTATGTAATAGTTACCTATATAAAAAAACTTGAACTTACTTCTATAATAGAATATTTTAGAAAATTCTAGAGTTTAATGAATGTTTTTATTAATCCTCATAATTTTCCTTGAACAAGGTTGACTTTCCACCTATAACATTGAAAAAAATCAAATTTGCTCTTCATGTCAAAATACAAAATTCTTAAAATAGTAATTATTTTGAGGTTATTATGTAGTATTAGCGATTACATGTTTATCATTACTCATTTTAGTCTTCAGTGGGTTTTTTTTTTTTGGCTACAGGATACAAATCCTTAATCTAGTATTCAACACTTCTCTCTACATTCTGTTGTCAATCTTCATGTACAGTTGTTTCTTCCCCTGGGCCTTGGTTGTACCTTTACTGTTTCATTCTAGCTATGCAGAGTCTTCCTCTTCGGTGAAGATCTTGCTCTACACCCTTCTTTCTCCAAGCTTTCCTTTCATGAATATAGTTCAGAAGAATTTCTTATTTAATTTCCTAGACTTTATTGTGGATAATTCTCTGAGTGCAAGGACTGCATTTTATCCATCACACATGTTTGTGAACTTTTCCTGCTCCATGCAAGATGCTAAAGTAGGATTCATTAAATAATTGCTGGTAGTTCCTAACAAGGTTGTGCACTTATTTATGTGCAGATCATTGAGATAAATACTCTTGGGTTCATATAGACTGTCCCTTCAGTTCTCAGTATCTTTGTTTCCTCTCCTGTAAAATGAGGTTAAGTTAGCTTTATTGGGTTGTTTTGGAGATTAAAGGAGATGGACCTTTCATGACATAGAAAGGTCTCAATAAATATTAGTCATTATTATTTATGATATTATTTTACATATTTTAGATTAATTATTAGCTCCATTTTGTAGAAGAGGTAGTGTTTTAAAGCCAGGATTAGTGTTCCAACTTGTCTGACTTTGGAGCCTATAGGGGGGTTCTATAAGCAGTGACTTTCTATATATATATTTATATACTTCTATATTTGATCATGATCCACAGTGAGAAATATATTTCACCTTTCAGCCAACTACGCACACAGATATAGAGATGTAAAAGGAAAACAAAAGATGCACAGGTGGAGCAAATTATATTCCATGCTTGTATAATCAAAATAAACCCCAATGTATAACTATGATGCACTAATAAAAACATTTTTAAAACATTGAATTTATGATTATATTTCTGTCAGGCAGGAATGTATAAAATTATCTCATTGCTCCTTATCATTATTGATTATAATTATTTAAAAATGTACTTTAAGTTTAACTTACATTATTTGAATTAAAAAGATTATTTAAAATATTTTATACGTCATTAAAAGTAGTGTTTCAGTGTTAAAAAGAAACAAAAAAAACCACTACTTGCTTGAAATAGAAGGAATATAATGTTATTAAAATTCTATTTCATTTGTTAAAAATGTTCTTTGTGACCCAGTAAGTTGATTTCAGAACATTCAATGGTCTATGATCTTGAAATTAGGAAAAGTAATTTACAGCTTATTAATGAATGAATACACAAGTAATATTGTAAGCATAATTAACAATACAGAAGAGTTATACTCTTTTATCAGAAGAAAGCAATGCCCTATTTTCAGAAGAGCCGGGAGTGTAGTTTCACATATAATCCTTCTCTTTATGGAAACTGCACCTTGCCTGACTTTAGCCACAGGCCTGCATTCTCCTTGGTTGTGCTGTTGCTCACTGTGAACCATGGAGTCTCCCTTTATTACAACAGAGTTGCTGATTTTTGTCAATTACAAAACGTTTATTTCTCTTCTTTTCTATTGTTATATTTCAGGTGTGTGTATATATATATATATATATAAAATTCATTCATTTGTTCAAGAAGCAAATTAGGTTTTTGCTCATCTGTAGAACAGATTTTCAAGCAATTCTCCTATCTAAGAAATAAGACAGTAAGGTTAAAGAAGAGTGACTAGATTGAAAGAATAGGAAGAACTTGTATTTTTTGCTTCTCTAAAATAGATTATTCATTTTCATTCATTCATGTATTTCATTCATTTAGGATATTATTGAATACCTTTCCTACGCTAGTCACTTTGCTATCTCATAGTGTTGTAATAATAAGAAAAGTATATTATTGAATACCTTTCCTACGCTAGTCACTTTGCTATCTCATAGTGTTGTAATAATAAGAAAAGTACTGCACATTCCTGGCCGGGAAAGTACTGGACATTCCTTGTCAGGGAAAGATGAGCACTAAACAGTTTATTATAGAAATAACATTACAGTCATAAACTACAGTGGTGCTAAGAACTTATGGTGTGGTCTGGTGTAGTGTGTGGGGTGGGGAGGAGTAGGTACAGTTAAGAAGGTGCAGTAAGAATCCTTCCAACACCTCCAGGTCCACACGTTCTGTCTGTATTGATAGCCTCCTCTTGAACTCTGCTCCAGTTACACAAGCCTCCTTGTTCTTCCAGAATGCATAAACACAATATTGACCTTTGACCCAAGATCTGGTAGGTAAATAGTTATTCACAGGCTCTGGTAAGACCACCTGCAAAGCCATGTGGTTGGACGGATCAGAGCATGTTTACAAATTGGAAATGGACTGGAGGTGAAAGAGTAAGCTGGAAACTTTTCTTTTTCTTAAATATAAAGGTTTTGTCATAATAATTACCTATTTAAATAAAAAATTAAAACTTCTCTATATAAGTCTATATTAATTCATGGATGACCATCTTATTATTTCTTAGAAAGAACTAAAATCCTCTCTCTTCAGCATGTTCATGCGACACCTTACCTGGGAACCACCATGGACATGCTTCTAAGTATTTACCTGGCAAGGGAAAGATCAGGCCCACCTCAGCAAGGTGCAGTGTGAACCCACACCAGATGACTTTCCCTGTGTCTAGAAAATGCTGGCACAAAGAACTGATGAGTGGGTACAGGGTGGTTGACTTTGTCATGGACTCCGTCCTACCCCACTGTCTGCTTTAACACACCCTGAAGATCAACATGGTGCCTAGCTGGTCATCTGCCAGATCTTACATACAAGAAAAATGAAATATCACCAAAAATTTCCAGATTCTGGTAAATTAAAGAATTTTTTGATACTTACGGAAGATGTGAAAATCTTTACTTATAAGTAAGACTGATTGTTTTTTTATCTTTGCAAATATTTGGTTTTTCTAATCTTAGAAGATATTTTCTAAACAGTCACAAAAGCTTAGTTTATTACTAGGACTTAACAGGTGAATTAGAAATAAATAAGTTTTTTTTTAATAAAGTAGGAATATTTAAAGAGTGAAAAATATAACTTCAAAGATTTTATTAATGATTAAAAATTCTCATAAAAAAGAGAAAAATATTATATCTAGTCTTCTGCTTTAATCTCCTAAATAACTAAAATTTACATATTAAAGAAAAAACAATACAGTAAAACTCACTTTATGTTACCAAAGAAAAAATGACAAGTTTACTCCCTGTCCTGTGCTTTCATATTTATGTTATTTTATTTAATTCTTTCATAGATTAAAGAGCCCAGTATTTTCTGATGACAAAACTGAATCTCAGAGTAGTTCAGTAGCATGTCTTGACCACCCAGCCAGTACATATAAAAACCTGCATTCCAACCCAGGTCCATCTGATGCAAACTGATACCCTGGTCATTAGTTCCATAATAATAATGTGTCTATTCCTTAATGTACTAAATACTACTGAATTACATACCTAAAAATAATGGAAATGGTAAATTTCATGTCTATATGTTTTAACATAGTAAATAAATGGGCAAGAAATCTGACTTGGTATATATCCAAAGAAGGTATGGAAATAACCATTTGTGCTTACAAAGTAAAATATACTTGACATCATTAGACATTCGGGAAATGCAAGCCAAAATCCAAAGGTCCCACTTCACATCTGGCAAGATGGCTATAAAAGAAAGATAAATATTGGTGAGAATGTGGAAAAATGGAGCCTTCATCTACTCTGATGGATTGTAAAATAGTACCACCCTTTTAGAATATAGTCTGACATATCTTCAAAAGATTAAATATGAGACTCAGCAATTCCACTCCAATGTATACACCAACATAAAATGAAGTAATTTATTCACATGGAAATTTGACATGAATTTTCATGTCAGGATTATTCATGATAATCGAAACATGAAGAAAAATGACCTTCAAATAATGAATGGGTAAATAAAATGAAGTTTATCCAATTCTAAAACAAAAGTAATAAAAAAGCAAATAAAAAGTACCATAAAACAAAGACCACAGTAGCCCATCATTTTTAAAAATAATTCAAATACAGTCATTTTTTTAAGGAAGTAATAATTTTTATGTAAAATATTTTCTTTAATTTGTTCTCCAAATTCAGATTTTTAGAAACATTTTTGTTTTACAAGACTGGGAATTGAACCCAGGGCTTTTTGCCATTGATCAACATCTCCACCTCTTTTTATTTTCAGACAATGTCTCTATAAGTTGACAGGGCTGTCCACCTGGTTATATATGTCCCTTCATTATCTAAAGTATATGTCTGGATATTTCTCATAATATAAAAAAAATTGAAAGAAATACATGTGCAGGTTTAATAATGAAATTGTCTAGAAAAATTTTTATTGAAAATACAATCTACTCCTCCACTCCGCCCTGCCATTAGTCTTGCTCTCTAAATGCCACTACTTTAATTATCTTGCTTTTAATTTTTTTAATTTTCTAATTTTACAGTCTTCTAATCTTCCTGTCCCAGCCTCACGAGTAGCTGGGATTACTGGCCTGTACCACTGCGCCCAGCCAGGAGCATTGATTTTTATGAAATGGCTCTGTACTTGTAAATCCTAGACATCCAGCCTGATCTCTAAAATGTTCTCTAATATTAGTCTGTTCCACTTTTTAAGCTATCATTCTCCTTCCTTTGATTTATGACTTATGCAAATCAAAGATGCAAAAAGTCTTTTAAAAGCCAGTATTTTGAGATCTCTCTAAAAGAAAAAGAAAACATTTATTTAAAGCACTGTATGCCAGACTTTACTAATAACAGTAGGGTAACAACCAAAGGTAATTAATATAATATTTTATATTAATCATATATAATTCCTTCTAATATAATTTCCTCAAAATCTTTCTTTTGCATGCTATACTTCCTTTTCCCCTTCAGTTTTTTTCCCCCAGAAAATGTAAATATATTAAAAGCAAAATAATGTAAGGTCTGGGGATAGCTAAGTGGTAGAACCCTTGCCTAGCATGTGTGAGGCCCTGGGTTTGATCCTTAGCACTGCAAAAACAAACAAACAATGGTGGGGGGGATTATATTAAAATGTCTTTTAGCCTATTATATACTTATAAAATTTTAGAAATTTTCCATATTTGCCTTATTTTAAATAAGAATCACAGATAAAGTTTGTTCCACTTGTTCCCTTCCTTTTTTAATCCCTCCTTCCCTTCCTCTGTAGAGCCCCCACTTCTGTTCATCAAGTTTGTACTTAAATATTTCCTACACCCACGCGTGTGCATGTGTGGCCAATGCACAGTGATCCCTTGGGGAATTGTTAATGTTAACATACCATCCACATGATTCATTCCAAACTACTTGTCTCTCAGCTTTGGTTTTGAGCTCTCTCCATGTAGAGTTAGCATAGTTTATCTACCTGGACTGCTCCACACTAGTCTATCACACGAACATGCCACACAGTTTCTTTGTCCAATCTGCTTCTAGTGGATATTTGTTTGAACTCTTTTTCTATTTATTACAAAAATGCTCAGGAAGCCTGGTTATATATGTCCCTTCATTATCTAAGGTATATGTCTGGATACTTCTCATAATTAAAAAAATTTTTTGAAAGAAATACATGTGCATGGTTTAATAATAAAATTGTCTAGAAAATTTTTTATTGAAAATACAATCTACTCCTCCACTCCGCCCTGCCATTAGTCTTGCTCTCTAAATGCCACTACTTTAACTGTCTTGCTTTTAATTTTTCTAACAGGTCATCTTCACATTTCTAGAAAGCATATGCTTCTGCCACAGTGGATTGTGCATGATCTGCTGGTTTCTGGCTGGAAGGAGGACTTTACTCACCATGTACTTTTCCTCCCCTTCTTTCCTCATGCTCCTACCACATATTTTTCTACTACTTTTTTTTCAATTCCTCTGCAACATCAGAAAAATCTACTTAAGCTTTCATTTTTTGTTCTATCAAATAAACTTCCTCGGAGCTCCTCACCTGTTTTTATTAAATGCATTACCCATTTCACATTTCCCTCCATTTCCCCCTCACTTCCTAATCTCTGGAAATTATAACTATACTTAGGTCAGGGTTGATAACGTGTTCTGTGTTATAATCTGTCCATGGGTTCATTTTTTAAAAAGAAAAAAAAACAATAAATTGAATTTATACTGTTATGATTATGTCAGTATTGTTCCTTGCAGAACCATAATGTGATTACATTTCTTGATGGTTTCAATGTCGTAGGAGTATTAGAAAATATATTAGAAACATTCCACTTGATTAAAATTATGCCAAATATTGTTGCTTTCATCTTTTTCATTTTTAGTTTTTCTTCTTTCCCCAGAGTTTCTAATTGTCACTCTGCCTGTCTGATTCTGTCATCTCAAGTTCTGTGTACGTCTGATGTATGAGATATTTCATGCAGTCCCTGTCTTCACTGGAGACCTGTCTGCAGCACACTCTGCCAAGGAGACCCTCCATCCTTCTACTTCAATCAGGATTAGGCCTTTTATAAAATTGCTACAAGTTATTATTCTGAACCTTCCCTTAACTGGTTTCTGCTCATTACTGTTTCCTAGACTTCTTTCCCTGGTTTCACTTGATTAACTACATCCTCGACAGATTGCCTCAAACATGGGTGAAATGTCTCGATCTCTGTGTGTTAGAGTTCCTTTTATTCCATCTTCCTCTACTTATAATTTGGTGGAGTGTCAGTTTCTAGGTTGAAAAGTTTCCAGTAGAACTTTGAAACCATACCTGTCTTTTATGGTCTGGTGTCCCTGGTTGCTTCTGAGAAGTCAGATGTGAAACTTTGCTTCTCATTGGTTACTTGCAGTTTTCTCTTTTTAAAAATATACTTTCTATTTTTGATGTTCTGAAATTTCAGCATTGAGCCTAAAGTGGTTATTTTTTCATGTTTTTGGTCACCATTTGAAGCAACTTTATCCCCGGTCAACTCTAAGAAATTCCATTATTTCTTTGATTATTTCCTCTCATTCGGTTCTTTCTAGTATCTGTATTTGTTGAAAGTTGGGCACTCTGAATGGATCTTTTATGTATTATTATTATTTTTTAATCTCTAATAGTTTCTGGTTTTCTTTCTTTCTTTTTCATTGTGATATCTTGCCACCCTCTATTATTCCATTGCTGCTGTTGGATTTTTATTTGCCATTATTATTTGCACATTTCCAAGTATGATTTTTCAGAATACTGTAGTCTAGTTTTATGCATACAATATTTTCTAAAATAGTACTAGAAATTCCAGTTAGAGGATTTTTTTTTAATTTATATAAAATTCTATTTCTTGATTCTTCCATTTCTGTTAGGTCATGTTTTTCACTTATTTATACTGACTTTTCTTGTCTCAGACTTCTCCCAAGTATCTGGTAATACTTGGCTTTCCTTTCATATTTGCATGAAGCAGCAGATAGGTGGAATGGTAGCCGTGCATATAGCAGGGATTGCCGTGCCAGCTGTGTAGTCAAAGCTCTGGTCAGAATGAGAAAAGATGTGCTCTGACATGGTGGTATCTCAAGCTCCTGTCTCCTCTCACAGTTCCTCAGCTGCTTTTAAGAACAAACCCTTAATCTGGGTATGGAAGGTTGTTCTTGCACAAAGGTGCTTCCAAGTTCAGCAGAGAGTAGAAGAACCCCATTCCACATGCAGAGCTCCCATCAGGCCTGTTTTTAGCCAGTGGTCTCCTTTCTTCTGTGTGTTTATTGGCCACTTCTTCAGTCATCTGCAATGTAATCAGCCAGGCTGGCTGACTTTCTCTCAGCTGCATTCTACCCTGGATATATCCTGGTCTTCCTTAATTTTTTGCTCATTTTCTGTGGTCCATGCTCTTCTAATTATTTTCCATTTTTAGAAATGAATAAAACTACTCATTCCCTGTTGCCCTCTTAAATCAGAATTTTTCTCTATGCCATTTTTATTTATACTTTAAAAATTAGTCATAAACAAAGATTGAATTCTTGGCATAGGAAAAGGCAGTAACTCAATAACCTTGCTTTTCTTATCATTCAGGCTTTATAGTATGTAAGACTATAACCTTTCTTGATTTGATTTGTATCCTTTTTTTTTTTTCTTTTGATCCAAATTAGCTGAACTTTCCTTGTTAAATATACCTTAAAACTCTTAATTTACCTTGAATTCATTTCATTCCTTTCCATTTTTAATTTATTTTACAGTATTTTTCTCATCTTCTATTTCATTATTTTTGTTTGGGGCTTGCTTTTTTCTTTCTTTTTATCAGACATGCTTCTTATCTACATTTATGTCAGTCTTTTCAAAAATTTTAAGTAAATTTTACAGCTTGCTTCAAAAAGCTGTAATTTTAACCAAATAATCTTTCAGGCCTCAACGCTTTATCTAAGCAAATGAAGAGAGTCTTGGACCAGATGATTTCTTAGATCTTTTTTCTGCCTTGAGAAAAATAAATTCATGATAATGGTTCTGTGGTTCTATTTTTCACCATTTTGGCCATCTTTCTCTTTGTTTCTTAAATTTTTTTCTTCTCACTGCCTTACTTTCTCTTTTTTGTTGCAGACTCTCCAATATAACTGTTGGTTTTATCCCAACAGTAATATTTTTCCAGTCTTTCTGTTATTTCCTTTTACTTATTCTTTTATTCCTGTGGCAATTAAAACTATCTTTAGATTGCAATATTAAAGTACCATTAAAAAATGAGAGAAGCCACCTTGGTTTAAAAAAAAACAAAAAAAGGTTCACTTTCCTAAAAAAAAGGATGTGTTGCTATAGCAGAAGAACTTATAGACCAAAACCACAGAAATGTTTTTAAATATTTTATCATTTGCTTTCTGAGTCATTTTTTTTATTTTGCTTTCTTATTTTGTTTTATTTTATCTAAACAGAGAACGGACATTCTTTGAAGTCTAATCATGATCACTACAGATGAACCCAATGTACCAACTTCCCAACAGTCCATAGAGTATTAGAAGATTTTTACATTTTGAAGAAGGAGAGCAAATCTTTTTTAAAAAAAATTATTAAACTATTGATAATATATGGTGGATTATGTTTCATTTAGAATTTAAAATAGATGTGTAAACTCTGGGTCTCATAGGTTTGAATTCAGTTCAGTTTGAATGTATGATTAATTTTCAGTTCATCTAATTTAAAAAAAAAATTCATGATTTCTGGCTTTTGATTTATCATTTTCCTGGTCATAAGATTCTAGATGACTGTTGCTGTCATAACATACCTACTAGATATTATGAAATACCTAATAGGTAATCCTGTAATGAGGTGAACTGCAACTTCTGGCACACATCTTTGCAAACACAATGACTCCATCTCACTCAGAATGTAGTGAAAGTATTTAGTTTATATTTTTATGTCGAAAATTTTTCTCAGATTTCTTACTAGACACTTGAGAAGACTATAAATTGACCCATTTGGGTTTCTTTTTGAATGCCTTGAAGCTTGGATGTGTCTAACTTTGGTCAATCTGGAAATTTCAGTTGTCAATAGTTTTGAAAATGACTTCAGTGCTAACTTTCATTTAAATTCAAAGAAAGCCAGAATTTGTAGTTCATGCTAGTCACAGAACGGTGGAAATTAACAGTTCACATCAGGATAACCCTACATGCTCAGGTCACATTCCCCAGATCAGAAAAGAACAACCTCCAGTCCAGCCGCCTTGTGCAATTCTTGCCTAAATTTAATTTATTTCCACTGAACCATCCAAGACTTCTGGCAGTCAGGGAAGTGTGCAGTGATGCAAGGAAGGGAGTCTCTTTGGAACTTTTACAGATAGTTCATGGTGAGGACATAATTTTTCTTCCTGAAAAAATAAGAGCACTTGCAACTTCTGTGAAATTAGCATGCTAAGTGTGCTTACAAACTAAACCAAAGTGTCTAGTGATGAATCCAAATAATATTCAAATTTAGGATATCTATGGGTAACTTAGATTTTATTCATAGTTTTATATGGATGTCTTTAAAAAACTATAAAAAACAGGAAGAATGTGTCTCTTTTCCTCCCTCCATTGACTATTAACAGATGTCATTGGAATGTGAAATTATGAAAGGATATCCTTTAATCCTTACCAGCTGAATACATATTTAACATATGCCTGGATTGTTCTAGAATCTCAAAAAAATTAGATATATATAGTGAAATAGTTTTCTATTTTTATTTTTATTTTTTGGTACCAGGAATTGAACCCAAGGGTGTTTTACACTGAACCATATCCCTAGGCCCATTTTTTATTTTTTGTTTTGAGACAGGATCTTGCTAAGTTGCTTAGGGCCTCGTTAAGTTGCTGAGTCTGACTTTGAAGTTGAGATCCTCCTGCTTCAGCCTCTCAAGCCACTGGGATTACAGGCATGTGCCACTGTGTCTGGTGCAAAATAGTTTTTTAAACAAACATACTTTTAATGAAGTTTTGATGACGTTTGTGGCCCATTGATAAAATAATATTTCAATAGTATATGAGTATGTAATTTCTTGGTATTAGTGTCTTCCACCTAAATTCATTTTAAGACACATGCAATTTTTGGTTTCAATAATTAGTTGCCCATTATGAAGTTTTAGGGAACATAAAATATGTCAGATAGGTCATTTGAAGAACACGTGTGAATTTTCATTGTATTTGTACATTTTTTTGTTTTTCTTATTCATTGCATCTAATTATTTGGTGATGTTAATTTCTAAATTTGTTTAAATTTTAAGACAATTCAATGCTTATGTATAGTAGAAGCCTTTAAAAAATGACCAAGCAAATATTGGAAGATAATCAGAAACCTATAGATTTATGTTAGAAGAAAAATAGGCATAGGAATAGTTTTCTCTTCCTATATTAAGCTGGTAGCATAATAGAGTTGTATTGACACAGTATTTGTCCTTATATAGTATTTTAATACATGTGTAAGTCTATTCCATTATTATTATATTTAGTGTTTGGTATATTTATTCCTTTATGGTTTTAATAAGATTTGGAAACTGTACTAAATAAATTTCATTTTTGTATGGAATATACTTGCCATTCAGAACAGATGAGGATACCATTGTCTCAGGCAACAAAACTGAATTCATTCTATTAGTTTAAAAATTGTAAAAAAAGTTAAATTACATGTATGATATATAAATTGAACACATGTTCTTGTAGCACTAAATTTAGTTGTGTTAGTTTTTTGATATGATGCATCCGCAGTATTTTTTATTTTGCATTTATTTTTCATTGTGTTTATATTGTATGAATTGAGCTTTGTGCATACAGATTCTTGATTTGTGGCTGCTTGGCAAGATTTTTGTTGTGATGTAACCATCATTCTTATAAAAAATATGATGTACATTTGTCTTGTGTATTTGTCTTCATTCCATATGTCTGTGTATATTTTATATGAAATTATGTATAAAGAATAGAAATTCACAAGTCTGTTACCATCTCTCACCATCATTGTTTTTAACAAATAGGCATTATTAGTTTTTATTTTTATATAACCTCAAGCAGCATCTCAATATAAGGCGGATATGTTCTTAAATAGTTGTTCATGATTATTTTACCTCTGTACCATATCTTATGTCATAAAATAGTTCTTTTAAGTATCTTTTTAAATTTTTTTTTAGTTGTAGATGGACAAATACCTTTATTTTGTTTATTTATTTTTATGTGGTACTGAGGATCAAACCCAGGTCACCGCACATGCTATGCAAGCGCTCCACCGCTGAGCCACAACCTCAGCCCCTCTTTTAAGTATCTTTAGACAAGTTGTTTTGTTCATTTTATTTTATTTCAATTCAACCTTTTTTTTTCCTTTGGGGGACTTAAATTTTCAGTTTGTTGAAATATAATTTACTGTAAAACATAAGGAATTCTTCAGCAGATAGTATTTTATAATTATAGTCATCTCTCTAAATTGAAAGCTAAGCACTTGCAGACACTATTTTATTTAATTCTAGCCATATCACAACAAAGCAAATGTTCAACTCATTTTACAGATGAAGATACTGAAAGGCAAAGAGGATAGTGTGGTTCACAGAATCAAAAGAACTGTAGCCTAAGTTTGTCCTGTCCTGCTTTTAAACACTTAAAGCTAACTCTCCTTTATGATTTTTGATGTATGTTTAGTCTCAAAGTAGTTCATTTGGGGGTTGACTTATGTCCATCATTATTAACCTTATACACTTGGATTTCTGCAAGCATGGCATAATGAAAAAATTTTAATATAATTGAGCATTAAAATGTGTCTTTTCTTTTAGCCTGAAACCTTTGAGCATCTTTTTACCAAGCATGCAGAATCAGTGACATTTGGTCCTCTTCTTTTGGAGCCTGAAACCATTTCAGAAGACATCAGTGTTGATACACCAGGGAAAAATAAAGATGAGATGGTGCCAGCAACTATGGTCTCACTGCTTTTGACAGCTGAAGATCTTGAGCAGGATTCTGCCTGTATTAGTGACCAGGGCAACAGCCCTCACATCTCTGAGGCTGGGAGCATCCCGGCTGTCTGTGAGGACGAAAGTCAGAGACAACCCTCAGTTAAATACGCCACACTGGTCAGTAATTCCAAGTCAAGCGAAACGGATGAAGAGCAGGGGCTCATACATAGTTCAGTCAGCAAGTGCTTCTCTAGCAAACATTCTCCATCGAAACATTCTTTCTCTAATAGCTCCTGGGAGATAGAGACCCAGGCATTTTTCATATTATCAGAGCAGCATCCCAATATGATTTCACCACACCTTTCGTTCTCAGAAGGACTGGATGAACTTTTGGAACTGGAGGGAAATTTCCCTGAAGAAAATAATAGTGAAAAGTCTGTCTATTATTTAGGGGTCACCTCAATCAAAAAAAGAGAAAGTGATGAGTCAGGAGTATTATGCCCATTTCCAGCACACTGTTTAGTCACCGACATCAGAATCCTCCAGGACACTTGTTCCCACTTTGTAGAGAACAACTTCAACTTAGGAACTTCTGGAAAGAAGACTTTTGTATCTTACATGCCCCAGTTTCAAACTTGTTCCACTCAGACACATAAGATTATGGAAAGCAAGATGTGTGACCTAACTGTGTGATGTCCATTCAAGAAATCTTCAGAATTGTATTATAGTGGATCACGTGGCCTGTAATATATTGCTTTACTGTTGTAAATGGGGGAACACCAGAGAAAATCATTAGAGTCAAATATGAAAATGATTCCAAAATTAATGATATCTGTTTGTCCTCTCTAATATAGACCCCAAAAAAGGTGAGAAAACCCTCATGAGCCTAGCCATGTAGATAGACACTACAAATAATTCTATTCACAGGCCACCGTGGGAAGGTCTTTTGTTGTTAGCTATGAACAAGCCCAGTACGTACCATCTTTTGTGAATATTAGACCTGTGTAGAAAGAAAAACAGTGTTCTGTATCACACCACCATCTGAAGGAAGGCTTTTCATCAATATTTGTGAGATACAGTTGTTGTTTCAAGGGTGTGTTTGCTTTACTTTCAGTTGCTTTTGTTTTGCACTAATTCACATACACACACACACACACATTTATACTTAATAGTTATGGATTTTGAAAGTATGTGATGTGTTTGTATTTTGTGCTACCAAAGTATGTGATTTAAAGTAGGCATATCATTAAATGTTGAACATAAGTAGAGACTTTAGCTCTGGTCTGAGGGGTTATACTTGTGAAGACTAACAAATTATCCAAATGTTATGCACTAAATTTAAGTTACACAGCTTAGAATGAAATCATCTGTTAGAATGGCAGGACCCACAGCCAGTGTTTTGATAATTGCACAAGTAGTTTTTAAAACAATGTCTGTTATAACTCCTCTCTTTGAAATATAACTAACTACATGGCCAGTGTCATTCTGCACCACTCTGGAGTCAATGTGTTTCCCCAGCCCCACTCACATGGACACCATTTTTTTCCCTCCCTCAGATTCTCTCTATACACTAGTCACAGTACAAATACTTTACATACTTCAACTCAATTACTGCAATAATTGTATGAGATGTGTTGCTATACTTCTTTTAAAGATTAAGAGATTAAATAATTTGCGCAAGGTCACAGAGTTAATGGGTGATGGAACCAGAATTCAGATTTAAATTATCGATAACTTATCAATGCTAGTAATTGTGTTTTTAAAGAACAACTGAATTGCAATAAAATAGAATCTATTAAGAAGAAATTTCTGGTTGAAAAATTATGTGAGGTTTGCACAGATCTCACCCTTGACTTTAAGATTAATGCAGAAGTTTATTATTTGAGCTTTTGATATGGCAAGAGAATTCAAAGCCCAGCATAGTGGACAACAATCTAGGTTAAGAAACTTGCACATTTCGTTGTTTCATGGCAAGAAATAAGAAGTTCAAGATTATCGATATCATCAAAATAAATATTGTTTAAAATATATCTGTGAGTTGCTAAACATCATCAGAGTTTTCTACTTAAACTTAGGATTCTGTTGATTTTACTGTTACCCTAAGTAAATCCTTACATTCCTTCTATATTTATGATACAAGCAATGTTTCATAAATAATAATAAACATCATAAACAATGACAAAGATCCCAGACTCCTTTTAAAAGATATTGTTTTCACACTTCATAGTAATTTGCCACTCAGAAATCAATAAGTTAGTTTCATGTTATAAATATTATTAAGATGTCTCAGGATCTCATACTCAACAGATGAGCCTCTTATAAAAAAATGATAGAGCACCCATACCAACTCACTTATTCGTGTGAGAAAACCTTAGTTCTATACAAAGACAAATGAAGAAGATAGTTTTTCCACTGATTTTTAAGACACTTTAGAGATTCAGAAATAAGTGATATGCATGGAAATTTTGGTAAAACTGACTTATTTTTAATACATGCTTACAAAATATAGACATTTAATTGAAGGTATGTTATAGAAGAGATGGGAAATTAAATTTTGCCTCACTCTGCATGTAACGGGAGATTAATCATTGAACATATCCGCTGAGACACAACATTCTTCTGTGATCTGTGACCCAAAACAACAGAAAAGAGAAACCAAGAGCTCTAGTCAATTCAAGAGTGCTCCGTGCTGTGTGTACACTGGAGTGAATCAGTCCTAGGATCATTGTAGTGCTGCAGACCCAAGTTAAGGGAATTCAGTGATGTCACATTAACCTGAGGTCATTGATATCATCTTGGTGCAGCTTTGGTCCCCCAAACAAGTAAACAAAAGGTACTTTCTTTCATAGGGCTGAGCTAACATAGTTTGGCTTATTAACTCATATTTATTGTCAGTGCACTTGAGTTCTAATTTTCACTTTTGAAAGTTTACTTCTCCATTGCTATGTTTTATTGGATTGTAAAAGGTTTCTACTATTAATTAGTGTTTTTTACACAACTTAGGGAAAATTCGGAGTGTTGTATATTTCAGAACATTCAGATACTCTCCTTACTGGAGCCTCTATAAAAAGTATTTAAGGGATCAAGGAGCTGAAATATGGGCTTTGGACCTTTTTCCTTCTCTCTCTCTCTCTCTTTCCTTCACTCTCCCTCCCTCCTCCCTGTCTTTATTCAGTGTTGGGAATTAAATCCAGGCCCTTGTACATGCTCAGCTTTCCCCTCAGCCTTGGATGTCCAAACTTGTGATAAATTTGGAATTTTGAATATTTCATTTAGTCACAACAACAAGCTACTAATCAGACCCTTTTCATCTGAAGTTCATGAAAAGAAACTCATAAATTAATCATTTGAGGTATGGTTTCCCGTACAAATAAATTGAAAAGATAAAACATCTATGTCAGGGTTAATGGGATGATACAATTCATAGCTTAAAACCCCTATGTAAAAAACTGAGTTACACCTTACTAAGAGTAGGAGCCTCCCTCTGGAGCCTTATATTCCATTTAGAGATGGGCTATGTGTTGTCAAGAGGAATAGGACAGATAATCTTTTATTTTTAAAATAAGTCTTCAAGTGATAGAAGGACTTGGATGAAGTTCCCAAACTAGTGGAAAATCCTGAACTCGGAATAAGGATTTATGACCCTCATCGTGACATTCCTCTACTTCCTTTCATTCTTTTCCAACAACCAACTCCCTCTTTCCAAATATCAAACATATGGTCGCATTCCTTCAGTAATATGAGCCCCTTGCCAGTTCAAGAAAGATGAACCCTAGCGGTTTGCACTGTTGGGAGGGGTGCCTACAGGGCTCCTGTGTAGAGTGGACTGTGCTGATGGATTTGGACAAGGGCAACTGCAAAGGTTCATGTCTCCTAGCATATGGATACAAACAAAAGGCATTTTTTTTTTCCTGAATTACTTCCTGTATTTCTAAAAAAAAAAAAAAGTTTCTTCTATTTTTTCTCTTCCAGGGATGATCTTGGTAGTTCTATTAACAAACTCTTCTGAAGTATTTGTTACTGAGAAATCTCGTGCTCAGATTATAAAGTACAAAATTGTCCCTGCTACTCTGATGAACCTAAGCTGCATTCGAGAAAACATGTAAATGTAGTTACAAGAATGTGAAGAGGTCTTCACAGAAGGAAGCGAGCCAAGTCAGTGATTGTACTCTATTGAAGACTAGCTTCAAACAGTAAATGCACATCTGCATCTGTTCCCAATGTTGGGAGCACGACTTAAAATAGGAAAGTGCATTCGAACTGAGATCCTGTTACATGTATCAGAGCATCAAGATGTGGTTTTCCTGAGGTTTTATATTGAATTAATTATTTTTATATAAAGTTTATATTTATTTTGGAAAGCTGCTGAAAATGTCTATTTTTCAAAATTAATTGCGCTTAAGATGTGTGGCATTAAATTTGATTTTGTGAGAATCTCTGATGGGTTATTTTAAATCACACGTTTATTCAAAAACCCTAAGAATAAATTTGAACTAAGAAT
Source organism: Marmota flaviventris (assembly GCF_047511675.1). Classification (NCBI taxonomy): domain Eukaryota; kingdom Metazoa; phylum Chordata; class Mammalia; order Rodentia; family Sciuridae; genus Marmota; species Marmota flaviventris. The sequence continues at coordinate 53,776,983 of NC_092507.1, forward strand.
AAATTTGAAAGTAAGAGACTTAGTTTTGTAGTAAAATACTTACAGATAATGTACTTTTGAAACCTATCATTGAGTGTCTGGCATGCAGTTAACTTTTGTCACAATTGCTATGGTAATAAATATTATAAGCAAGTGTCAAGATGTGTATTACTAATTGTTTTTATAAAAATTTAGTTCTCCTACTTCCCCAGTGTGTTTCCAAAGTCATAGATAATGCAGTGTAAATTATGACCAAATATTTTTATCTATCATTATGAATCCTAAGGAATGTTACAATTTTCAGACATGAATGTTCTCAATTATTATAAATTTATTTTAGGATTATATTATCCATGGTATGATAAATAACTCAGTATTATTTTAGAAAGCATTTAAAAATAAGAAGTAACCTTTATAGTTTATATAAGTAGGCATTGTAAAATTTTCATCTGTTGTTGGCCTTTGGTTGTGTCTTCCAAATTCCTACAAACATATACCTTGCTTTTGAAAAGGGTCTGAAAATGTTTTAGATACAATGCTGCCTTTTGGTTCTTATTTTCTTTGTTTTTATGAGTCACATTACAGCTTTATTTAATAATTTGTAAATAGCCTTCTTCTAGCAGAGTGACACATTCCTCATTACAGCAGAAAACAATAGTGTATGTGGGAAGTCCCTCCCCCAGGCTTAGAACTGTGTGGCTGGAGCTTACCTCCTGTGCAGAAGGTCAGGCTCCTGCTGTGTGGCAGAGATCTGCAAGCTTCTTTGGCTCTTCTCCTGGCCTTGTTCTCTGGCTGACTTTGAACCCTTCATTAACAGTAGACAAGAGAATGGGAATGATTTTCCCTGGACAGGATTGGCCCCTTCCCTCCTCCAAAAGGGAGGATTAAGAATATTTCTGACAAATAATTTTTATATCAATTTAACATAGCTCCCATTCATCTGCTGAAATCAAGGACATGCTTATCAAACACAATAGTGTGCCAATGACTGTTCCTCTCTTAACACCAATTTCCTCACCATTTCTGATTTTTAAGCCATACTTCTCTGTCTTTTGTGATGAACAGATAGAAAACCACTCTCCATCATAGACCTGGGAGGCAGGCACTTTCTGCAGATGTGAAGATGTCTAAAGTGGCATCAGACACTACAGATTCAGCAGTTTGTTCTTGCAGAGTGAAGGCCTAGCATTTCGTTTTCTACCTTCCTTTGCTAAGAGTCCAGTAATTAAATCATAGTCTTTCCTTGGAGAAAACTTAATATTATATTAGAACCTTATCATTCACGAACCACTAGCAGAACCTACCTCTCTGTTGTATTTATAAAATTGTGAAGATGAATTCATTTGGACAGAAGGAGATGGCTGGCCATCCCTCTGCCTTCTCTAGGTAACAGGTCACTTATTGTTCATAATCAATAGTGCAAACAATAACTATGTTTTTCTATACTGCTCAGAGCTTCTCTCTTCTGAACCGCTCTGCACATCTCATTGATCAATTTGGAACCAAAGGAGAATGCAGTGGCTTATCCAACCTAGAAACCTGTTATGCACATTTCCTTTAAAAACACCATTGGGAGCTGGGCGTGGTGATGCAGTCCTGTAATACCAGTAGGTCAGGAGGATCCTGAGTTCAAAGCCAGCCTCAGCAATGGCGAGGTACTAAGCAATTCAGGGAGACCCTGTCTCTAAATAAAATACAAAACAGGGCTAGGGATGTAGGATGTGGCTCAGTGGCTGAATACCCCTGGGTTCAATCTCCGGTTAAAAAAAAGAAAAAAAAAAAAGGGCTGGGGCTGGGGATATGGCTCAGTGGTAGAGTGGTCCTGAGTTCAATCCCCAGTACCAAAAAAAACAAAAACAAAAACCCACCATTGGGAATGAAAAAAAAAATTCCTTTTTTGTTTTTTGCAGAAGTTCTATAAGAAAGCAAGTCTGAAGTCAGAGAAATATGAACACAGAGACATAGATATGAATACTTATGTACGCACAAGAGTTGGGATCAAAGAATCTTAGTAGATACATAGTTTGGGACTCAGGAAAAAGTTAGAAAGAGAAGATATGGAGATGGATTTAGCTAAATATGTTGGTTCTTGGTACATACAAAAAAGGCGGGTAGGTGAGCAGAGAGAATGATAAATCCAGGCTGCTAGAAAGAGGTTCTATGTTCATGCATGAGTTAAAGATAACAGAGGCTGGTTTACAGGACAGTATGTTGTATTATGGGGTGGTCAATTAAAGAAGGATGGACTTGCATGGCCCAAGGGGAGAGTGTCTGTTATCAGGACACCTCTGGTATCCAGGACATCAGGAAACTCAAAGGATTCTTGAGTCCATCTGACAGATGCTGGTGACAGGCCAGTTGGATTTTCTCCAGAAGTGATATCAAGTTGAGTAGGTTAGTGATCAGGTGAGCTGGGCATGCTGGCAGGTGGTATGTAGCCCATTCCTTTCCCTAAAAACAGTACTTGAAAGCCTCAGTGAGATTATTTGGCAGAACTACTTGGAGCAGTCTTCCAGTCTGTCATCTTTTTTAGCAAAGTTATAATTTAGGATTCATGCAGGAATTCCATTCAACCACAGCCTTAACTGCAAGTGAATTATCCCCTCCCACCAGTAAAGTAGAACACTTTAGTGTTTTTAATCTGTTATCACTTTGGCCCAGTATGTTCTTTCAATCTCCAGGTCTCTGCATCCATTATAGGAGTCCAAGAAGAGCTGTAGGTTTTCTTGGTTGTCATCTTAGGCAATATGCAGCCTGTAGTTTGGAAGCAGATCTAGGTTGACCTTCAGCTATTTCTGAAACTCAAGGGCACTGAAATGTCTCTTGGGAAACATAATGGGGGATCAATCTTATTCTGTCCAAAGTGATAAGTCAAAATAATGTTCACAATATTGGTTATCAAGCCTGAGAGAAATCTTCCCAGTCAATCCGGCATCCAGTACAAGGAGCAACATTAATAATGAGCACGCAGCCTTTCCCTAGTTCTGGATAATTGAGTGCAAATCTGCTAATGATGTAACCTATAGCCCCAACTCCAGTCCCAGTGATGCTTTTCACACTTAAGTGGGTAAGAACAGGAAGCAGCATTTTAGCCATCTTATCAATCTTGGAGCACTTGTTCTCAGTTGGGAAATAGGGCACACCTTCCGGTAGGCCTAGGCATCCACATGACAGACAGTAAAGTCAAGTCATCTCTTACATATTCTCAGAGTTAAAGAATGAATTGAAACAGGAGTTATGACTGAGGTAAAGATCATGACTTTAGTGTAATTGTTGTTTCCATTTAGAAAGTTTCTTATAAGGATGTGAACCATATCATGAATTGCATCTCCATCATGTTAACAGTTGGAGTCCTTGAAGTTGGGAATGCCAGTACAGTGGCATTGGTAGTGGTGATCTATCTTTGAGGTTACCAATTATGTTATTCATTACCAGCTGTCTATAATTAAACCTATCTATTAGGTTTTTGTCCAATTTGATTCCACTTTACAGATTTTAATTGTTTCTCAAAATGCTCTACTTCATCCTTATTTTCCTTTCTTTTAACGTGCTAATTTTAATCATTTTAACATGCTGTTTCCTGAACCATAGAATGTGTATTATTTCTGCATCTGCCTCTATTAATTATTTTATATCTCAATTTCCTATTTGTTCAGATACTTAGTAATTTTTGTTTAATGTACTGGATATTACAAGTAATATGTTGTAGAGGCTCTGGATTGAGTTATGTCTCACAAAGAATGTTGAATTTTTTTCTTCTAGGCACTCAAATTGTTGGTGGGTCACTTGGATCACACTGGTGCTATATTTTAGGCTACCTAGGAAGGCCGTATTTTAGTTTTTAATATAGTGTTGTTTATTATTAACCCTAGTCATAGTATTTTCAGGGTTGCACTCCAATCTCCTGGATATTCACTAATGTCTATCTATTCTAGCTGGGATAAAAATATAAGTGTTTCTTTAACATTGTGCTCTTACCATTAATAAAATTTTAATTCACAAGCAGATTTTCTATTAAGAATCTTAGAGTTTTATCTCATGAATATGCAGCTTAGGATTTAGCCAAGGACCCAAGGGCAACCTCATGTATATTTGGGGGATTCCTCTCTACAGCTCACTCCTACAGAGTAACTTGCCCTCAAATCTCAATGGCCTTGCCATTCACAACTGTCATTCCCAGGGATACAAATGCTCTCTTCTTAGGCTCCAATTCTTTGTGTTAAAAAAATAATCCAAGGGACAAAGCCATTCTTTATCTCCCAGGGCTAATGCCAGAAAGCAGTTGTGCTATAAATTTTGTCAAGTTTTGTAGTTGTTTATGGGAAAGTAAACCTAATATAATTACTCTGTTATAGTCATCCTGGTAGTATACAAAAATTCTTTGTATATTAATGTCTTCCTTATCTCTCATACATATCAACATTTGTTATAACTTTTTATTTGTAGTTTGACTTGTAGTATTATGGCCATTCATCCATTCTGTACACTTTTTTTTTTTTTTAACCCAGGGGTACTCTGGCTATGAGCTATACCCTGATTCTGATTTTAAATTTTAGTTTGAGACACAGTCTTACTAATTTGACCAGGCTAGTCTGGAATTTGTGATCCTCCTGCCTCAGTTTCCAGAGGTGCTGGGATTACTGGCATGTACCATGGGTACACATGGCCATTTTGCATTCTTACATCATTACATTTTTCAACTTTTTCCTCTGTTCCTTCTGGATTTTTCACCATGTTTAGAAAAGCATTACAAATCCCAATACTTGGTTAATTTATGAATTTTTCTGGTATTTTTTGCTATTACTTTTGGATTTGCATTCTAATTCATTTAATTTGGTATAAGAAGTAGTGATACAGCTTTAATTTTTTTCCAAGTGGCTATTCAGTTGTCCCAACAGAGTTTGATTCTGGGAAAACAAAGTCTTTTATTCCACTCACATAAAATGTCACATTTTGCATTTACTAATTCTCGTGTATATTTGTGTTTATTTTGGGGCATTCTATTCTTTTTCTTTTTGGTACCAGGGAATGAACTCAGGGCACTTGGCCACTGAACCACATCCCCAGCCCTATTTTTGTGTTTTATTTAGAGACAGGGTCTCACTGCATTGCTTAGTGCCTCGCCATTGCTGAGGCTGGCTTTGAACTCATGATCCTCCTGTCTTAGCCTCCTGAGCTGCTGGGATTACAGGTGTGTACTACCACACCCGGCTCTGTTTTTTTTCATTAGTTGTTTAATCTATTTTTCTCCAGCACTAAATTTATCAATTATCACAGCTACTCAATAAAACTTAATATCTGGAGAGCTAGATTCCCCACTCCGTTCATTCTATCTAATTGGCATTTTTTTTCTATTGCAATTTTAGTCTGTTTTTGGGAAAAACAAAGTTATCTTGGTATTTCAAGTAGAGTGAAAACAAAAGTGTTGAAAAATGTTATCACTACAATATTCATTAGCCCCAGCCTATATGTTAATTATAAAATAAATTAAAGTGAGGTGAGTTGGTGTATGCCTGTAATCCCAGAGACTCAGGAACCTGAGGCAGGAGGACCACAAGTGCAAACCCAGCCTTGGTAACTTAGTAAGACTGTCTCAAAATAAAAAATAAAATGGCCTGGGCATGTAGCTCAGTGGTAGAGCACCCCTGGAGTCAATCCCCAGTGCGAAAAAATAAAAATAAACTTGAGAAAAATACTACTTATATTTTCTTAAATAATGATCCAGACAACTCATTCATACCATATTTATATTATTAAAATTCTCCAAAATTCATCTTTTATGTTAGAGAACAAAAATGTGGTAAGTTCCCATCTTAGTTCAGGATGCATTAACAAAGTACCATAGACATTTATTTCTCATAATTCCAGAGGCTGGAAATCTGACATCAGGGTACCAACATGACTGAGTCTGGTGACAATCTTCTTGTCAGTACAGACCCTGTCTCATTGTGTCTGCACGTAGCAGAAAGAAAAGCTAGAGAGTTCTCTGTAGTAACCTTGAAAAGGGCACTAAATCCATTCATGAAGGCTGCATCTTCATGACTTAATTTCCTCCCACAGGGCCTACCTGCTAATAGCATTAATGACTATTTTAGCATGTGAATTTGGAAGGGGCACAAACATTCAATCCATTGAAGTGCTTGAAACTTTATGTTTCAGTGCAGGCCCTATAAATAGGGTAGCTAACCATTCCACGGTATCTGACCAAGTCCCCTCCACATATAAATAGTGACTCCTTTCACTGGTGGTCCCAGTACGGGATGCAAAACTCCACCTCCATCCTCAGGATCCTGGATGGGACCAAGAATTAAACTGATACAAGATAGATAAACAAAAGGAAAGCATACAACTGTATTAAATATAACTTTTACATGGCATGGAAGCCTCCATAAGGAAATGAAGACTCAAAGCAATAAAGACAACCACTACAGAATTAGACAAAGAATGGTAAGTTGGAAAATGTGGTAAGGTGAAGGGGTTTTTGCTAGGGTAGGTAACTGTGTAGAGGAGTGACTAAGAAGATGAAGGTTGGTTTACCAAAGTGTGTTTGTACAGATTTCCCTCATCTTCAATTTCCTGTCCTACATGATAAAAATATAAAAATATTTTATAAAAATATAAAAATATTTTAAAAATATAAAAATGATAAAAATATTCTTTATATAAAAATATAAAGAAGACATATTTCACATGGGAATTTGAGTACCTGCTTTTAAGGAAATAGGATGAAGGGCAGAGTGATCTTCTTGTACCTGCTTTTTTTTTTTAAGTCCCTTTAATTCAAAATCATCAATATACAAGAACAGCTATCTTGCTGTGACATATTCTTGACTCTCAACTCTGGAAAGTGTTCTAGTTTAGACAACAAAATACATGGTCATCCTAAGTATAAAGGACTGGTCCTGGTGGCAATACTTATTACCGTTGCTTTTATCACTTTAAAATACCAGTGGTCCTTAGTGACAGAGCATCTGGAAATTATGGTTCCTTTTAAAGATCATCAAAAAATAAATTTACTTTTATCATGTCATTTGGAAGCAGCTGCCTTGTAGGAAATAGCTATTATTTGTATATATGTACCTACTTATCAAAAATAAGATGAAAGCTTTTTTTTTATCCAGCAATGTGGTGAACTAGAGACTTTGACTCCACTGTCCCTCTTCCTTATGACACCCAGTAGATCACCACATCTGGGAGAATGTGCAATGGTGGGTTACTGCATTGTTTTGCCATTTCTCTAATGAGAAATGAGATGGAACATCTCTTCATTTGTTTCAATCTTTCAGATATCCACTTTTAAAAAGTACCAGATTCCTTATTAAATCTTTTTAAAGAAAGAATTAGCTTGCACCTTTTTATTGCTGAGTAGTATTCCATGGTATAGATGGATCATTTTGTCTAAACATTCACTTATTGCAGGTCATTTTAGATGTTTACCATTTTTGGCTATTACAAATGAAACTTCATGAACAATTTTGTATCGGTTTTTGTTGAATGTTAATTTTAATTTCTCTTGATTGTAAGAAGTGGAATTTCTAGTTTGGAGAGTACATGTTTAGTTTTTTCAAAAAATAACTTTACTGAAACTTTAATTGACAAAAAATTACATGTATGTTTAAGTATACAACTTGTTGTTTTGATATATGTATACCTTGTGAAATGATCACAATGATCAGGATAATTAACAATTAGTCACTTCATGTAGTTACTATTTTCCTCTTAAGTGTTCTGAAAACACTTAAGATGCATCCTCTTAGCAAAGTTCACATGTATAAGAATATTGTTAACAATCATGCTGTATATTAGATCTCAAAATTGTGTGTAACTAAATTCTATACTTTCAACCCATATTATCTTATTGCCTCTCAACCCCAGCCCCTAGAAATTCCTGTTATAATCCTTTCTTATATAGTTTTATTATTTTAGATTCTACATGTAAATGAGTTCATGTCTTTGTGTCTGGCTTATTTCACCTAACATAATGTCCTCAGGCTTCATCCATTTGTTGCAATGGCAGAATTTCCTTGGTAAGGCTGAAATATATTCGTGTGTGTGTGTGTGTGTGTGTGCGCGCGCGTGTGTGCATTTTTCTTTAGCCATTCATCCATTAATGGACATTTAAGTTGTTTCCATGCTTTGGCTATTGTGAACAATGCTTCAGTGAACACGAGTGCAAATATCTCTTCAACATATAGATTTCCCTTCCCTTGGATATATATCCAGTAGTGAGATTGCTGTTTCTTATAGTAGTTTTATTTTTAACTTTTTGAGCAACCTCCATACTGTTTTCCACAATGGCTGTGCCAACTACATTCCCATCAACAGTGTACAAGGGTCTCATTTTCTCTACATCCTTGCCAACACTTATCATCTTTTGTCTGTTTTATAATATCTATCTTAAGAAGTGTGAGGGGATATCTCATTGTGGTTTTGATTTCCATTTCTCTGATGATTAGTGATACTGAGCACCTTTTCATATACCTCTCCACCATTTGTATGCTTTCTTTTGAGAAACATCTATTCAGGTACTTTATTCTTTTCAAAATTGAATTATTTTATTTTATTGGTATTGATTGTATGACTTGCCTATATGTTTTGGATATCAACCTCTTATTAGACACATCATTCAGCTTTTTATCACTATAAGGAGATACCTGACACAGGCTACTTATGAAGAAGAGGTTTATTTAGCTTACTAATTTGAATGTTCAAGGCATGGCACTGCTTTGTTTTAGCTCTTGACTATGTCACATAATGGCAGATTGCAATGGCAGGTACACAAGTAGAAGCAAGCAGATGGTGACATTTTGAACCAGGAGCAGAGAAAATAAAAAGAGGACTAGTGGGCAGGCCAAGGCTTATCCCTCCCATGAGAACTCAAGCACTACCAAGGGACAAGGGGTTGCATACAAACTACCTCATGCCCCCAACGATCTGAGGACTTTCCCCTAGGCCCTACCTTCCAAGGGTTCTACTTCCTCCCAACATTTCCACCCTGGGGACCAAGCCTTTAATCACAAAGGACATTTGGTGGATACAAATGATATCCAAACCATAGCATATGGTTTGTAAGTATTTTCTTCCAGTCTGTAGGTTAACCTTTCACTTTGCTGTTTATTTTTCTGTGCACAATCTTTTTGGTTTGATGTAACCCCACTTGTCTATATATATATATATATGCTTTTGTTGTCTGTGCATTTGGTGCCATATCAAAAAAAATTGCTCAGGAGAATGTCAAGAATTTTTCCCCTAAGTTTTTTTTCTAATATTTTTACAGTTTAGATCTTACATTTAAGTCTTTAAAACATTTTTTAGGTGGGTACCAGGGATTGAACTCTGGTACTTGGACCACTGAGCCACATCCCCAGCCCTATTTTATATTTTATTTAGAGACAGGGTCTCACTGAGTTTCTTAGTGCCCTGCTTTTGCTGAGGCTGGCTTGGAACTTGCCATCCTCCTACCTCAGCCTCCTGAGCAGCTGGGATTACAATACATTTTTAATTGATTTTTAAAATTGCCTGAGATTTTATTGTTTTGTGTGGACAACCAGTTCTCTGGCACTGCTTATTGATGAGATGGTCCTTTCCCTACGAGCACCATTGTCACAGCTCAGTTCACTATAAATGCATGGGTTTATTTCTGTGCTCTTCAGTCTTTCTTTGGTTTGTATGTCTGTTTGTACTCCAGTACCATAATGTTGTGACTACTGTATGTTTGTCAGCAAGTATGATGACTCTAGCTTTGTTCTTTTTTCTCAATATTACAGTACTATGCTGAGTACAAGTGGTCAAAGAAGGCATTTTTGCCTTGCACTGGATCTTAGAGAAAAAACTTTCATTTTTATCTCTGTTGATAATGGGGTTAGCAGTAAGCTTTTCATATATTGCTTTTATTATGTTGAGGTAAATACCTTCTATATTGCTTTTTGAGAGAATTTATCATGAGTGGATATTGAATTATCAAATGCTTTTTATGATCTATTGAGATCATTGTGTGATTTTTTTTATTTGCCCTCCATTAATGTGGTTGTAGCATTTATTGATTTTGATATGTTGAACCATCCTTGCATTCCACAGGGTAAAATTCCGTTCACCATGATGTGTGAAGTGTGCCGTTGAATTTGCTTTGCTGGTATTTTATTGATGAATTTTGCTTCTATGTTCAGCAGGGATATCATTCTTTAGTTTTCATTTCTTGTGGTGCTTTGGTCTGGCTTTGTATTAGACACATGTAGCCTCAGACAATGAGTTTGGAAGTGTACTCTTTTCTATTTAGGGGGAGAGTTTAGGAATGGTTTAAATTACTCTTTGAACATTCATTAGAATTCATCCCTAAAGCCTAGGCTTCATGGGACCCAGATATTCTTTATTGGGGTTCTTAAATTTTGATTCAGTATCCTTATTTGTCACTAATTTTTTTCAGGCTCTCTATTCTTGATTCAGTCTTGGTAGGCTGTAAGTTTCTAGGCATTAATCCTTAGATTATCCCATTGGTTGGTTCATAATTGTTTATAAGTTTCTTGGGATTCTTTTCATTTCTGAGACTTCTGTTGTAATGTCTCCTCTTTCATTCTGACTTTATTTAAATTTTATCTCTTTTTCTTAGTTGAGCTAAAGATTTGTCAATATTGTTTATCTTTTCTAAAAAACAACTTTTTGTTTTGTTCATTATTTCTAATGTTTTTCTATTCTCTAGCTCATTTGTTTCTGCTTTAATCTTTATTTTCCACCCTTCTTTCTACTAATTTGACTTAGTTTGTTTTTCTTTTTCTAGTTCCTTGAGATGTGAAGTCAGGTTGTTTATTTGAGATCACTCTTCTTTGTTAATGAAGGAGCTGATTGCTGTAAACTTCTTTTTGAGTGCTGTTTTGCTGCACACTGTGTTTTGGTATGTTATGGTTTTCTTTTCATTTGTCTTGTGATATTTTAAAATTTCTCTTTTGCTCTTCTATTTGACCCAATGGTTATTCAAGAATGTGCTTGTTTAGTTTTCATACAGTATGAACATCACCATTTTCTTACAGTTATTGATTTCTAGTTTCTATTTTGTTGTGATCACAAAAGATACATTGTATAATTTCTCTTCTTAAACATTTATTTTGTGACTTAATATGTTACTTATAGTGAAGAATGTTTTGTGTATTTTTAAGAAGGATATGTATTCTTCTGTGGTTGGGTGGAAATTTCTGTATATGTTGACAAGTCCATTTAGTATTAGTGTTGTTCTAGTCATCATGTGAAAAAATACAAAATCTGTGGTACAGACATACCATGGAATAAATGATTAATGTAGACACAAATATGAATTAGTTTAAACATAATTGTACTGACTGCAAGAAGGCAGATTAAGGAATAAAAGACTATATACCATGTAAGTCTGTTTATCTAAAATTCAAGAAAATTCAAAGTAATCTATGGTTACAGAAAGTAAGCCAATGCTTGCGTGAGGTGAGTGGGTTGGGTAGGGACTGCTGGGGGATGCACTTAGGTATAAGTTCTTGCCAAAGGAACACAAACAGAAAAGATGTATGTCACTATTACCAGATGGAAATGCAAAGCCTGACCAGCCTCCTTCATTCTGTGTTTTCCCTTATAATTAGCAGGAATCCATTACAACCCCAAAATGTTGAAAGAAAGGACCTAGAGAATGGCAGAGCTGCACACTGTACCCCTGAATGCCAAGTAGAAGGAGAGCTCAATGCTGATCTTGAATATTCTCTCAGTCTCTTATGTGAGAGGAAAAATGAACTTCAGTCTCCTCTAAACCAATGGATTATTGTTGTGTCTTATTGTTAGAGCAGCCTACCCTTACCTTATCATATATTTATAAAATGTTAAATTTCAATGATATTAACTTTTTAATTTTAGGAATTCCCTTTCAAATCTACCTGTTCAATTTTATGGCTTCTTGTTCATCTTTTTAAAATTCCAACATCTATTTTTTTAATGTAGTTTATCAGTAATCATTTATATTCTATAGCTGAAGAGGCCAGTATTTTAAATCTTAAATCATCTAAATCTATTACTATTTCTGCTAGCTCATAGTAGCTTATTTTCTTGTGTTTTCTTAAACTGTGGATTCATTTTTGATGTTTGACTGCTACTTTTTTTTTTTTTGGTACCAGGGATTGAACTCAGGGACCCTTAACCACTGAGCTTTGAGCTATATCTCCAACCCTTTTTATTTTGAGACAGGGTCCTACTAAGTTGCTCAGGGCCTCGGTAAGTTGGTGAGGCTGGCTTTAAACTTGAGAATATCTAGTCTACTGCTTAAAACGGACTCCCCACATTCTGCTTCATGCATATAGATACATTGAGTGGATACTGGGTTCAGTCTTGGATCCTAGCTGATCATCTTAAGTTATTGCATATCTTCTTGTGGGATAAGCTCTTTTGATTTAAAAAAATATTCATCACAATTTAAGGAAGAAGAGGTTTAATTTAAGGAATAACTTTAGCTAAATAGACCTTCTGTGGTATGTTTCCTAATGTTCTGAGAATATTGGAGATGCAAAAGGGTCACTTTATCAACCTTAATACTTTAGACCTCATAATAAATCTCTCAAACTCATGAAATTTTTACATGCTAGAATCTTTCTTACTTGCTACTTTAGTTGGTTCCAACTGAGTATAAATTGTTTAATCTTTGTGAAACTGATGCTATTTCATGAAATGAATGAATATTCTTTACATTTATTTTGAAAAAAAAAAATGCATTCCATGGTTACCTTAAGAGTGAAGGCCTGGGTTCTCCATCTGTTCCTCTTCATTTCTCAGTGGTGATCTATGAGCACCCACCCATGTGGCCAATAGCTTCCAGTCTAGATTGGAACTGGAACTGGAAATTCATCAGAGTCCGAACCTCCAAGAGAAGAAAATTTTATTATCTCTGTTTCAACTGCTACACTGGCTTATCTCTCATGGTGATTCTACTTATGGATATGTATAGATTCAAGTCCTTCTCTGTATTCCACAGGAGAGACAGAGAGGGGGTGGGGGGGGAGAGAGAGAGAGAAAGACATGCTGGTTGTTAAGTTCTACCACTCTTGTCCTGTCCTACCATCATCTTTCATGTTTGGTCATAGGTTGCTTTTGATCATGGACCCGCTATTGACGTGATCATTGACTATCTCGGTGGATCTCCCTGTGACCTCTTCCCTGAAGTGGGGGTGGGAGGGAAATGAAGGTAGAAAGGAACATTGAATGCTGTGCACTGAAGTTCTTATGGCCTTCACTAAGGTTCCTTAAACCATCTACATTCAGTGTTACCACATTTCTTGTGCTTTATAAGGTCCCTGTCAAACATCAGGGGAAGGGATGATTCATATTAGACCAATGAGGCCTTTGAGGAGAATGCTTGAAAGGAAATGAAATCTTGGTGAAGTGGGTGAGAGTCACTGGGGAGGTGGTTTTTCTCTCAGAGCTGGTACACGTTTGACCCACGGTAGAGGGCACTTGAAGTCAGAAACGCTAATTACATTCTCCAGGGCAACTGACTCATTAGAGTCCTTGTGACAAATTGCCCGCTTCAATTCCACAAATTTCCCTTTCAGCAACTTCAGCGATATGTGACCAGTATTGTCTATCTGCCATGCATACTCTGCTCACAAATTCTGGCAGAAAGAATACTCCCAGCTGAGATTGATGGCCGGACTCAACAGATCAGCCAGATGTACAGGCCAAGAGTGCCAGAGAGCAAGGAAATCAGTAGAGGTGTGATGGCTGTGGGAAGAATAGCACAATAGAAAACAGGAAAACTTCAGACAAGAAGTAATCAAGCCTGAAAGGAAGAGATTCATGGGCTGAATACCTGGAGACATAGGGGATGCAGGTCAGCAGGTCACCCAAAAATATACACACTGAAAGCCACAGAAAAGATAGTTACAAAACATTACAAAAGAGGAAATTAGTTTTATGAAATAAATCTTCTTCACTGACATATAACACTAATCCTACTTATGAAAACTAATACATTATGATGATTAGTTTTGAAATCTTATCCAGTTGGGAAGATGGGTTTTTTGTTTGTTTGTTTGTTGTTGATTGTTTGTTTTGTTTTGTTTTATACCTGGAATTGAACTCAGGGGATGCTTCAGACTCTGGGAAACAGATTTGGGATCCAGCAGGTAGAAGAATATGCAAGATGCAGTTTGGATAGTAGAAATGCTTTATTCAGACACTGCAATAGCCTTTAGCCAGCCCCCAGCCCTGGCATCAGCCCCAGCCAGTTCCATTTAGCCCCTTGAGCTATTTCCATAGGCCTTTTTTATATGCAGGCCAAACAAAGAAGGCACACTGCCAAAAGGTTATGTCAGTAGGTGCAGGCTCACAAGCAAATGTTTATGGCTTTGAATATATATGCTGAATCAGAGTGTTTATGACCTTGACTATACACTAAAACACAACCTACTGGAAGCTCTGGCAAGGGGAGCTCACTACAGCCATTTGGGCCTGTCGTACAGCTAGCTGCCTGTAAAGATAAAGAAGGAAGAGTGATTAAAAGATACCACACGGCTATCTTGAGCTCCATAGAAAGATAATAGAGAGGACAGGGGGAAAGTACTAGTCAAAGGGTTCTCTGACTGACAAGTGTTTCAAAATCGATGAAAGATACGAATCTGATGACCGAGAAATTACAAGCCCAGCTTGTGCATGAAACTAAATCTCTTAGTAAGTAAGTTTAGTGACTTTGTAGAAATAAAAATTTGGTATGTGGGCTACATGTTAGTAATATGTAGACGTTAAGATGGGCTGTAGTAGTATTTTCTTGTTTCTCCTAATTAGGAAAGAAAGTGGAAGAAACCCACAGAAGAGGAAGGCTCACCAAAATCCTTGTCAAGAGGTAGAGGGAGTTCACCTGGGTAAGAACATGTTAGACTCAGGCTGATCAGAACATGGTGATTTGGTTCTTGTCTTGTTTGTCTGCATGAAATGCATTTTTTGAAATTTCAAGAAATTTCTCATGCATTGCTCCCTCAATTCAGGCAAATGTTTGCCCAAGTTGATTTCTTCAGAACCCCTCCAAGACCTAACTATCTAAAGCTGTGCTCTTCCATTTTGCTCTTTTTAGAAAAACAAAACCATCCTCCAACTTAAGTAATATTAATATTGACTTTGCTTACTTTTAAAATATCTGTATCTTTCACTGTAATATAAACTTCAAGAGGGCATGAAAATTGTTTATTCAATTCTACATAATTTCTAGAACAATGCCTGAAAGAACAAACTAGTCATTTTTTCTCTAAATAAATGTGTACTGAATTGCCATAATTTTATCATCACTGGGTTCCTAACCACATCTCAAGCCAGGTGCTTTTTAGAGTCAATCTTTGAAGGCATTAAATCTTGCTGACTGTTGAATAGCTTAGAATGGCACAACCCAATCAAAATTTAGAAGGTACAACATCAAATAAAGTTGTCCCATCTCTTGAAATATATGAACTACTAAAGCTTGGTCAAGAAGAAATAGATAACACAAATAGTTCTGTACCTATTCAAGAAATTGAACTTGTTATTCTAAACCTTCCCATGAAGAAAACTCTAGGCCAAGATGATTTCATTGGTGAATTCAGGCAAACTTTAAATTCTGTACAATGTCTTCCATAATAAAATGAGAAGAGTACAATTCTCAATCAATTTTATTGTTACTGGATGCCCCAGTACCAAAACCAGACAAATACATTACATGAAAAAAATAAATAAAAAGCTACAGACATAAACCCAGACATAAAAATCTTCAAGAAAGCATTAACAAATCTAGTAAAATGTAGAAAGGATAATATTGCACAAACAAGTGAGGTTTATTGCAGAAACATAAAGCTGGTTCATTAGCAGCAATTTATCAATGTAATTCCTTATATTAATAGATTAAAAGGAAAATCCATATAATTTTCTCAGTAGATGCAGAAAGAGAATTTGACAAAATTCAACACCCACTTGTGATAAAAATTCTTGGCAGACTATAAATGGAAGGAAACTTGCCTGATGAAGAGATCTAAAAATATTCCTACAGTTAACACCACAGGTAATGGGGGAAGACTTAATTCTTTTCCCCTAAGATTGAGAATAAGCCAATCTTATTTAGCTGTCTCACCATATCTATTTATCATCATACAAGAAATCCTAAATAGTGATTTTTTTTAAAAGGAACAAAAAGGAGAAAAAGAAGAAGGTATAGATATCAGGCTAGAAAAAAAAATATTTCCTTCTGTTTGATGATATGACATAATATATGCAGAATATCCCAAAGACTCTACAAAAAGCCTCCTAGAACTACTAAATAAATTTAGCAAGCATGCAGGATACAAATTCAACATACAAAAATAAATTGTATTGGGGGCTTGGGTTGTAACTCAGTGGTGGAATACTTGCCTTGCCTGTATGAGCCACAGAGATCAATCCTCAGCACCACATAAGAAAGAAATAAAGAGAAAGAGAGAGGGAGGGAGGGAGGGATAGATGGGTGGGTGGATGGATGGATGGATGAAAGAATGAATTTCTTTCATCTACAACTAAAATATGTTTTTAAATATTTGCAATGAACCATGAAATTAAAAATTAAAATGCTATTTAGAATAACACCAAAAAATATACTTAGGTATAAATCTAACAATATCCATGTAGGATGTGTATGCTTGAAAACTACAAATCCTGAAGAATAAAATCAAAGACTCAAACAAATTAAAAAAAACAACAACTATTAATAGATCAGAAAACTCAAATTTATTAAGATGTCAATTCTTTCCAAGTTGATTTATAAACAGTATCTCAGTAAAAGTCCCAGTAGGCCTGCTCATAGATTTTGACAAGCTGATTCTAAAATATATGTGGAATGCCACAGGAACAAAAATAGCCAGCACAAAAGAAAGAAGACACATACTACTGACTTCTGCCTACTACAAAGGCACGGTAATCAAGACAACATAGTAATGGTGAAAGGACAGACCCATTTATCAGCAGAATAAATCAGAAAGCCAAGAAAAAAAGTTCAACCAAACATAACCAATAAATGTTTGACAAAGATGGTGAAGAATCACAACAGAGAAAATATCTTTTTTTTCAACAAATAGTCCTAGAACAATTGGACATACAGATACAGAAAAACAAAACAAAGAAAAACCCAAGTCTACTAAGGTAAGAACCTAGGTACTTAACCAAGGAAAATGAAAACTATGATCACAAACACTGTATTAAAAAATTAACCAAAAATGGATCATAGACCAATACCTACAACCGCACAACTTCTAGAAGGTGCCCTGAGAGAAAGGTTGCATGATGCTGGGTTAAGGAAGAAAATTTCTAGATTTGACACCAAAATCATAATTTGTAAAAGAAAAATTGGACTTTATATTAAAATTAAATTATTTTTTCTCAGAAAGACACTGTCAAAGATAAGCCACACACTGAGAGAAAACATTTGCAATTCACATTTCCAGACTAAGAGCTTTATCCAGTAGAGAGAATTTTGAGAAAATGCTCAAAACTCAACAATTAGAAAATAAATTCCTTTTTAAAAAATGTGCAAAAAAGCTGAACAGGCATCCCACCAAAGATGGAAAATAAGCATATGAAAAGGGGTTCCAAATCACTAAAAGTGAGGGAGGAAAATGATATGAATACTACTAAACATCTATAAGAATGAAGTTAAAAAGTATGTTATTTAAATGCGTTGGAGAGGATGTGGGGCTACTGGAACTCTGATATTGCTGGTTACAATGGAAAGGGATTTGACTACTTTAGAAAACAGTTTGACAGTTTCTAATATATATGTATATATACATATTTTATATATATATATATATATATATATATATATATATTCAAATATATATCTATATACCATCAAATGATATATCTGTACACCATCCAATGATTTGATAATTTCACTTAAGAATTTACCCCAGGAAGATGAATATCTATGGTCACAGTAATGAAAATCATGCACACACATAAAAATAATTACACAGATCATTACAGATGCTTTATAATTGGAAATTATAATTGTCTAAACTTGGGAACAAGCCCACGTCTTTTAGCTGGTGAATGAATAAACAGTGTGAGGCATAGGGATCAACATAACTCAGCGATATAAGGGAACACACCATTGATTGACCACCCCGTGCCTCAGTCTACAGTTTGCTAAGGGAAAGATGTGACACCAAATGATGACATATTGTTTGTTTCACAAGCAAATGTACAGGGATGAAAACTCATCAGTGGGTGCCAGGGCTTGAGGTAATGAGAGGGATTTTGAATAAAAGGGATGCATGTGCACTTGATGGTGGAGCATGCAGTGGAAGTGGTCCGTATAGAACTGTGGTACTGGACATCTGGTTCCACGCATCTGTCAAAACCTGTGAAGCTACATCACAGAAAGTGAATTTTACTGTGATGAGATTTTTAATAGGATATTTGGGGGTAAAATGGAAAGCTGACTGTGACAAATGTATTCAAAGTATTATAAACAAATCATATAATCAACACTGGGGGAGGTGGGGAATTAAGAAACTGGTCAGTGCAAACTGACAGAGTACATTTTCTACAGTGTCGGTTCAGGCTCCTCTTAGAGAGCCACCATGTGTGTGGATGGTGAGAGTCGGGCTCTCCCAGCAGGTAATATTTGTTTCATTAATTCTGTTGCTTTCCTATTATACTATCCATTTCCAGACAGTTGCACAAAGCAATGTCTTATTTCTGTTTGTACCCCCAGTGTCTATGATAGTGTCTGGTATATAGAAGGTAATTGAACAAAATCAATTTGAAATGTTTAGAACAATAAGATGTTGACATTGCTTACATTCTGCAAGATAGTTAAAAATGAGCTGACAAGCTGGGGTTGGGGCTCAGCGATAGAGGGCTTTCCCGGCATGTGTAAGGCACTGGGTTCATTTCTCAACACCACATCTAAATAAATAAAGTTTTATCAACAACTAAAAAAAATTTTTTTTAAATGAGCCAATAAGGAAAATTCTGATTTCAAATTCATCTTTTTGCCTCTTTTAAATTATTTAAACTATTTAAAATGACACTCCTCTTCTCCATAACAGATTATCTCTTGATTCACCTCACTTGTTTAGGAAGGGGCAATATAGCGGACAGTCATTGAGGACGTCCCATGTGACAAATGTCATGCTGGTCATTCAACTCTGTGTTCTCAGTTAAATCCTTGTAATGCTTAAAATTCCTAGTGAGAAAATGGGGGACTTAATAATTATTCATTACCCCAGAACCAGTAAGGAGAAGAATGAGAAAGGGAAGTTAAAAGACTTGTGTCAAAACCAGTTTGTCAAATAGGTGATTCTCATAGAAAAATCTCAACTTAAACAGAGGGTTTTCCATGATGTAAAAACTAGAATGGTCAGTGGGTGAGGACAATGGAATGCTAGGCTCCATGTCTCCAAGGAGTGATGGGGCTGTCAATTGGAGTAGGAGTAAGTTACTTAAGAAGTGAAAATGTATCATCAATCATCATAATGAAAAAGTGCACACACTTCTTGACTTACAGTGAGGTTACATCCTGATAGCCCATCACAAGTTGAAAGCATAACAAGCTGCATTTAACCCAGCTAATCTTCTGGACTTCATAGCTGAGCAACGGGACACTACTGTAGTGGCCTTTTCCCTTCTATATGTCATGTACTGACTGCCAGGGAGCTACAGCTAGCTGCTACTGTCTGGCATTGTGAGAATATCATCTTGCATATCAATTATTTGAGAAAACTTAAAAATTCAAAATGTAAAGTGTTTCCTAATGAGAAATATTGCCTTTGCACAATCATAAAGTAAAACATGGTGAATTGAACCATGGTAAATTGGGGACAGTTGGCAAACCTCTTTCCCAGAGCACCTGTCAAGGTCCTTCTGCTTTGCATTATGCTGTGCTGCCATCTTCTGGCCATCCAAGAAAATGCAGAAGGAAGCTTGACCACAGATGGTCAGAACTCAATTAAGCACAAATAAGCCACTGCTCCTAGTTTCTGAAACTTCTAGGCTTCACCTGTTCTTAGATATTTGCTTCTCTAGACTTAACATGCTTCACCAGTTGTTATTTCTTAAACTCCCCATATTTAAACCACTTCACCTCCTCTTATTTAACTTCCAATCATCTTTCCCCCATAAATATTTCTGAGCCCTACTCTTGGAGGGGCAATATGAGTCTTGGGGCTCCCATGTTCTCGCTCTTGATTGCCTGGTGAATAAACTCTCACTTGCAAAATTGGTTTCAGTAACTGACAAACTGTGCAGTGGGCAAAATGAGCCTCATTTAGTAACAATTTGGCAAATCAGCCAGGAGCCAATCCAGAGGGAACTTTTTCCACAGTTTCTCAGCTCCTTGCCAGTAGAGAGAACTACAGATGAATTGCAGCAGCTGCTGGGGCTGTGTGTCCCGGAGATTATCTCCAGCAGGGTGCTCTCACAAACATAATTTCATTTTTGCAATATAGAAACAGTTTGTGGGTTTGGAAGACATCTTATTTGGTGAGTACAAGTAACTGGAGTCCTAATTCTTCTTTGCTCTGGTTTGGCCTTCATTGTGAAGGTTTTGGTTGAAAATGCCTTATATTTGACTCATGAAAGAGTCAAATATAAGGCATTATATTTTGGTTTATCCTTCATTGAGAGGGTCTGGAGTTAGGGAACACATGATAATAGGGGAAAATTAGGGAATCTCTGCTCAAAGAAATTCTCTTGGTTTTGTTTGATTTCTGAGACTTGGTTTGGGCTGCAGCATAAATTATGTAAGTATACACTTCTGACCAGCCATGTCTGAATTCTAAAGAAATAGGTCATGTTAATTCAATTCTCATATGCAACCTGTTGGGATATATTTTCCAAACTGGGTGATTTTCAGCTACAGCCTTGTCCCAGTACCTTGAAATCAGGAAAGAAATGGCCTGAAAATGGGTCATGGAGACAGAATTTGATTCAAGCTCATCCAGCTGAACTGCCCCCAGAATTGCTGGGTAAAGCTTTGTGGTGAGGGTTCCCGGAGCCACACCACTCCTGTTTTATAGGGACCTCTCCTGCATTCTTTAGCATATTGTGACATTTTCTGGTGACTTCTACAGGCTGAATTTAATATTTTGTTTGATCAAGATGGCTAATTGAAAAATTTCTTGTGGACATCTTTAAGATAATTTTTAAACTGCAGTTATAAGGTTAACATGTAAAGGGATTTTAGCTTTGCCTATTTTGAATTGGCTGACTCTGTTTGATAGCTTGCTATTTCATGCAGTTCTAGCAAAAATGTAAATAACTAAGAGTTACCTCAATTTATTTGAAATGGAGGAAAGTAAGGTGACAAAAGGGAAAAGAGCCTTTAAATAAAAAAGAAAAGAAAAAACAAGTTATTATGGGATATGCTTCATCTGAAAGTTTTGGTCCACAGCCTACATAGGACCTACAATGAAAAATCTTAAAAAAAGTTTACCCATATGAGTAGGTGACCTTAATTCTTATAAATTTGTTTGTAAAATAAAAATTCTTTCAAAATTCTAACATTTTTCTCCTGCCACTGGAGACAGTGGTCTGGTGGGCAGGCTTCTGGGCTGTCACTGCCAGGGCCTGGGTTGGATTTTTAATCTTGGAACTATAACCATTTTTGGTAAGCCAGGTGGAAAGCTGTGGCTTCCCCCCTGATACTTCCCTTTTAAAAATCTCATTAAGACAATCCCTGTAACCTCAACACCTGATATTCTATGTGGTCCTTTTCCATCCTCCCAGTTCTTTCTGCTTGTCTCATTTATCTGGGTGCATCTTCCAGGTAGGGAAAAGGGGAAATGCTCTGAAACCTAGGTCTAGCAAAGCAATGAGGAGTTTAGCCACAGATTCTGGAATTCTTTCCCTGTAAGATTCTCTTTCTAAAATGACTGAAACCTGTGATAAACTAAAAAAAAAAACCCAAGGAAGCTTTCCCAGGCACTCTCTCGGGCTGCACATGCATAGAAAATGCTCTTTGCTTTATTCATTGAAGGGTTTTGCACCAAAGTCAGGGATCTGATTTGGAAACAAGCTAGGATAGAAGGACTTAAGGAGATTTGCTTAGGGCAGTGGAGGAGGTTATCAGAAGATTGAGAGTCTAAAGATCTACAAAACCTTTTTGGACATTAGCAAATGAAGAATCTAGATGAAAACTGTAAGAATTTCTTCTGTCTACATTTGATGTATACTTGTGTATGCATGTGTGTATCTTTTATGTCTACATGGTACCAAATTGATTTAGAAATAAATGAGCACTCATAAATTAAATCCTAAATGCTTTTAAACAACATAAAATCAAATGCTTTAAATAAGACTTGTTTATTATTGCAGCTGTGTCTTCAGATCAATAAAATACTCAGGTACTTACTTAACTTCTCAGAGATCTTCCTCAGGCTGCAGAACAGCCACATGCTGTGATGAGGGAATAACTTGAGGTGATGGCTGGTTACATTTTGCTTTAAGATCAAAAATTCCAGGAGCAAATCAGACCATTGTTGCAGGGAAAATGAGATATGTTTTCTTGAATGACGTTATAGAATATCAAGATGTGTTTGGGGAAAAAGGTAGACAAAACTAAGGGTTTGGGCAAGTGAAAGTTTAAAAGTTATAAAAGGATTTTGGAAAGAATGAATCTCGAGGGAGATTTCATGTATGATCAAATTGGCAAATGCTGTTGATAGTTTTTTTCTGGAGTCTGAACACAGATATTGAAGGTACATTGGTGTAAAGCTAGTGTTTGATCCCTTGTGTTTAGGTGGCAGTTTTTTCAGAGCAGTCATCTGTTCTTGACAGGAAATTGTGAGGTTTTTCTTCACTTTTTAAGCAGCTGGCCTAGAAAACAAAGATTCTATCATTTCTTATACTTTGTGCCTTAAAATTATTTTTCAGCTTGGTTTTATTTAACCAAGTGTTTTAAACCTTTGATATACTGAAAAAAAATTCTAGAATTAAATCTTTTTGGTGTGGAGGGTTGCTGGAAGTCCAAAAGACACATATTAGACTTTTACTGTATGAATTCCAAAGTTGTATGAGATTCCTAGAAATTTGATATGGCTTGCTCTGTACTGTCAGTACTAAACTGCTTTTTGTCAGTTGTGAACAGTCGTCAGATCTCTAACTTTGGCTATTGACACCCATAGTTTTGATTCTCCTCTAGAGCATTTACAGTGAGGTTCATAAAGGGAACTGCAGTTAAGTTCTCTTGAATATAGCTCTCTGATCTTTGGCAAAAATTGGTCTAATAAAAAAGAAAAAACTATGTTTCTTGGTTATACAGGTTGGATTTGTTTCACTCTTGTCAGTTTTGTTTTGATTAGTAATCTTTGTGCTTGCTTCCTATAAAATTCTGCAGAAGTACAACTCCTAACAAAATAATGCTGGTCCAGTGCTTTGAGGCACAACAGATAGAATCAAACTTAGAAATGAACTCTAGGTAATCTTATTCTGGGAAATTCCATGTCTAAACCTCCTTGCTTCTCAAATATGGCTAAAAGGGTTTTGACATCAACTCCCAAACATTAATCACTCCCCCTCCAACTTGGAACTTGATGAGACCAACAACTGGGTTAGGTGTGTTTCAGTGACAAGAGACAGTCAAAGCCTAGCTACAGTATGGTTGGTTAGCAATGTTCAAAAGGGGGAATGTAAAAGAAATGAATCAAAATGGAATCAATTAGGTTAACCCTATCAAAAAGTAAATAATGCTGGGAAGTTGTGGAGAAAGGGTTCTTATACATGACTGCCTGATATTAACAGTCACAAAAGACTGCCAGAACCACAAGCATGCAGGGAGACCACCAGTGCCACAGTCCGGCTGGGCAAAGTAACCGGGAAGTGACAAGCAACTTGAAGGTTGAAACGGGAACTGCTTTATTACAGAACAACAGCGGTATATATACCTAACTAATCACACACAGCTTGACTCAATTAGCATCATTCAGATACAGCAATCAGCCAATAAGGAATCTCCACCATCTTAATGGCTCTGTGGCATTGCCTCACAAACCACTCCTCCTGGCAAACTGCCAGGTGCCATCTTGACTTGATTCGTGGCCCTCAACATCTCCTCCCTTTTATTTTATTAAACAACAAGTATGTGGTTTAGGGACTGTGCCTGTTTTTTTTTTTTTTTAAACAATTCATAAGTTAACATACTTGATACTAAAATCCAATATGTGTCTTTTTTTATTGTTGGTTGTTCAAAACATTACATAGTTCTTGATATATCATATTTCACACTTTGATTCAAGTGGGTTATGAACTCCCATTTTTACCCCGTATACAGATTGCAGAATCACATCAGTTACACATCCACTGTTTTACATATTGTCATACTAGTGTCTGTTGTATTCTGCTGCCTTTCCTATCCTCTACTATCCCCCCTCCCCTCCCCTCCCCTCCCCTCTTCTCTCTCTACCCCCTCTACTGTCATTCATTTCTCCCCCTTGTATTATTTTTCCCTTTCCCCTCACTTCCTCTTGTATGTAATTTTGTATAACCCTGAGGGTCTCCTTCCATTTCCATGCAATTTCCCTTCACTCTCCCTTTCCCTCCCACCTCTCATCCCTGTTTAATGTTAATCTTCTTCTCATGCTCTTCATCCCTATTCTGTTCTTAGTTACTCTCCTTATATCAAAGAAGACATTTGGCATTTGTTTTTTAGGGATTGGCTAGCTTCACTTAGCAAAATCTGCTCTAATGCCATCCATTTCCCTGCAAATTCTATGATTTTGTCATTTTTTAATGCAGAGTAGTACTCCATTGTGTATAAATGCCACATTTTTTTATCCATTCGTCTATTGAAGGGCATCTAGGTTGGTTCTACAGTCTTGCTATTGTGAATTGTGCTGCTATGAACATCGATGTAGCAGTGTCCCTGTAGCATGCTCTTTTTAGGTCTTTGGGGAATAGCCCGAGAAGGGGAATAGCTGGGTCAAATGGTGGCTCCATTCCCAGCTTTCCAAGAAATCTCCATACTGCTTTCCAAATTGGCTGCACCAATTTGCAGTCCCACCAGCAATGTACAAGTGTACCCTTTTCCCCACATCCTCGCCAGCACTTGTTGTTGTTTGACTTCATAATGGCTGCCAATCTTACTGGAGTGAGATGGTATCTTAGGGTGGTTTTGATTTGCATTTCTCTGACAGCTAGAGATGGTGAACATTTTTTCATGTACTTGTTGATTGATTGTATGTCCTCCTCTGAGAAGTGTCTGTTCAGGTCCTTGGCCCATTTGTTGTTTGGGTTATTTGTTATCTTATTGTCTAATTTTTGGAGTTCTTTGTATACTCTGGATATTAGGGCTCTATCTGAAGTGTGAGGAGTAAAGATTTGTTCCCAGGATGTAGGCTCCCTATTTACCTCTCTTATTGTTTCTTTTGCTGAGAAAAAACTTTTTAGTTTGAGTAAGTCCCATTTGTTGATTCTAGTTATTAACTCTTGTGCTATGGGTGTCCTATTGAGGAATTTGGAGCCCGACCCCACCATATGTAGATCGTAGCCAACTTTTTCTTCTATCAGACGGCGTGTCTCTGATTTGATATCAAGCTCCTTGATCCATTTTGAATTCACTTTTGTGCATGGCGAGAGAAAGGGATTCAGTTTCATTTTGTTGCATGTGGATTTCCAGTTTTCCCAGCACCATTTGTTGAAGATGCTATCCTTCCTCCATTGCATGCTTTTAGCCCCTTTATCAAATATAAGATAGTTGTAGTTTTGTGGATTGGTTTCTGTGTCCTCTATTCTGTACCATTGGTCCACCCGCCTGTTTTGGTACCAGTACCATGCTGTTTTTGTTACTATTGCTCTGTAGTATAGTTTGAAGTCTGGTATCGCTATACCGCCTGATTCACACTTCCTGCTTAGCATTGTTTTTGCTATTCTGGGTCTTTTATTTTTCCATATGAATTTCATGATTGCTTTCTCTTTTTCTACAAGAAATGCCGTTGGGATTTTGATTGGCATTGAATTAAACCTATAGAGAACTTTGGGTAATATTGCTATTTTGATGATGTTAGTTCTGCCTATCCATGAACAGGGTATATTTTTCCATCTTCTAAGATCTTCTTCTATTTCTCTCTTTAGGGTTCTGTAGTTTTCATTGTATAAGTCTTTCACCTCTTTTGTTAGGTTGATTCCCAAGTATTTTATTTTTTTGAGGATATTGTGAATGGAGTGTTTGTCCTCATTTCCATTTCAGAGGATTTGTCGCTGATATACAGGAATGCCTTTGATTTATGCGTGTTGATTTTATAGCCTGCCACTTTGCTGAATTCATTTATTAGCTCTAATAGTTTATTTGTAGACCCTTTTGGGTTTGCTAGGTATAGAATCATGTCACCTGCAAATAGTGATAATTTAAGTTCTTCTTTTCCTATTTTTATGCCTTTAATTTCTTTCGCCTGTCTAATTGCTCTGGCCAGTGTTTCGAGAACTATGTTGAACAGAAGTGGTGAGAGAGGGCATCCCTGTCTTGTTCCAGATTTTAGAGGGAATGCCTTCAATTTTTCTCCATTCAGAATGATGCTAGCCTGAGGCTTAGCATAGATTGCTTTTACAATATTGAGGTATGTTCCTGTTATCCCTAGTTTTTCTAGAGTTTTGAACATAAAGAGATGCTGTACTTTGTCGAATGCTTTTTCTGCATCTATCGAGATGATCATTTGGTTCTTATTTTTAAGTCTATTGATGTGGTGAATAACATTTATTGATTTCCGTATATTGAACCAGCCTTGCATCCCAGGGATGAATCCTACTTGGTCAGGGTGCACAATTTTTTTGATATGTTTTTGTATCCGATTCGCCAGAATTTTATTGAGGATTTTTGCATCTAGGTTCATTAGAGATATTGGTCTGTAGTTTTCTTTCTTTGAAGTGTCTTTGTCTGGTTTAGGAATCAGGGTGATGTTGGCCTCGTAGAATGAATTTGGAAGTTCTCCCTCTTTTTCTATTTCCTGAAGTAGCTTGAAAAGTATTGGTATTAGTTCTTCTTTAAAGGTTTTGTAAAATTCTGCTGTATACCCATCCGGTCCTGGGCTTTTCTTAGAAGAAACCATCAAAAGACTACCAACTATTTCCTCAATTGATATTGGTCTGTTTAGGTTGTCTATATCCTCCTGACTCAATCTGGGCAGATCATATGACTTAAGAAATTTATCGATGCCTTCACTATCTTCTATTTTATTGGAGTATAATGATTCAAAATAATTTCTGATTATCTTCTGTATTTCTGAAGTGTCTGTTGTGATATTGCCTTTTTCATCCCGTATGCTAGTAATTTGAGTTCTCTCTCTTCTTCTCTTCGCTAGCATGGCTAAGGGTCTGTCGATTTTATTTATTTTTTCAAAGAACCAACTTTTAGTTTTATCAATTTTTTCAATTGTTTCTTTTGTTTCGATTTCATTAATTTCAGCTCTGATTTTAATTATTTCTTGCCTTCTACTTCTTTTGCTGTTGTTTTGCTCTTCTTTTTCTAGGATTTTGAGATGAAGTATGAGATCATTTATTTGTTGGTTTTTTCTTTTCTTAAGGAATGAACTCCAAGCAATGAATTTTCCTCTTAGAACTGCTTTCAATGTGTCCCATAGATTCTGATATGTTGTGTCTATGTTTTCATTTATCTCTAAGAATTTTTTAATTTCCTCCTTGATGTCTTCTATAACCCATTGATCATTCAGTAACCTATTGTTCATTTTCCAAGTGATGCATAATTTTTCCTTCCTTCTTTTATCATTGATTTTCAGTTTCATTCCATTATGATCAGATAAGATGCATGGTATTATCTCTACTCCTTTATATTGTCTAAGAGTTGCCATGTGACATAATATATGATCTATTTTTGAGAAGGATCCATGTGCTGCTGAGAAAAAAGTGTAACTGCTTGATGTTGGGTGGTATATTCTATATATGTCGATTAAGTCTAGGTTATTAATTGTGTTATTGAGTTCTATAGTTTAGTTTAGTTCAGTGAGTTATAGTTTAGTTTTATTTTATTAAACAACAAGTATGTGGTTTAGGAACTGTGCCTGTTTTAGGTTGTCCAATACTACATATGGTCCTTACCCATCATTGGATGGTCTGACCTCAAATCGTCAGCCTCCTGGCTTAGGTTGGTACCATTGTAATTGGATCTTACCCGTCTTTGACTACCGGCCCAACACACTTAGCCATACTTGTGGATAATGACCATAGTGGTTTTTACACAAACACCATAAACAACCTGCCATAAGGAGAAAGGAGGAGGATACAAAATGACACGATACCAAGCCATTGACTGCTCCAAGTGAGAAATCCCTGGAAGGACTGTACCACAGATGACACTGTCAGCAAAGATACCCTCGTACTATTACAATTTGTTGTATCAGTTCGTAATGCATATAAGTGATACACAGTCCAGGTAAGTTCTGCAAGCAGCTTAAAGCAGAGGAACCCATTAATATGTCTATTTCTTCTTGAAGTAAATATTGATGCAACAGTTTGTACAGTTTGTGTGAGAGCTATCACAGAAGCTGCAGTAGCAGCAGCAGAAATAGCAACAGCTGTGATGATGGTAGCTGTAATTCCTTCTTCATGTAACTTGCATGTGGGTTTGAAGGTATTCCCACAAGTAAGCCTCAAGGTTTTTTACATTTGAAATAGGCCTTAATGGTGCTCATTGTTCATTAGCCTCCAGGTGTGGGAGAACCATTGTCGCAGATGTAAGGATAGCTAAACTGGAGTTCTGGATCTTTTTGGTCTGTAGAAACGCTTTAGTTAGTCTCTCTGGAATCCAAATTGGCTGCTGTTCTCCCTGTGGAAACACACAAACAGACCCCCGACTCCAGACAATCACTGGGTCAGGACCTTTAATGATAATAACTGTAAGCTGATGCAGCTGTGGTAAAAGCTGTAAAATACCAAAGTATCTGAAGGTAAATGCTATCACCATAATTGAAAACTGGAGTTCTGGGTGCCCGTGGCGGCACCTGCAGCAAATAGGGAAAAACTGATGACTCATTAGTTATTGGCATTGGAAATGGCCAAACTTCAGGGGCGCCAGGCACGTCCTCCACCATCATCCCCAGTGTCCTGTTCCCAGGGCAGCCCCATGGCGCGGGGCGGGGAAGGGCTGGTGGCCGCTGCTGCTGCCGCTGCCAGCTGGAAAGTCCCTGCTGCGATGCAACCGGCTCGCGCACCCTCTGGTGACGAAAAGTGGTTAGTAGCAGCCTTTTGTTGTAACTCCTTCCCCGATAGTCCTTCCTCCTCTGAACTTTCCTCCTCTTTCTGACAAGAGTTCCTGGGCTTTTATCAACGTATGCCCTAACTGTTCTTGGTTTTACTGGGGTGCCTCCTTCCTTTAGCAATTTACTTAACACCCTTTCGGTTTGATTTTTACTAATTTCTGATCCCATATTTCCGTAAACAAAGACAATACAATACACCAAGACAAAACGAAACAAAAACACACTGTGTCAATCTTCTCCATTTTCTTGAAATGGCCATTCATCCTCTCACCCTATCTGCTTCCTCAGGGGCGAGAAGGTTTCCTCCTGTCCTATCTGTTTCTAGGGACGGGCAGCTTACCTTGTCACTTAGCCCCGAGCGTCCCAGAGTTCCCTGTACGGGCCACCATTTACCGCAGTCCGCTGGGCAAAGTAACTGGGAGGTGACAAGCAACTTGCAGGTTGAAATGGGAACTGCTTTATTATGGAACAACAGCGGTATATATACCTAACTGATTACACACAGCTTGACTCAATTAGCATCATCCAGATACAGCAATCAGCCAATAAGGAATCTCCACCATCTTAATGGCTCTGTGGCATTGCCTCACAAACCACACTCCTCCTGGCAAACTGCCAGGCACCATCTTGACTTGATTTGCAGCCCTCAACACACCAGCACCTCAGAAGAAAAGCACTTGTAGACAAGGCTATCTGAGTGTTCAACCTCAGACTGCTGCCTGTCTTGCTTTGCAGGCTGCTTCTTTTAGCTTTAAAAACTTTCCTTTCCCCATGTAGTTCCTGGTAACAGGGCTGCTCCTGATTACCTGCTCCCAAAGCAAGGGTATATGCCATCACTCACATGGCTTGCTACACTTGTATTAACACTTCAGAAAAAGAAACCTGGCTGAACAGTGTCACCAAAAAGGCTAGATAGCTGCAGGAGGTAACCAAGGACTTGCCTATCTGATTTACTTAGATGCTTTCTGGCTTTGACTCCCTCTTGCTCACTGTCTTAAACATCTGGCTCCTTTGAAGGTAATACTTAGATGTTACTCTCTGATTCTTGCTTTATTTGTTGAACTATTTGCCTATCTTAATCTTCTATTTGTTTATGAGTGATTGTGTGAGATGCAATCAACAAGTTCTATGACCAGGAAACTTCACTGTTAATAAAATCAACCATGGAAGCGACCATGCAGATAGCAAGAATAAGTGGTAGATGCTACTTCATAGTTTCGGATGGCTGGAGCACAGGTTACAAGGGAGGATGCAGCTGAAGATGATGCTGGGGCACAAATGGCACTAGCAGTATCTTCCTGGGGGCTTCATATTCAGCTCAACACTTTTCATTGTTTATCTAATGTTTTGGTTTGGGGTGCCCCACAAGTTCAATGCAAGAAGGTTCAGAAAAGAAAAAAAAATGATTGGGTTATGAGAGCCTTAACCCAATCAGTGACTCAATCACCTGATGGGATTAATTGAGTGGTAGCTAAAGGCAGGTGGGGTGTGGCTGGATGAAGTGGGGCATTGGGGGCGTGGCTTTGGAGTATATATTTTGTATCTGATGTGTGGAGTTGCTTTTATTCTGCTCTCTGATCATCATGTGAGCTGCTTCCCTCTGCCACACTCTTCTGCCAGGATGTTCAGCCTCACCTTGAGCCCCAAGGAATGGAATCTGCTGTCTATGGATTGAGACCTCTGAAGCCGTGAGCCCACAAATAAACTTTTCCTCCTCTACAACTGCGCTGGTCAGGCTAAAAGTAGTCACAATGGTGAAAAAATTGGCTAAAACATCCTATTTACTGTCACAAAACACTGTGATATTGGCATCATTTGTTCAGATAAAGTATGTGTTCCCATAACACTAATAACTCACACATAATTGGAATGATTTCAGTATAATGAAACAGGGTTGGTCCAAACAATTTTTTTTCTAGGCAAGGGGAATTGGAAGAACAAGAATAAGATTAGAACTTTCAGCAGGAAATGAGAAAGCCCTCAGCTCAACTGTGGCTTAGACGAGGGCCCTTACTGCTCTATTTTAAGAAAATTAAAAATGAGAGTTCGCCCTGGGGCTCCCTCTCTGGAGAGTCCAGCATTACAGCAGCCTCTGGCTCATGGCAGATCCACGTGCCTGTCTGTCTGAACTCACTGCAGTTTCTTTGCTAGCTGCATTTTCTTAGTCCTTCCATGATATCATCTCCACCCTATAGAGTTGAGCTTACTATTGTTTTTATTAGTGTTCTGCTTGCAAAGCTCCACAGCTTTTGAGAAATCTGCCCAATTTTACTTTCCCCCTGAGTCCTTTATTTTTAGTGTGATTTTTGTAGCACGTGAGTTGGTTTTTCAGGACATATATATTGTGCAATGGGGAATATGTACTATTTTATTTCTCATTATACAGCTGAGGAAACAGAAGCTTAGAAGCAGGTAACTTGCTCCTGTTTGTACAGCTGGTAAGTGGTAAAGCTGGATTTCACAGCTCAGGCTACATTATTTTGTGGGGGCAGATTATGCAGGGTCTTATGTGCCATGTGTTCTGGCATTTAAAAAGTCTGTTATCTCTCAGCAACCAACCCACATTTTTATATATGATCTGTGAGGCTGGGCCTGGGACTTTGCAAATTGCATTTCCCAGACTCTTTCACCAGCTGCTTTACCGGTAGATTTTGCCAATGGAAGGTAGTAGAAGGAGGCTGGAAAGTGAGAGAAGGGGAAGTGGACTTCCTATTCCTGTGTATGTTTCTCATGGATAAGTGCCTCTGTGCCCCTGAGCTGCCAGTCCAGTGTGCCCCTGGGCATTCCCTTGGCAGTCAGTGAGTGGGCCGTGACACAGTCCTTCTCTGGAGGGGGCTTCACATCCCTTAACAATCTGGGCCTTGCCTGGATTCTGTCCTTCTGCAGCAGTCTGAGCACCAGCTTTCTGGAACTTCTTCCAAGAAGTCTGAATTCTGGGCCCTCTGAAGCTGCCCCCCCTCTTCAGTTCTGGAAGCACCGTCTGTTCCCTTTAATGTCCGTCCTGGGAGGTATAGGTGTTTTCTGTTGTGCTTATTCCCTGGGGTTGTTGCAGTGGTCTTTTGCTCTTTCACTCTTCTAAGACTGACTTCCTTGCAACAAATCCTCTCTTTAATATGCTGTTTCCCTGAGCAGACCCCAATGGTTACATGCTCATGAACATGACTCTATAAGGAAATGTGAGTCTTTGGAGGCGTGTTAGCAGAAAAGTGACTCTTGCTGCGGATCTTATTTCTTCCATTGGCAGCATGTGACTGTGTTGAGAACTTTTTCTTCCATTAAACACAATATTGTCTTGGCTTCTATGATTTCCTATTCTCATGTTTCTCCTACCTCTCTTATTACTCTTTCTCAACATTCCACGGGACTCTTCTTCCCTTCCCTTGATGTTTCTTAGGGCCTGTTAGACCCTTTTATTTCTTCAGTATTCATATTTTCCCTGGAATAGCTTATTCATTTTCATAGCTTTAGTTTCTATTCATTTTCTTTATTTTTTTTGGCGCTGGGATTGAACTCAGGGGTGCTAAACCATTGAGTCATATCCCCAACTTTTTTTATTTTTTATATTGAGACAGTATTTCACTAAGTTGCTTAGGGCCTTGCACTTGTGGTCCTCCTCCTGGGTTTCTTGGACTACCAGCAAGTGCCATCAAGCTTGGTCTGTTACCATTTTCTGATGATGCATGGATTCATGTCTTTCATCAGCTATTTCTCCCTAGTTCCAGGCCCATTTATCTAATTCCCTCCTGGACATCTTCATTTGAACGGCCCTCTGTGTTGTATTAGAGGGCTCAAACTGTGATACAAGAGACTTTGCTTTAGTCCGGACAGTGGCTGGAGAGCCCCTGGTCTGTATCCAAGCCAGAGAATCCCAAACTGAGTAGCATATCATCATCCCTTTCTCCCTCCAGCCCTTCTTTTCCTCTGTGTACCTAGAGTAAGTGGCCAATCCTAGTATTCATCCAGTTGTCCAAGTCTAAAACAGGGGTGCTTATTTTGATTCCTTCTTCTCCCTCATGTCCCGTATACAAATAAGTCCCACATATTAAGTGTCTTCACTCAATTTATTTATTTCTGTCATCACAGTCACAACTTCAGTCTAGCCAACCATAACCTCCAATTACCTCCTTATGAGAATCTCAGCTTCCAATCATGCTGTTCTAAAACTCAGCTTCCACACAGGAGTTAGAATATTTTTCCCCAAATAAAAATCTAATCAGTCTCTTCTCTATTCAAAATTCCTCAATTCTAATTCTACGCTTAGAATAAAGCACAAAATCCCCAGCATGGCTTATTATTCTCTTTATGATCTTGTAGTGGGTTCTACTCAGTGAGGGCTCTTTATTTTATGCAAAATAGGTTGCCACTTAAAGGGCTTTCAGTTCTAATTTATCTAGAGAGAAGGAGTCTTAGGAGCAAATATTGCTCTGGAAAGGGTCACTTGGGTCATCTCTTTCCATCTCTTAAGTGTCAGGTGGGCCTGTACCCATTGCCTTGTGTGAAAGCACCGTAGGATGTTTCAAATTCAGCAATGACTGCCCCTTAGAAAGCACATGAATGGTCTCCAGGGGGTCCTTGAGTTTACTTGGAACCAAGGGAACACATTTGACTTCTTCCCTTTAGAGTTTTAAGATATTAGAAATTATTTGATAAGTTAGTAGTCTGGGTTGATATAACCTTAGGCAGCAGAAATCACCATGGGAGGGAGGTGAGTTTGGTGCTAAAAGGTTTACGCTGACAAGAGGCAT
Source organism: Marmota flaviventris (assembly GCF_047511675.1). NCBI lineage: Eukaryota > Metazoa > Chordata > Mammalia > Rodentia > Sciuridae > Marmota > Marmota flaviventris. Next base: position 53,810,908 of record NC_092507.1, read on the forward strand.
GAGTGGCTCCCATCAGAAGAGGCTCTTAAGTAGCAGGTGGATGGAATGACTTGTCCTGTGAATGTCCATCTGGCTTCTATCTTCACATCAGGGCTTATGTACATGGGCCATTTGGGGTACGGGTAGATGCTATTTTTTAGGGTCAGTTACTTGGTTTCTTTTCTTCAAGGCTGATTTATTTCTACTTCTGAGGGAGATCAGGCACAGGACTGGCTACATAGCTTAAGAGGCCCTTTGTTCAAAAATTATTAAGAGTTTTAAGATAAGACAGATGTGGTGGTGCACACCTGTAATCCCATTGGCTTGGGAGGCTGAGGCAGGAGGATCATGAATTCAAAGCCAGCCTCAGCAAAAGCCAGTGACACTCAGTGAGACCCTCTAAATAAAACAATTCAGTGAGACCCTCTAAATAAAAATACAAAATAGGGCTGGGGATGTGGCTCAGTGGTCAAGCGCCCCTGAGTTCAATCCCCAGTACCACCCTCCACTTAAAAAATTTTTTTTTCAATATAACAGCAAACGTAAGCCTAATGTTGACTCTTCTGAGGGTGGGGCCCTGTTGACTTCACAAATCCTGCACTCATGAAAATAGCCCTAACCACCTAATTTTACCAGGTGGAGTGTTCACATTGCACACCTTCTAACATGGTGTGGTGAGCCATTTGTCCTTAACAGGAATTTATACCTATTGGAACTCATTGTGTGTAGTATCTCTATCAGCACCAAATTCTGAGGGCTTATCGAAACTGTGACAATTGAAGCAGTATCTGAAATAATGATTCTTTAGACTAAGGGACCCAATTCTTGGAAAGGAAGTGAGACAATGGGTGTCTGATTGCTCTGTTCATTGATCATACTATTACTCTAGTTCTCGGAAGTTGGTGCCCTAAAAGCACTGGTATAGGCTTCCAAGTCTTACCTAGAACACCAGCTCTGGGTCAGCACCATTCAAGGGAAACCAATATGTGCTAAAGAAACCAATGGCAAATATATAGTACTGTTGTTCCTCCAAACTAGAATAGATGGATCCAGAAAGCAAGAGATGGAAGTAAGTTTGACTTTATCATTTCCAGTGACTCCACAGGGGAATTTGTGCTTTGTGTTCTCACAGCCTCAAGTTCTGTGGGTAGAGGTCCTTGTTCTTATAGGAGTTGGAATGCTCTTCCAGGGCAGGCCCTTTTCACAATTTTCTGAATTGGAAGTTGCTGCTGCCTGCTGGATGCTTTGGTCTACTCATGCATGTGAACAATCAAACAAAGGAGTTCCAATGGAATGTTTGGAACACACAGAATTTATTGAATTCTCTGGATGTGGAGTTGGCAAGCATTTTTTTCTTTTTATTTTAAAGGATCAGATAGTAAATATTTTCAGTTTTAGAGGCAATATGGTCTCTGTCACAACTGTCAACTCTGATGTTGTAGCAGCCATGTGAAAGCAGACATACACAATACATAAATAAGTGAGCAGGGCTCAAAACATCTTATGCACAAAAACAGGTTCTCAGGCTACAATTTGATGACCACTGCTCTAGATTTAACCTCAAGTAACCAAAAATTACAGTGCCTAGAAGAAGATGTGAAATACCACCATAAAAATGCAATCAGTCAACTCCAGAATGTAGGGCATCCTACAAAACAAATGACCTGTTTTCTTCAAAAGATAAATGATATGAAAACAAAGAAGAACTACTATACATTAAAAAGGGATCTAAGAAGAATATCGATAAAATTCAATATGTAGACCTTCAATTATTGAAAGATTATATTATCAAAGAAAATTAAGCATTGTTAGATTACATGATGTTCAGGAATTTAACATTTTTGTTGGATGATTTGGTTATGTTAAAATCAAAGTTTTCATCTGTCAGCCTTTTACCTCATAAAATACTTTATATAGTATTGTTCTGGTTTGGATGTGAGGTATACCCCCAAAAGTTCATGTGCAAAACAATGCAAGAAGATTTAGAGGAGAAGTGATTGGGGTATGAGAACCTAACCCAATCAGTGAATTAATCCCCTGATGGTATTAACTGAGTGGGAACTGAAGGTGGGTAGGGTGCGGCTGGAGGAGGTAGGTCCCTGGGATCTTACCTTTGAGGTATATATTTTGTATCTGAAGAGTGGAGTCTCTCTCTCTCTCTGCTTCATGATCATCATGTGAGCTGCTTTCCTTTGCCACACCCTTCTGCCATGATGTTCTGCCTTACCTTGAGCCCCAAGGAATGGACCCAGCTATTTATGGACTAAGACCTCTGAAACCATGAGCCCCGAAATAAACTTTTCTTCCTACAAAATTGTTCTTTGCAGCAATGAAAAATCTGATTAGAACAGGTATTTATTGTGAAATACATTTATATCTGGAATTTGCCTTAACATAGTTCAACAAAAGTAAAAGAAGTATGTGTGTATGGTGGTGGGTTGAGGGGAGATAGGTATGATGAAATAAAAATAATGGCAAAAATTGACATTGGTCGAAAGTGGTTTTTAGGTACTTGACCTTTCATTATATTATTTTCTCTGCTTTATTGTTTAAAAAAATACACAATGAAAAATTTAAAATGTAGCAAAACCAATTTAAATTGATTAAAAACTTTGTAGATGTTGTCAGGCCAAATTTTCTGCCAATTTGCTCCTTTCTCCTCCAAGTATTCACCAAATGGAAAATATGTTGCATGCTCAATTCTAAAATTACACAATTCTTGCAATCACCCTAATGAAGTTCACTTTCTCATCTAAACCTTTGGGTGAACAATTCATTCTACTAAGCTGCATTTTCCACCAGGAATTCTTTAATCCTTTTATTGAGCTAAAATATGTTTGCTGAATATTTATAAGAATACCTGAGACTCCCCCATCACTTCTCATTGAAAAATTTAGGGATAGAAAAATCCATTTCCTTTTTTTCATTTGAATATCAGGCCCATACACTCGATGCACCACACACACTACATATAAAATTGTCTTACAGATGGCCACTTCCAACATTAACTTTGAGGACTAGTGCCCAAAAGGCACATGAGCTTACAACCCTCTGAAGTGACACTACCTTCAACATATACAGCTGTCACCACCCATGCTGCACATATTCCAAAGTTCTGTCTCCTGTTGTCTTATGTTATTTTAGATTAGGGAGAGTCTACATCTGTATTATCTCTCCCTTCTCCTTTCAGTGAATTTTATTCACTCCTAAGTTTTCAACATTCATGATGGTGAAGGAGTTCCTTTGATCCCAGGCCATGGTTTTTTCATGTTCAAAATATGTCCAAAAAAATTAGACTTAAAGGATTTAACCCTAAGTGTTCTGAGAATCTGGAAAAGATAGTGGGAAATAGGAATTGGGCTGAATTGAACATCCCTCAATGTCCCCTTGAGGGATTGCCTGCTGCAGGGAGGGGTGACTCCTGCTGAGGAAAACCTCAGCTTTCCCCCACCTTGAGCCTTCAACCTAACCCCACTCAGAGGCTCAGTCTCACCAAGAGCCTCCTTTTCCCTTAGGAAGGCAGCTTCTTAGCTTTTCAGTCCCTCTTTCTGCCACCTGCTTAATCAGAGCTGGAAATATGAAGGCCCTGAATTTCAGCCATAAAGTGCACATTATTGTAATGCATCTGCCTAGAAGCATTTTTTTCCTCCCCAAATGGCACAGACACCAAATGTTCTATGACAGTCCTAAAGCTGAAGCTTCACCAGCCCGAAGCTTATGAAAATGCCCAAGGCCTAAAGTATTGGCTTTACATGGATCTGCAAAATTGAAATGAATAAATGTTTAATTGTCTACCAAAGAAAATACTTTGTCACTCAACTGAAGCATATTATACATTCATTAAATGTAATATGGCATATGAGTGCATTTTAATGTGCTTGATTTTATAGAGGGGGCTTTCAAAAGTAAGAGATACCAGGCCCCTTTAAGGCTAAAAAATGCTTCCAAAGAACAGAGCAGCACTGGGAGCTGCACTCCCTTAGGGTCAGCATGGATTTCATTAATAATCCACAGGAATCAGAGTCCTAACTGCCCTTACACCGGGCTCAAAATGAATATTTAACTTGGTGCGAGGATTTTGTCCTCTGTCTACTCTCAGTGTGACTCTGCCTACTTGTATTAACCTTTCAGAGCTCCTATTTCCTTCTCAAGGAAGTAGGCTAGGTTGAGAGGGAAGTCAAGGTCTTGAGAACCAGAGGAAGGGTAGTTTCAAGGTCAATGCTCAATGCAGCCCTCCAGCCCATGAAGGCAATCCAGATGAAAAGTTTGGAGCCAAGAAGCAAATCTGACAGTTAATAGAGCTCTGGGTTTCAAGTGCAAACTATATGTCTTGGCGAAGATTGATAAAAAGTTCCTCCTACGCAGGGTTCTAGCCAGAGCCTTGATCTGAACAGTTTCAAAATATTATTCTTGTCATTTCAATGAGTGGCCAGCAGGTGGTATGATAGAGGAAGAAGAGTAAAGCAGCAATCTGAAAATATCTTTTTTTTTTTTTTTTTTTTTTTTAATACCAGCAGGGAGTGAATCTAGGGGCACTTAAACACTGTGCCATATCCCCCCCCCCCCTTTTTTTATTTTGTATTTTGAGACAGGGTCTTGCTAAGTTGCTTAACACCTTGCTAAGTTGCTGAGGTCAGCCTTGAACTTACAACCCTCCTGGCTCAGTCTCCTGAGCCCCTGAGACTACAGGCATATGCTACTATGCCTGGTTTGTAGAGTCTTCTTTAACAAAGAAACAGTAATGGAGCAACTTCTTGGTGCTGGTTCCTTATTGCTTGTTGCCTGGCCTTTCCCAGAGCACCACACTTCTTCACCCTGGTCTTTTTTGTTTCTAAACTAAGATTTTTTTTTTTAATATGGCAGTTCAGATTGCCTAGTTATCCCAGTTAACAGAAAAAAAAAAGGAGACTACTGAAATAGCTCATAGATAAGCTTGTGTGGAATTCACATTTGGGGTATTTCCACTTCTTGGAAATGGTGGAAGAAGCAAGATTGGAATCTCAGCTCTGTCAGTTACTTAAGGAGACATTTAAGTTACAATCTTTGAGTTAAAATTGTTTCTTTTGTCAAATGGTGATAGTTATAATATTGACTACCTTGGCAGTTATTAGAGATTAAATGAGATATGTTTGTAAATTGCTGGCTTATAGTAGATGCCTAAAAAAATATTAGGTTCTCATCCCTCCATCTTTCAACATTGTCTTCATTAAATATTCAACTTGTTCTGCAAAATGTTCTTTATTTAAAAATCCAAAATGACTTTGTTCCAAGACCTAGCCAACAGCAACTGTGGAAACTCACTTTCATACATATGCAGTCTCAATGGGAGTTAAGAAGTGGTCAGGAATAAGGCAGACAGTGCTGTAGTTGCTAATGGGAGTGGACCAGGGGAGTGATGTAAATTCCTTTATCAAATAGGACACCTGCTTGTGAAAGAAAGACATTACCAGGAGTGCACAAAACCAAGAATGTGGAGACAGAGCCATTTTCTTCTCTTTGTCAACTGGCAGAATACAGAACAAAAGCCCATGGTAATCTTAATCTTTCCAAACTCACATTCTGTTTACCTTTTCCTCTGTACATAAGAATAATTATTGTGCCTTCACAGTTAATTAATTGCTGTATTATGTGCACACTTAGTCCTTACCCACAAAATTTCTTTACTCTTGTGCAGATGTATATCCTCAAGCAAGTGCCTGCATTATTTTGGCCAAAAAGGATAATCAGAAAATTCCGTATTCATAACTTAATCTTTCTGAAGGCTATTTCAACAATAAATATATGTCAAAAGCCTTAAAATGGGCATGCCTGTTAACTGAGCAGTTCCAATTCTAGGAAATTAGTCAAAGGAAATGATTACAACTTCCTAAAAAATATGAACTGGTGTGCTTTTTGTAAGTTGAAATGCATTTAAGTTCTACAGAGAACGTCATATCTATTTCAATTGTGTTGTAGAACAATAATGGCATATATAATCATTCATGATTAATTGGTATTCAGAAAATCAAGTGGACTATGAGGCATTTTTAAAAATGAACCCATTGATCTAAACTCTAGGCTTTACAAATAGGCTAGAAGGAAATAGGCACAGTATTTAGTGATTATGTCTGGATGCAATTAAAGGAAAATCTTAGTTTTACTTCCTTGTACTTTTGTGTCTTACACAGTTCTGATGATCTGTTACTGTCATTAAGAACACCGAGAGCCTGATGCTTTCTTTCCCGTTAAGGTGTTTAGAATGCTTCCTGGTATATTGCTTTCCTCTTTTAGTCTGTTGAAGATAACTGTGCTCTCGTTCTTCATAGCTCAGCTTAGATATGATGGATTCCCAGAGTTCTTTACCATGCCAGGCCCTTCTGCATTTGAAACTTCTTACATTTAAAAAAAATTGTTTTTTACTTGTTGATGGACCTTTATTTTATGTATTTATTTATATGTGGTGCTGAGAATCGAACCCAGTGCCTCACATGTGCTTGGCAAGTGATCTACCACTGAGCTACAAACCCAGCCCTGAAACTTCTTACATTTAAAGCACACAAATAACAATCATTGAACCAGTACCACATGCTAAGGACTGATTTGAGTTTCCTGCACCTGTCTTTTCACAGCAGCCAAAGGAAGCAGAGAATGATACATCTCCATTCTGTAGAAAATGTATAGGTATATGCAACCGAAGCTCAGAGATTGAGAAGTTTGCCAAAGATCACACAGCTAGTAAATAGCTGGGTGAGCATATTGTGAACGCAGGCAGCCTGACCCTAGAACACACCTGTAACCTCTGACAATCTGCTCTCTGCTAACATCCATCATTCAGCACATCCTGTTCTAATTCCTGGTTTGCTTCTGTGAATATTACCCCCTTCTGCACCTGGTTCTTCTTGAACATGACAATAACAAACATCTTCAGAGGTAAGTATTTGTTAAATATGTAATCATTGGTAAATCTTAAGGTGCTATTAAAAATGGAACAAGTGCTTTAATATGATACAGAAATGGAAGGGAGGAGAGAAGAGAGAGGGGGTGAAAGAGAAAGAGGAACCGCAATAGGAAGAACAGAAGATAGAGAGAAAAAAAGAATTTGAGGCTTGGGGTCATATAGCTGATAGCCCACTCCTATTTTGTAAAAATCCTGATTCTGTGATTTTCAAAATTAAAGGGAGCAAATTTTTTTTCATCAAGAGAAATATTCTACTAAAGACTATATAAAACTGATGAAGCTGAGAGTGGGAACAGTGTCTGATGTACTCCTCTGGGAAATTCTCTGCTTCCCTAGCCCAGCTGCAGCCCCGAGACACTTCTAAAGAATTGTTAGAATTCTCAGAACAGTTTGAAAACTACTGACCTAATTTGCTTGTGGATAATGGTCATAGATGTGTCTTTGTGACTAGAGCTCTCCTATAGGATGTGTTGAAATCTGTGATCTGTGTCTGAAATCTGATTTTAAACCACACTAATTCCAAAATTAATCACTAAAATAAGGTTAAATAAAATGAATAAAATAAAATGAATCCGTTAATGATGGAATTTAAGAAATGAATGTTTCTTTTTGAAGATTTTTTTTTTCTACGTGGAATTTATTGGCTGAAAAGTTTATTTAACTTGGACTTCAGATGATGCCTTCTCTTGATAGACATTCCTATAGCAACTACAGGCAGCCCCATTACTACAAAATTTTCAAACCACTTTAAAAATTAGCATTATTTATTCTGACATTTTCAATGGTCATATTGACATACATGAATGCCTCTGAAGGCCTTTGAATGGAACAAGAATTGGTGGAGGGAGATTTTCCCAGATAACCTAATTTTCTTGACGATTCCTTGTTCAAAACACTCAGAACACTGATTCTGACTTCATCCAGCTCAATGCTAACCTAGTCATTGCTGTAACAGGAACCATGAAAGAATACTCCAAATTATTAGCAGTCATACATAAAGTTTTGCTCCTTGCTATAGTATTTTATTTAAAAGAAAAATTATAATAGCAAATTTTGCAGGCCAAACTAGTGTACTGGCTTTAGTTTATATAGTAGTTTATAGCTACTTTTGAATGATCAAATGATTTCAACCATAACAGACCTGGGTGGGTTTTGAGAACAACATTTAGAGAGAATGTGGAAGTTGCAGATATTTCTTAGCTTACATATTTGTGCCAGAGGATGTGTAAACAGCACATCTTCTAGGATGGGTGATTAGCTTACAGGGATTTCATATCACCCAATTAAATAAACCATTACATTTGCAGATATGCCAACATTGATGTAACTATGATACTTTAATTGAAGAACCAGGAAAATAGCTATGATTTATTAAAAATTTTCTAAATGCAATCTTCCTGTCATTAATTTGACATGCATCTTTTTATTTCCTTCTTATGAAAAACTTACAAGGTAGGTATCATTTATATCCATTTATAAAAGTGGCCCAGAGTCTTTGACTTGCCCAAGTTGACAAAGCTGGTAAGAGTCATGATCAGAATTTAAATCAATATATCTGACTCCAAAGCCTGTGCTCTTGACTGCTCTGCTAAATGGGCCTTTGCAATATTTTCCAATTAGAACTGCGTCTTTATTCATTAGTAATTATTCTTCTATAGTCTAGCACCTCCAAGCATTATAAAAATGTTTGTTTAATGATCTAATAAATGAATGAGCAAAAAAATGATGATATAAATTGAGTTGTGAATACCCAAATAGCATACCAACTACTTCTTTAAAAACATTTGGGCTCTATTTACTTTTTTCCCTCTCTACTGTCCTCATTAGACCAGATCATCATCCATTTTGCCAGGACTTCTTCAAAAACCACCTAATTATTCTCTGCAGTTTTGTTCAACGCCAATCTATTCTCATTACAGCAACTAGAGCTCTCTCAATGCAAAAAAAAATCTTTCTTCCTTCCCTTTTATAAATCAATCGTTAATAGTTTCCCATTGCTTCTAGGATTGAGTCCTAATTCTTAACATGGGATAGAAAACCCATCAGTCGTATCCCATATTACATTCTCCGTGGCCTGCAGTGGGCCAGCAACTCTGGCTGGCCTTCAGCGCTCAGCATGTTGCTCTCTACCCCAGGACTTTTTTTCCATTGTATTTCCTCTGCTCTCAATGTACTTTCCTCTTCTCTCCACTTCCATCCCCAGTAGTTTCTCTTCATCCTGTAGCTCTGAGGTCATTTGTCCTTGCTCAGAAAAGACCTCTGGGACCCCTCAGTCTAGATCCGATTCTGCTTACATTCCCCATGATGGCACCTTGAATTTCTTGTTAGCATTGATGATCATTGTGGTATTCTTCTCATTTGTTGTCTGTCTCCCTTCTTCAAATGTGAACTCCATAAGGCAAGGTCTGTGACCATTTAAATATTTGTTTGTATGAATAGGTTCGGGATAATGTGAGCCTGGACTTTTTTGTGTTCTCATTCTTTGACTTCATGATCATCAAACATTTCTGGGGAAAATATTTGGCTCAGGACACTGCTTTTTTAGAATAGATTTTTTAAAAAATTTCAGCATATCTGTTGTCAGGGCCTGATTTTAGGAAAGTTCACAGGGTATGGTTGGAAAAAGCAAAGCACTGTGGGTGAGGTGGCACACACCTGTAATCCTAGCGGCTCAGGAGGCTGAGACAAGAGGATCGCAAGTTCAAAGCTACCCTCAGCAACTTAATGAGAACCTGTCTCTAAATAAAATATAAAAAGTGCTGAGGATGTGGCTCAGTGATTAAATGTCCCTAGGTTTAATCCCTGGTACAAAACAAAAAACAAACAACAACAATTAAAAAAAAACAACCCACACATGTATTGGGCAGATAATAAAGGGAGGTAATAGTCCTAGAATGGCTGGGTCACTGACTGACTGCCTGAGAGCTTCCATCTTTCTCTTCTCATTACCAACTTCCATTTTCCTTCAAGGGGGAGAAAAGGCAAGTTCAGACTGCAGACAGCCTGCCAAACTGCATGCTGCAGAGAGCCACTGATTAAAGGTGGAGGCAAAACTCCTGTTCTTAGTTTCATCTTTCTGAGCCTAATACGGGCTGCGCTACAAGCTGAGCTACCAAGCACCTGCTGAGGAGCCATTTAACACCCAATGCTACAAAAATGATGGAATTTGCTCCTTCAAGTGTGAGAGAGTATCAGCTCATTAGAAGCCCAAGGGATGGAATTTTTTTTTGTTCAACTAGGTTTACATCTTCCACCCTCTGCCAAGTTGAAGGGTTAAGAACAAAGGTACAAAGGAGTGTGTGTGTGTGTGTGTGTGTTATGTTGAGCAGTGCTGATCTGGGTTCCTCAGTTTCCAAAGCCTCTGTCACTGTGAGCAGTTGCAGTTGCAGGAAATTGGAAATGGTGGGCATTGTGCTGGCTGTTACAGGTGCCTCTGGCCTGGAGCTCTGAAGGCCTCTATTTTCGTTGTCTGATCACTGACTCCATTTGTGAAACTAGAGCATAGAGAGCCAGAGTGTTTGTTCCCTATTAAAAAGCATGATTTCTCACCAAAAAAAAGGAGAGAGAATTTTTCTTTACCAGAGCACAGCATTTTTATTTTTCCAAGACTTTTTTAGTTATAGAAAAGAAAAATTCAATATGTAGTTATCTAAGGGGAAAATGTGCAAGGGGTGGATATTTCTATTCAAAGGTTGCTTACTGCATCCGCCCTACATTGCTGGTACTCTCAAGGGGAAATAATATTTTTAAAAGAACTTCTTTTATGAATGAATTTAGAAGTATTTGAATGTTAGGTGCTACCTAAGGTTGAGAGATTTGTGGATAGATTGAAAAATTTGTTATCTAAATATTTCTTACCTTTATATCCAGGATACCAGCTAAACAAATTTGAAAATCTAGGTGGACAGTAAGTTTTAAAGGATGATAATTTTGCACTATAGAATAAATTTGATATGTACCTGGTAGACCATTATATGTCTCTTTCTTTTTTTTATTAGAGCATTATAGTTATATAATAGTTGAGTTCATTTTGACAAAAATCATACATGTATGGAATTTTATTTGACCCATTTCAGTCCCTTGCTTCCCACTATCCCCTCACTTCCTCCTTCTACTCTACTGATCTTCCTTTCACTTATTTACTTATTTATTTTTGATTGGTGCTTGATACATATACATACAGGTGGAATTCACTGTTGCACATTTATATATGTACCTAGCATGATTTTGTTAGATTCATTCTGCATTTCCTCCCCTTTCCCATATCTCCTTCCTCCCTCTCCATCTCCTCTTACTCCACTGATCTTTCATATATCTTTATGATATCCAACTCCCTTTCCTCCCTTTCTCCTTATTTTGCTCTAGTTTTCACATACGAGAGAAAACATTTGATCCTTGACTTTCTGAGTCTGGCTTATTTCACTTAGCATGATATTCTCCAGTTCCATCCATTTCTTGGCAAATGCCATAATATCATTCCTCTTAATGACCCAGCAAAACTTCATTGTGTATATGCACCACATTTTCTTAATTTGTTCATCTTTCAAAGGCACCTGGGCTGATTCCATAACTTGGCTATTGTGAACTTCCCTGCTATAAACATTAGATGTGACTGTGTCATTATAGTATACTAATTTTAGTTCTTTTGGATAAATAACCAGGAGTGGGATAGCTGGGTCATTCCTAGTGTTTTGAGGAATCTCTATACTGCTTTCCAGAGTAGTTGTACTGATTTACAGTCCCCCCAACAATGTAGGAGTGTTCTTTTTCCCCACATCCTCACCAACATTTATTATTATTTGCATTCTTGATAATTGCCATTCTAACTGAAGTAAGGTGAAATTTGATTGACATTTCCCTGATTGCTAGAGATGCTCAACATTTTTCATATAGTTTGGCCATTTGTATTTCTTCTTTATAGAAATGTCTGTTTGCTTTTGACCATTTACTTGTTTGGTTATTATTATTTGTTTAGCGCTGTTTCTTGAGATCTTCATATATTCTGGATATTAATACCCCATCAGAGGAATGGATAAAAAAGCTCTTCTCCCATTCTGTAGGCTCCTTCCTCATTCTCTTAATCATTTTCTTTGCTTGCAGAAACTTTCACATTTAATGCTATCTACCTATATATATATATATAGTTATACATGGACACAATATTTTTTATTTTGTTTATTTATTTTTATGTGGTGCTGAGGATGGAACCCAGTGCCTCACATGTGCAAGGCAAGCACTCTGCCACTGAGCCACAACCCCAGCCCCCAAGGCAATCCACTTTTGAGTCTTGGTTTTATTTCTCAAACTTTAGGGGTCTTGTTAAGGAAATCAGTGTCTGCACCAATACTCTGTTTTCTTCTAGCAGTTGCAAAGTTTCTGGCCTAATTCCTAAACTTTTGATCCTATTGGATTTGACTTTTGTGCAGTTTTGCTCTTCTGCATATGGTTATCCAATTTTCCTACCACCATTTGTTAAAAAAGGTCATCTTTTTTTTTTTTAGTATGTATTTTTTGGCACCTTTGTCAAGTATCAGATGACTGTAAGTATGTGGGTTTGTTTCTGTGTCTTCTGTTCCATTGGTCTTCATGTCTGTTTTGATGTCAATACCACAATGTTTTTGTTACTATAGCTCTGGAATATAATTTGAGATTAGGTATTATGATGCCCCTGGCGTTTTCTTTCTGGGTCTCTTAATATTCTAAATAAATTTTAGGACTGTTTTTTTATAGTTATACAAAGAATGTCATTGGTATTTTGATAGGGACTGAAACTGTATATTGGTTTTGGTAGTATATGTCTTATTCTTTACTGAATAGCAAACAGCACAGTGCCAAGGCTATACTATGCCTTCAAAAAACCATTTTAGTAGAGTGAGTAACTGAATGATTCTTTCAACATTATTATTAACAATCAGCTAGAATACCCAAATTTTGTAAGGAAGTTAGAAAAGCCCTTGTTATTTTTGGCTCTGCTTAGATATGGACACCAATGACTACCAGCCTGCAAAGCAGCACCTACCTGATCCCTGAGCATATGTTAGAAGACTTTGTTAACGTCTTTCACCCTCACCAGTTGGTGGACTTTGGAGTAAATTTTTTACTGTAAGCCCAGCATCTGCTGTGTCTGGATGAAACTACTAATAAGATGTCTCTGGGCCTAGACCTTGCTATCCTTACTCCTGTGCCTAGGAATATGTCCTTCTTCTACTGGCCTTCAGGGGCTTTACTTCAACAGTGGTCAACCAGTGGAGAGGCATGGACAATATAACAAGTTTTACCTCTGCCTGGTGCCTTGACCTGGCTACAAACATAGAGTAGACCCCGAACTTCAGAGAAATTAACAAAATAACTAGTATCATGTACTGGAGCATTTATCTTCTTGGCATAATTCCAAATACTTTGCATACTGTATCTTATTTAATCTTTCTAAAAACCATACAAAGAAAGTACTATTATTATCTTTTTTTTTTTTTTTTTTAGAGGAGATTGAGTTTAGAGAAACAAATATAATTGCCCTAAGGTTAAACAGCACCAGGATTCAATCCAAGTCATCAAATTTTAGAGTTCATATTCCTTAGTAATATGCCATAATCAGTATCACTTTAGGCAGGGAGAATATTTAGCCACACTGATAAGTTTTTTTAATCTAATAAAAAGCTATATTTATTATCTCATCACTTCTGTACTTGCCAAAGATTTAGTATATTTCCTTAGCAACAATTTAGTTGTTGGATGATTGCTTTATACAAACGGTGATCCTACTATTTCTATTGTTGAAACACCATTTTTCATCTTTTTTCCACTTTTTATTTTCTTATACAACTTTTATTTTGGAACTTTAGTTTTAATTAAAAAATTTATCTTCTTTTGTTTCCTAATCAAATATCTATACATATTAACAAGAGGCTTTATTTGCAGCCAGTTTGGGATAAGCATAGAGCAGGTTGGGGTATCACTATATCCTTTACATCATATATCAAAAATTCATGGGCTGGGGATGTGGCTCAAGCGGTAACGCACTCGCCTGGCATGCGTGGGGCACTGGGTTGAATCCTCAGCACCACATAAAATAAAATAAAGATGTTGTGTCTACCGAAAACTGAAAAATATTAAAAAAATTATCTCTCTCTTCTCTCTCTCTCTGTCTCTCTTTCAAAAAAATTCATGTGACACAAATATTTTGTAGATAATATATTAACATGGTTTAAAATCAAAGGGTACAAAAGACACAAGGTGAAAGTCCTCCCTCCTGTTCTTGTCAGTGAGGCATCCAGACTCTATCTTGATGATACATATTATTATCAGTTTCTTGGTCATTCTTCCAGGCAGAGTTTATGCATTAAGAGATAATTTACATATGCTTTCTTTTTCTTACACAACAGTATGCTGCATGGTAGCATGATGCACACACCTTCTTCTTTTTTTTTTTACTTTTAATTTTATTTTGGATGTCATTCTATATTAGTACATAAAGAACTTTCTCTGTCAGGCTAAGGTGGTGCCCACCTGTAATCCCAGCTACTCCAGAAGCTAAAGCAAGAGGATCACAGTTTTGAAGCCAGCCTCAGCAACTTCATGAGACTCTGTCTCAAAAAACATTTTTTTTTAAAAAAATAAAATAAAATAAAAATAAAAAATAAAAAAATGGGCTGGGGCTGTAGTTCAGTGGTAGAGCTACCCTGGATTCAATCCTCAGTACCAGAAAAAAAAAAAAAAAGAAAAAGGAATTTTCTCCTTTGTTTTATAGCTGTCCCGTATTCTATGGTGTATTAATTTATGCAGCCAGTCCCCAAGGATGCAAGGTTTGTTATATCAACTCTTGTTATCACCAGTTACATTGATTAACTGAGAATTTAAGCCATTTGGCATATGTGTGAATTTATCTGAAGGCTAATAAATTCCTAGAAGTGGAAATGTCTGAGCAAAGAACATGTAAATTAGGAACTTCAATATTGATTGCCCACTTGTTCTCCATTCTGCTGTGCAGATCACATTCCCAACAGCCAAGTAGTAGTAACCAATGTGTTCCCTACCTTCCTAATTTTAATCTTTCCCAGTCCAACAAACTCAGAATGATTGAAATTTCAATGAAGTAATTGAGCATCTTTTCATACATTAAATAGACATTCATGTTTTCTTTTCTTGGACTGTTGTTTCTGTCCTTTGTCCATTTTTTAGTATTTTCTTTTTTTTAAAGATATTTTAATTTATGTACTTGGTCTACATGTCTATTTTGGTGCCAATACCATGCCGTTTTTGTTACTATAGCATTGTAGTATAGTTTAAGGTTTGGATTGTGATGCCTCCTGCTTCATTCTTGTTGCTAAGGATTGCTTTGGCTATTCTGCATCTCTTATTTTTCCAAATGAATTTCATGATTGCCTTTTAATATCTATAAGGAATGATGTTGAGATTTTAATTGGAATTGCATTGAATCTGTATAGCACTTTGGGTAGTATGGCCATTTTGACAATATTAATTCTGCCTATCCAAGAGCTTGGGAGATCTTTCCATCTTCTAAGGTCTTCTTCAATTTCTTTCTTTAGTATTTTATAGTTTTCACTGTAGAGGTCTTTCACCTCTTTTGTTAAGTTGGATTTCCAAGTATTTTATTTTTTTGAGGTTATTGTGAAAGAGGTAGTTTTCCTATTTACTCTTTCAGATATTCATCATTGATGTATAGAAATGCATTTGAATATGGGTATTGATTTTATATCCTGGTACTTTGCTGAATTCATTTATTAATTATAATAGTTTTCTGGTTGAATTTTTTGGATCCTCCAAGTATAGAATTATGTCATTGGCAAATAATGATAGTTTGAGTACTTCTTTTCCTATTTGCATCCTTTTAATTTCTTTCATCTGTCTAATTGCTCTGGCTAGAGTTTCAAGAACTATGTTGAATAGAAGTGGTGAATGAGGGCATCCCTTACTTGTTCCAGTTTTTAGTGGGAATGCTTTCAATTTTTCTCCATTTAGAATGATGTTGGCTTTGGATTTAGCACAGATAGCTTTTACAATGTTAAGATATGTTCCTAGTATCCCTAGTTTTTCTAGCATTTTGAACATGAAAGGGTGCTGTATTTTGTCAAATGCTTTCTCTGCATCAATTGATACTATCATATTATTCTTATCTTTAAGTCTATTGATGTGATGAGTTTTTACATTTATTGATATCCATATGTTGAACCAACCTTTCATCCCTGGAATGAACCCCACCTGATCATGGTGCACTATTTTTAAAATATGTTTTGTCATGCAATTTTCCAGAATTTTATTGACAATTTTTGCTTCTGCGTTCAGTAGGGATATTGCTCTGAAATTTTCTTTCCTTGATGTGTCTCTGTCTGGTTTTGGTATCAGGATGACATTAGCCTCATAGGATGAGTTTGGAAGGATTCTCTCCTTTTCTATTTCATGGAATAATTTGAGAGTATTGGTATTAATTCTTTGTAGGTCTTGTAGAACTCAGCTGTGAATCTGTCTGGTCCTGGGCTTTCTTGGTTGGTAGGCTTTTGATGGTGTCTTCTATTTCATTGCTTGAAATTGACCTGTTTAGATTGTGGATGTCCTCTTGATTCAGTTTGAGTTGATCATATGCCTATAGAAATTTGTTGGTGTCTTTGAGGTTTTATATTTTACTGGAGTATGAATTTTCAAAATAGTTTCTAATTGTCTTATGTATTTCAATAGTGTCTATTGTGATATTTCCTTTTTCATCATGAATTTTACTAATTCCAGTTTTCTCTATCCTTCTTTTCATTAGGGTGGCTAAGGGTTTGTCAATTTTATTTATTTTTTTCAAAGAACCACCTTTTGTTTTGTCAATTTTTGAATTGTTTCTTTTGTTTCAATTTAATTGATTTCAGCTCTGATTTTAATTATTTCCTGTCTTCTTCTACTTTATATATTGGTTTGTTCTTATTTTCCTAGGACGTTGAGATATAATTTCCGGTCATTTATTTGTTGACTTTTTCTTCTTTTAATGAATGAGCTTAATGCAACGAACTTTCCTTGTAGCACTGCCTTCATAGTATCCCAGAGATTTTGATATGTTGTATTGGAGTTCTCATTTACCTCCAAGAATTTTTTTAATCTTCTCCCTGATGTCTTCTGTTATCCATGTGACATTCAGTAGCATATTATTTAGTCTCCAGGTTTTGAAGTAGCTTCTATTTTTTTATTTTATCATTGTTATCTAAATTAATTCTGTTATGGTCAGATAGAATACAGGGTATTATTTCTATTTTTTTTTTGTATTTGCTAAGAGTTGCTTTGTGGCATAACATATGGTTTATTTTGGAGAAGGATCCATGCGTTTCTGAGAAGAAAGTATATTTGATGGATGGAATATTCTATATATGTCTGTTAAGTCTAAATTATTGTTTTATTGAGTGCTGTAGTTTCTTTGTTTAGTTTTTGTTTACAGATCTGTTCAGTGGTGAGAGAAGTATGTTAAAGTTACCCAGTATTATTATTTGATTCTTGAGAAGTTTGATGGTGTCTTCTATTTCTTTGCTTGAAATTGATTTGTTTAGATTGTGTATGTCCTTTTGACTCAGTTTGGGTTGATTATATGCCTCTAGAAATTTGTCTTTGAGGTTTTCTACTTTACTGGAGTATAAATTTTCAAAATAGTTGAGAAGGTTTTGTTTGATACACATAGATGCCCCATTGTTTGGGGCATAGATAGTTATGATTGTCATGTCTTGTTGATGTATGATTCCCTTGAGTAGTATGAAATGTCCTTCCTTAACACTTTTCACTAACTTTAGTTTGAACTTTATCTGATATGAGGATGGAAACCCCTTCTTGTTTATGTGATTCATGTGAGTGATACATTTTTTCCTATCCTTTCACCTTCAGTCTGTGGATGTTTCTTCCTGTGAGATAACTCTCTTGAAGGCAGCATATTTTGGGGTCTTATTTTTAAATCCAAGCCAGTCTATGTCTTGTAATTGATAAGTTTAGACTATTCATATTCAGAATTATTATTGAAATATGGTTTGTATTCCCAGTCATTTTTGATTTTTTTTTAACTTGACTTGGTTTCTCTTTGATTGACCTTTCCTTTAGTGTAGTTCCTCCCTTTGCAGATTTTCATTGTTGTTTTCCATTTCCTCCTCATGGAATATTTTTCCAAGAATGTTCTGTAGGCTTTCTCGCTATAAATTCTTTTAGTTTTTGTTTATCATGGAAGGTTTTTACTTGTCATCAAATCTGAAGCTTAATTTTGCTGGATGTAAAGTTCTTGGTTGGCATCCATTTTCTTTCAAAGCTTGGTATGTTGTTCAAGGATCTCCTGGCCTTGAGGGTCTGGGCTGAAAAATCTGCTGAGATTCAAATTGTTCTCCCACTATATGTAATCTGATTCCTCTCTTGTGGCCTTTAAAATTCTGTCCTCATTCTGTATGCTAGGCATTTTCATTATAATCTGCCTTGATGTAGATCTGTTGTAATTTTGTACATTTGGTGTTCTGTAAGTCTTTTGTATTTGATTTTCCAATTCATTCTTCATATTTCAGAAATTTTCTGACATTGTTTCATTGAAGAGATTGTGCATTGCTTCTCGGCCTTTTGGCTAAGATCAAGTGTGAGATTGTGCATTCCTTTGGTTTGATACTCTGTGCCTTCCTCTATCCCAATAAATCTTAGATTTGGTCTTTTGATATTATCCCATAATTCTTGAATGTTCTATTCATTGTTTCTTACTGTGTGATAAACTTTATTTTCCAGATTGTATATTTTGTCTTCATTGTCTGAGGTTCTGCTTCCAAGTGACCTAGTCTGTTGTTGATGCTTTATATTGAATCTTTTATTTGGTTTATTGTTTCCTTAGTTTCAAGTATTTCTATTTTTTTCCCATAATATGTATCTGTTTCTTGAAGTAATCTTTTGCTACCTGTATTTGCTCTCTTATCTCTTTGTTGGTGTGATCAATAGTTGCCTGTATTTGCCCTCTTATCTCTTTATTGAAGTGATCAATTTTTGCCTATATTTGCTCACTTAGGTCATTCTTTAATTTGCACATCATTTTAATTATGTACATTCTGAACTCTTTCTCTGTCATTTCATCTACTGTGCTGTCAATGGATGCTATTGTTATAGTATCTTGATTTATTTGGGGCATTTTCCTTCCTTGTTTTTTCATGTTGTCTATGTGTCTTTCTCTCTTGCAGTGTGGATCTGAGACATTGCAATTAATACCCTATAATTTTGTAGTGTCCCTACATATTACCAATACCTCATCTTTAGGGGGTAGATCAATGTTTACTGCACCCAATGCAACTGATATGCAGCCATAAATCAATTAGCTTCTATTTATACACTTACAGTTTTGCTGCTATAAACAGAAATGACAAGGACAGTTATCTTCTACCATACAGCCAGTAGGTTTGCATAAGGATTTACAGTTTCTAGTGGTGGACAGAGAGAGAGGAGGGTGAGTAGGATGTGATATTTATGAGGTAGGATGAGGGGCTGGGGATGTGGCTCAATCGGTAGTGCACTCACCTGGCATGCGTGCGGCCTGAGTTCGATCCTCAGCACCACATACAAACAAAGATGTTGTGTCGGCCGAAAAACTAAAAAACTAAATAAGTAATTCTCTCTCTCAAAAAAAAAAAAATGAAAGAAAAGAAAATGAGGTAGAATGAGAGAACATAGAGGTATTAGATTACAGGAGGAGTGAAAAGGGAATCAACAGCAGTTGGCTGTTAGCAGGAGGAAAAAAAAGAGAGAGAAGTGGCCCCATACAAGGCTCTCTGTTTCCTCTGCAACAGGATGATGACCGTTAGCACATCTATTAGGGATACCTCTGGTGCAACCAGGCCCACAGGGACCTTGGTGATGGTCTTTTAGGTCCTCGTTTTTGTCCTTAGATGGGAGCGGCCACATCCCTAGTTGGTGATGGCAGTAGTGTCAAGCCTATAGATACCTTGCTGTTGGGCTTCCAGCCCTCAGTTGATGGCATTTGCCCCAGCTAGAGGTGGTGAATGTGGCAGTTGAGGTAACCCAAGATGGCAGTGGAGGTGTCCCAAGATGGAGGCAACCACTTTCAGAGATGGGGTTAAAAGGATGTGCTGTGTGATGGCATTGGGTGACCTATTCCAGGATGGCACACTGTGGCGAGTGGTGCTGCAATGGGTAGTTGCCTCCTGGCCCTGTTCGTTGTCCCATAGTGGAGATTACCACATGGGAAGGGCTATGAAGGTGGCTGCAGTGTCCCAAGATAGAAGTGGTTTGGGTGCAGTCACACGTTGGTGGACAGGGAACTGCGGTGGGTGTTCATCTCCGCAAGGCCTGGGTGGTTCCTGGCTCCATGTGTGAGGTAGGTTTTGGTCCTGACCCCGGGCAGCACACTGTTAGGTTTTAGTAGCTGACATTCATTCAGATTAGTTGAGAATCCATTCTGATGGTTAAATATTTTAAATATCAACTCCTCTCTGTGGGTATCTTAAGGGAGATTCTTGGCTTTCTTGTGGAATCTGCTCTGTAACTAAGTCTATGATATCTTTCTACCTGGTTTTTAATTCCATTTATTTTCAACTAGCCTGGTAATTGAGGGAACATGGCTACAGCAGATATGAAGAAGAAAAAGACAACGTCCTTGCTCTCCATCTTGTTAAAGGCCTGGATTTTAAGACAATAGATAATACCCGATTCAAGGTAGCTTACACAGGACACTGACTAGTCAGTATAGAAAACCACACAGAAGTTCAGAGTAAGAAAAAGTGCTGAGACTTCTCATAAAGGCTGAGTCTTAAAAGAAATGTTGGGCCTATAATACGTAAAAGAGAGATGGCAATATCATATTTCTAACAACAAAGACAATCTAAAATGGCAATCAGAAGAAGTAATTGCTAATCAACAGAATGTGTCTAAGTTCAAATTCTGTCTGTTAGATTGGTGTCCATTAAAGTAGAAGTGAAAATCTGCCCCAGAATATGGCTTTCCAGGACACTGACAAACTTGCTCTTAAAAACTCTTAAAATTAAGAGCAACAGGAGTTTTTATTAAGGTCTATTAGTATTTCTGATCCATACATGTACAAGGAGAATATGGCCAAAAGAGTTCTTGCAGTGATTGAGATACTAAAATAGAAGTCCCAAATGGAAGAGCTAGGGGTAAAGCTGTTTGTTATTTGGGGAATGGTGAGAGTCAACTGACGTTTTTTTTTTTTTTAGATCAAGAAAGGAAAGCATACAAGAATGTGACTAGATTTCAAATCCAATATTAATCCTTTCCTTGGACCCTTAGGTATATGATTTAAACACCCAAATCCTGGCTTCCCTCTTCTGTGAAATAGTATAGTAGTTGAACATGTGGGCTTTGTTACAGACTTCCTGGGCTCAAATACCTACTTTTCCATGTCTTAGATGTGTAATATTGGAAAAGTTTTTTAACCTTTTAGTGCCTTGATTTCCTCATCCATAAAATGGGATAAATGGTAATTATTGCAGTTATTGCAGGTATCAATGAATTCATTTAAAAATTAAAATAGTGCCTGGCATAATAAAGTACTCAATGAGTGTTCATTATATTAAAACCTGCTAAATATAGCTAATGGCAATCATCTCTTAATTATCTCTCTAGTGAGAATTCTATAAAGTAATAAACTACAATCAAATCATCTGGAATAGAGTAGGTAATCCATTTATGCAAAAAGAGTGAGTGATATTGTCTTGATCCAAGAAGATTACAGTTTAATTTGGGAGACATGATATTTGCACCTCTGCCTCCAAATAACTGAAGGAAAGTGTCCCTGGGCAGTTGGCAATATTGTTATGCCATGTGCAGGGGAGGAGGACAGATTGCTCATGATTCCTAAATTCCCTAGAGGTTTTCCCCTAAAGTGTCCATGTTTCAGATGTTTTCTTTCTTTTTTGCTCTTTCCACATTTTAAAAATTGATGCATCATAGCTTTATGTAATGATGGGATTTATTTTTACATATGTGTATGTGCATGAATATAACAATACAATTTAGTCAGGATCACTCCCCAGCACTTCCCCCTCCCTCCCCTCTTTCCACTCCCTGGTCCCTTTCCTCTAAGGATCTCCCTTCTATTTTTATGAGGGTCCACCTACTCACCACCACCTCTTTTCCTTCTTCCTCTCTAGCTTCCACATGTGAGAAAAAAAACAGAACCCTTGATTTTCTGACTTTGACTTATTTGGCTTAACATAATGTTCTCAAGTTCTAACCATTTTCCGGCAAGTGACATAATTTCATTTTTATGAATAAAACTCCATTGTGTATCACATTTTCTTTATCCATTCATTCATTGATGGATACCTAGGCTGGTTCCATAGTTTGGCTATTGTGAATTATGCTGCTATAAACATGACTATGCATGTATCCCTATATAGCATGATAATTCAATTCTTTAGGGAAAATACTGGGGAGTGGTATAGTGGTTCCATGCTTAGTTTTTTGAGGGCCCTCCATACTGATTTCTACAGTAGTTGTACTAATTTATAATCTCACCATTAGTGTAAAAGTGTTCCTTTTTTTCCATATCCTTTTTAGCACTTATCATTGTCTGTATTCTTTATTTTTATTTTTATTTTTTATTGTCGGTTGTTCAAAACATTACATATTTCTTGATATATCATATTTCACACTTTGATTCAAGTGGGTTATGAACTCCCATTTTTACCCCATATACAGATTGCAGAATCACATCAGTTACACATCCATTGATTTACATATTGCCATACTAGTGTCTGTTGTGTTCTGCTGCCTTTCCTATCCTCTACTTTACCCCCCTCCCCTCCCCTCCCCTCTTCTCTCTCTACCCCCTCTACTGTCATTCATTTCTCCCCCTTGTATTATTTTTCCCTTTCCCCTCACTTCCTCTTGTATGTACTTTTGTATAACCCTGAGGGTCTCCTTCCATTTCCATGCAATTTCCCTTCTCTCTCCCTTTCCCTCCCACCTCTCATCCCTGTTTAATGTTAATCTTCTTCTCCTGCTCTTCCTCCCTACTCTGTTCTTAGTTACTCTCCTTATATCAAAGAAGACATTTGGCATTTGTTTTTTAGGGATTGGCTAGCTTCACTTAGCATAATCTGCTCTAATGCCATCCATTTCCCTGCAAATTCTATGATTTTGTCATTTTTTAATGCAGAGTAGTACTCCATTGTGTATAAATGCCACATTTTTTTTTATCCATTCATCTATTGAAGGGCATCTAGGTTGGTTCCACAGTCTTGCTATTGTGAATTGTGCTGCTATGAACATCGATGTAGCAGTGTCCCTGTAGCATGATCTTTTTAGGTCTTTAGGGAATAGACCGAGAAGGGGAATAGCTGGGTCAAATGGTGGCTCCATTCCCAGCTTTCCAAGAAATCTCCATACTGCTTTCCAAATTGGCTGCACCAATTTGCAGTCCCACCAGCAATGTACAAGTGTACCCTTTTCCCCACATCCTCGCCAGCACTTGTTGTTGTTTGACTTCATAATGGCTGCCAATCTTACTGGAATGAGATGGTATCTTAGGGTGGTTTTGATTTGCATTTCTCTGACTGCTAGAGATGGTGAGCATTTTTTCATGTACTTGTTGATTGACTGTATGTCCTCCTCTGAGAAGTGTCTGTTCAGGTCCTTGGCCCATTTGTTGATTGGGTTGTTTGTTATCTTATTGTCTAATTTTTTGAGTTCTTTGTATACTCTGGATATTAGGGCTCTATCTGAAGTGTGAGGAGTAAAGATTTGTTCCCAGGATGTAGGCTCCCTATTTACCTCTCTTATTGTTTCTTTTGCTGAGAAAAAACTTTTTAGTTTGAGTAAGTCCCATTTGGTGATTCTAGTTATTAACTTTTGTGCTATGGGTGTCCTATTGAGGAATTTGGAGCCCGACCCCACCATATGTAGATCGTAGCCAACTTTTTCTACTATCAAACGGCGTGTCTCTGATTTGATATCAAGCTCCTTGATCCATTTTGAATTAACTTTTGTGCATGGCGAGAGAAAGGGATTCAGTTTCATTTTGTTGCATATGGATTTCCAGTTTTCCCAGCACCATTTGTTGAAGATGCTATCCTTCCTCCATTGCATGCTTTTAGCCCCTTTATCAAATATAAGATAATTGTAGTTTTGTGGATTGGTTTCTGTGTCCTCTATTCTGTACCATTGGTCCACCCGCCTGTTTTGGTACCAGTACCATGCTGTTTTTGTTACTATTGCTCTGTAGTATAGTTTGAAGTCTGGTATTGCTATACCGCCTGATTCACACTTCCTGCTTAGCATTGTTTTTGCTATTCTGGGTCTTTTGTTTTTCCATATGAATTTCATGATTGCTTTCTCTATTTCTACAAGAAATGCTGTTGGGATTTTGATTGGCATTGCATTAAACCTATAGAGAACTTTGGGTAATATCGCCATTTTAATGATGTTAGTTCTGCCTATCCATGAACACGGTATATTTTTCCATCTTCTAAGATCTTCTTCTATTTCTCTCTTTAGGGTTCTGTAGTTTTCATTGTATAAGTCTTTCACCTCTTTTGTTAGGTTGATTCCCAAGTATTTTATTTTTTTGAGGATATTGTGAATGGAGTGGTTGTCCTCATTTCCATTTCAGAGGATTTGTCACTGATATACAGGAATGCCTTTGATTTATGCGTGTTGATTTTATAGCCTGCCACTTTGCTGAATTCATTTATTAGCTCTAATAGTTTCTTTGTAGACCCTTTTGGGTCTGCTAGGTATAGAATCATGTCACCTGCAAATAGTGATAATTTAAGTTCTTCTTTTCCTATTTTTATGCCTTTAATTTCTTTCGTCTGTCTAATTGCTCTGGCCAGTGTTTCGAGAACTATGTTGAACAGAAGTGGAGAGAGAGGGCATCCCTGTCTTATTCCAGATTTTAGAGGGAATGCCTTCAATTTTTCTCCATTCAGAATGATGCTAGCCTGAGGCTTAGCATAGATTGCTTTTACAATATTGAGGTATGTTCCTGTTATCCCTAGTTTTTCTAGAGTTTTGAACATGAAGGGATGCTGTACTTTGTCAAATGCTTTTTCTGCATCTATCGAGATGATCATTTGGTTCTTATTTTTAAGTCTATTGATGTGGTGAATAACATTTGTTGATTTCCGTATATTGAACCAGCCTTGCATCCCAGGGATGAATCCTACTTGATCATGGTGCACAATTTTTTTGATATGTTTTTGTATCTAATTCGCCAGAATTTTATTGAGGATTTTTGCATCTAGGTTCATTAGAGATATTGGTCTGTAGTTTTCTTTCTTTGAAGTGTCTTTGTCTGGTTTAGGTATCAGGGTGATGTTGGCCTCGTAGAATGAATTTGGAAGTTCTCCCTCTTTTTCTATTTCCCGAAGTAGCTTGAAAAGTATTGGTATTAGTTCCTCTTTAAAGGTTTTGTAAAACTCTGCTGTATACCCATCCGGTCCTGGGCTTTTCTTAGTTGGTAGTCTTTTGATGGTTTCTTCTATTTCCTCAATTGATATTGGTCTGTTTAGGTTGTCTATATCCTCCTGACTCAATCTGGGCAGATCATATGACTTAAGAAATTTATCGATGCCTTCACTATCTTCTAATTTATTGGAGTATAAGGATTCAAAATAACTTTTGATTATCTTCTGTATTTCTGAAGTGTCTGTTGTGATATTGCCTTTTTCATCCCGTATGCTAGTAATTTGAGTTCTCTCTCTTCTTCTCTTCACTAGCATGGCTAAGGGTCTGTCGATTTTGTTTATTTTTTCAAAGAACCAACTTTTAGTTTTGTCAATTTTTTCAATTGTTTCTTTTGTTTCGATTTCATTAATTTCAGCTCTGATTTTAATTATTTCTTGCCTTCTACTTTTTTTGCTGCTGTTTTGCTCTTCTTTTTCTAGGATTTTGAGATGAAGTATGAGATCATTTATTTGTTGGTTTTTTCTTTTTTTAAGGAATGAACTCCAAGCAATGAATTTTCCTCTTAAAACTGCTTTCAATGTGTCCCATAGATTCCGATATGTTGTGTCTGTGTTTTCATTTATCTCTAAGAATTTTTTAATTTCCTCCTTGATGTCCTCTATAACCCATTGGTCATTCAGTAACCTATTGTTCATTCTCCAAGTGATGTATGCTTTTTCCTTCCTTCTTTTATCGTTGATTTTCAGTTTCATTCCATTATGATCAGATAAGATGCATGGAAAATTATCTCTACTCCTTTATATTGTCTAAGAGTTGCCCTGTGACATAATATATGATCTATTTTTGAGAAGGATCCATGTGCTGCTGAGAAAAAAGTGTAACTGCTTGATGTTGGGTGGTATATTCTATATATGTCAATTAAGTCTAGGTGATTAATTGTGTTATTGAGTTCTATAGTTTCCTTATTCAACTTTTGTTTGGAAGATCTGTTCAGTGGTGAGAGAGGTGTGTTGAAGTCTCCCATGATTATTGTATGGGGGTCTATTAGACTCTTGAACTTGAGAAGAGTTTGTTTGATGAACATAGCTGCACCATTGTTTGGGGCATATATATTTATGATTGTTATGTCTTGTTGGTGTATGGTTCCCTTGAGCAGTATATAGTGTACCTTTTTATCCCTTTTGATTAACTTGGGCTTGAAATCTATTTTATTTGATATGAGTATGGACACTCCTGCTTGTTTCCGAAGTCCATATGAGTGATATGATTTTTCCCAACCTTTTACCTTCAGCCTATGTATGTCTTTTCCTATCAAATGCGTCTCCTGTAGGCAGCATATTGTTGGGTCTTGTTTTGTGATCCATTCTACTAGCCTGTGTCTCTTAATTGGTGAGTTTAAGCTATTAACATTTAGGGTTATTATTGAGATATGGGTTGTTCTTCCAGCCATATTTGTTTATTTATGTTACTAAACATGGTTTGTTTTCCTCTTTGATTATTTCCCCCTCTTTACTGTCCTACCTCCCACTGTTGGTTTTCATTGTTATTTTCCATTTCCTCTTCTTGTAATGTTTTGCAGAGGATGTTTTGAAGAGATGGTTTTCTAGCTGCAAATTCTTTTAACTTTTGTTTACCATGGAAGGTTTTAATTTAATCTTCCATCCTGAAGCTTAATTTCGCTGGATACACAATTCTTGGTTGGAACCCATTTTCTTTCAGTGTTTGAAATATGTTATTCCAGGATCTTCTAGCTTTCAGAGTCTGTGTTGAAAGATCAGCTGTTATCCTGATTGGCTTACCCCTAAATATAATCTGCTTCCTTTCTCTTGTAGCTTTTAAAATTCTCTCCTTATTCTGTATGTTGGGCATCTTCATTATAATGTGTCTAGGTGTGTATCTCTTATGATTTTGCATATTCGGCGTCCTGTAGGCTTCTAGGATTTGGGGTTCTGTCTCATTCTTCAAGTCTGGGAAGTTTTCTCGTATTATTTCAGATTGCTCATTCCTTTGGTTTGAAACTCTGTCCCTTCCTGTATCCCAATGACTCTTAAATTTGGTCTCTTGATGTTATCCCATATTTCTTGGATGTTCTGCTCATGGTTTCTTAACATTCTTGCTGAGCTGTCTATGTTCTTTTCAAGTTGAAATACTTTGTCTTCATTGTCTGATGTTCTATCTTCTAAGTGTTCTACTCTGCTGGTAGTATTCTCAATTGAGTTTTTAAGTTGGTTTATTGCTTCCTGCATTTCTAGGATTTCTGTTTGTTTGTTTTTTATAACCTCTATCTCCCTGTATAGTTGATCCTTTGCTTCCTGGATTTGTTTGTGTAATTCATTGTCGAAGTGATCTTTCATTGTCTGATTTTGCTGTCTAATGTCTTCCTTGATACTCCAGATCATCTGAAGCATGTATATCCTGAAATCTTTATCTGACATTCCATCTGCTGCACCTGTTACCTCTTCTAAAGTTGAGTTGACCTGCATTGCTTGTGGTCCTTTCTTTCCTTGTCTTTTCATACTGCTTGTGTTTCTTTCTGCTTGGTGAAATTGTTGTGTTTTTGAAATGTTTTTTTCCCCTATATATTTATATTGCTCTTGTATAGTTGAAAAGTCTCCCTTGCAGGGTCGGGCGGCGGTCTGCCTACCTTGCAGGCGCGGGCGGTGGCTCTGCTCTGCCCCTCCTCCAATTGGTGTGAGGTGTTTACCACGCCCGCGGACCCCTGGGCCTGTTCTGCCGGTCGGTCGCAGGTCTGCCTACCTTGCAGGCGTGGGCGGCAGCTCTGCCCTGCCCCTCCTACCACACCCGCGGACCTCTGGGCCTGACCTGCAGGTTGGTCGCAGGTCTGCCCACCCTGCGGGCACGGGTGGCGGTTCCGCTTCGCCCCCACTCCAATTGGGGTCACGTGACCACCACACCGGGGGGGCCTGATCCGGGCGCGGGCGAAGGCTCTGCTCTGCCCCTACTCCAGTTGGGGTGACATGTGTACCACGCTGGCAGGCCACTGGGCCTGACCCGCCAGTCTGTCGCAGGTCTGCCTAACTTGCAGGCGCGGGCGGCGGCTCTGCCCTGCCCCTCCTACCACGCCCGCGTACCACTGGGTCACAGGTCTGCCCACCTTGCGGGCGCGGGTGGCAGCTCCGCTCCGCCCCCTCTCCAATTGGGGTCACGCGACCACCTCTGGGCCTGCTCCGGACTCGGGCGGCGGCCCGGCTCCTCCCCTCTGGCTCGACGACAAAGCGAGAGAGACTTGGGTGTCTGTGACTCACCCTCCCTACCAGGTGACCAACTGTTTTTGTTGCCGCTGGTATTGATGATGTTCTCTCCTCCTCCGCTTTCTGATGACATCAGATCTCTGCCATGTTGGTATCCTATGCGAATGGCAGCATTTTGTTCACTTTGCCGGGTGACCAAAGCAACGGGTGAGTCCTGACCGGCCCTCACAGGCCCCGTCTCAGTCCTGTTGCCACTGCCCACGAAGGCTCGGTTGGTATTTACCTCCACAGTACTCAGCAGGACCCGGTCCGAGAAGCAGTTTCCGCGGGTTCCTTAGCCCTGGGCCAGAGCAGTTCCAGGCTCGGCCGCTCTGTGCTCGGTGTATGCTCTGATAAGAGCAGGCCTTTTGTCTGTATTCTTGATGATTATCATTCTGACTGACGTGAAATGAAATCTCAGTGTAGTTTTTTTTTTTAAATTTTTAAATTTGTTCTTTTAAGATACACACGACAGAGTGCATTTTGACATATTATACATACATGGAGTGCAACTTCCCATTCTTGTGATTGTGCATGGTGTGGAGTTTGTGTATTCATATATGAACATAGGAAAGTTATATCCAATTCATTCTACTGTGTTTCTGATCCCATCCCTTCCCTCATTCCCCCTCCCCCACCTTATTGTGAGTCAGCACCTGCATATCAGAGAGAACATTCTGCATTTGGATTTTGGGGATTGGGTTATTTCACTTAGCATGTTAGTCTTCAGTTCCATCCATTTATCAGCAAATGCCATAATTTCCACATGCTTTCCTTTATATAAATTTTTTGTACCAGGGATTGACCCCCAGGGGTACTTAACTACTGAGCTACTTCCCTAGGCAATTTTTTATTTTTTATTTTGAGACAGGGTCTCACTAAGTTGCTTAGGGCCTTGCTAAATTGCTGAGTTTGGCTTTGAACTTATGATCCTCCTGCCTCAGCCCCCAAGCCACTGGGATTAAAGATGTTTGCCACTGAATTTTGGAGTTTAACAAGTGTGTGCCACCGACTTTTGGAGTTGAAGAGATTCTGGAACCAGACTGCTAAATACATAATCATAGCTTGGTGTGATCTTTGTCAAACTTGTTACTCTCTATGCTTCAGTACCCTCATTTAAAAAAGGGGACTAAACAAAAACAAAAACAGAAACAAAACCTACCTCCTAGGAATGTGGTGAAGGTGAAGAGTTCAAGGTGATAAAAGTTTAGAATAGTGCATGGCCCATAGGAACCTGAACTTTGTGCTGGTGGCTGTCATTAGGTCTAATGTTATTCCCTCAAATCTTTTTCAGAGAGGAAATAGTTTCCTTTTCCTGGATAAAACTTTGCCTTTGTTAGGTCCGAAAAGATAGTTGTGTTTCTAGAATTTTCAAATAAGCTTGAATTCATAAATTTAAAAAGTCCAGGGCTGGGGTATGGCTCCGTGGTAGAGTGCTCGTCTCTTTGCTGGTAGGCACTGGGTTCAATCCTCAGCACCACATAAAAATAAAATAAAGACATTGTGTCCATCTACAACTAAAAAATAAATAAATAAAAGTCCAGACCAAGATACCAACTTTCCTTTGTGTAGATTGAAAGCTAGGAGTTCCCCTAGTGGGTAAGCCTTCAGCTTCCAGAGAAGAAAGTGTGTTTCTGTTTCTGGTCTTCCTCCCCAGCAGGCCAGTGCTGTTTCTGACCCTGCCTGACCCTGACCCTGACTCTAACCAGGTGGCCTCATGATTCCCCCAGGGTTTCTGTGGCATCTCACTGCAGCAGCTCCCAATGCTGGGCCTTCTCCTCACCGCCTCACCCCACCTGGCCATCTCAGCCCTCTGGTCTTCTAATTCTCTCTCCAGCAGATTAATTCATAGCCGAAATTCCTCACCCTCCCGGATGTTTCTCTAGACAGGAAGTCTTATGAGTTAGGACTGTTTCCTCCTGTGTGGTGACTCCTATCAGGACCTCAGGGAACAGGCACTTGCCACTTGATCAGACAAATTCTGGGAGTGCTGCCCATTGTGATGTGGCAGCTTTTATTCTCCAACCCAAGTACACTTTATTTTTCTCTCCTTAGGGTCAGGGTAACATTCCTTAGGATTTTCCAACTTTAGAGAACAATTTAAAGCCCTGTAGAGGCCAACTGGATGCCCTAGGACCAAGGTGATTGAGATAAACCCCCTCTCTTTGGCTGGAATAGAATGAGGTTTTACAGCACAGGCAAGCTTTCTCTATAGAAATCTCTTTACAAATTCTTCATCTCTATATCCACTCTCTCAACCCTCTTTTGTAGACTTTACCTGTAGCTTGGAATCATCTGCTATGAAACATATTAGTTAAAACTGAGATAAGAAAGATTCTTTTTAACAACAGGAGAACTTACAGACTTTATCTGCTTCTTCTCACCAGATTAGACAAAGAAAAAAATAGCAGGTCAAATCTTAGTCAGAGCAAGTCGCAGCTTGATTTAAGCCTATTTTCTTTGTTGCTTATTTCATTTAACCACGGGAAAGGATGTCTATATTCAGCCTTAGGGACTTAGTTAAAAGCTTTGTAAATTGATAGCTGCAGGATATTGAAATGAATAACAATTTGAGGTTTAATGGTGGCTCTGCTGAAAACAAGCAATTCTTAATACACTTAATTTAAATACAAGAATTATTAGGGGCACGAGTTTATATTAATAAGACTTAGAGATTTGATGTGGAGCTCTGTGATGGTTCATTAAGTGGGGGAATAACCAGTGGTCCTTTAGAGCGAAAACCAAAATGACGTTGGTTTTCTTTCCTTTCTTTTTTTTAAATGCACGGCAACCACCTGTTAATAAAAAGAAGCTACTTAGAAGGATATTAGCATAAGTGTGTGAATACTTGGTATTGATGAAGGGTGGGAAAGCAGGTGCTTTTATATAATTCAGGTAAAAGTATAATCATTACAGCTTTTCTGAAGAATAATTTGACAAAATGTATCAACAGACTTAGAAACCACACAGTCTTCAACCTAGAAATTCTATTCTAGAAATCAATCCTAAGGAACAAAAAATTCCTGCAAAGACATTTTTTTCAAAGCTGTTTTTTTTTTTTTTAAATCAGTGAAGTTTAAATAGAAATTTAACCAGGGAGTTTCACTAAATTATCATTCATCATCTGGTGGAATTTTATGAAATCATCTAAAATTAGTACATGAATTTATGATAAACATAGAATATATTGAAAGAAGCACACACAGAAGACTGTATTGATTTGAATTAATTTGTTTTAAAATGTATATATTTATGTATAAATATATAAATATATTTATATATATTTATATATAGATATATATCTATCTATATTTATTTATATAATATATAGATAGATATATAGATATAGATATAGGTATAGATATAGATATATTTATCTCAGGAAAAACCAACAGTTTAAGAGTGGGTATGATTAAGTAGTGGAATTTGGAATGACATCACTTTTCTTACCTGTGTTTTCTAATTTTTCCATAATGGATTTCAAATGGATTATGAGCATTTGAAAAGAAGAAATAATTAGGTCTTATGTGATCCAGGCTTGAGGAATTTATCAAAGTGACAAGGTTCATGCTTCCAACATTAAATACAGATATATGTAAAGAGAAAAATAAACCTTAGTGCTAATGGGGAAGACAATACTGAAATCTGTTCTTCAGTGAACGTTATCACTCATCTGTTAATTGTAGGTTCTGTGCAGCAGAGAATCTCTAAGATATGTAAGACAAAAAACTTTGGTAAAAGTAGTTTATAAGGATACAATGTAGTGTATATTTTGAGCAAAGATTTTAATTAAATTTCCTAGATTCCAAATAAACATCTGTCCTCAATAATCAATCTGCTAATGTCAACAGATTTTGAATGATATAACTTTTCTTACTGAATTTGAGGAAAATGGTTTTCAATTTTTGCTTGTTTTCTTCCTACAAGGAAAGACATCAGTTATATGTAGTTAACATGGCACACGGGGTTATTTCAGTTCATTTGAGTTTGGCTAGATTCTCCCAAATGATCCTTATCCCAAACTCATCTGTAGTACAAGTGTATTATTCTTCAGAGTAAATGTTTCTAAGGAAACTTTATGGAAATGGAAAAAACTCTAAACATACCATTTTACATCCAAAGGAGAAAATTACATGTTCATAATAATGAGCATCATTGTCTTGGGCCCAATAAACAAGTCTTGTTCAGAATGGAGGCTAATAATCAAAAGAGATGTCCTGTAACAATGTGCCAAAGAGAGAAATGTGCACGCATTTTCTCTTGGCTATAAAGCATAAAGAGAGAAAACATTTGTGGGAATAAAGGAAAAATTATTAGCAGGTCACTGTGGTTACATTAGCTTTTTTTTTTTTTTTTTTCTTAAGGTCAAACTGACTTCTCAGAACATTCTTAACAAATCTATCTCCCTCCTTCCTCAACCCTCTAACCCTTTTTGTTTTCTCCATTTAGTTAATCTGAAGCCTTGATCTATAAGAGAGAGCACAGAAGAATAGCCAAATTCTGCATGTAAAATAGCTGAACCACCCAGCTACCAACATACCAGTGACTAGGGAGGGAAAAGGACCCATCCCTTAGAATGCTCTACCCAAAATGGTGAGTTCTGAGACAGACTCAAGAACGAAGGACATGATCTGTAGCTGTGTGCTGTACAAACATGTAATAGAAAAGCAGTATAGTTTTTCAAATTTAGACAATTTTTTTGCTAAGGGACAAAAGAAATTTAAATACATCCAATGATGCATCTTGCTCTCAGATGGGAAGTCTCATTACTGTGAAGAGATTAGCCTCAGGTTAAATCTTGACAAAATGTCAATCAAAATCCCTTGTGTTTGTGTGTGTGTGTTTTCAGTGCTGGGTATCAAACCCAAGGCATGACGCATGCCAGGCAAATGCTCTACCACTGAGCCATATCCCAACCCCAAAATGATTCCTATGGTCTTCTAGAACAGGGGTCTGCAAGTCGAGGCCCATGGGCCACATCTGGCCTACTGCCTATTTTTGTAAATAAAGTTTTATTAGAACACAGTAACGTCCACTTGTTTACACATTATCTATGACACCTTGGTTTTATTGTGCAGAATTGAGTACTTGTGACAGGAAACTGCAATATCTACAAAGCCTGAAGTATCTACTATTTTCTGAAGATTGCTACTGAGCTCTAAGGGAAAAAGGAAAAGCATAGTTGAGAACACATTGAAATGAAAAATAAGAGGGAGCATGTATTTCTACATTTTAACAATAAATAGCCTTAATATTCAAAGTTCCTTCTTTCTAAGAAACCCTTATTTTCCTACATTTTAATATCCTGAAATTAATGTGAATGTTACAATAGTAATCCTAGTGGCTCGGGAGGCTGTGGCAGGAGGATCATGAGTTCAAAGCCAGCCTCAGCAAAAGCGAGATGCTAAGCAACTCAGTGAGATTCTGTCTCTAAATTAAATATAAAATAGGGCTGGGGTTGTAGGTCAGTGGTTGAGTGCCCCTGAGTTCAATTCCCAGTAACCTCCCCAATAAATAAATAAATAAATTTATTGTTCACCACACAGAACAAGTATGTCACAGTGGTAACTGTCTATGCTTATATGAATTTAAGTTTGTATAGAAAATATCTCCCATCTCTGCCACTGTATCAAAGTTATATACATTGTTAGCAGTATACACTTTTGAGGTGTAATAAGTGAATTCACTTTACATAAAAAGCATAAACATTCTACAAATATGTCCTAAGGAAAAAACTGGACTCATATATAAAGATAAATTTCTAAGAATGGTAATGCAAATGCTGTAGTCTATAAAACAGCAATATGAGGGCTGGGGTTGTGGCTCAAAGGTTGAAGGCTCACCTAACACCTGCAAGGCTTTGGGTTCCATCTTCAGCATCACATAAACATAAATAAATAAAATAAAGGTATTTTGTCCAACTACAACTAAAAATAAATTATTTTTAAAAATAGCAATATGACCCAGCTTCTGTGAAAGGACAGGTGTGTACTTGTTTCTATATACACACTTTTATCTAGCCATCTTATCCTTCTATCAAGGCTGGAAGGACATATCACAAAATCTTAAAAAGAGTTATCTCTAAATTGGAAAGTTACTAGAGATTTCTCACTTTTTTTCTTTTATTTTTAGGTTATTTAATGATTTTTAAATGATATGCATAATTTTAGAGAAACAACAGTGATACTCATCAACAAAAAACTAGAGGCAGATGGCAAATAGGAATTTTTTTTGTAATAGATATACAAAATTATTATCATCCTTCCATATAATGTATTACAAATCAAAATTAAGAGGTGAATCTTCAATATAAACTTGGTAAAAAAATTCATGAAAAGTCCCAAAAGATATAAAAAAGTTCAGCCTGCTAGTAATCAGAGTAACACATTAAAATTAGACTCTTTTTTTCCCCTGGGTTAAGGCAGCATATTATATTTTAAAACTAAACAATTCAGATCAAAGTATTGGCAAATGTTTTGGCAGAACCTCAATTTGTGTTGATTATATTTTACACCAGAAGGGATCTGAGATAGATTAACATTTCTGTTTCCTCCCTTCCCAGGCCTGTTTTTACCTCTACTGCTTCCCATGGGACAAGGAGGAACTTATGAGCTTGGGAGAAGAAATTAAACACACTCTCCCTAAACTTTCTCAGTTCTAATCCTGAGAAGATCTGTCTGCAGACAGTTTGTAATCTCTTTTCTTCCATGGGATGGGTTTATGAGTAAAGAGATCTCCGGCCATGCAGCCTGTGGAAGGTCCATCTGGGTAAGAGAGAGTCTGTGAATTCAACTGGTTTAGGGGTCAGCTATCACAAGCCAGTTCGACTGCAAATCTAAAACATGGTCTTCCAACTCATTTTTTAAAAATCTTTAGTTTTTTTGTACTGGGATTAAACTCAGGGGCATTTACCACTGAGCCACACCCCCAGCCCTTTTGTATTTTATTTAGAGACAGGATCTTGCTGAGTTGCTTAGGACCTTGCTAATTTGGTGAGGCTGGCTTTGAATTTGTGATCTCCTCCCAAGCTGCTGGGATTATAGGCATGTGCCACCACACCTAGTCCGATGAATTTTTTTTTATATTAGTAATGAAGCGTCTTCGTTTTTTTTTAAACTTTCCATCTCTTTCTCAAAAATCCAAAGAGCAAAGGAAAAAATCCTATGCTCTCCTAGTAGTGGTGAAAAGACACCATCTCTTTGGAGTGCAATTTCATAATGTGTTACAGTGGCTTTCCTATTTACCAAGCACATTTCTTTCTAAGAATTTGTGTAAATAAAGCAATCAGAAGATGGGCAAAATATTTCCATATGAATGTTTATCACATTATTATTTGTAATAGCAAAAACTGAAAAGAAAAACCCCAGTGTCCAACTACATATTATAACCAAGAAATAAATTTGTATATTAAACAAGATTACTAAAAATCATGTTGTGGATGAATATTTTTGGTGTGGAAAGTTGTTCGTTACATATTGTTAAATTTGAAAAAAAAGCGATAGAATAATATATATGCAATATGATACCAGTATTGCAATATACTTATAAATCTTACAAACTTGAATTTAAAAATACTGGGAGAATGCATACAAAACTATTCACAGTGGTCATTTTTGGATGATAAAAAAATTATTCCACTTTTGCTTCTGATTCTCCAAATAGTTTAGATTATATACTAATGAGGTAATTAGAAAAATATTGTTAAAATATAATTGAACAGCAAATGTAGCAAATTAGACTTGATTTATGATTATATTTTCAAAAACATTTCCTTCCATAGAATACTAGTTAGTTAATAATTATGTTCATGTTTGGAAGAGTTTTTAAATGTAAGGAAGAAACTTTGAATTAAAATGACAAATGTGTTATATGAATAAAAAGAATTTGGGTTACTATCTTGGTTTTGTTATCTGTGTAAATCTGTATCTTCTAAATGTCAAGGGAATAAAATACACACCTTTCAGAGGCATGGAGGAAAAAGATAATTTATAAACCAGTGAGACTGAGACAAATATGTTCTCAACAACGGAAATTTTATTGTAAGTAGTATATGAAGTGTATCTTTCCAAAGGGTTCAGGTGGTCACTCACAGAATCCTTTCTCTTTTAAAGCATTTATTCAATAACTTTCTATTAAGGAAGGAGGATTTTGAGATATGAATTAAGAAAACAAATTTCAATGAATGAGCTTCACTTATGACCAAATATAGTGCCAGATAATTTTTACATGTCGCTTCATCCCATCAACAGAAGTTCCTTTGTGGTGGAGCACAAAGGAAATAAAGTAGGATTCTAGATATATTGAAAAGATAAGCATGCTTCATTCAGAT
Organism: Marmota flaviventris; assembly: GCF_047511675.1. Classification (NCBI taxonomy): domain Eukaryota; kingdom Metazoa; phylum Chordata; class Mammalia; order Rodentia; family Sciuridae; genus Marmota; species Marmota flaviventris. The sequence continues at coordinate 53,847,785 of NC_092507.1, forward strand.
AATATTTAGAAAAGGAACTCTGGTTAAGTTTACAAAGTAATTTGTTAATAATCTCATTGGGTCCTTATTATACCACTGTGAGGAAATTCGGACATCATTTCTTTAAAAAGAGGAAGTTAGGAGTCAGAGTTTAAGTAGCTTGCCTGATTCAGACAAAATAAAGTGGTAAGAACTGGGATACAAATTCAGTCTCCTGGTTTTAAAGACTAGGGGTAACAGTTATTGATTACAGTGTTTAAAGTTGGGACAACTTAAAATCTTCAAGGATTGATTTTTTTTTATGGATTGATTTTTTTAACAAAACTTTGTAAAAAATAAATTTCCAGGTGTTTGAGTAAAGGACTATGTAGAATATATAGATTTGTTTTTTTCTTGCTGCCCATGTTTTCTCTGAATCACCAAGCTAAACATTCCATTGGTATTTAGTTTTAAATCAATATTAATGGAGCATAACAGAATACCCATAATGGCTTAACAATTGATAATCACAACAATTTAAATGGACATTACATTTTTTCTCATGTAAAGTATTCTGTATTTTAGTTTGAGATCTTAAGTATTAAGGAATAATATGACTTAAAAACTAAATATTAGTACTTCTAGTTAATTAGAAATTAGAACTGATATATTCTTTTCTTTTTTTTTTAAATTTTTATATTGGTTGTTCAAAACATTACATAGTTCTTGTCATATCATATTTCATACATTTGATTCAAGTGGGTTATGAACTCCCATTTTTACCCTGTATACAGATTGCAGAATCACATCGGTTACACATCCACTGTTTTACATATTGCCATACTAGTGTCTGTTGTATTCTGCTGCCTTTCCTATCCTCTACTATCCCCCCTCCCCTCCCCTCTCATCTTCTCTCTCTACCCCATCTACTGTAATTCATTTCTCCCCCTTGTTTTTTTTCCCTTTCCCCTCACTTCCTCTTACATGTAATTTTGTATAACAATGAGGGTCTCCTTCCATTTCCATGCAATTTCCCTTCTCTCTCCCTTTCCCTTCCACCTCTTGTCCCTGTTTAGTGTTAATCTTCTTCTCATGCTCTTCCTCCCTGCTCTGTTCTTAGTTGTTCTCTTATATCAAAGAAGACATTTGACATTTGTTTTTTAGGGATTGGCTAGCTTCACTTAGCATAATCTGCTCTAATGCCATCCATTTCCCTGCAAATTCCATGATTTTGTCATTTTTTAATGCAGAGTAATACTCCATTGTGTATAAATGCCACATTTTTTTTTATCCATTCATCTATTGAAGGGCATCTAGATTGGTTCACCTTGATATACTATTTTCTAAATCCTTTTTAAAGATGATTTTAGTGGCTGGGTTTTCTCTCATCACAAATAATGAGATTATTTGTCTACTGCTGATTTGGGGAGTTAAGCTATTGGGTTTGAAGGAGATATTCACAAAATTTTTGAGTCTAACAAATCTGTATGCTAAAAATCAAAGCTGTTTTGCCAGACACCATTTTAGATCATTTTATAAATACCATTTTATAATACTACTTTTATAAGTAGTATTATAAAATGGTATTTTATAATATCATTAAGAACTACTTTCTGGTATTTAATGACTAAGAGAATTAATGCATCTTCTACATAGGAGAGCCTCCAATGGTACCTCTCCAGCATCCTAGGGAGGCCCTTTTGGGTGGCATGGAAAAGTGGTTGCCTCACATTATTACTCAGTGTCAAAGGAATTAAAGGTTGTCTCCTGTTTATGAAGCCAAGGGTTCTGTCATAAAAGGCAAAGTAGGGGATATTTTTCATATTACAGCATATACATCTTAAATAGTATAACATATAAGAATCATAGTCAAGTCCCAAAGAGAACAGTTATCCAAAGTATTCAAATTAGTTATCAAATTAAAATGTTCATTCAAAATTCTAGGGGTATTGAGTTCCTTCACTTTAAAAATTGTTTCCTAACCCTGGAACATAAGTAGGTGACTGTCCCTTGATGAATAAATTGAAATAATAGACTTGAAAGGAACTATGAAGATATTTCAGAATTTAGAACTGAAAAATAATTGCAGGAAACAATTAAACAGAAACATAAAAAGAGAAGGGCTTCCACAATGCTGGCCCAAAGACAAATGTCATTGATTGCTGTAAAAAGAGAAACAAAAAGGATATTACATTGAGTTTTTCTTGATGCTGTTTTAAGAAATCTGATAAGCAAATTTCAAGATGATAGCTCTCTTACCTTTTTGTTTTTCTAAAAGTATTAAAATATTCTTTGTTATAGGATGATGATGATTGTTTATGATGGTAGTTCTTTTTTCTCAATGCTCTACTGTAATGACAAAAAAAAATGGCCTTCTTATGTGGGCCTTCCTCTACCTCATTTGGATGCTATGTCTGTATTCAACACTACGCATTCTAAAGACGGTCAGCCATGTTGGATCTGAAGATGGAGAAAGCAAGCATTGGTGAGCAACATCCTATTGATGTCTTTCAACACACTTAATAAATCTAAATTTCTTTGCCTTAATAGTCCCCACAAGGCCTCTCCCTGTTCACCCCTGTGACTTCATCTGCTTCTTCTCCCATGTGCTCACTAAGCTCTGACCATACTGGCCTCCTTTGTCTTTCTTCAAGAGCTGAACGTTCCTGCCTTGTGGTCTTTGGGGTCAAATTTATTTGCTTATTATATTTCTTATAACTCTTCAAATGTTCAGCTCCTCACTCTTCAGTCCTCTGTTCCCTTGACCAACCTATCTAAAGTAGCTGCCTACTTTAGATCCCCCTAGTCACTTTCTAAAAATCAGTTCATTTCCTCCATTACACTAACTGCTTGCAGCAGTCTGGCTGGGCGAAATAACCTGGGGGGGGGGGGGCGAGTGACAAGGAACTTGTGAAGGTTGATACAGCGGGAGCCGCTTTATTGTAGGACAGTAGAGGTATATATACATTACTGAATACCCAGCTTGACTCAATTTAGCATCATCCAGTTTCAGCAGTCAGTCATTAAGGAATCCTCATCATCTTAATAATTATACACAGCTCAACTTAATTGACATAATCTAGACACAGCAGTCAGTCATTAAGGAATCTCTATTATCTTAATGGCTCGCTGGCATTACTTCTCAAACCACTCTTCTTGGCAAAGTGTCAAGCGCCATCTTGACTTGTCTGTGACTCTCAACAACTGCTAATCATATTATTTATTTATTTCTAACTTATTTCTTGTCTATCTCCTTTTCTGGGAATATAAGCTCCAAGACTGTAAAATGTTTATTTTTTTTTTCTCTTTAGTATCCCTATTTCCAAGAAAAGGTACCTAGCAATACAGTGTTATTAGATACCATTAATTAACAGAAGGAAGGAGGGAATGAAATCAGATAATCAGATAAGATTAGGAAGGAAGGGGAGAGATTATATTAAAATTAAAAAGAAGAGAAAGAAAATCCAATTGATTTTGACTGAAGTACAAGTTTATGAATATCTTGATTATGTCATTACTTAATAATCATCTATAATAAAAACTTGGTAAGTACATGGATTTGTTGAATTAATGGATGAATTATTAGCTCCGTTTAGGACATTCTGTGAAATATGGACTAAGAGATAAGAATATTCTCAATGACAAGAAGTAATTTCTTCTAGGGTTTGAATTTGAAAAGACATGAAAAACAAAATTACACATAATGTTAAATCAGGCCTGGTCAACATTTCCATGACAATGTTTAAAATAACCATAAATCATTTTATAAGAATTGCTCAGATTACCCTCTGAAATGAAAGGAATATATGTTAACACCTAGTATGGTCAAGGATCTGTGCTCAGCATTTTCATCTGTATTATCTTATCAGGTCCTCATAACAACTAAGTCATGTCTGTTTAGTGTGTGAGTGTGTGTGTGTGTGTGTGTGTGTGTGTATGTATGTATGTATTTTGGCTGGGTACATACTTTTAGGAAGTAAAATTAGGAATGGTCCCATCCTGTCCAGACAAGGCTAGGGCATAGAGGTTCCTGGCAGGTGGAATTAGTTGATGAACATCCCACACTTTTTTATACCCACAGATCCACATTAGCAACTGAGAAGTATTCTGGGTAAAGGGTTTAAACCTGTCAGTCACTGGGCTTAAAGTGTATATGGATATATTTGACAGATTAATGCAACCCCGTGACTGGTAGTTTGGATCTTGAGAGTCCCCAAAGGCCCACATGTTAAAGGTTTGTTTCCCAGGGTGGAGTTGAGAAACTGATGTAACTCCATTTTTGAAAATAAATAAATAACAGCAGCTTCTACCTCAAGGCCTGTCCTAAGGAAGGGGCATGACCCTTGTCCTTGGAAAAACCCACAGAGCACTCCTAAGCACATACCCACCCTGCTGAGTTGTTTGTCTGTAAATAACAGGAGAGATCTGAGGCACCAGGTGTCCCTGACTCAGTTAGGCTAGGTGAGGACCCATAGCAACCCCCCTAGCAACCTCCAATCAGCATGAGACAGGGAAAATACCTGGGATGCCCGATGACCCGCCCCCCCCAGTAGTTTATGGTGGTTGATAACATGTTGGGAAACCATGTAGTTTAGCACGTACTCCCCTCGTGGCTTAAACCAATCAGTTCAAAGGAATCCCCCTCTTGTACTAATCAATCACCCTTACCCAACTTGTTCCCGCCAGTGAATGTGCTAATCATAATGTGCTAATCAATGTTAAGAGGAGTTGTTTGATTTTCCCGTGGTATGGAATGATTTGCTGTGTGATGTTGTGACGCATAGAGTATCCCCTCAAAACCTATAAAATCTCACTGTACAAAGGACCAGGACTCACTCCCTGGGACCGCTGCATCGGGAACTGTTGTGAGTCCAGGCTCGAGCTTGCAATAAAGACTCTTGTGTGATTGCATCGGATTCGGCTCCTGGAGGTCTATTGAGGTCCCACAAATCTGGCATTACAGAGTTACGGAAAGTAGGGGAACCTTTAGGAGGTGAGGCCTAGTGTGAGGACCTTAGGACATGGTGGAGTGTGTCCTTAGAGGGGATTGTGGATCTTGGCCCCTGAATCTTTGCTTCTTGGACATGAGATGAACAGATTTGCTCTTCTACACTCTCCCGCCCTAATGTGCTGCCTTGCCACAGGACCAAAACAACGGGCTCAACTGATCATGGATTGGAACCTCCTAAACTGTGAGCCAAAATACACCCTATCTCGTGTTAGTTAATTATCTTAGGCATTTTGTTATAGTGAAAGGAAGATGATTAACACAGTAACACATGCTGGCATTTAGGAAACAAAGTAAACCTACGGAGAGTGACATTTTTAATGAGGAAGGAAAAAGACTAGCATTATAAATAAGGTAAACATGTTCTTTTTTTATGCATTGTTCTTCTGAGGAACTGAGTTCTTCAGAGATCAGTTTGGTGCTCTCACTCGGCTACTCTGTTGTATTTATAGGCTTGGGAGAAACAGGCTATATATCAGTCAGGGTTTCAGTTCCAGATCATAGAAACTACCTTAAGCAGAAAGAGAGTTAACATAGATGCTTACAAAAGTATTGGAAGGACCAGAGGATCCAACATCAGTGGGTTTCCAGGAATGACATCTTGTACCATATTGACCAGGCAGGGTTATTACCATGTCACACTATGATCACAAAGTACAGGAATCAGTAAATGGCTGGAAGCAGAATACCCCACCCTATCTACTAGCCTAGGAGCCAAAAGTCACCACCACTATTGTTGGCTTCTAGCTCCACTCCACTTCACCCATGATCCATGCCAGCAAAACAAATACCCCATATTCTGACCCCTGATACCATAATGCCTGGGTCATCACTGCTGCAGAAATTCCTAATGCTTCCATGATCATGCTTGCCGGTCAAAGTGGTAAAGGCAGCTGAGGTGCAGTCTGCACACTGCTCTTGTCTTTTGAATATTGTGTGGGTATCTGTGCTTGGAGAAGACAGTTGAGCTCAGAACTCTATGGTCAGTTCTCCGTGGTTTGAGAAAAGTTATTTTTAAGGTTTTAGTCTCCTTGTAAAAAACTAGTCTGCAACATCTGCTACAGGCTACATGTGTGAATTGAAAGTTAGGGCTCTGGATGCTGAAGAACCTGGGAGCACAAGCAATTTTGCTGCGGGATGACTACAATGAATAGTTCTTGTGGCACTCAGATACCCTTGTTGTGGGAATTTCTTTAACTAAGCACACAAGGGACATTCTTTTTCTTATTTTGAAGCAGTGACAACAGACATCTCTGCCTAGAGGTACGTGGGTGATGTTTCAGGTCTACCATAAAATGGGCATATAAGTCTTTAGCTCCACCAACTCCTGAATGACAGAAAAAGAATGAGGAATGAAAATTGCACTTGGAAAAGCAGTTACAAGGAATTACCAGTCCTGAAGTTGTGGACTCTAAGGCTGATTCAGGAATGCATGAAAGCTCCTTAAGGTTGTGTAAATAACCAGGGATCAGGAATTGTTTCCCTAATATCAAGAAGAAGAAATCTGCCTGGCGTGATGGCGCACACTTGTAATCCCAGCCGCTCAGGAGACTGAAGCAGGAGGATCTCGAGTTCAAAGCCAGCCTCAGCAATGGCAAGGCACTAAGCAACTCAGTGAGACCCTGTCTCTAAATAAAATACAATAAAGGGCTTGGGATGTGGCATGTGGCTCAGTGGTTGAGTGCCCCTGGGTACAATCCCTGGTACCACACACACACAAAAAAAGGAGTAATCAAAGTCCTCAAGATTCCTGCATTAATATACCCTTGTGTAAATTCTATTCCTTATATTATGAAGATAATGAAGCTTACAGCAAGTAACTGACTTGCCTAAGTCATCTACAGGTAGAGCTATGCTTCAGCTCCCTGAAAAGTGTTAATTAGGAAGTTTCTAGCCAAAAGCAAGTATTGCTTTAAATTCTCTTAAACAACAGACATTCATCCTCCACCTCCATATAATAGGAGTCAAGAGGTTCCATGAACAGAAGAGCAGGGCTTCAGTTCGTTCTGGGCTTTCTTTAGCTCTTCCTTCTCCAATGCTGATATTTATTTTAGGCTGGATATAGGATGGCTGCCACAGGTCGAGGCCTCACATCAAAGCATGATAATGACATTTAGTAGAAGAAAAGGGTCACATTCACCTGTGGTCTTCTTGAGAGCATACAAAGTCTTCCCACAAGACCCCCATCAAATTTTTCTTCATGTCTCATTTACCAGAACTGATTCCCTCCTCTGAACCTGTCCTTGGAACGGGGAAAAAGATGATCATATTGGGCTACACTAGTGAGTGTTCTCCACTGGAGCTGGAAATGGAGTTAGCTTCTTCTGAAGCACTTAGCTTTTTGCAAAAATGGGGGTTGTCTGAACAAAATCAGTCATTCTAGGAGAAAGGAAATGTTCATGGTGGTTGGACATTGAGGAATGGTGTCTGATGCAATCTCTCTATTAAAAATGATTTCCCTAGAGGATAATTATGAGAATTACTCGTGAAGATTTTCTGAAGAATGGGTAAACACCCAAATGCTAGGGGAGAAAAGGGAAAGTTAGAAAAGAAAGTAGAGCACTCACCTAGCACGTGTGAGGCCCTGGGTTTGATCCTCAGCACCACATAAAAACAAACAAAATAAAGGTATTGTGTACAACTAAAAAATAAATATTAAAAAAAAGAAAAGAACTAGAGACAAGATGGATTATATCAAGAGAGAACACAGCAGGGGATCCATTGTACTATTAATAGGCATAGTGAAAGGGCTTGCAACAAACGTGTAAACTGTGATAAAAGTTCTAATAAGAAGGTCCTCTGGAGACGAGGCAGGACACGAAGAATTCAAGATTCACAGAGATACAGGATCCAAGCTGGAGTAGTGTCTAAACAGACTAAAGGAATAAAGTGACCAATGAGAAAAAGAAAGGCAGGGAAGGGTTCAGGAGTCCTGGCCTGTGGTGCACTGGTGGGAGGTGCTGTTGCTGGGATACTTGTTCAAGTACTGTCAGAATCAGTCCCTTGCAGCTGGGTTATGCAGAGAATGAGTGGCTCTTAAATAGCTGACATCCTTTTGTGTCTTTGGTCATTAAAAATACCATTTAATGATGAGAATTTCAGCAGAGTCACAATTCTGAATATATTCCCTTGTGCTCACTGCCTAGGAAGAGTGGTTTCCCACCCCTCTGCTCTGCTCTTGGCTACCTTCAAAGCAGCAGAATCTGAGAGTGGTCTGCGCAAGGAGCAAGAGCTCCATATTACAATTAACAGCATCTTAGCACCTCCCAAATCTTGCCAGGAATGTCTAATTCACTGAACCACTGAGCCACTGCAGTGGCTCTCTGGAATGATTTCTAGGAATATCATTCTACAAATGCTTTCCAGGAACCCTTGCAATCCTCAAATCTGTGTCTCCTGTGATTCCTGCTATGTTACATGTTAAGCTTAACTGTGTAGGACCTGACAGCATTATGAGCAGATATAGGATGATTATGAATGCCTATTTCAGATTGACAGATATTTTATGATTGAGGGCTATTGTATAATGTCTGGATAGCTGGTGTTTGTATTTAATGAAGCTGACTTATAGCTCAGAGGCCAGACTTCAAAGAAGAAGGATCAGGTAGATGGTACAAATCCAGTCAGAATATCTCTTTGCTTTTCAGAAGCTAAGCACTGAATGTGGCCAGCTGTTGTGCTACGCTGATTGTACTTAGAATGTATTTAAATCAAGGTTAAACCATATGTTCCTCTCATGAAACAGGTAGGAAGTAGGGGAAAGGTTGGTTTCTATTTGGAAAATTCAAGATTCATTACCAAGATAATATAAAATATAGGTGTTGGGTATCAAGAGTTGTACATGTCTAACTAATCATTCATTTAGAGGTTTCTAAGAATTTAATGGGTTATTAGCTCACAGTATTTACATTTCAACCCTGTGTAGTGACTTTCTATAGTTTTATGTTGTTTCAGTGTTGTTTTGAATGTAAGTTTAACTTTCCTTTGCCAGAAGTGTGCTTAGTCAACCTTGACACAATTTCCCATTATCTGCCTCCTCCCAATTCCTTAATGTGATATATGCTTATACAACCACCACCTGGTGAATGCCTTCCTATGGGACAGCCAGACACAACCTACCTATAGGTGCTTTTGATATCTATACCCTACATAGACTGCACAGATATGCTACGGCAACCTTTTCTCTTACTGTATGACCCATGGGATTTATGATAGCTTGCTTTAAACCCATCAAACCACCAATTAAAGCTCCCTGCATGAATTCTGCTTGGGTAACACCCAGGGCCCCAGTAAAGGCCAAATCTCACAGATCCCTTTCTCCCATGTGTGCTCCACACCCACTGGTTGAGCACATATGTCCTGGATGGCTCCCCTCTTCTTGTTGGCCCAGAGAGCATATTGCCCTCTTCTTTCTAGGACTTATGAGTAATAGACTGTATCTGTTATTTCATGTGCTTATCTCCACTGGGTTTCACCTGATACCCACCTGAACATAACTTCTTTCCTGGTTAGAGCTCTTCCAGAGAATATCCATCTTGGTAGGAATAAACTGAACACAGGTCAGACAAGAGCCACAAAGATGTCTATCACCATAAAATTTCCTGTGACAGCGACACCTAGTCATGGTCAGACATTTAGGCATTAGTCTTCCAAGATTAAGAAGTATCCTGTGAAAGGCATATTGTAAACACTATGTTCAAGTCCTTGGAGTCCCATCTGGGTAGAGCTGCAGGTTACAGTTTTTGTCATTAAAGAGTACTTCAAGACCAAGTCAGAAAATTTATAATCAGACTTTTGAATCTTGAAATAGAGTTTCAGGTCATGGATTCTGAAAACCCTAGATCTTTTATGCAATGCATCTTGAGATCCTCGGCTTTCTTCTTGGTTATTTTCATTATGTATCCAAGAAAGGCATCAAACTTGGCTGGTCTAAAAACTAACAAATCATGTCACCTTCTTTGGGATAGATCAGTATGAACTTATTCCTAAATTGCAGCATAGGAGAATCTTTGTCACACCTCATACAAGACACACAAATATACCAATTCCACAGTTTATTAGTTGGAATAATTCTATAACATGTAAAACACCAATGAGAGTGCCAAAGAAAGAAGGATACAGACCTAAAGATTAACATATAGAATAATCTTCTGAGGGGAATTCAGCACTTTTTATAACGTACGATTAGATGTTAGTATAAATCTAACTTTTTCCCTAGAGAGTAGCTAACTTGGTAAGAATAACCTGAACAGGTAGTATAAAAGGTAGAACTTATCTGCAAAGAAATACTTTACCAATTGTGAGATATTATTATGCAAAAATTGTATTTCTGGTTAGAATACAGACATTTTGTGTTTACCTCCTTCATGATCATTCCAGTTTTGCACACTAGGCACGCACCCTGCTACACGCATGGCAGCCCTCAATTTGGAAAGTGCTATGTTTCTTGACAACATCCCAAGATCTGCTCAATAAGAATTGAAGAGACTGCCAGTCACACTCAGTCTTGACAATTCTCTTTGCACAAGCAAGAGACAGAACTAATGGTTATGTCATCCTTTCCCACCCAAGTACTCAGGGCAGATAAAGGCTCGGGGGATAATGAGGCAGTGATTCAACCACTCCTGGATCCTACCCCTCTTTGTTTGTAAAGGCTGAAGGGTTGCCTCTGAAAACAAGATTCTGGGGCATGAAAATAATTCACAGATACCTACTTCATTAAAAAATTAGAATTTCTTTCTTCTTAGAGGTTATACTTGATTATTAATCTGTGTCTCCAAGCTTATATCTATTCATTTTATTATACATTTCTAAATTAATGGTCAAATGAGCATTATCAGAATATTATATGTAATTTCAGTTCTTTAGTTCTTTTTAAAAATTTTTTTAGTTATACATTGACACAATATCTTTATTTTGTTTATTTATTTTTATGTGGTGCTGAGGATCGAACCCAGGGTCTCTCACGTGCGAGCGAGTGCTCTACCACTGAGTCACAACCCCAGCCCCAGTTCTTCAGTTCTTTGAATGCAAACAGTCTTTCTTTCTGGTGCAGAGATCTCTGTACATTTGTCAAAGCTTTTGGAGAAGATATGAAAGAGTAGCAAGTGATAAGTGGTGATGCAAAAGGTGAGGGGTATGTATTATTAACTGGGGAGCCTGACAGTTCAGAAGTTGCCAAAGTAATAAAGTCAAAAGTAATAGATGATATTGTTTTGAGAGTGGGGAAAGAGATCATGCAATTTTGGCATTGTAAGAATCTACTTTTTCCTCCTCTAGACTACAAAGGGATAGGTGCAATGTGTGGCATAAAGTAGGTATTCAGTAAAAAATATTGCATATTGAACAAATAAAATATAAAAGCATCATGAGTATAGGATAATATTATTTTCTACTACTCATGTCTAGGTAAAATGATGGCATGAGGATGAAGTATATAATTTCCCTCTAGTACTGAACTGTACGAAAAAGAAAATCCCATTCAATAAAGAAACCCACAAATTCTAGTAAAAAAAAAATCAGAAACATACCAGGGAAATTGTCAATGATTTATAATATAAATTTGAAAAATATGTAGCCCTGGAAGAAATTAAACTTGAGCCTTGTTTTATAGTCTCTTATTCTGCTTCCAACTCCACAAAATCAGCTCTAGGGAAAGAAAATGGGTCAACCGAATTCTGATAATGCTCATTTGACCATTAATTTAGAAAGCAGACGACTTAGGAAGTGGATTTTAATTTTCCCTCCTCTTTTGTCTTGAATGGAATGAAAGCAGCTTTGAGGAGAGGGCAAAAGTGACAAAGTTAACAACTAGCATTGAACAAGTATGATGAAGCATTAGTTGCCAAAGCTCCGTGTTAAATAGTGGGGACAACCAAAGGCTAAAGGTATCTCTCAGGATATACCTGCTCAGGTCAAGTAAATTATGATAAGAGATAACAGCATGTCAGGAGAACATAATTAAGGTCCCCTTACAGAATCTGCATGAAACCCAAGCTGCTATCTCACCAAACCCATCCTCCATTTTCAAACTCGCCAGATACGGAAAAAATGAGAAGCTTAAGGACACAGAAGATCCGAAGAAATACAATGTATGTTGAGACTGGCAAGCATTTATTAGACTAGATGTCCATCAACAGGTGAATGGACAAAGAAAATGTGGTATATACACACTTTTATCAGCCATAAAGAAAAATGAAATTATATCATTTGCAGGAAAGTGGATAGAACTGGAGACCATCACGTTAAACAAAATAAGCCACACTTAGAAGATCAAGGGTTGGATGTTTTTAAATGTAGATGCTAGAGAGGAAAAAGAAAAAGTATGGTGAGGGATCTCATGAAAATCAAAGGGAGATCAGTAGAATTAAGGGACAAAAGTATGGGGGTGGGATTGAAGGGGGTAGGGGAGAAGTTCTGGGGAGTGATATTGGACGAATTATATTGTATTGTGTACAGGTACAAATTTGTAATGCACCAATAAAAATGTGGGGAAAAAAAGAGTAGCAAGCATTAGCACTGGACATTAAAAATAATATATGTCAATTACCTAAAATATCAAGAGTAAAAATAGGAGGAGAAAGAGGCAAACAATTATGAAAAGAAAAATTGAAAACAGACTGGAAAAAAGTAACTCGAGGTTAATAGGGCAAGTGCCTGTGAACACTTTTTTGCTAAAGAACTATGAATTTGGTAAGATGAGAGTTCAGATAAATAAGTGGAAGAGGATAATACAGGAAACTGAGAAGGTGAGAAAGATATATTCTATCAGAATAGCATCATTGAGTAATAAAAAATTTAAAGGGAAAAACATCAAGAATAGACTGTATGTGATTCATTCAAATTTCTGATATGGAGACGGGGAGGAAATAATCACATAAAAGAGAAAAACGATAAAGTGTGTACAACAATTCTAAAGATAATTATAGCTAAATAAAAAATAATAAAAATTATGAAGCATAACTTAACAGTGTTTTTGTAGTACAGATTCTAAGAAAGCAGAAAAGATCTGCAAGGGTTAATAGAAAAACAATCCTGAGATGAACAAAAGCAGATCCAAAGACTGATAAATGAGAAAAAATGAATTTAGAATGAATTGCACCTATAGATTCTTTTTAAAAAAAGGTCTCTCAAAGTTTAAGACAATAATAGGAATAACAAATTATTCACAGGTTAAAGCTAAAATCCATAGGGGGGTATCTGATAGCATTTCCATGATTATTTTTTTTAATGTTTATTTTTTTAGTTGTAGTTGGACATAATACTTTTACTTTATTTTTATGTGGTACTGAGGATCGAACCCAGGGCCTTGCACATGCTAGGTTAGCGCTCTACTGCTGAGTCACAGCCATAGCTATTCATGATTCTATTGGTTGAAATGCTGAAAGAAAGAAAAAGTTTTGCTCTTTAATCTATTATGGTACATATGCATAGAGAAACTTTGATTACTGTGTTCATTTCCATGGGTTAAAGTCTATGGGCCAAATTTTTCATTATACACTTTAAAAACTATGTGTACTATTTATGTGTACTATGTGTACTATGTGGCATCATGTGTTAAAAATCAATGTCATTGTTCTAAAAACCTCCATAGAATATAGAAAGAGTTCCCCTAAATTATTTATATAATCATATATAAAAATATTATAAATAATATTTATAATATCCTCCAAGGAATCCCAGAAGAGTCAAAAGACCTATGTTCCCATTTTTTGCCTTTCTCAGCCATTTAGTTACCTTGTACAAGTCATTTATCCAGTTGTACTTCCTTTTCCTAACCTGTTAAATGGGTGTTGTATTACCATAATTATTGCACAGAAGAATGTATCCATCAATTTTCTATGGCTATAACAAAAATACCTGAGGTTCACATAGAAAATAGATTTTTTAGGTCAACATTCTGGACAGTACAGAAGATGACTTATGGCAAGGCAGGAAGCAAGAGACCTTGGAGAGAACAGGTTCACTCTTTTTGAAACAGCCCACTCCTGTGAAAACTAAATCACTTTTGTGAGATACAATCAACTCCAATCATGAGAGTGAAACCCCTGATGACCTAATTACTTTCTATACAGCCCACCTCTTAAATGTTCCCATACTTCAACACTGCCATAAGGGGAATCAGGTTTCTAGTACATGAAATTTTGGTGAACAAACCATATCTAAACCACAACAAAGAGGTAATGGGTGCTTGGAGAGAGTAAATGACTTGTCCAAATGCATAGTAAACTTTCTGATGTATTGAGATAAAATAAAGGGTAGGAAAATGCTTTGCAGAGGATAACTGCTTATGCAGAGTCTGTTGCTATCAGTTTAGTGGTGGCATTACAGACAATAGGATTTAGAAGAAATTTCATATCTTTTTCCTCTAAGCTCATGTTTTAAAAAATAAGTAATACCAAGGGCAAATTTCTATTGCAATGAAAAAGGGTCTCTGTTTTATAGAATTTGATGTTCTAATAGAATTTCTGGGCTGAGTACCAGGAAGAAAAATGGTTGAAAGATGACTCTTTTCCCATGTTTAAAAGTAGAAAATAAAGAAGAGTTTTATTTATTATAGGCTTATTTTTTCTGGGTTCCACCTACATCTTACACCTGCTTTTAACCACGTAACACAGGATGCACTAATATTTGTCCTCCTCCTCCTCCTCCTTTACGTTTGCATAGAGAGGCTTTCATTTATAATGATGTTTGATCACAGAGAGCAGCACAGCTCAACTCAAAGGCATGTGGGGAATAGATGGCTCTTTCTGTTCCTTCTTTCCACCCCCACATGATGTCCCATAGTAGCTGATTCACCCAGCAGGAAGAAGGGCAAATGGAGTTTACTAATAGATCAGTACATGGAAGGGGGAAAACAGGAAGGAGGCTTCTAGAAGAAGTATTATGATAGGACATTTATTAAATAAACGTGAGTTCAAACATATCTCATCCTGGACAATTAAGTTAAAAAACATAACAGCGTTGCTGCACTTGCAATTTCTAACAGTTCCTGTCTAGCTTTCCTGAAGCTATCCAGACAGAATCTTTCCAAAATCAACACTGTGTTTTCCGTGTACTGTTTAAAAGGTTTTGTTGCTGTAATCAGTTATTCAACAAATATTGAGTTCCTACTATGTGTCAGGTACTAAGTCAAATAA
The DNA here is from genome assembly GCF_047511675.1 of Marmota flaviventris. Classification (NCBI taxonomy): domain Eukaryota; kingdom Metazoa; phylum Chordata; class Mammalia; order Rodentia; family Sciuridae; genus Marmota; species Marmota flaviventris. The sequence continues at coordinate 53,862,890 of NC_092507.1, forward strand.
GAAAATGTTAACATGTTCAAAAGGCACTCTGCTGAATTGATCATTCATACACAAATACTCTTAACTGAGTTGTCAGGAATTTTGGCTCAGCTAAGAACCAGAAGGCCAAGCTGGCCTGACCTCAGGGATGGTCACATGTAGGGACTAAGTTGTTATATTCTCTCTCTTCCTTTTCTCTTGTTGTGGTTTGGATGTGAGCTGTCCCTCAAAAGCTCATGTGTAAGACAATGCAAGAGTATTCAGAGGTGAAATGATTATGAGAGTTTTATCTAATCAGTGAATTAATCCACTAATGGATTATCTGGGTAATAACCATAAAGAGGTGGGGTGTGCTTGGAGGAAGTAGGTCACTAAGGGACTAAATTTGGTGTTTAAATTTTGTCCCTGGTAAGCAGAAGTCTCTCTGCTCACTGGCTGTCATGAGCTGAGCATCTTTCCTCTGTTAGTCCTTCCTCCATCATGTTCTGCCTCACCTTCAGCCCAGTATGGATTCAGCCAACCATGGACTGACCTCTAAAACAAGGAACAAAAATGACCTTTTTTTTTTAATTTTGCGAGTTGTTTTAGTCAGATATGTTGGTCACAGCAACACAAAGGTTATAAAACAGAAATTGGTACTGAGAAATACGGTCATGGCTGTGACTAATGTGAACAGGTGGTTCAGAATCCTTTGGGAATGGTTTACAGTGGGTGGAATTTTGAAAATTTAGAGATACAAGTCTGAAGTGTTTTAGACTGTTGTAAGCAGAGCTTAATGGGTAATCTGGTGGGGGCTTAGAAGACTAGCATGCTGATAGGACTGTGAACAGTAAAGACTTGGCTCATGAGGTTTCAGAGGAATGAACATTATTGGAAATAATTCAAAATGGAGGATAAGGAAGTTATGGTTGTTCACTAACTTTGCACTAAAAAGATGCTAATTACTTTTCACAGAGACAGTAGGAAAGATGACAGGAATTGGTAAGACCCACCCATCTTAGGCTCAACTGTATTCCTTAGAGAAAGAGACAGTGGGGACATCTTGATTGCCTGGGGGTGAGGGGGGCACCAGAAAAGTGTTTCACTGTGCTCAGTCACCCATGTACTCATAAAATATTGCAGCGATAGTCCCAGGATGCTTGGCTACTGCTCAAAATGGTAGCATCTTGATGCATGATGTCATGAGAAGGAAGTTGTAACTTCAGTAGAGGCTGTAGAGGCAGTAGAGGCTGTAGAGGCCCCCAAGATTAAGAAATGACAGTACTGTGGGGCATGTGTTGAGGAAAGTTGCAGGAACTGAGCAGAAACAAGCCAAGAGAGGCCACGTAGGCTACAATGAGTAAGGCCATAGGGGTGGAGCAACACAGCTATTTGAAGAGAACATCAAGATGTTACGTGCCCCAGATACTGGATGTGGAACTTCAGGACTTATATGCCCAGCTAGATTTTGGTTTTGCTTTGGTTCCATTCCTTCTTTCTATGCCCTTATTTCTTCCTTGTGGAAATTATATCTGTGCCATTATATCTTGTATATATGTAACTTGCTTTTGACCTTTACAGGGGCTCATACTCAAAAGTTTGCCTTGAGTCTCAGGTGAGATTTTAGACTTGGACTTTTGGGCAATGTTGAAACTGTTATGATTATAGTGACTCTTGGAAATGAACTAAATATACTTTGAATTGTGAGATGGGCATGATCTTTCAGGCACCAGGGGCAGAATATTATAGTTTGAGTATGAGGTGTCCCTCTAAAGCTCATGTGTAAGACAATGCAAGAATGTTCAGAAGTGAACTGATTAGATTATGATAGCTTTAACATAATCAGTGGATTAGTATGCTGATGGATTAATTCCTGGGTGGTAACTGTAGGCAGATAGAATGTGGTTGGAGGAAGTAGGTCACTAAGGATGTGACTTTGTGGTTTATATTTTGTCCAGGGTGAGCAAAGCGTGTGTGCTCTCTTTCTGCTCCTTTCTGACTGCTATGTCCTGAGCTGCTTTCTTCCATCATACCCTTCTGCCATGAGGTACTGACTCACCTTGAGCCCAGAGCAATGGAGTCAAGTGACCATGGACTGACCCTCTGAAATCAGGAGCCAAAATAAACTTTTCCTCCTTCAATTTGTTCCTGTCAGGTATTTTGGTCACAGTGATGCAAAGCTGACTACACCTTCTCTTCCTGGTTCTTGCTGTTGTTTCTCATTTTCTGTTTCCATCTCAGTATCTTTTTTTCTCTCTGCATATTAACTTCTTTCTTACAAGCTACTTATTCCCATAAATGTATAATTATGACCACAGGAAGCTCTGGATTTATATCCTTACAGATTTGTTTCTGGAGAAACCAACCAGCTTTGGTTAATTGGAAGGTTGCTACTTGGTCTGAGGATGTGCCCATCTTTGGATGAGGTGATGGAGTACAACTATTGACCCACTCATAGTCACATGCCCACTCCTGGGGCCAGGAAGTTAGGATGTGCTATTAGAACAGGAAGCAGGAAGAAGAGAGAAAGCTTAAAATGTTATGTAAAGAAGAGTCATTCCAAAGACATTATCTCATTAGTTCACTCTTATTAGTCATGCCACAAGAAAAACCATTTAAAATTACACATGGTTATTTGTGACTTCCCTAAGAGCAGGATCAAATCTACAATCTAACATGTCTGGCATAATAGTAAGCACTCTGTAGGAGTTGATTTAATAAATAAAACAAATCAAAAAGAATATACAGACACAATTTCCATCTGTGCACACCCTGTGCGTATCTGCCTCTCACTTCAGTTCCTAACATTCCTAGGCTGTTTGGGCACACTTGGAGACTAAACTGCTACTTTCTTCAGTGAGATATAATCACCCTCCCAACTTTGCCCTTCTTTGCATATTCACTCTTAGTCCTAAGAAATACTTTAGAGTTCTACTTTCCTGTTTATAGTTTTCTCACATGGTAGCTTAAAAATCCTTTGTATTAAAATGTCCCTATTTACATTACTGTGTAATTTCTGCCTTCTGATTAAACCATACTGATAGAGATGGCTTGAAAGAACACTAGGAGCCTAAAGAAAGGAAAGGGGAATTCTCCCCACCCTAACCATTAGTCCAGAACTCTGGTATTCACACCTGACCAGTTAGTTAGTGGTCTTTACAAGAGGTATAGGAATAGATCTCAGTGGATTAGACAAAGGGGAATAAAGGAAAGAGGGGGGCAGGAATAGGAAGGACAGTGGAATGAATCTGACATAACATATATATATTTTATATATATATAAATATACATATATTTATATATATATAAATATAAATAAATACACCATAGAGGTACAACATTTTGTACCTCCACAAGACTGGGATCCTAATTAGAAGAAGATATACTCCATGTTTACATAAACATGTCAAAATAGATTCTATTGTTATGTATAACTAAAAAGAACAAATAAAATTTTTTAAAAAGCCCCTTTACTTTCCAATCAACTGAGATAAATGTGTATTGACTTTTACAATTTACCTACTCCTTGAAAAGATAATATACTTGAAAATCTTCGGGGAATAAATAAGTAAGGCTATTTGTCTTATGCCATGTGAGTTATGATTATGTGTCTTTAAGAAACCTTAGGGATATTTTGTGTATAGATCTCTTATTTTTATACCAGACATAGAACTAGCAATGATTTTCAACTGAATAAAGTGTAAATAGTGAGACAAGAGCTTCAGAATGGCCACCTAATTGATAATCTCATTTGACTTCTGTATTAACAGAATTAGTGACATTTCTCTGTAGTCAAAGTTGCTGGAGTTCAAGGATGATGAACTGCAGCCATGTTTAAGGAATCTCTAACAGTTTAGGCTGGTTCGATTCTGATTAATCTAGCATAAAGAACAAAAAAGAGTGAGAATACTGAAAAGCTTGTTTATTGAATTATTATATGTTTCCAGTTAAGCTGTTCTATTTTTTTTTTTATGACAATGAATTCTGTTGACCTTGGTTGAAGAAGCCTCTAGATAGTGGGGAAGAGATCTAAATGTTTAGGGCCATGTTTATGCTCTATGAATGGGAAATTCCATGTATGAAGATCACTGAAAACAAGGTAGTCTAATACAGGGAACATTTATGGGATATGATCTCTGCATCAAGCATGTGTTAGAGCTTATAGGAAATATCTATTTCTCATAAAACCTTTAGAAACTTGTTTGTGGTTCAAATGTTTTCTGAATTTCTCTCATGTACCAGCCACTTCACCATTTTAGAGAGAGAGCAGTGAAGCAAGGATGGTGGCTTGGATCAAGAGGAAGTGGTGGAAGTATGTGTTTTACTCCTGGCAGTGACCAGCAAAACCCTGATACTTGCTCTCATCTTTCAGAACAGACTCTGGCCCACTTGCTCTCTTCTTTCAGAACAGACTCTGGATACATTTTGAGGATAAACCTGATTACTACCCTAATTTTTTTAAACATGGTTACAAAGTTCATGAAGTTTAGGGCTTGAATACGGGTCAGAATATAAAATACTTAAGTATAGTAAGTTGCTGAGTGGAAAACTATAGGCATTTAAAAAGGTATAGCTAAGTCTTGGCTAGAAAATGTTTAGTTGACCAACTGGGAAACAAGTACAACATACATACCCAGATTGTGATCAGGGGCACCTTGAGCTGCTGGGTCTCTCCATGATGGTTGGCCAGAGACCCAGGTGACTCTGACATGATCCAATCTGGCCAAGCAGAGACTACCACAAAGGAACCAACATAAATCTTTGGTTTTAGCATAGTTTCCAAATAGGCAATCAACAGATGCATTTATTAATGTGCTGAAAGATCTCCCACTGATAATCTAGGAAGCTAATAGGTTGCTTTTTCAAAGTTTTGGAAGCAATTCAGGAGAGATAATAACATTGAAAAAATCATGATTGAGCTCTTTGAGAGATGTGTTTTGATCAGGAAACCTTTGGGTGCTCTCCTATTTGCAATTCCTTATTTGGTATTTATGTAGCAAATTAGAAGGTGGTGCTTTATATTTTACTTAACTGTTATCAGATGGGTTTTCTCCCTTGAAACTTGAAAAATAAAGTGGATTTGAAAGTATTTTATTTCTCAAGACTGAAAACTAGGCAAAGAGAATTTACATGACTGACTCCAAGAAATCCACTGGAAATCATATCCATGCCATCCCATTTCTGCCCCAGACTTCTCTCTACTTCTTCATACTGTCTCTCCAATACTAACACCTGGGCAACAGAAACCAACTCTGAAAGTCATCCCATAGAAAAGGATTGATTATTGCAGAGGAAAGCATATCATCCAACCTCAGAAAAAAATGAGCAAAGCACCACAGATTAAAGAAGTGCTTCCCTTTTTAATTCACTTATTATTTATACTCAGAGCCTGTGATCTGCTGGTGTGATTCACAATCTGTGTGGCCTTCTGTCTTATTAATTTTGCACCCAGCTACTTTTTACCTTCTCATTGCAGATAGTGACAGTCAATACAGCACACTCACAACAATTTTGCCATCCTGCTGTGAAAACGTACCCCTTTCAAAAAAATGGAGACATTAATACATTACAATTTAGAGATTCTGCAAAAGGTTGGAAATATACATATAAATCATCTGGGCATTCATGAGGATTTAATTGCTTTCAAATACTAAGAACACTCAATAAACTGTTGATGAAAAATTAAAAGGTATCTTGGCAGAGGTGAATTACCATCAGAGTGGAATCTTACTGTGAGAAATGGTCTGTTATAAAAGCATAAAGCATTAGTGATCAGTTTACTTCATTACAGGACTTGAATACAAGAGAATTAAAAAATCATTGAACTTGTGCACGTGTGTGTGTGTGTGTGTGTGTGTGTGTGTGTGAAAACAGGAATTCATGAAAATAAAGCCTGAAAAGAATCATAGTTATTTTGCTTTTCCCACCAATAAACCTAAAGTATGTTAAAGGAAAAAAAAAGAAATAAAATTTATCAATGTCTTCTCTTGAAAACAGAGGCAAGACTATAATTCTCTCTCTCTCTCTCTCTCTTTCTCTTTTTATCAGGGATTGAACTCAGGGACACTCGACCAGTTAGCCACATCCCCAGCCCTATTTTGTATTTTTTTTATTTAGAGACATGGTCTCACTGAGTTGCTTAGCACCTCACTTTTGCTGACTGACTTTGAACTCACAATCCTCCTGCCTCAGCCTCCCCAAATGCTGGGATTACAGGCATGCACAACCATGCCTGACTTAAATTTTCTTTTATTAACCCATGGCTATTTAAATCTGCAGATAAATTTCTTTAAAATTTTTCAGAGTTGCTTATATATCTTATAGACACATTCCTTAAGTTCCACAATGAACTTAACTGATCTATAGCCATTGTTTCAAACATTTTTAAAGTAGATGCTCTCAGCAAGAGACATCTCTGACTATCAGAAGCACCTGCGAAGCATTTCAATACATACCTCTCTTTTCTGTTTCTCTTCCCTGCTATGCTCTGATTCTACCCTTGAAGGCTATTTCTGAAATCACTTTTTATAAGGGTCCTTAGAACAAATTCCTGGAGGTACTGGTAAGGTCATTCTCCTCTAAGACTTCTAGGCAGCACAATCACCAAGACAGAAAAGAATTTTACTGACTGTGAACAAGAGTTACAAATCACCCAAGCTGAACAAAACACAGAAAATCAACTAGGGCAATAAAATAGGAGAAGCAAATTACATTTTAAATATTCTTTCTATGTCAATGACTGTCTAAACAGTTACTGACAATAGTTGCAAGGAATTTAAAAATGCATTATCTCTGTAGAGTCATGCTTCTAATGGTCTATTAATATCAAATTTTACTCTGACAGAGTAGTTCCATTACATTTCTCAAAGATACCACTACACTTTGCAGCATAACTAAGATAGGCAAGTGCTTATCAGATACATTCAAGCTCTAAATATCTATTTTAGAAGAAGTGAGTATAGTTGATCACCGTACTTAAGATTTAACTGGTTTGCATAGTTTCTTTATGAAAATAATAAGTGTAAGTACCTTAGAGACATCTTAGGTGTTTCTAAAAGAAAGGCTTGCAATTGAGTGTGGATCAGGGGAAAAATTGAGGAGACAGGTTCAGGATGCATGAACCTAGAAAAGGGGAAGTAAAAAGAACTAGTGCTGGATGTTAGAAGTCCTTGACTTTGTTCAGGGTGTCTCTTGTTTCTAAGCTTTGAAATTGTGACTATCTGAAAACCCTTCCGTCTCTGAGGTCTTCCTCAATCCTACGGCATGGAATAGATCCCCTTCTTGGTGCGTTATAACTATACTTATTGGACACAGCACCTGCCCATTTTGGCTCCTTATTTAAGTAACAGTCTCTACTGTCTGACATTGCTGACTCCCAGATATAGTTTTAAAAAATCAAGGAAAGAAAGTTGATTCAGAATGTCTCATCCAGAGACTGGCTGAAGTGAAAATATATACCAGCTCAGATTCTTGCCTTGGGATTCCTGAATTGAAATGCAGCTCTTAGAGAGAAGGCCAAGGCAGAAAATTCATAAGAACTTAAAGATTGAGTCTAGATCAAGAAAAGACTTGTACCCTGTTATCATTTAGACATGAGGTGTCCCCCGAAAGTGCATATGTGAGACGATGCAAGAAAGCTTAGAGGTGAAATGATTGGGTTACGAGAGCCTTAACCTAATAGGTACATTAATCCCCTGAAAGGGATTAACTGGGTGGTAACTGTAGTAACAGAGCTGGTCATCTATGGACTGAAACCTCTGAAACCTTGAGCCCCCAAATAAACTTTTCCTCCGCTAATTGTTCTTGTCAAGTTTTTTGGTCATAGCAGTGAGAAAACTGACTAAAACACACCCTTATTCATATTATGAAGGTAAAAAGGTGTAAGTATTAGAAGAGAAAACTGGTAATCAGAAAAATTCTCCAAAACTTGGAGATAGGGAAAAGAGACCCATGGGATTTTTTTTTTTAGGGCAGTACTGGGCTTGGCTTTCTATTGGCAATTTTTTTTTTTCTGATAGGTCAATAATGTGTGTCCTGTGCATCAGATAGAAAAAATTTATAATTTACTGCCCTGGAAGACATTAACTATTTCTGTATCTAAGATAGCTGTCTTATTCTAGTATTATTTTACCAAATTGCTGGAGATATTTTTCTTCTAAAATACTTTTTTGGACCTTTTTACTATCTTTCTGATTAATTGTTGAATTCAATATTCTTTGACAGGCATTTGTTTTGTATTATACAAAATCATGTTTTTCCATATTTTGAAAACTATTTTTTAATAGTTTTGGAGCTCATCCCCTGATGTGCCCAATAAAACTCACCCAACAGAGACAAATAAATTGTGTCATCAGGGTTGTACACCTCACAGGTCACTAAGCCCAGCTACATCTTCTCGGCTCCCAGAGTAAATTCCAAGTGATAAGAAAATTTTAAACTTTTGCTAACTGTGTGTGTGTGTCTATAAATATATATATGTATATATATATATATATATATATATATATATATATATATACACACACACACATATATATATATATATTCATTTAGTTTTATTTTTCACCCCTGATTTCTCCTGGCTGGGATATTATTCTATTCTATAGGTGGAAGTTAAAACTCTGATCTGGTCATTTGGTGATTGCCGTGGTATGAGGATGGATGTCCATGTACTTCTGGGTGATGTATTACGGGGAGCTGCATGCAGCTTATTAGTTTACTTTGGGTCACTCCATGAGTTCAAATTAATTAAGAATTTCATGCCTACTCGGAAAAAAAATAGTGGTCTGAGATCAAGATCAGTGAGTTTTTGTGTTATTGTGCCTATTACTTCTGATCTGTGACCTAGTTGTGAAACATGCTAAAATCCTCATGTATTTATGTGCCTAAGATCAGAAAAAGCCTTTAATTCTCTTTGTATGAAAGAAAAATATTTTTCTAATTCTAGAGAAAATTATTATAATATTTAAGTCACCAGAATTTTGTTCTGATTGGTTCAATCAGATGAATAAGGGTTTATAAAAGTAGAATGTTTGCTACAATTATAAAAATAAACTGAAATTCTAATTAATGGTACTAGACTTTTAAAGAAAAAAAATCCTTACATAAGCTTCTATTTCAGAATCATTTTGTATAATAATCTAATTTTCTGTAATCATGATAAATATTTGAACAAATTAAAGTGGTTTAATAATTTTTGCATTAAAAATCAATAACAGGTGTTTATCTTTGAATTATTCATTATGTCGTGTGAAATATGCATACAAAAATTTATCTTTGTCCTCTCCAGCTAAGTTAAACTTTTTGACCTTGTTTTGTTGTCCAGAAGTACATGGACATCCATCCTCCTCCCACAGCAATCACCAAATGACCAGATCACAAAGTTTTAACTTCGACCCATAGAATAATATCCCAGCCAGGAGAAACCAGGAGTGAAAAATAAAACTAAATGAATATATATAAACACACACACACACAGTTAGCAAAAGTTTAAAATTTTCTTATCTCTTGGAATACACTCAGGGAGTCGAGAAGATGTAGCTGGGCTTAGTGGCCTGTGAGGTGTACAACTCTGATGACACAATTTATTTGTCTCTGTCGGGTGAATTTCATGCCCACTCGGAAAAAAATAGTGGCACATCAGGGAATGATCTCCAAAACTGTTAAAAAATAATTTTCCAAATATCAAAAAACATGATTGTTTAACCTTGCTTGTATTGTTTTCCTGATCAAATAATTTAACATTACTCCTATATGCTGTTTACATTATGAATAATGCAAATCAAACTGGTATTGACCTGAGTTTAATCATAATTCCAATAACTATTTTTTTAAATAGTTCACTCTTTTTTTAAAATTTTTTTTTCTTTATTTTATTTGTTTTATTTATATGTGGTGCTGAGGATGGAACCCAGGTTTGAGGCAAGTAAGTGCTTTGCTGCTGAGCTACAGGCCAGCACCCAATAACTGTTTTTTACAATAGCAATCATGTTTTATGGTGCCACTTAAAACACAATTTTCTGAAGTTTTAGGTAACTTATATACTTGTACTTATGTTAAATTGAATTTTTTTAACAAACTTTGAGTAGCTGGATAATTTATAATTAAGATGGACTATTGAAACATTGAATACTAAGTGTAATTGGAAGTTTATAAACTTTTGCTTCTACTTTAATATACTCTATGGAATGACTGTATCTTTGGGTGATGTTAGAACACATCCATTTTTGTGGGACAAAAAAAGAGGATGTGGGTAGAAAGAATCAAGTTGTGATTATTCAAGGGATTTGCTCATCTTTTAAAAGCTTTGTGAATGACAGGTTATTGCTAATAATCAATATTTTTTTCTGTAAAATAGAATTAGTTTCTTTTATTAAAAGTCATAATTAATTTATATCATAGATGTTTATTACTTACTTATATAAAGGTGCTATGAAAAGTTTTAAATTTGGCAAAGTTCATAAAATTTCAATGAATATATTTGCAATTTAAATTTAATGAAAAAAAGTGAGCTTATGAAACTTTTATTGCCAGATAAATCAATCCAAATTAGAATTTAGTCATCTCTCTGAACAGATAATAAATAAACTGGCATTAGAGTTTTACCTCCCACATAATCTATCCAAAGAAAAGATTCCATATCTCATCAGAATAAGCTTTGATTTTGGTTTACTTTATCAAGTATCTTTTTCTTCTTTTTTTGCATTTTTTTAATTGGTTGCTCATGACAATACAATGATCTTGACATATCTTACATTTGATTCAAATGGGGTATGAATTCTCATTTTTTCACATATACAGGTTGCAGGATCACATTGGCTATATGGCCATGTACATACATACAGCAATACTAGTGTCTTTTGTATTCTGCTGCCTTTCCTATCCCCCCTCCCCTCCCCTCCCTTCCCATCACCTCTCTACCCAATCTACTGTGACACATTTCTCTTTTTTTTTCTTCCCCCTCACACCATCATACATGTATTTTGTATAATGATGAGGGTCTCCTTCCATCTTCCGTGCAATTCCCCTTCTCCCTCCCATTCCCTCCCACCTCTCTTCCCTATTTAGTGGTAATCTTCTTCTCATGCTCTTCCTCCCTACTCTATTTTGAGTCACCCCCCCTTATATCAGAGAAGACATTCAGCATTTGTTTTTTAGGGATTGGCTAACTTCACTTAGCATAATCTGCTCTAATGCCATCCATTTCCCTGCAAATGCCATGATCTTTTTATTTTTTAGTGCTTAGTAATATTCCATTGTGTATGAATGCCACATTTTTTTTTTATCCATTCATCTATTGAAGGTCATCTAGGTTGGTTCCATAGTCTAGCTATTGTGAATTGCGCTGCTATGAACATTGATGTCACTGTGTCCCTGTAATATGCTCTTTTTAGGTCTTTTGGGAATAGTCCGAGAAGGGGAATAACTGGGTCAAATGGTGGTTCTATTCCCAGCTTTCCAAGGAATCTCCATACTGCTTTCCAAATTGGCTGCACCAATTTGCAGTCCCACCAGCAATGTACAAGTGTACCTTTTTCCCCACATGCTCGCCAGCACTTGTTATTGTTTGACTTCATAATGGCTGCCAATCTTACTGGAGTGAGATGGTATCTTAGAGTAGTTTTAATTTGCATTTCTCTGATTGCTAGAGATGGTGAGCATTTTTTCGTGTATTTGTTGATTGATTGTATATCCTCCTCTGAGAAGTGTCTATTCAGGTCCTTGGCCCATTTGTTGATTGGGTTATTTTGTTGTTGTTGTTGTTTAACTATTTGAGTTCTTTGTATACACTAGAGATTAGAGCTCTGTCTGAAGTGTTAGGGGTAAAAATTTGTTCCCAGGATGCAGGCTCCCTATTTACCTCACTTATTATTTCTCTTGCTGAGATAAAACTTTTTAGTTTGAATACATCCCATTTGATGATTCTTGATTTTAACTCTTGTGCTATAGGGGTCCTATTAAGGAATTTGGAGCCCGACCCCACGAGATGGAGATTAGGGCCAACTTTTTCTTCTATTAGACGCAGAGTCTCTGGTTTGATTCCTAGCTCCTTGATCCATTTGGTACCAAAACAGGAGGGTAGACCAATGGTACAGAATAGAGGACACAGAGACCAATCCACAAAATTACAACTACCTTATATTAGACAAAGGTGCTAAAAGCATGCAATGGAGAAAGGATAGCATCTTCAACAAATTGGTGCTGGGAGAACTGGAAATCCATATGCAACAAAATGAAACTGAATCCCTTTCTTTTTCTTCTTAAGAACAAAAAATTTTCACTTGTCAAAAAGCTACGTGTCCATAATGTGCTTTTATGTTTATTTGAAAATATTTTCTTGTCTCTGTGACTAATTAGCAGGTGGCTAAGTGTTATTTCTCAGGGATCAACTACCCAATATTTATTAAACTATGGTATCTCCTTAAAATCTTTTTTTTTATTCTCAAAACTAGATTGCAAAGCAAGAAAAGAGAAAAATGAATTTTGGGGATATTTTTCACATTTGAGATTACCTTTTGGATTTTATACAAAGCCCCTGGAAATCTGCAAAAGGTTATTATTGTGCCTTATAAAAAAGAGCTATGATTAAATAATGTTTGTTTGATATGTTTCATATTTCTTAATTAGACTAACGTTATTATAAAAACTATATGGGAAGAATAGTCAAGTCAGAAAAGATGCTTATCCTAGGTTAAATTTGTACAGGAAATATGCTATTTGTAGAGACATCATGAATTATACACTTTATGGGAAGACTGTGGAAAGTTTTCAATGGTTTCATAATCTGTTTTCACCCTCAGGGGAACATCCTTTAGCCTCTTAGGAAGAAATAATGTACTGATGTACTGCACATCAATACAAAGTTTTGCTCTCCCTGAATTAAAATAACTACTTGGTCTCATCCTTAAGCAGGTTTTTCCTTCCATCTGATACTTGTTTAATGATCTTACTTCAGGCTATAATTTTCCAATGCACATGGACAGACTCAGAGCCTTGCAGAAAGAACTGAACTGTTAGTGCCAAAAAAACAAACTCTTGATGGTAGTCTCTAATGTAGGATTGCTTAGACAATTTTCAGATTATAGGAGTGCACTTAGTCAGGACTTTCAGGACTTTTTCAATCTGGAATTGATGTACTTCCAAAAGTCCACTGCTGATACAACATCCACATAAATAATGAGGAAATTTGTCTGGGCACAGTGGCACACACCTGTAATCTCAGTTACTCAGGAAGCTGAGGCAGGAGGATCCCAAGTTCGAGGCCAGCCTGGGTACCTTAGTCAGATCCTATCTAAAAATAAAAGAAGAAAGACTGGGAATATAGCTGGTTATGACCCCTACTATTACCAAAACAAACAAACAAACCCAAAAACATTTAATTAAAGTTATTTAGTTTGTTACTGATAATTACTTTAATGTTCTATTTTAATGGATGTACAAAGAAGTCCCTTTTCATTCATCTTGAGCTATTTTTATCTAAACCATTTGATAGACTACTTAAAACACTTTAAATGACATTTGATTTTCACTGATACCTCAGAATTGAGAAACAAACCTTTTTATTAAATCTTTTTATTTTTGTGCAATATAGTTGTCTATATTCAATGAGAACCTATCCTCCTGTCTCTCAGTATGTAATAGACAAATCAACTATTCAACCAATGCCATGCCTGGAATGCCATATTTGAAAATAAATCTCTTTTAATCAGGTACAACAAGCTCACTTATATGGAGTAAGCATCAATTTTATGAGGTGCCAATGTATAAAGCTCTCCAAAGAGCATTGTCATAGCACCTGGCACGGAGGATTCTAGTCTCATAGGTGATGAAGGATACTCCTTAGCAGGCTACTCCTGAACACATTTTGGGAGCCTCCAAAAGAGGTGAATTTACCCAAATTTATAGGCATTGCAGTTAGAGGGTGGAGAAAGTCTTGATTTCCTGGATTCATGCTAGAATGGCAAAACATAAGATACTTAAAAAAATTTAATCCAAGATTTCTTATGAAAATTTCCAACAAGTTAATTTTTTTGCATTAATAGTTCTATAAAGTTTAGATTTGCAAAGTAAACTCAAAGTCTATTTGACAATTTGTATTCTTGTTGCACTTATGTAAATAATCAGACAGAACTTAACAAGATCAGATTGGGTTATTTTTTATCATCATGAGTATTATTTGGAGGAAAACTTTAGAAAATTTAGAAAGAGTCAAAGGACATTACTGGGTATGCTTTCAGTGTAAATGTTGGGCTTAATCTCTTGACGAGTGTACTTTACAACTTGATAGGAATAGAGATTAACTTATAGAGTTGTGTCCAGTTTCATTATTAAATATTTCATACATGCTCATTTTATATTTTCATTGTAAAGACTTTATAAAATAGCAGTCCTCCATAAAAGTAATAAGAACACTGGGAAAAACTGTCAAAATAAACTTTTTATATAAAACTGGAAATTAACTAAAATTTGCAATGATATTCAAGAAACATGGTTTAATCTTGATAAGAATTGAGTCTTTTAGCTTGCCCTAATCAATGTCTCTCTCCCCTCCCCGCCACTCCATGGTAGCCTTAAAAATTAAGATCCTTAAAACTACCATCACTGTGAAACCAGTGGTTTAATAGCCACTGCAGAGTGCAGAATAGGTTTTGTGCTCCATAGAAGTCCCATCTCTAGAGAATTGTTACTATTTCACCTATCTGGAGATCCACTGAAAATCATCATTCTATGACCTGTCTCTTTTAAACTTAACTACCTCCTAAAGGCCCTATCTTTAAATATAGTCACATAGGAATTTACAGTTTTGGTGTATGAATTTGGATGGACACAATTTAGTACATACTACATGTCATGAATATTCAAAAGAGAACTGATGTTCCTATACTGGTATTTGGAAAATTAGACTTTGGATAAAATTTGTTATTAAAAAACATGAAAACATTTTATATAAAAGGTCAATTCATCAGGTAAATATACAAATATAAACATACATGTACCTAACAACAAGTCTCCAAAATACAAGAGGCAAAACTTGACAAAATTGAAGGAAGATATCACTTATCTACCTCATGAATATAAAAAAGGAGTATGAAGAAGTTAAAAATTACCAGTAAAATGGCAATTTAAAGGCAATACTTTTCTTTAAATAGTGAGTAAAACAGTTGGTCAGAGGATTAATAAGAAAATAGTATACTTAATACCATAAACCAACCAGACATAACAGACATCTATAGAACATTCCACCAACAAGAGAATACACATTTTTCACAAAGTCATATGAAATATTCTCCAGCATAGATCATATCTTAGACCATAAAACAATCCTCAAGAAATCTAAAAGAATGTAAGTCTCACAAAGTATGTTATATTCACCACCCATAATGGAATAAAATTAAAAATCAGTAATCAGGATATTTGGGAAATTTAAAAATATGGGGAAATTAACAAACTCCTAAATTACCAGCTGACTACAGAAGAAATAATAAAGTTATTTTAGAAAATAAATGAGATAAATGAAAATTAAAACAACAGAACTTACAGAATAAAGCTAATGCAGTGCTTAAAGAAAAATTGATATCTGCAGACATATATTACAAAGAAGTGTGATTTCAAATCAGTAACTTTTTACCTTAAGCAATTAGAAAAAGAAGAGCAAACTAAATCCAAATAGAGCAGATGAAAGAAAATAATAAAGTGTAGGGTGGAAGTAATAGGAAAAAAATAGATGAAATCAGCTAAACCAAACATTAGTCATTTGAAAAATATCTTCAAAAGAGACACACCTAGACTGACCTACAAAAAAAAAGACAAAATTTAAATGACTAAAATTAGTAATATAAAAAAGATTTCATAGCTAGATGCAGCATTTCATACATGTGTTCCAGCAGCTGGGGGAGGGCTGAGGCAGGAGGATCGAAAATTCAAAGCTAGTCTCAGCAAAAGCGAGACACTTTGCTTCATTGCACACAATTGCAGTACTTTTCAGTTCTCTGATTGTACATGATGTAGCATGGCACCATTAGAAAAAAAAAAAAAGCAAGACACTAAGCAACTCAGTGAGACCCTGTCTGTAAATAAAATACAAAATAGGTCTGGGGATGTGGCTCAGTGGTGGAGTGCCTCTG
Source organism: Marmota flaviventris (assembly GCF_047511675.1). Classification (NCBI taxonomy): domain Eukaryota; kingdom Metazoa; phylum Chordata; class Mammalia; order Rodentia; family Sciuridae; genus Marmota; species Marmota flaviventris. Next base: position 53,878,972 of record NC_092507.1, read on the forward strand.
AGTTCAATCCCTGGTGCTCCCACTGCCCCCCAAAATATACCACTTATCTACCTCATGAATATAAAAAAGGAGTATGAAGAAGTTAAAAATTACCAACAAAATTCTTTGCCAATAAATTAGATAACTTAGCTGAAATGGACAGATTTCTAGAAAAAATTCCTGTAAAGACAAAATCCTGGAGTTCTTAAAACTGACTATAGAAGAAACAGAAAATCTGAAAAGACTTGTAATAAGAGATTTTATTAACAATAAAAAAAAAACTTCCCACAAAGAAAAGCTCAGGCCCCAATTGCTTTACAGATAAATTTGCAAAGACTTTAAGCAAAGCTAATAATGATCTTTCATACTATTAAAGAAAAAGATGAGGAGGAATAGTTTCCCAATCATTCTATGAAGCGGATATTATAATGATTTCAAAATTCAATAAAGACAAGTAATGAGAAACATAGAACAGACCAACATCCCTTATGGATATACATACAAAAATCCTCTACAAAAATACAAACAAACTAAATGCATCAACACAAAAAAACATTATACACAATTACCCAGTGGAATTTATTGCATTAATGCAAAGTTGATTTAACATGTGATAATCAGTGCAGCACACAGTTATGTTAATAGAATAAAGGACAAAGGCCACATGATCATCTCAATGGGTACAATCAAAAATTGCAAACTGTTGAAACAAATTCAAGAAGACCTAAATAAAAGGATAAAATTTCCACAATTACGCTTTGGAAAACTTAGTATTGTAAAGATATCAACACTTCCAAAATTTGTCAACAGATTTAATTCAATGCCTGTCAAAGTCCTAGCTTTTCCCTATGATGCTTACTGTTCTTATATTCATGACTGTTGACTTCAGGGCAGTCCTTGTGATGTTTGATAAATCTATTATATATTTATCTCCAATCAATTCACTCTCCAGTCTTTTTTGAAAGAAGAACAGAAAGTCAACTTAACTTTCTTCTCTTTGAATCTCTAAAACCTCATCCTTCTCCTCACCCTGTGCTGATGGTCCTGCATTCCTTATGTTCAATGAGAAAGCAGGTACATTTATAGCATTTCCATATGATGTCACCATCATATCTTTCTAGTTTCCTTTAGTTTTATCTATAAAATACAGTATCACTCCTAGTTCAATGGTTAAACTGTCCTTTCTTCTAAGCTAAGGTATACTGGATCCAACTCCTTTTTTTCTCCTCTATAATATCCATTCTGATTATGTCTGCCTTTGCACCATCAATCTTTCCAGGCTCCTGGGCTATTCTCATACATCATACAAAAATGCTCTACTATCTCCCTTCTTGAAAAAAAAAATACCCCTATAGCTGCTGCCTTGTTCTTTTGTTCCAAATTACAGAAATGTCTTCAGAAGACCTCCCTAAAATCACTGTTTCTACTTCCTATCTGGGTTCCTCCTTTCTTGAATCCACTTTGTTTAAGTTTTTCTTCCCACTCTTTGATTCTTGTCAGTGTCACTAGTGATCTTCACATTGATAAAACCTATGGTTCTCAGTCTTCATATTATTTGATCAAAATAATCAATAATCAATAATCACTTGTCATGATTGATAAGTTTTCTCATTTTTTAAATGCTTTATTCACTTACTTTAGCACTATCACTTTCTCTCTTGCTTATCCCTCTGATTTTCAGTCTCTTTTTCTGGGTTCTCCTGATCTCCCAGACCTCTTAAGTGTGTGCTCTGAAGCCTGTGTCTTCTCTTTTTGCATTTACTCTCAATGAACAGGTGAACTTATCTAGATGTATGATTTTAGATACTAACTACATACTAAGGAGTTCCTAATTTACAGGGCACCATCAGTGTGGTGAGTATGTGTGATAGTATGCGTGCAGCATCCTAGGCCTCACTTTTCCTGTTGGTAGAAGTTACTACACTGCTTCTTGTCATAGGTCACTATGTAGTTCTAGAAAACCAGGGCCCAGGAATGAGAAAGATGGGCTAGTTGTTGCCATATCTTACTTCATAGCTGAACTTGGACCTCTGAAACTTAACTCTGGATCCTACTTCTTGGGCCTCTGTACCTTAAGCTGCAATAGCAAAGCATTGCTGTGTTTCTTCTAGAAAAATCGGAAGAACTCAGATGCTTGACCAAATGTACCTTGGAATATACTGCTTTAGTCTAGGCAGAAGTGAAGTCTGACCTTGATAGTCATTGGTAGGCTTGGTGCTCATCCTACTTGATAGTGTATTCTAATCAATTAGCATCATCTGTGGTCTATAGGCATGGTCAATGTGTGTTATATGTTTGATGAATGTTGATTAAAAAAATGAACATAGAACAAAGTCTTCTTTTGTAATATTGAATATTAAATAAGATTTTCTTTTTATTTTTTTAAGGTTTAGTTTTCAATGCACAGTCAGAAATGAACATGTTTTTTGACCCTTCCCTATGTGTAAATAAGCTCTTCAGAATTAAATATGCTATACTTAAATTCACCTTTTTTATATCACTTTGTCATTTGTAGGCTTAATAGTGCTTGTGATGAGACTAGAAGTCACTCCTCAAAATTATTCAGTAAAGTACAGGTACTTTGTTAACACTTCTCAAGGAAATGATAAGAAACTGTTTTCCAACAATAACATGTCATTGGTTAATATGTCATGTTCAGAATTTGTTAAATTCATAAATAATGATTTATTGATATACAGAACAAAGAGAGATTTGGTTGATTTTACCGTGGCCAAGAAAATTGATTCTAGTCACTAGTCAGAAAATAAGTGAATGAGTCAGATTCACGCCAAGAGCTCTATATACATTTTCTCATCGACTCTTCCAACAGCTCTCTGGAGTACTTTTTATTGTATATATTAAAATTATCACATATTGCAGATATTCAAAGCTATCCAAAATCCTGACAACTTCTGCCAAGAGACTCCTGTAATCCCAGTATAAAGAAAACTGTTAAGTTTAATAACACTGCTGTTGTTCTGGACCTTTTTATAGATGAAATAAATGGAGTTTCAAACACTGCATGCCATAATCTATATTTGCATTTTAAGAACCAGGGGCAACTAAAGTTTATTTATAAGGTAGGTTGTTGGGGTTGGGAGGAATAAGAAGATTTGAATTGCCTTGAAGCCATGCTTTCACTTGGAAATAGTTCACTTTTTATGCTTGTTCTCCAAAGAACAGTTCGGGGGTTGGTGGGGGGAAACCAGAGCAAGTCTGAAGGTTCCCAGACCACATGAACCTGTTGATTCTGTATTGACAGTAACCCTTACTTTGAATTCTTGCTGGTGGTGCTTTATAAAAAGAACTGGGCATTGTTCTGAGGTTGGTGTTGTCAGAGGATGACTCTGTTCTCACTTAAGGGCTGAGGTTTGAGTTGAATTTGTAGATGTGTTCATTAAGTAGCTGGGCTCAACCTCATGCTTTGACATTAGCCAATCTTGGCCCAAAGTCTAATACAAAAGAGCTTTCAAATAGGACTACAGATAAATACATAATTTCTTTAGAAATTTTCATTCCTTTTGACACTTGAATATAGGATTAGCTAATAAAAAAGGAAGATTACATACTTGAAATAGCCATGTGAATCATGTCTGCTAACATGATTATACCTTGCATGTGAAAATTAGTTTGACCTTTTCATAAAAATAAATCACCTGTAGTACTACTATTGTTCTATGGTACATCATCCTCCAGATCAAAGAGAACATGTCACATAAAAATACCTAATACTTCGAATGACTCTCAAGCCTATTTCATTTAATGCTTAATTAGATAATAATTATCATGTTTTTCAAATCAAACAATATAAAAATTCCCCAAGAAACTTGCCATATGTATCCCAGGCCTCATTCACTTCCAGAGGCAGTTTTTTTTTTCAGAGATTTTTAAAAATTAATATTCAATTAAGACAAATACATATTCTTACTTTTATTTCTTTGCTACTCGATGGTAACCGATTGTTTTTTAAATTTAATAATATATCTTGAAAATTTTATATCTTAGTATGTGGAATGCTTCCTTTTATTTTTTACAGTGTATAGTAGTATTCTATTGTATTGCTACAGCTTTGTTCAAAAACATTTGGGCCATTTCCAATCATTTGTTATTCCTGATAATGTTGCAACAAATGAATTTGTGTGTGTGTTTCATATGTGGGACAACTTTGGTAACTGTGAATATATTCAATTCAATATATTCAGTATTTTTAATAACTAAATAACAAACTTCCAAAAACTTTATCCCAGTTTATTCTTTGCCTTTGACTTTACTTATAGTGTTTATTTAATATATTTTTTTAACTCTTTTTATTCTTCGTGCATAAAGTTCTTTTTCCTATATAAACAAACTTTTCAAATTACTTTCATGGCTTTTTGGGTTTAATGTTTTTGCTGTATTTTCATCTAGAACTTTTCTTCATTATTTCTCTATACGAAATTTGGAATTAGATTTTCTGGTTCTAAAAAGTCATGTTTTGTGGAAATTCCTTTAAGCTTATAAAGTAATTTAACATTATTGTCTTTATGATGTGAATATACCTTTTCCACAGCATAGGTTGTCTTTCCATGATTTCCTGCCTTCTCTTCTATCCCTTAGTAGTCTACAAAGGTTTTCTGTATACAGGTCTTATCTATTTCCTGTTTACTTTGTTCTAAGACATTTCAGCATTTTTTGTTGCTATTGTGAGATATTTTAATCATTATATCATCTGGTATAATGTTGTTGTTGGTAGATATGCAACTGAACACACACACACACACACATATATATGTATGTTTTTAATGATATAATATTTGTTTATAACAATTTTCAATTTTCTTGGGTTTTCAGATATTCTCATATTTTCTGCAAATGGTAATGCTTTACTTCTGTATTAGTTGGACTCTCTAGAGCAACAGAACCACTAGAATTTATCATGAAGTGGCTAGCGCCTTGCCACGGTAATTTTTCCTGCTCAGGAGGGGATTAAACCACCTGAGAAAATAAAGTCTGAGATAATTGGTGAAGAAATAAGAGGCAGAGTCAAAGAATAGGTTTTAAAAGCAGAGTCAATTAGAAAATGGCTCTGGTGGTTTATTTAAGGGGGTACATCAAAGGGAGGGATAAGGTTTCAGGGGTAGAGTCTTGCTTCATGATGTCTTGCAGTCAGCAAGTTGATTAGCATCTTGGCAGGCTACACCAATCTCTGAGAGCCCCATGTCTGGGGCTGTGTAAGACCTGGCAGAAGTGAATAGAACTCACATGTATCTGGGCAATCTTACCAGCAAAATTGCCGCTGGAAGTTCCCAAATACCAGATTTTCCTATTCAGTGGGCTTCCATGCTGATTTAGACCATACATAGGCCACGGATGGCTCTCAACAAGGATATATATATATATATATATATATATATATATATATATATATATATATATTTATTTATTATGAGAAATTGGCTTCATAATCACAGCGATGAAGAAGTCCTATGACCTGCCATCTGAAAGCAGATGGAGGCTTTGGAAAGCTGGTGTGTATTATGTGTAGTCCAACAGAGCACTGAGGCCTGAGAGCCAGGAGAACTGATGGGGAGAGTTCTAAGTCTAAAAGATCATATAAGAACCAGAGGATTGATGGTGCTAAGTCCCAGTCAAAGGACAGGAGCTGACCAATGTTCCAGGTCAACAGTCAAGAAGAGGAATAATTCTTGTATTCTCACCACTGTGTCTCAGTTAGTCCCTCAATGAATTGGATGGTGCCTAACTGTAATTGGGGCGGGCAATCTGCTTTGCTTGGTTGATGCATCCAAATGTTTATCTATTCCAGAAACACCTTCACAAATTGTTATGGTTTAGATAGGAGATGTCTCCCAAAAGTTTGGAGGTGAAACTACTGGGTTATGAGAGCCTTAACCTAATCAGTGCATTAAATCCACTTGAATGTATTAACTGGTTGGTAACTGTAGGCAGATAGGGTGTAGCTAGAGGAGGTAGATTACTGGGGACATGCCTTTGAGGTATGTATTTTGTCCCTCACAAGCAGACCTCTCTCTGTTCCTTGGGGTCATGTTCTAAGCTGCTTTTCTCTGCCAAGCCCTTCTATCCTGATGTTCTGTCTCAGAGCAATGGAGTCAGAGCAATGGAGTCAACCACCTATGGACTGAGAACTCTGAAACCTTGAGCCCCAGAAAATCTTTTCCTCCTCTAATTGTGCCTGTCAGATCTTATAGTCACAGTGATGAAAAAGCTAACTAAAACATAAACATACCCAGAAATAATGTTTAACTAGATATTTGGGCATTCTGCAGCTAGGTCAAGTTGGCACATAAAATATTCCAGTGTTTAATTTTCTTTTCTCTGTACTGACTTATAGCCTCAGTATAATGTTAAAAAAAATTGTAATATTGCATCGTGCTACTTTTTCTTACCTTAGTGAAAATAAAAAAAGTTTTATCTTTGAACAGAGCTTTTGGGCTGCGATAGATGCATTTATTTATTTTAATTTTTTTTTCTGGTTGTAGATGGATTCAATACCTTTGTTTTATTTATTTATTTTCATGTAGTGTTGAGGATCAAACCCGATACTTCACACATGCTAGGCAAGTACTCTACCCCTGAGCCATAACCACAGCCCTGCATTATATTTAACTTGTTATAGAAACATTTATACATGTCTAGATATTGCTAGTTTTTAAAATGAGAAATGGCTGTTAAATTTTTCAAATGTCTTTGAAATAATTCAATTGTTTCTGTTCTTTAAATCTTTCCCTACGACCATTTATCTGAATAAATTTACTATGTTGACTTATTTTTATATTCTTGGGTTCTGGATTTACAAGTGAGATTAGTCTATAAATTTTCTTTGCAGACCTTATTAGATGTGCTGTTAATATCATATGCTTTATAAAATGGAACTGAAATTATTCCTTATGTTTTGTACTTCTTAATAGTTATAATAATAATAATCTATTCTTTGAGGGTTTGGTAAAATTCCCCTAGGAAAATCATACTGGCTTGGTAATTCTTTGGAGGAGGGTGAGTAATTAACAACCTTCTCAATTTTTTTCTCTGGATTTTTTTCTCTATGGATTATCCTTTAAAGTCAGTTTGGTTAATTATATGGCTCAACTATCCATTTAATCCAGGCTTTCAAATACATTTTCCTATAGTAAGAGATGTATTTTCAGTGGGGGCAATGCATCTTTGATGTTATCATGATTAATTTTTCTCATTAGCAACAAAAGTTTTTTCTTGGGAAAGCAAAAATAAATAAATGGTTAAGAAACATTACAATTCATTAAAGTAGTTCTTAGGTTTATATTAATAATCTCTATTTTTAATTCTTTATTATTTTTATGTTTACTTTTTTTCTTAGTTTAATAATTATCTTAGATATTTTACTTTTCTATTTTTAAAAAGTAGCTTCTTGGGAGGCTGGGGTTGTGACTCAGTGGTAGAGTGCTTGCCTAGGACATGTGAGGCCCTGGGTTCAATCCTCAGCACCACATAAAATAAATAAATAAATAAAATAAAGGTATTTTGTCCAACTAAAAAGTAAATATAAAAAAGTAGCTCTGGAATTGTATATTAGTTCTAGTCACTTTTATATTCTAACTTATTTATTGATTCCTCTAAATAGTTTAATTTCTTTTTTCCTTATTTTTTTCTTTTTATTTAATAGTTGTTTTGTTAACTTCTTGAATTGATGCTTATTTCATTCAGCTTAAAGTGACCACAGAGTTCTGATTGTGTCTTCATTTATCATCATTTTCTATAAATTCAGCAATTTTATTCATAAGGGTTACTTAAAAATTTTTTTGTTTATAATTTTTAGGTGGAAGGATTTCTGTTTTTCTGATTTTTGTATTAATTTCTAGATTTGTGGAATTGTGATTATAGAATATTATACATAATTATTTTTGTACTTTTTAAATTACTATATTGGAATTTTTATAAATATGATATTAGTTCTCAAAAAAAACTTTGAGGCACATAGTTTGATAGATCTGGATTTAGATTAGTTAAAAATCCCTTTTTATTTCCACATTTTCGTATTGCTTGTAACACCTGTTTTAAACTTGTTACAGCTATGCATCTACTTTGTAGGCCTTTATAACTTTCACATCTTCACTGCAATTTCTACTTCTTATATTATATATATTTTTTGTCACATAATCATGATGGGTTCTGCTCCAACTTGTCTGAATGAGATGGACATCATTATCCAAAATATATATATGAAGACACGAATGGTGTGAATATACTTCATATACAACCAGAGACATGAAAAATTGTGCTCTATATGTATAATATGAATTGTAATGCATTCCTCTGTCATCTTTAGCAAATCAGAATAAAAAAGATCATAATTTTTGCTTTATTACTGTTATTCCTTTGTGTGTCTGAGGGGAAAGGGACATTATCTGAGTAAAACTTTGATATTCCTTTTATTTTCAACCATTTTAATCCTTATCAATGTATATCTGGTATATAGTATTTTTATTGTAATTTTTTTTAAAAAAAACCTTAAAATATTTATTGCTTGAGGATTTTTCCAAATCTTGCATATATAGATTTGTTTGTGTGTAGATCTTTTACTATATATTTAGTTTTATTTGCTCTCTCTGTGTGAACGTGTGTGTACATCTCTGTACACATGCATGAATTTAGGAAGTTATTCATTAAGTTCTAGATTTGCTTTTTAGTGGCTATCTTTATAATAGATTCATATAATACTCAGAATCCTCTCTGGTTTTATATGTAACTATTAGTTATGAACAATGATAAATTGGCATGTGTCCTCTTTCCCACAGTGTATCTTATCCAGTATAATATTTTGTTAAAAAGTCACATTTCTTAGAGTTTATCTTTACATTGTTACACATGCTTAAACTACTGTTTGGATGATAGTTACAAGTGAGTCAGTCAGTGAAGTTTTTTCCTTTCCCCTCTGAGTATTTCTGAATTATGTCAGTTCATTATTTTCAAAGCCAATAACTTTCATATTTTTTTGGTACCAGGGATTGAATTCAGGGGCACTTGACCACTGAGTTACACTCAGCCCTATTTTGTATTTTATTTAGAGACAGGGTCTCATTGAGTTACGTAGGGACTCTCTTTTGCTGAGACTGGCTTTGAACTTGTGATCCTCCTGTTTCAGCCTCCTGAGCCCCTGGGATTACAGGTGTGCACCACCTTGCCCAGCTTCATATGTTTTTTATAGTCTTAGTTTTATAACAAAATATGTTCCCTGTTTACCGTTTACCACTAGTCCTTCTGAGAAAATTTTCCCAGATTTATTCCTTCTCATGTGAGGAATATTATTTGACTTCTAATGTCTTAAAACTATGATTTGTATATTTGATGAATAATTTGACTAAACATAAAATCCTTAGATTACACTTTCTTTCCTTGAGAATGTCAAAAGTTTTATGACATTGCTGTTAGGCTCTGAATATTGTTTTGAGGAAGGCTGAGGGTAGGCTGACTTATTTTTCATTTGATCTCTTTGCTTTTCTGCTTTAGGTGTCTTTTTTTTACAATCAAAATTTAGTAATTTGCATAATAAAAGCAAAGTGAATCTGAAAAATATTCAATAATTTATTAACCCGTGTCTTGGTTTGACCATTACGAATCAATATTATTTAGCATATGGTGTTGACTTTCAACATATAGCCTCAAGTCTGATTTTTTTTTCTTTCAATTTCAGGAAGATTCTTTTTTTTAATTTACTTTCAAAGTATTTGTTCCAGTCCACTGTTCAGAGACACCGGTTATATGTGTGTTGGCTCTGTAATGTATTTCTTCCATCATTATTAGTTTCACACAAACAACTTTAAAATATTTCTCTTCATTTTCAATTAATTTTGACCCCTCTCCTTATACCTGTCTTCATTGGTTCCTACTTACTCACAGTACTTATTCCCACCTTGTGTTTCTTCTTCTATTGTCTTCATACCTGGGTGGCCTGGTTCTTTTGTCTTCTTCTTGCTTGATTTGTGTCAGCTCATTTAATTCTCCTCATCATCTGTGTTTTTCATTTGTGTTTTGTGGTCTTCCTTGATACATTATAATGCTTATTAAAATATAGTAAATATGCTTCCTTTAGAGAAACAGGATAGCTTAATGAATAAGATCATCAACTGTGGAGCATGACTCACTGGGTTAAGCACTGGCTCCTCCTCTAACTAGCTGTGTGATCTTGAGCAAGTTACTTGGGTCTGTATAATGGGAGAATTGCTAATAATTAACTCATAGAATTGTGCTGGGAACACTGCCTTGCAACAATAAATACTATATTTACTTATGTTTATGAAGGCTTTTCATTGATTATAAAAGTACTCAAAATTTTCATTGGCTCTGTGGCAACACTTTTTTCCCCTCTCCTATTATAAGCTATGATGCTCGTTTTTAGTATTTTTCTTAATGATATGTTGGTGTCTGTCTTGTGCCAGTTAATTCTTTATTACTATTCACTATTAATCATTTTTCTGGTCAAAGTCTTTGGAGAAAATGTCTAAAGTGAAGGCTTAAAGGTAGCTCTACTGTTCTCAGAACCAAACAACTCCTACTTTCTGTGAAAAATTGTTATATTCATAGCCCCAACAAATGACACTTCCCTATATCCATACCCTTGCATTTCCGGCTCCCACCATGACTCTAGACTTAGCTTTTGAGTTGTTCTGGTCAAAGAAAAAGTAGCAAGAATGATACATGGCAAAACCTTTAAAGAATGTGAACTTTAGGGCTGTCTTTTTTTTTTTTTTTTTTTTTTTGCTGTTAGCAACTCATCTTCAATGTGCAAAAGTCTGAGTAGCTTTCTGGAAAGGGATCCCAGGTGTATAAGCCATCCCTTCTGAGCCTCAGATATAGAAGTGAGACCTGCTAGAGGAGAGATAAGCCACATGGTTGAGCCCATCCTAATGCATGGCATCACTGAATTGCAGGCAGATTAGTTGCTTTCTAAACCATTGTTATGCAACAGTAGATTACAGATTCATTTTTACTGCAGCCTCAAAATTAGAGTTGCTTCCAATAATCTTGGTGTCCCTGCATACTCATTTCTTCTGAGTCTTCAAAGTGACATTAGGTTCAGGAGACCTTCTGGCAATAAGTCCACACTTCCCAGTTCTTACAGACAAGATATGCGCCTTTCACACTTCATAGGGATTTTATCAACTTAAAGGATTATAGTTCTGCTGATTTTTTGCTAACCTGGAGATCAGCTGCAACTGTGTTCCCTGGAAATTCTTGGTGCCTCCTGTTCATGCCCCTATCCATGCTTCTCCCTTACTCCTTCTTCTTCTGATCCAGTTTAGAAACATAGGTTTTAATTTTATAGTAAAGCCTTCATTTCTATGAAGTATGTGTGTGTGTGTATGTGTGTGTTTTCTTTTCTGGTACTTTCAGGGATCTCTTTTATTGTTTCCTTCAGTCTCTCCCTGGGCCTTTTCCATATGACTTCTGCCCAAATTCAGCTGCTTTTTGACAATCTCTACAAGAACTTTAGTTTGTGGGTAAAATCTGTATAAGTTTGCTAAAAACTGCATTTAACTTTTCCCATCTCTTTGTTAGTTTATATAATTTCTAGGAGGAGAGAGGAAAGATATACTTAAACAGTAGACATTATTTAATTCATTTTGCAACAAGAACACTTTGGACATATTTTTATAAATATTATGTAATAACCTTGAGAGGCTTGATAATCATTAATATCTTTCAAAGTTCTAATATTCAAAGAAGGGGAGCATGCCATTCAGGTTGATTCTTTTTCTCTTTAAATCAGATATTAGGTTCCCATCCATATTCTCTTTGGGCAATGGTATCTTTATATTTAATAAGTCTAAATAATTATCATCGTAATTCCCAAAGATCATGTTGTCTTCGTTTAATAGAAACTGTATCTAAATCATGACTAAACTGTATCTAAATCATTAAAGGGTGTTTTGGCTTCATTCAGATGCCCAGTGCCTTGGTATTATTAATATTGGCTTTGGGCTCAATTTCAAGGTAATGGATAAGGAGGATGGTATAGAATGCAAAGCAACAAGTACAAGAAGGCAGAATAACCTTTGGACAGTTGGCAGCATTTTGGGTGTACAGATTGGATGCTCTTCACTCTGGCAGCTATTAGTTGAGGAAACAGTGCAGAGTAGGAGTCCACTGAGTCCTGACATTGAAAAGCTGAAAGGTTGGCCTTTCCTTATATGGTATGTAAAACTGGTTTGGGTTAATGGGAGAATAATAGAAAGTTATTACTGCTTCATTGGTAAGCCCTTATTTGTTCCTTAATATATAGTTCTGACGGGGATCTAATTCCCTGACCCATTCCTCCTCCTACATAGAGAAAATTGCTTCCACTTATGTAATTGGTATGTACTTTCCTTGTATAATAACTAGTATTAGACATTTTGTGTTTTCATAGTTATTTCTCTCATTAGACTGTGAACTGCTTGAATCCAATAAAAGATTATGCCCTAATAATCCCTGTACCCCCAGTATCTACAGGGTATACTGCGTTCAGTGCAAAATGAGTGTGTTTACTAGAATGAATTAAGAAATGGGTAATTTAATCCATTAAAGTCTTTCTGGTATCTAGCTAATTTAGTAGTTCAACAAACAAAGTTACCCATTCCTATCTTCCTTCTCTTTACCTTAACCAGCTTCCTCTCTAGTTCTCTGAAAGGGCTTGTCACCCAGGGAAAAGGAGACCTGGACTTTTCCCATCTCTTCTCTCCTCCCCTACACACACACACACACACACACACACACACACACACACAGGACTCCACCCAGCTGGGTTTCTAAAGCCGGATCAGGGATCAAGTCAGGTTCCCTGGGCCTCTGCCTGTTGCTGTGTCACGAATTCCCAAGTTATGGAACCCACTCCCAGACCCTCTTGATGGACTACCTCCTCAGAGGTGATTTAACCTGTTGGTTTGGGGAACACTGCGCTTGTCACTCTGGAGTCCTTTGTGCAACAGGAGAGAGCGGGCTCCCACGCTCTGGCTCCTTCCACACGCGCTGGCTAGCTCCCTTGCATCGCCTCCGCCCACCCCCGGCCCTGAGTCCGTCCACCTCCGCCCCATCCCCCTTTGTGCAGCCTTTAGCTGCGGACTCCTTCCTACTGTATTCATGGCAGATGAACAGCCAGTGACTGACACGTTCCAGGAAAGGCGAATGGGAGCAAGCGCGGGCGGCTGGGGGAGGTGTGTAGTGGCAGACGGCCTCTGGGATTATGAATGGGGGCGGGGGAGGGGGCCCGGGCAAGCGTGAGGTTCAAACCAGGATTTTCGGCATCCGGCTTGATAGGCACACAAGGCTGTGCGTAATCCTTCAGCTCTGGTGGAAAGGGAGATGCTGAGAGCTCCCGACTGTGAGTGAGGGCTATTTTGCAAAACTCCCCTAGTATCGTGCCGGTGGAGTATTGCGGGAGGTCGGAGAGGTAGGTGGGAAAGGAAAGAAGCGGGGAGGGCGATCAGGAAGAGGCCAGCCGACTGCAGACAGCACGCTTTCCTCCTGAGAATTGACAGGTGGTGGCCTCAGCAGTTACAACCTACTACACAGCATCTAGTCCGTGCAATACGGTCATATTGTTATTCCCCCGCACCGGGCTGAGGAGCGCAGCGCTGCAGACCAAGTGGTACTCGGGAGCTGTCTCTTCCGGGGACTGGATCGGGGGCGGGGGGATAGGGACAGGGCGTTGAGGGTCAGCTGAGAAGATAAAAGCTCGCGGGTGCATCACAGCGGACTGTGGTGTCCCGATCCGGAACCCCCACGCCAGTCCGCCAGTCAGAGCGCGCGCTCCTCAGCCGCCCCCGGCCCGGCCCGAGTGCCCTTTTCTGGGGCTCCTGGCCCCGCCTGGGCAGTTTCGGTCTCCTAGTGGCCGGCCAGGCTGCACGGAGCAGGGAGGCTTGCTCCCAGTACATACCCTGTCGAGCCGCACCCGGCCGAGCCACGGCTGGAGCCCGGGGTCCAGAGCGCTGTGGTGCAACGAGGCGCCCCCGGCGGGAGGAGCGCGGCTTCCACCAGGGTAGCCTAAGGTAAGGGCTGCCTAGGAGGCTGCTGGTTTATTCCTTAGCCTCCCTTCTCTTACTTTATCACACATCCAAGTCGGAATGGAGAGTGTGGGTGTTGTGGGGCTGATGCGAGGCGAAGGGGAATGGAGCCACTGAGCCAGGATGGTCGCCTTGACGGCGTTGTTGGCGCCCCTTTATAGTCAATCCAATGACTGGCCCCTTCCCTTTCGTCCTCTCCTTCTTGCCAGTGCTGCTGCCCTTGGACTTCTTGGCGAGTCACTGGCAAGGAGGGAGATCCAAGGGAGGATGGAGTGAGATAGAAGGAAACCCAAGTGCTGGCGGTGGATGGGAGCGCGGTGCCCAGTGGTTGCGGGTGGTGAGCACTGGTAGGAGCCTGAAGTACCCAAGAATTTGATGGGTTGTGGCTCCCGACAAACCCAGGGATCTGGGGCACCAAATGGGATGCATCCAAACCTGGGAATAAAGAAGGTTCTGCCAGAACTTTTGGGAAGCTCTGTATAATGTCTGGTGAGGGGGCCTGGGTTGTGTTCAGGACACCCAGCTCCAAGCTGTAAGTGTGGGGAGAGACCCTCTCCCCTCAACTCCTCTCTTTCCTTCTTGCCTTTTCTTCCTTCTTCCTGTTTTGCTTCTTTCCTTCCCTTTCTCACAGACGACCTTCCATGTGCCATACTTCACACAAAAATCAGAACCCACTGTAGCCAACAGCTTTAAACCAAGTATTAGGAGGAACTCGGAGAGGAATAGCTCTTAATTACAGGAACAGCTCTTAATTATGCATTCATCACATGTATGACATACACAGTTTTTTCAACATTGTGAAACTTTCACTTAAAATTGCATTGCATTTACATTATGTTTACATCACATATATGTTGTGCTACTAATTAGAAATGCATTGTATGCATTCTGCATTTTCATCTGTATGTGATATAACTGTTTTTTGAATCACATGCAATTTTTAAACTCAGAGGTTTCCAGCTGCTGGTAAGTCTTGACTTTATTGTAGTAATGGAAGGCATCATATTAAATTTTAAAAATTACAATAAAATATAATGAAAGTCTAGATACTTACCCCCACTTGCAGTGGATCATAAATTCTTCCCTTTCCTTTTGCTAAAAACTGTTGTTATGCCAATAATTTTCATAAAACCAAAAACAATTTGGGGGCCTCAAATGTATTATCCCCAATCTCAGGTTTAGGGAAGGATATGGAATTTTCTGCACATGAAATGACAAGAAGGTGGAAAAAGCCAGTGATTTCATTTCAGGTAGAGGAAAGTTCAGCTGCGCTTCCCTCTCAGGGCACCTCATTTATCTTCTGACATCCCAAGAGAGGAACCCCTTAATGTCAACATGTGTCTTCAGCATAATATTGGCTTATTCAACCCTACAAATCAATACTTATAGGACTTGGCAAGTAACATGTTTACTGTTACTTGTTGTTTTTCTTTTTTTAAACAGCAGGGTGCCATTTTTTGCTAATTTACAAAAAAAGTAAGAGTGTTAAATGTACTGAAATTGTTGAGATGGCGTGATTGATGGATTGAGATTGTTTAATCTATATATCTGTCATCTTTCTATATTGCTTATACAGTTGTGAGCTAAATAATTCTGCCATGTGTCTACTTGTATTTTTATCAGCTTATTTACTTTTCAGTTTATTTCTAGCTTGACATATTGTGCAAAAATAAATTATCCTAAATTTCTCTAGAGGGTACCCACTTGGTCATGCTTGTTTGCTTTTATAATAGGGTTGTTTTGATTGAGGAATAAGAAATCAATCATATATGGTTTTTCTGAACTTGGACTCCTTTGCCTGTCTAGAGACAGGTATTTAAAAATAACAGGTGCTGTGTATGTACAACTACAGATTTGTTTCATAAAGACATTAGACATAGAATGATATTTTTATTTTAGTTCATAAAATGAACATTTAAAATCATGAAGGAATAAAGAGTCCCAGGTATCTCTTTTATCTTATTTGACTTATTTCGAGTAGAGAGCAAGGAGTCTTAAGTTAGAAAAATTTTCAGGGTTAGTAATTTGGATTTATCTTTTATTATTGTGACATGAAACTTCACCCATTCCTCTAAGAAAATTAAAGCAGCATGATTTGGAGAAGGCATGGGGATGTTGTTGATAATGACACATGGGTTCCTTTGAACATGGGTTGTTGCACCACTTTATAGTAACATGGTGGAAACTGTGATGTGCCAAATCCTTCTTCAAGGAAGGACTGGTGACCCGAGCCTGAGCATGTTGTCAACAAGTGGCCTTCAGTTGTCAGACACTTCAGGGAATGCCTGAGCTGTAGAGAGCCCCGTTGTTTCAGATCATACTCTTTTTTTAGGGCAGCTCCCATCCAATGGCTGATCCATGTCGAGAATAAATATTAGTCCATTTCAGCATAACTCGGAGGGATCATTATAACTCTGGAGCTCCTGGTGGGCTTGCATTACTGTGCTCTTTCTCCCTTTGCCCATATCTGCTTCCTTCCCCATCCTTTCTCAGGCATTCATAAGGAGGCCATCCTTAATAGAACTGCACAATGAACTTCATGTCAGAGTCAGCTTGCCAGGGAAACCAACCTGTGACAGTGCCCCCTCCACAGACACTTATTTTGTCAGTTTTAATAAACTTGTCTTTTGACATGTGGTGTCATTTCTTATTGGGGCACATTTCCTTGTCCTTGCTCTTCTTCTGTTCTTCTGTTTTATAGTTCCCTCTTGACTCTTATTAGATCTATAATGTTTCTATAGTCTGTTTTCTATTGATTTGAATGTTATATATCCTATTTCTGGTTTTAGTCATTATTCTTATGTTCCATATTTTGTCTTAACTGATGAAATTGATAATAATACCCAGTCTCTTGAATAACATAAAGACCTTGTATGGTTTTGATTCTGATCATCCCCCATGTTTCAAAATGAAGTTCCACCACATTATTTATATCCCCAGGACATTTTTATATAATTAATGTTTTCTTTTACTGTGTTTATCGTCAATGCTTACTTAAATGTATCCGCATTTTCTGTGTTTGTGTCTTGGTTATATTTAAGGCTATTCTTTGTCTTTGGAGTTCTGTAGTTTCCCTAAGATGAATCCCACTATAGGATGCTCTTGTGGGCTACTTTTTATTGCTCTTTCTTGGAATGTTTTTGTGCATCATTAATCAGATGACTCCTGTGTTTCTTGACTTATTGAAAATTCAAAGTACAGTCTTACCATATATTGTCTTGCTTTGATTATGTCTTCTGAAGTTCACATTAGATATATGTTGGACCTGTTTTTTTTTCCTGTTCATGTCTATTCCCGGAGTAAATATTTTTAGTTAAAAATATTTTAAAGAAAAAAATTGGGTAATTTATTCAGTACTGTGTTCTGCTGCTAGGACAGGGTCAGGGACTGTGCACCTGGGTAACCTACTGTTAGATAGGAGGCTTTGTTTCTGCAGTTCAGGGGTGTTCACTGGTCCACCACCCTCTTTCCTCCATTTGGATTCCTTCTTTGGATGACTGCATTATTTCCAGGGCTTATAATTATACTTATAAAGAAGAGGCAGGGATAGATGAATATGTGCTGTCTTGTCTGAATTGAAAGTGTGTGCTTTTAAAAAAACACTCTATTTTAACTCCTCAGCCACAGTATCCATTAATATCATTGAAAATACTAGTTTGATTGAGTATCCCTATAATATGTATCTTATATAGAAATATAACCTAAACATCAGTTTAAAACTCTTATTTAAATTAATTAATATTATTAGTTTTAAACTGGTGATTTAAATGTCAGATCTCATCCTATCAGTGAAATATATGACAAAAACCTATGTAGGTAATATTTTCTCTATGAAACCAGTTCTCTCCAAGTTGTATTAAAGCATTTGAAAAACATGAGTACTTTTTATCTGTTGCTGTCTCTTTGGGAAATGCTAAGAAAATCCTTTATCAGATGGATACTTTAAAACTTTAGAGAAAGTAAATAGCACTATTTGCACAAGCAACTTGCTGATATTTTTAGGGGATTAAGGGAAAAAAAATACCAGGATTCTCAGTCTTTGCCTTTCCTGGCTTATATCACAGTGCTGACTCATTTTCAGAACTGAAAGTGATCTTAGAAATCACTTACTTCAAACTTATTGTTTTATACCTAAGAACACTGAGACCTTGAAAGACCATAAGAGAACTTCAATTAAAGTGACAGGGCTTATTTATTTTGAGTTCTTAGTATTTTCTAACTTTATGTTTACTATAAGAAATCAGAATTGACCTATTTTGAGAAGACATTTAAATTTATAGTGAGTTTTGATTCCTTGATACCCGTTTTTAATGGGAAGGAAATATTTTAATAAGCTGGGATAACATGATAGTCTTTTAAAAATAGGTATATTTGAAAATTTGATGAATATATGGTTCAGTTATTCAGAAAAATTATTATACACTAAAACATTTGCATCCAATATTGAGGGTTTGTAAACTCCTGGGAAAGACTTCCAGATATTGTTTGTTTTGTCTGTTGTCTTTGCTAGGGAAAATGACTTAGGGACAATAACTTGTTTTATAGTTAGAGTCACGTGTGAAGGTCTGTGGATAGTGACAGTTGCCCTGGCATTGTACACTGGTATGCTGGAGGATTTATTTTCCTGCAGGTTCTAGAAAGCCCGTAGGTCAGTAGGATACAGCAGGACTGGCAGGTGTTCAAACAGAGTGAAACACAAACAGGCCACTCAGCCCCCAGAATATGCTCTCTCCTTCACTGTATGTGTACATACATGGACTTAGACACATACCTTAAGATACCTTGAAAAGATCCTTCCATCTGCTGCTAGTTTGACCTTCTTACTGCACAAAGACAGTGCTCTTTTGGGGATTATTCTCCCTTTATCATGTAAAACTACTCACTTAAAACTAACTTCACTCATATCAAATATTAGGGACTTAAAAAAAAAACTAGACTGTCATTGACTGTATTTATTGGAAGGTTTTTTGAGGGTAAAAAGAAAACTACGTTATGTTTCTCTTATCTTACATCCATAAAGTAATCTCAGAATGTTAAAAGAACTACAGAATGTTAAACATCTCTGAATTCCAATGAGAAAGAAAGGCCAATGTTGGTTTTTCTCTTTTCTATTCCAGTATTTGTTAAAATAGTTGAAATTACTTTCGAGGACACTGCCAATATATACCTATATACACTTTTCTCTGTGACTAGTACAATTCCCTGAATGGGGGGGGGGGGGAGATGCAATTCATTGTTTTTGTAGTGCCTTGACTGAATAAATGAGGACGAGGCACTGGAAGCCCTGAGTTTCAAAGTTGAGATGCCACTAATTGGTCAGAGGCATCCTCTGTGTAATCAAAGGGTATAATTATGAAAATCGCTGAGGTTATTTCCAGTATTATGGTTTGGTTAAATGTCAGATTTGTGGACCTTGTTTGACAAAACATTTAGGGGAATTTTGGGATAGGCCCATGTAATTAAGTATCATTCATAAGAAAGTTGTTCAGGAAATTAATTTTAAAATTAAAATTATTATAATACCCTAATATGGTCAGAAAATTACAATAGTTAGAAATGTCTTACCCCATTTACCCATTACATAGGTACAGCACATAGCACAGTTTGGGGGGAACAAATCCATTCATGTTGACAATGATCATGGTTTTAGTCATTATTCTTATGTTCCATATTCTGTCTTAACTGATGAAATTAATAATAACACCCAGTCTCTTGAATAACATAAAGACGTTGTATGGGTTGTACGGTTTTGATTCTGATCATCCCCCATGTTTCAAAATGAAGTTCCACCACCTTATTTATATCCCCAGGACATTTTTATATAATTAATGTTTTCTTTTACTGCGTTTATCGTCAATGCTTGCTTAAATGTATCCACATTTTCTGTGTTTGTGTCTTGGTTATATTTATATTCGATATGAGGTATCCCCCGAAAGCTCATGTTTGAGACAATGATGCAATAATGTTCAGAGGTGAAAGGATCACAATATGAGTGTTGTAACCTAATCAGTGGATTGATCCATTTGATGGATTAATAATTTGAATAGATTAATAGATGGTAACTGTAGGCAGATAGCAGTGGCTCGAGGAAGTAGATCATGAGGGACATACCTAGAGGTTTATATTTTGTCCTTGGCAAGAGGCGCTCTCTCTGTGTCCTGGATGCCATGAGCTGAGCATCTTTCCGCTGCCAACCCTCTGCCGTGATGTTCTGCCTCCCCTCAGGCCCAGAGCTACAGAGTCAGGCAACCATGGACTGAACCTCTGAAACCATGAGCCAAAATAAACTTTTCCTCCTCTAAGTTCTTCTCATCAGATATTTTAGTCACAGTGATGAAAAGCTGGCTAAAATAGGAGGTGATGCTCATGTGGATGGCACCAGGTATGATTCTCTGGAGATGTGGCAGTTACTGCAGATGGGCTAATTCAACATCCATTCACCCAGTTTCTTTTTCTTCTTCCTTTGCTATACAAGTTGGCAAGAAAAACATTCAACTTCCCCATATTTCTTGAAGATAGGAGTGGTTCCAAGGACAAGGGTTTCTGGGGAGCTCTTCTCTTCTAAATAAAAGGAATGACTTCTCAAGGAGAATGCTCTTACTTTTGACTTTCACTCTTTCTCTAGACCATGGGATATGGGTGCTCAGCTTTGAAGTGAGTAGCCATCTTGCATGCATGAGGAATAAATCCATATGCCTAAGGATGATGATGTAGAAAAACAGATGTAGCTTGGGTCCTTAGTAACATCTTAGGGAAGACATATCAGCTTGTGCTGCCTACCTCCAGACTTAATGTTCCGTGAGAAAAAAATAACCCCCTAACTATAAATAACCCCCTGTTAAGTTTTCTGTTACTCCAAGCCAAACACATTTCTAACTGAACATGGAAGGTCATTGTTAAGATTTTGCATTTTATAATTTTGAAGGAAAAAAATTAGTGTCTACAGATCTTTTTAATTACTGATCTTGGACTGCACATTTTAGATGAGCTTGTACAAATATTCTCATTCTGAAGAAGTCGGGGCATGAAAATTTTGGAAAAATTATAAGTTTCTTTTTGTTGTTCATTGCAGAAAGAATAGCATGAAACTAAGAGTTTATGTTTTGTATTGCTGAGAAAAGATTCCAAAATTTTATTCAATGGGTGCAATTTATAAGAGGAAAACTCTATTTCTGTGAGTCACACCTCCTACTTAGCTATAATCTTTGGTAAGATGGGATACAGCTGTAGAATACTAATAAGCTTTTAAAAAATGTTATTTCCCCCATTTGGGTTATAGGAAAAAATGTATAGTAGAGTAGTTTGGCCTTTTTACCATTTAATGTAAGTTTGTTTTCAGCAGTTTCCTTTTGATTTCACGATCAAGAAATACATTTTTAAAGTTAAGAAGAGATGGTCATTTGCAATAAGTAGATGTAAAGGATGAAGAATATTTTTTTGTGTGTGTGTGCTTGTGATATAGCATCTACACATTTCCATTTGATTTTGCCTGACTTAAGTGCAGGAATTAATTTTTGCATTAAGTCATATGATAGGAAAAAAAGGATTCAATTGAGATATAATGGTGATATTTTATCAGTTAGAATTGCACTTATTTGGGAGTCACCAAAATTTTGACACATATTACTACAATGAGTAAGAGTTTTATTTTTCATATGTCTGGAAGGATATGGTCCTTAATAACCAAAGAGGTCATCAAGGTTTCAGGCTCCTCCTTGCTGTTGGCTCCACTATCATTAGTTTATGTCTTTTATATTCCCATTGTAAAGACAATTAGTGAACCTCCCATGCATGGCATCTGTACCACAGGCAAGAAAAGACCAGGCAGAAGGCACACAGCCTCTGAGTTTGTCTTTTTGATAAGGAAAAAGAGAGCTTCCTGGGAAGATGTGCTTGGTAGACTTTTATTCATATCTTATTGATTACAATTATGTCAATAGCCATCCCCAAGTCTAGGGAAGTCTGAAAAATAGTGGGGTGTGGGTTTTTTTTTTCATTTTTATTTGGGAAAATCAATTCCTTATAAAACATTTGAATTCTGTTCTGTAATGAACAGGAAAAGATACTTACTTGGTAACCCATTATTGTTATTACATATGAAGAATATTTCTTAGCTTTTAAAATCATATCTATAGTGTTGTCTCATACATTTGTAATCTGGAGATTTCTTAAAATGTGTGATAGTTTAAAATAGTCATCAATAATTATTTGTATTAAATTCCTGTAAGGGGCAATCATTGAAAGTTTTCTATCAGCTGTTACTTTGTGTCAAGATAATTAACTGATATGTAAAACTGAAAGTAAATCTTGATGGTTATTAGTATTAACCTAATAATCATGGGCAAAAAGGTCATAATTTCCTTTTACCATTAGTAATGACACGTATCAGTGTGAAATTGTGAAAAAAAACAGTGACAATATTACATACTATTTATTCATGAAATACTGTGATTTTAAAAAATATTTTTAGTTGTATATTGACACACTATATTTATTTCATTTTTATATTTGTACGTGGTGCTGAGGATGGAACTCAGTCCCTCACGTATGTTAGGCAAGTGCTCTACCACTGACCTACAACCCTAGCCCAATAATGTGATTTTTTTGTTGTTCTAATTTGCAGGTATATATTTTAGGCTAGTTTGTTGTTCCCAGTTTTTTAATAACACATATAAATAATACCTGAGAGAAAATAATTATTTTTAAAAGAATAAATTTGGTTAAATCCCAGAAATTTGGCTTTGCTATCCTCATTCTTGATATTGACAAAAATATCCTGAGTAATTGTGAATTTACACTCCAATTAACACAAGCACTCTACTTAGAAGCTGCTTATCTACATCAAGAATAACTATAAATCTTTTTTTGGTTAATATTTTTCCAATTAAAATAGGTCAAGGCAACAGTTTTCACCATTCTTTACAGGGATATTGTAAAGATAAATGAAATAATGGAGGTGAAGTGCATTATTCTGCACTAAAGGATGTTATATAAATTCTATAAATAGTACTACTAAAGTATAAACAAGATGATGGCTGATTATTTCCAAAAGTGAGTATCATAACCAAGAATTTTGAGTGTTGTCCTGAATGTCAGTTTTTGGATGGAGATCAATATACCAACACATTCTTATGTTCTTACATTGAAATATCAAAGGTAAACCTCATTTTGAGGGAAAAAGATTATATTGAAAAAGCTTCAAAGATAGATGATTTATTGAATAATGTGCCATGATAATAGATTTTGCCCACATATAAAAAATCTTTTGGGTTTTCAAAGTGTTTAGTGAAATGGGAAAACTCTTATTAAAATGTATAATTTCCAGCACTAGAAATCGAATTTTAAATCTAGAATGGAACTTCCAATGACTATATCTTGGAAATAATGAGGTTCTTCCTGATTCATAAAAATCTTCAATAGAGGCTTTTGTAATACCTTCAATAAAGGGTTTTTGAATCCCTTTGGCCACAGTTTCTACTCCTTGAAAGACAATTTGAGATGGAAAGTGGGTTTGTTATTTCTAACCTAAATGCCATGGGTTCTATGTGCTGTTCACTGGGGGAAATGACCTGTATGTTGTGCTGATGAAAACAGTTCACTCTAAACCAAATTGAGGAGAGTAGAAATAGGAATGAGGAAGGAGGCTTTGCGTTTCTCTGTGCGTTATTCTCTTGGACAATTTATTAAAGATAAGTGCTCAGGTGTAGGCTAATATATGGTGTATGCTAAAGAGACAGTAGCTAAAATGGAACAAAGTTGGTTAATTAAGGAGAGTGTATCATACTGTATAAATCAGATCGTTTAGATAATTTAATCTCATTTTGTACAACCCCTAGTCTTCAGAAAACCTTGTTTAATTGTCTTGGCTGTCTTAAAAGGAAGGACAAATTCAGGCAAGTGGTTTAGATGGGTAGTAGCAGTAGAGGCAGTAATTAGGAGGAATGAGAAGATAGAAGAGAGATTAGAGGGGATTGGGGAGTTCTTGCTGCTAAATACAAATAGAGGTCCAGCCGTCATTTTCCAAATAGTGACTCTTCTTTGGCTGTGTACAACAGGAATCTTTTTTTTTTTTTTTTTTTTGGTCATATAACAGTACTGAGCTGTTACTGGTGGCACAGGGACCTCTTGTCTGCTGATTCAGATGAGTGGGGCCAGTATATTTTGCTTCCTGCTGTCATTCGGGGACCTTGGATAGAACAGAGACAGTTCTAACTTCAGTACTTGTATTCCAGAGCTCTCCTGGTCAAATCCATTCAGTCAGAGCATGAAAAAGTGGGAGAATTTTATAGTCCATTTTTGGGAGAGGCACATATCCCTCCCATGTACATCTCATTGTCTAGAAGTCAGTTTCATTACTTAACCTCAATTGCTGGAGAGCCTGGGAATTTTTTTTTTTTTTGTGTGTGTGGAGGTTTGTCTAGAGAAGAGGAAATGGGTGTGATGATGGACAACTGATAGTTTTTCTTCAGTACAGTCTTCTTGAAGATTACTTTACCTTTTTCTGATGTCAGATGCCTTGTTTCCTGATTTCCATGCTTTGCTCTTTCTTGGTTTAATGCCTTCCATTGATGATAGAGCACATCTTCCAATACCTGCTTAGGAAAAAGTGTGTTGAAGGCAGAACTTTAGAAATGTTTTGCATCTGAGTCTACAGCCATATCACCTTGAACATGCCAGATCTCCTCTGATCTCGGAAGCTCAGAAGCTAACTAAGCAGGGTTGAGCCTAATTAGTACTTGGATAGGAGAAATGTTTTGCATCTGAGAATATTTTCCTTCTGTTTACATTTGATGGATAGTTTTTCTGGATGTAGAATTTTAGGAAGTCATTCTGTTTCAGAATTTTGAAGGCACATTTGTCTTTTTGTTGCTATTTTAGCCATGGAGAAATTTGTGCTATGCTGAATCTTAATCCTTGAAATGTGATTTTCTTCTCATTGAAGCTGTTAGCAATTATCCTGTTATCCTTGGAGTTTTGAGATTTCGAGATGATGTGCCTCTGCTCAGGTGATTTCTAATTTATTGTGTGGAGGGATTCAGTGGGTCTTTTCTTTCTGGGTATACTTGTCCTTCAGTTCTGGGAATTATTCTTCTATTACCAGTTTTGCCAATTTTCAAATCAGTTTTCCCTACAACTACCACAAGTCAGGAAATTGGGATGAATCTTAAAGTGATGATATCTTCTAATAGCCAGGTGGCCTTTGTGACTTGGTGAGGTAAAAAAATATTCTGCTGACACTTTCTGATGTAAAAAAGTACCAGCAGCAAAAAGTCTTAGATTCTCTGAAATGTTGTGAATTCTTTCAATTGGTTTTCTTGATTTTCCTTTTCTATAATTACTGTTTTACTTTTATCTAATCTTTTGGTTGTAAGACATTATTTTATGTATCACTAAGAATAAATATGCTGATAAAATATAAACAAGCTTTTCTTGTTATTTGGAAATTTAATTTTATTGAAAGGATATGTTTAGACTTAATTAAATGTAAGTATCATCTCTTTCCTATGAATGTATAAAAGGGAACACACTAAGACAGATAAGTGGTTCTAAAAACATATTCATATTCAGAATTTTAAAATTCACATTCAGAATCCATCTCTTGAATCCCAAATCATTAATGTCTGTGTTTATCCATGCAGTACCACTTTATGTGCCAGCAACAGTTCTGGTTCTGAAAAAACACTTAGCAATTATGTTGATCAAGCTTGCTTTCTGATTCCTGCTTTGGGGATGTTGTTAAACATGCTCAATTCCCCACTTCTCCTGTCTCTTCCTCACAAATGTAAAACTTTCTAAGTGTTCAAAGATGCTCCGTTGTTGTCTTATACATTTTCTTTCAAACAACCTAACACTCGTTCTGCAGTTTCTATGAATGAGTAGGTCATTGCACTGATCACATTACTGCTGTCTCTCTGATAGCAGTTGTAAGGTGATATTTAATTTAAGAAGAATCCTGAATTCAGAGCTATAATAATGTGGAAAATGTATACAGTATTTAGATGTTGAACCATCTGGATTAATCCTCCAAAAAGTTATTCTCTTTTTAAGCAAGTACTCTACCATTGAGCCACCTCCCCAGTCCTGAAAATTGGGTATCTTTTTATTTTATTTTATTTTTTAAAATTTTTTTTTAAAATTTTTATTGTTGGTTGTTCAAAACATTACATAGTTCTTGACATATAATATTTCACACACTTGATTCAAGTGGGTTATGAACTCCCATTTTTACCCCGTATACAGATTGCAGAATCACATCGGTTACACATCCACTGTTTTACATATTGTCATACTAGTGTCTATTGTATTCTGCTGCCTTTCCTATCCTCTACTATCCCCCCTCTCCTCCCCTCCCCTCCTATCTTCTCTCTCTACCCCATCTACTGTAATTCATTTCTCCCCCTTGTTTTTTTTCCCTTTCCCCTCACTTCCTCTTACATGTAATTTTGTATAACAATGAGGGTCTCCTTCCATTTCCATGCAATCACCCTTCTCTCTCCCTTTCCCTCCCACCTCTCGTCCCTGTTTAATGTTAATCTTCTTCTCATGCTCTTCCTCCCTACTCTGTTCTTAGTTGCTCTCCTTATATCAAAGAAGACATTTGGCATTTGTTTTTTAGGGATTGGCTAGCTTCACTTAGCATAATCTGCTCTAATGCCATCCATTTCCCTGCAAATTCCATGATTTTGTCATTTTTTAATGCAGAGGAATACTCCATTGTGTATAAATGCCACATTTTTTTTATCCATTCATCTATTGAAGGGCATCTAGGTTGGTTCCACAGTCTAGCTATTGTGAATTGTGTTGCTATGAACATCAATGTAGCAGTGTCCCTGTAGTATGCTCTTTTTAGGTCTTTAGGGAATAGACCGAGAAGGGAAATAGCTGGGTCAAATGGTGGTTCCATTCCCAGCTTTCCAAGAAATCTCCATACTGCTTTCCAAATTGGCCGCACCAATTTTCAGTCCCACCAGCAATGTACAAGTGTACCCTTTTCCCCACATCCTCGCCAGCACTTGTTGTTGTTTGACTTCCTAATGGCTGCCAATCTTACTGGAGTGAAATGGTATCTTAGGGTGGTTTTGATTTGCATTTCTCTGACTGCTAGAGATGGTGAGCATTTTTTCATGTACTTGTTGATTGATTGTATGTCCTCCTCTGAGAAGTGTCTGTTCAGGTTTGGGTATCTTTTTAAACCAAGTTTCTTACTTTTCTCCTGGGTACCTTAATTGTAAGGTAAAGGTAAACTTGAATATTTTCAAAGTGAAATAGAAATGGTTGAGAATCCCCAGGGTTCCTCTGCCTCTAGAAGCTGCATGTACGCTAGAAGACTCACCTGTGCTGGGAGGTGATCAAAACGGAAGCAGTACCACATTAATGATTCAGGCATCCCTTCTCAGGTACCTCAGGGAACCATGCCCGGAAGCAGTGGGAAGCATTTTTTCCAGCTGTCTCTCTGCATAGATTCATAATTATATTATACATGCAGCTTTGCAACTTGATTCTGCATTCACATTGATTAAAAATATAGATTTCAAGCATCTCTATGAAGGGCTGCATAGTATTCTATTGAATACATACATGTATTATGCCTTATTTAGTCCATTCTCTAATGATGAATGTTTAAATTGCTCCTTTTAATTTTTGCAGTTTACCAGTGCTTTAATAAATATCCTAATATCAATGTTTATAAATACCAAGTTAAGAAAAATACACGTCGTAAAAGCTTTTTGACACCAGATTTCCTTCGGAATTTATATGTTCACCAGCTATCCATCAGATCCATCACTTCCTCACATCCCTAGAAGGTTTTCTGGGTTTTTCAGTTTTTGATCAATGTAAGCAGAAACGAAACCATCCTTTCCTGTTTTCAGTTTGTTTTCTTTGATTACCAGGGAGTCTGGAAAACCTTGTCATATGATGTGGTGTCCTTTGAGAGAGAAAGAGCCTGCCTGAGGAGGAGGGTGGGCATGACTGGGCAGCTGGAGCAGCTCTTGGTGGATACCCGGAAAGCTTGTGGCTGGCAGGAAATGAGTAGTTCCTGCTCCTGTTGTCCGTGGAGGTCCAGGGAACTCTGTGATTTAAATCCTTTAGCCCTCACAAATATCCTTTTCATTGTTTTCCCTAAGTGGCTGGATGCTTTCCAGGTGCCACAGTTATTGTATCTGTGCAAAATGCAGAGGCACAGCCTCTGGCCTCAGGGCAATGAATAGGTGAAGTGTAAGTGGGCTGTGAGTCTGTGGAAGGCCAAGGAGGGCCCACAAGACAGTGGAACAGCACAGATGTTTGAAAGTGGATGGTCTGAGGAATAGTGAGGGAACGCTGACCTCAGACAGTTCTCCCTGTGCAAAGGAATGGGAGAACATATTTGACTCCATGGTTGAAAAGTGGCCTGAGGTCATTTTGCGAGTTCTTTTTGTTCTCCCACCATTCTGGGATTAAACCCAGGGAAGCCCTTGCATGTGCTAGTAAGTGCTCTATCGCTGAGCTACATCTCTAACCCCCTTTTTAAAAAATTAATTTTGAGTCAGAGTCTCATTAGGTTGTCCAGGCGGGCCTCAAACTTTTGATCCTCCTATTCAGCCTCTAGTAGCCAGGGTTACTGTGTGTGCCACCATGCCTGATTCACAGTGGAAATTTTTAGTGTGCCTTGAGTGTGAATTTAAGGAGCTTGTTCTTTACCTTAAGGGCAGTGCGGGGGGGGGGGTGTCTAAAATTTCTTGGAATCTTGGTCTGGTGAGACCTGATATATGTCATGTTTTAGCAAAGTCTGGAGTATTGGAAACAGATACAGGTAATATTTGCCCTATTACTGATTTCTACAGGCATCCTATATTTAATAAAGGATAGAATTTTTCAGTTGTGGATGATTTAACAGTCTTAAAGAACAGTTGCATATTTCCGGTAGAGGGTTGTTGTTATTCTTTATTTCCCAAAAAGAGACAACTTAGGAAGTAGCTCGTTTTTTTTTTTTTTTTTGACAGACAGGTCAGGCCTTTAGAAAATGTATAGTTTGTAACTGAAAGTGAAATTGTTGTTGAACATGCCATGTGGTATGTGGGCAGATATTTGGCATATAAAAATGCAAAATGAATTCAGAAAGTACGGGAGAGACACCCTATAGCCTTGCCATGAGATCATCAACTTTGCCAAATGGCAGCAAATGTAGAACTTCAAATGGAAAAGCACTTATTCAGTCCTTTAGACTAGCAAAGTTACATATGTTATGTTTTACATTTCATTCATAGATGGACAAATCTTTCCTCTTTGATATATTAGAATAAATGAGGGGGTCTAAACACTGCCTTTATTTGATTGGAAATGATCTGAAGCACATGGTATAGGATATTTTAAAAGGCCATGGAAGAGTAGCCTGGGTTAGATGGTTTCTGATTATTTTCATTGAAATTTACACAGTGCTTTCTGAAACAGCATTTATTATACTTTTGGATAGAATCTATATTGGCTAGTTTGAAGTCGGTTACTGAGTAAGTAATTCCATCTCTGGTATTACTGCTTGACAAACAGTGATTTTCAGAGACGGTCATAAAAACGTCATTAGCGATCATTTTTAGAGGTAGAATGGCAAATATCTTATGATAAATCATGCCTTGTGCTGAGTTCATTTATGAATAGTTACTGCTGGGGATCTTTTTGGTACTCATAACATGCAGTTAAATTTGTAGCTCAAGAATTCAATTTTTATTTTTCCAGTAACTGCAGCCAAGGGCTGTACTCTCATTCAACTTTAGATAAGTCATAGTGACATCCTGGGCCAACAGAAGAAAGCTTCCTGAAGGATGGGGGTTGTGAGAAGGTGCAGCTTCCTTTTCAAATGCAGTTACAGGGCTTCTGCAAGGTGAAGTGTTTATAAATTTTGGAGTATTCTAGAACACCTCAGTCTACACTTTTCTGCTCTTGCAAAGGCAAGTTTTACTATTTACTTCAACTTAGTACGTCTGTAGTTTGTCCCTCACTCCCCCAGACAAGGTAACTAATAATTATTTAGGTAGTTAACATCTATTGCGCTAAACACCTTAAAAAATGCTTTAAAATACTGTCTCATTTGATTCTTACTAAAATCTTGGGATGAAAGCATTATTGTATTCATTTTAAAGACGAAAACACCAAGGCCCAGCCAAGTAATTTGCTTAAGTTTATATAGCAAGGCCTGATTATTTTTCCTCTCACCAACCCAAAGTCTCTACTTTTTCTAGTCTTTGCTTAAGACTCAATATGTTAAAATTTTAAAAATACTTAAGAGCTTTTTATGTTCCAGGCATATAAATTAACTCATTTAATCTGTGCCATATAAAAGAGGAACAATTGTATTTATTTTTATTTTAAAGCTTGGGGGCTTTTAGAGGTTTGGTGGATCTAATTTCTTTCTTTTTTTATATATTTATTTTTTAGTTGAAGTGGGACACAATACCTTTATTTGTTTGTATGTGGTGCTGAGGATAGAACCCGGGGCCTTGCGCTTGCCAGGCGAGCATGCTACCACTGAGCCACAATGCCAGCCCTCTAATTTCTTTAGCATTACACATAGTGAGGATTCAAACCAAAGTCCATCTGACTCCAAAGCCTGTGCTTTCGCCTTCTATATTGTCTTGTAAGACATTTCTTAAAGGATTACATTTTAAAGTGATTATTATTTTTAACAATTATTTTCTATTTAATTCTTTTTTTTTTTTAGTTGTTGATGGACTTTATTTTCTTTATTTTTATGTGGTGCTGAGGATCAAACCCAGTGCCTCATGCATGCTAGGCGAGCCACAACCCCAGCCCCTCTATTTAATTCTTTTGCTCCTTATAAGTGGTTCCACCTTTCACGTAAATGTAATGAGTTAATATGAAGGCTTGCTAAAATGCCTCTGTCCCTCTACTAAATGCTTGTCTACATTAGGGCTTCTCAACCTTGAGGCTACTCATGTCTTGGATGAGATCATTTCTTGTTGGGACGAGAAGCTGTCTTGTGCATTGGAGGGTGTTCAGCAGCATCTGCAACCTCTGTCAACTAGATGCCTGCAGACTCACCCCACTTGCTCCAAGTTGTGACAACCCAAACAACCTTCAGACATTACCAAATATCCTTTGTGGGGAGGAAGTCACCTGAGGTTGAGAACATTGTCTCCATTATCTCATTTTATCCTCAAAACACCCTCTAAGCTCACATCATTATGATCTTAATTTTATACAGTAAGAACGACTTGCGGAAGGTCACATTGCTGGGAAGTGGTATCTCTAGAGCCCAAACTCAAGGCTTATGACCTTGGGATGATTTTTGCTGGGCTTCATTTTGCTATGTCTTGTCTTCAAGTTTAACTTGAGAGCTCGGAAAGGCTGGAGACTGTTAAATTCTCTTTTTCTTTGGTCCCAAGGGTACTTGGAAAAGTAGTTAATATCCAGCAGTGCTTTGGCAGATGTTCATTAAACAAATGACATGCTTTATGTGGGTCCTATTTAAATCAGAATATTTTAAATAAAATCTATTTTGTACAGTAATTAAGATAGTAATTAAACACAGGCTTTCGAATTAGACATAACAGGTCTGCATCTCATTTCTGCCATTTACTTATTATGGAATCCTGAGAAATTTTTTGGTCTCTTTTAGCTTTGCTTTTCTCATCTACATAGGACCATAATAATCCCTTCTGTGAATACCTTTAGGAATCAATAAATTAACATACAGAAGTCAACGAGTACAATGCATGACACAAATTAAAAAAATAAGTAAATAGTAGCTAACAGTAATACAAATATTTTAATGATCATAAAATGGTTTGTATTTTCCCTGTATGAAATTGTTAGATCTACTTTTATTTCAATCAATTTAGAAAAAAGGTTTTCTTTTATCTACCTGGCTAACTTGAAAGCTATTATCTTATTAAGATTAAATTTAAAAAAAATTACATAAAGTGAAAAAGCACACAGATAAATGAGGAGAATAGAGGGAGAAAGTAAAGCTAAACAAACCCAAAACAGAGGCCCATTTACAGACTAAAATAACTTCCTGAAATCACTCAGATTTCAACCAAGAATTAAGTTTTGTTTCATTTCAGTAAAGAATTATTAACCCTCTTGGTGGCTCAAGGGAGAGAGCTTCTTTTGGCCTCAGATGGACACATCTCTGATCCCAGTCCGCAGCCTTCTGCTGGCTTGGCATCTCTTGCTTCCCTCCCCAAGGTCTGACCTTTTGTTGCATTTCCTCTGACTCACGTTTGGGTTCTGTTCTTGGCTGTTCAGCTTTTGCTCTGAGGTTTCCTTTACTAGATTCCTGGGTCCCCTCTCAGGTAGTCACTGAGTGGATTTTGTTTCTCGGTTGGACTTCATCCTTAGGAGATGACATTTATGCCCTGTTATACCCGAGATGCATCAGCTGCTTGGAGGTGACATTTCTCATCTCCTGCTCCTCTGGTCCTGGGCCAACTGGGAAATATCTCTTCCAAACATAATTGGATCTAATCATGAAGATTTTCACCATAGGTCATTGATGTTGAATTCCTCAGTCAATAAAATACCATTGCATGGTATTTCATGGTGCCTGTCAAGGCCTATTTTAACTGCCTCTTCTTTTTTTTCCCCCATCATTTTGGCATGCTTTGGAAATGTTAATATTATGGGAAACACTAAGATACAGAAGCAAAACTGTTCTTGATTACAGGACCCACAGGGCTGTCCTGGAAATGGAGGGTATGATTATCTCGGCTTCTTGTCAACACTATGTATAGAGGCACAGAGGCTGGGAAGCTGTATTCTAAGGTCCCCCATGGAAACACAAATAAATAAGAATTACTCCCTAGCTTCCTTATTTCTGTTGGTCTATCAACTATCTGAAAGTATCAACTAGTCCTAGAAAAGTTGTTCCAGGAATAGAAAGCTTTCAGAATGAGGAGAATGACACCAAAGTTTCTGTGGAGCTTGAAAAAGGAATAGCAGAATCCATTTTAAAACATACTGGGAGATATTAGAACTGGAAAGAGATTAGGAACAGGGAGAGTTAGGAGACTATCGAGAAAATTCAGGAATGAAGTTTTGAGAATTTGGTGCATTGGTTACTGTATTAGTCAGCTTCACATTACTATGATGAAATTCCTGAGGAAATTAACTTATAAAGGGAAAAGGTTTATTTATCTTGTGGTTCTGGAGGTTCCAATCCAAGATTGAGTGATGTCATTGCTTTGGGCCTCTCTTGAGGATTACAGATATCAATGGCAGGGAGCATGTGTCAGAACAAAACACTTGAATCATAAGTCAGGAAGCAGGGAGAGATAGAGTTTGGGGTCCCACAATCCCCTTCAAGGGCACATCCCCAGTGACGTACGGACCTCCCACTAGACCCTATCTTTCAAAGTTTCATTGTCTCCCAGTAAAACTGCTCTGGAGATCAAGCCTTTAACACATGGACCTTTGGGAGACATTGATCCAAACTGTAATAGTTTGTAAAGAGTGGGACTCATTTTTATTCAGATAGAAAAGGCTGGAATGTGTAGGATGGATCAGCAATTGGAAATTCATTTAACACCTTACTTGTCAAGAGACTATATTTACATAATTAACCAATTATGGAAGGCCAACATAATTACTATTTAAAAGTGGAATGTATAGGAAAAAATAAGTCAATGATACTATTAAGTTAGTGTTCTAATTAATTGAGGGTATTGTGTTGCCACTGACTGAAAAATAAAGGATCAGGAAGAAGGTGCAAATTTTGGGCAGGGCGAAAGCATGTTTAGTCTCCAAGTCTGGAGACATTTGTGCAGTATGCAATTACAGTTATCTGAAAAGTGCTTCTGGAATTCTTGAGAGTCACCTCAAAGAAACCAGTTCCTAGAAGTGAACCTTATAGAGATCTATGTTTTCATGATGGATCAATGGAAATCATAGCACAATGTAAGTAAAATGTATATGGTAGAGTTTTTCCGAGGAGAGGGTTCTCGTAGTTTCAAAGAACTAGTGATGCAGATAGTAATTAAGACCTGAAGGACAGACCGGCAGGAATTATATTTTTAACGTAAAAGAGGCATTTTTTTTCTTTGACAGTAATATAAGAGTATGAAAGAATTTTGAGGGGGAAGATGCATGATTAGGAATAGGTATTTGAATTCAGATAGAACCTTGGAAAATAAAATGTCTCATGGACAGCAGGAGTGGTTGGCAAAGGAAAACAGGTGAGAGAGAGATCTGTGATACAGATTTGTGGGTATTCAGTAGTGTGATGATATCAGAAGCCCTGAGCATATGTGAGCATTCAGCAAAAGGTTAGGCTAGAGAGAGAACAGTGAAGAAGGCCAGGTTTTGAGCTCTGGGCATTACCCAGAGTAGAGAGCCAGGTGAACAGAAGGGCTGGGACACTACAGGCACTGGACTGCAGCACATCTCTTGCCAAAGCCTTGCTGACAGCAGCTGCTGGTTGAGACTCAGGCTAGGTATAAGCACCCTTTCCTCTAGTGTGCTAGATGGTTGGTCTCCACATCTTTTCCTCCCTCATCCCTGTCACCAAATTTATTTAAACAATCTGTCATATTATAGGTATGTATGAAGATTCTCTTAAGAATAGATGAACACAGAGAATTTTAAAGATGAAATAAATCAATAAAAAGGTGAATTATAACATACATTCCTAGAACTAATGGAGTATTCTTTATGCTTTCTGCATTTTTAAGTTCGTATCGAATTCTTTACTCAGTGCAATAAATGACACTTATTTAAAGTCTACAATTTGATGATTTTTGACAAATGTATTTAATTAGGAAACCACCAAAACAAAAATATTTCCATGACTATTAAAAGTTTTCTCCCTCTGCTTCATAGTTCTTTTCTCAGCAACTACTGTTCTGATTTATTGCATTGTGTATTAGGTTGTAATTTTTAGAATTTTTATAAATGTATTTACATAATATCTATTCCTTTTGTCTATTTAAAAAAATGAATGATTTTTATTTTTATTGCTGTATGGATATACCACAGTTTGTTTATCCACTTACCCATGCCTGGCTTTCAGGTTGTTGTAGGCTATTGTAAATTCACACATTTTTGTATAAGTCTCTGTGCGGACATATGTTTCATTCGTTTTGGGCAAACAGTTATGGAACAGATTGTTTGTTTTAGGCAATCAAAAAGTTCATGACTATATGAAAGTTAATGTATTTCCCAGAATAAGTGAATTTATTCATTCTTCAGTCAATACACATTTTAGAGCAAACACACACTGTGCTTTAAGAGCCAAAGTTAAATATTGCATCTCTGCTTTAAATTTTGAAATTTAATTTAAGAAATACCAATTTGGAAGCCATGTATGTGATTAAGTTGGTATTTCAAATCACAGGAGAACATAATTATTTGTCAAATATTTGGTCAACTTGGGAAAAGAAATTGAACCGTGTTGGCTCAGTAAATCAGAAGGAAATACAACCAAAACTAAAAGTCAAACTGAGATTGAATGCAATATGTTACCTTGGATTGGATGCTGGAACAGTAAGAGGACATTAGTGGGAAATGGGTGAAGTGTGTATGGGAAATCTGTACTATCTTTACAGCTTTTCTGTAAATCTAAAGTGATTCAAAAATAAAAAGCTTATATCAAATATATAATTAAGGGTTTTTGCTCAATTAAAATTGTTCTACTGCTGAAAATAACCCACGAAAAATATTTAATGTGTTTGTTGCAAAAATACATCCTGATTAAATAAAATGCACTTACTAATGCTAATTCAACTGGGTGTGGTGGTGCATCCTTGCAATCCCAGCAGCTCTGGAGGCTGAGACAGGAGCATCTGGAGTTCAAAGCCAAACTCAGCAACAGCGAGGCACTAAACAACTCAGTGAGACCCTGTCTCTAAATAAAATACAAAGTAAGGCTGGGGATGTGGCTCAGTGGTTGAGTGCCCCTGAGTTCAATCCCTGGTGGTGGTGGTGGGGGGGAAGCTAATTCCTTGAAAGAAAAATGGGCCAGTGACATAGAAGCAAACAGTAAAATAATTTGCATATTATTAAGTAAGAAAGCAGCCCTGTCACCTGCTTCCTGTTTCTAGGCAAGAGCGCTTCAGCTGGTCTAAGACTTTGTCAATTTCCAATTTCCCTGTCTTTCACTCTGTCCTAAATGGGATGGGGGAGGGTTTACCTATATGATTTGATTTTAAGAATTTGGGAGAAAACACACACACACACATACACACACACACACACACACACACACACACGGTGCAGCTCTTTCTCTAGTTTTCCTTTTGATGCACCTCTGCTGCTTGTATTTCAATTTTAGAAGACTCCTTTTTAAACTTTATTTTATTTATTTTTTTATGTGGTGCTGAGGATTGAACCCCACATCTCCCATATGCTACGCAAGCACTCTACCAGTGAGCTACAACCCCCACCCTCAATTTTAGAAGAATCTTGAAGAGCCCATGTTTTATCAAAACTCAAATATTCTTTTATGATTAGCTTCCTGTTTCTATTTTTGAGTGATTATTAGTGTACTATGTGTGTGTGAGGGCACATGGGAGCTCATATGTGTATGTATAGAGGAGAGAGAAGTGGGGAACTAATTGATTTGGGGGTAAGGTGGAAGATTGATTAAATATCCCAAGCCCTGACAGCTAATAAACATTTGAAGATATATTTATCCTTTATAGTAATTTTAAAAAATGCAGCTTACTGCAAGAAGGTACCATTCTTCACTACTAAATTGATTAAAGGGTTCAGAAGGGAAGATAGCCAGAATTGAAGGCTTTGTAGTAAAAGGAACTTTAACACTGTGAGTAGAAATATAAATTGATACGGTTTTCTTAAAAGGCAAG